>NC_064924.1:289669669-290329109 GCF_023897955.1 Schistocerca gregaria | reverse complement strand
GAACTATTGCAACACAGCGAGCGCCAATACTGCCAGCTAAATAAAAGATTCTAACTACTGATAGGCATATATTTAGCAAATGAAAAATTTCGATAGTGAACAAACAATTTATTTACCTTAATAGTGGTCATTATATATATACATACCCTCAGACTTCAAGATGAATATAATAATTCCAATCCCCAAGAAAGCAGGTGTTGAGAGGTGTGAAAATTACCGAACATCAGTTTAATAAGTCACGGCTGCAAAATACTAACGCGAATTCTTTACAGACGAATGGTAAAACTGATAGAAGCCGACCTCGGGGAAGATCAGTTTGGATTCCGTAGAAATGTTGGAACATGTGAAGCAATACTGACCCTATGACTTATCTTAGACGAAAGATTAAGGAAAGGCAAACCTACGTTTCTAGCATTTGTAGACTTAGAGAAAGCTTTTTGACAATGTTGACTGGAATACTCTCTTTCAAATTCTGAAGGTGTCAGGAGTAAAATACAGGGAGCGAAAGGCTATTTACAATTTGTACAGAAACCAAATGGCAGTTATAAGAGTCGAGGGATATGGAAGGGAAGCAGTGGTTGGGAAGGGAGTGAGACAGGGTTGTAGTCTCTACCCGATGTTATTCAATCTGTATATTGAGCAAGCAGTGAAGGAAACAAAAGAAAAATTCGGAGTAGATATTAAAATCCATGGAGAAGAAATAAAAACTTTGATGTTAGCCGATGACATTGTAATTCTGTCAGAGACAGCAAAGGGCTTGGAAGAGCAGTTGAACGGAATGGATAGTGTCTTGAAAGGAGGATATAAAATGAACATCAACAAAAGCAAAACGAGGATAATGGAATGTAGTCGAATTAAGTCGGGTGATGCTGAGGGAATTAGATTAGGAAATGCCACACTTAAAGTAGTAAAGGAGTTTTGCTATTTGGGGAGCAAAATAACTGATGATGGTCGAAGTAGAGAGGATATAAAATGTAGACTGGCAATGGCAAGGAAAGCGTTTTTGAAGAAGAGAAATTTGTTAACATGTAGTATAGATTTAAATGTCAGGAAGTCTTTTCTGGAAGTATCTGTATGGAGTGTAGCCATGTATGGAAGTGAAACATAGGCGACAAATAGTTTAGACAAGAAGAGAATAGAAGCTTTAGAAATGTGGTGCTGCAGAAGAATGCTGAAGATTAGATGGGTAAATCACATAACTAATGAGGAGGTACTGAATAGAATGGGGAGAAGAGGAATTTGTGTTACAACTTGAGTAGAAGAAGGGATCGGTTGGTAGGAAATGTTATGAGACACCAAGGGATCACCACTTTAGTATTGTAGGTTAGCGTGGAGGGTAAAAATCGTAGAGGGGACCAAGAGACGAATACAGTCAGCAGATTCAGAAGGATGTGTGTTGTAGTAGGTACTGGGAAATGAAGTTCTCCACATCATAGTAAATGCAGCTTAGTATTAAAAAAATTCTACAACATAACTCTTGTCGGATAAACATACAAAGACAGGAAGAACATAGACACACAAGGGTACACATAAACACATAGTGGAATCACACAAAAGGAAAGGACAGGGTTTGTTTTCAGTATAACATTTGGTACTGCAGTATTTATCATATATCATTTTAAACAAAACTTTCTTTACCTCTCAGAGATCTCCCTTAATTCATCATTATTCCCAAATGGTCCTATCTGCTCTTGCTTTCTGTATAAGTATTTTCACATATTCTTCACCTCCTTATTTGTATTCAAAAAGATTCTACCTAACCCTGTTGTCCCTAAGCCCTACTTGTCTATTCACATCCTCTTTCAAAATAATTTGTTTTCATTGCCCAATACTCATTTTGGCTCAAATCTTTTTCATATAAATCCTCAATGCATTCTTTCCCTATTCTTCATAGTTAGTTGCTTATATAGACTACCCCCTATTAAACTAACTTAAATCTACTGAGCTCAGATACAAAAACTAAGGGACGAGGCAATGCAGTAGCACAGACATTAACACAAACTAGAATGTTTTCAAGTATGAGAGTGTCGTGTTTGTGACGATTTCTACAAAGAAATGTCAGTAGTGAGGCTAATGGCCTTTTTTTTCTACACCTGTGCCTCTGAAAGGCATACACTAATGTTTCTTGTTTTTTTTCAGGCAACTGTTGTGCAGCTGGGCACACACAGCACATTACATTAAGGTCACCTACCGCCCTTACCGAAACATTTACAACAGTGGCTTCCGCTTCAGTGTCAGTCTCACATAAATAAAAAAAATTCGCAGGTTGAAAAATTACATTAGAAATTTATAGAAACAAAATCTCATAAATAACAGTGTCCAAAAAATTTTCCATCGGCATTGTGGTACTGACATTCCTGCACACACTGACCCTTCATAATGATCACAACCACAGCTTGAAGTCACAATACACATTGTCCTCGCAATAATAAAATCTCATTAGTAGTATATGCTCCAAATATGTAAGCACTATAGTTGTTACATAATCCTGCAACCAACAAAAAAAATATACACACAATAACACTGTGTTGTCTGTTCGCATTCGTAATTACTGTCTGCTACAGAATTAATATATTTAATAGCCAAATGAACCATGTCTTTGTGTCAAAGTTTACATGTATTCGGAAAAGGTACAAGCTCTCTGATTCTGTTCGGTGGTTCTTCATTACTCAGTACAAGAATAGGTGGTAAAGCAGTGGAGTCATGAGGCATTTCATTCAGCTCATTTTGAAATAAGTGTACATATCTGCCAAAATATTGATGTTTTCTGTGAATAAAGTCTGCAAAGCTTATTGATTTCTTTCATAATGTGTTCAGACGGGTTACAATGTGGTGAGTACAATGAAATAAAAACAGGTTTGATTTTACGATTCCGAAACATGCGTGACCAAACAGCAGATCTGAATTGCTGTCCGTTATCTGAAATGACTTTACCAACGTGTCCAAATTTACATAAGAAATTTTTAACAATGGCATTGGGTACAGACCATCCAGTGGCTTTAAGTAACGGTGTGAAAGAAACAAATTTTGATGTTAGGTTCAACAGCGACTAAAACGTAGAAAATCCATTTGATGTTGTGACAAGGGATCCCAAGAGATCAACAGCAGCCATTTCTTTTAATTTGGTAGGAATGATAGGAAACAACGGAGCACGATGTGAGATGGTAGATGGATTAGCTTTTTGACTAAGTTTACAAATAGATAAGACTCTTCAAATTCTCTTTTTCAAATTGTTAAAATAACAAGTCATCCAAAGAATATGATAACATTTTCGTGGACTAAAATGTGCGTAGCTGAAATGAATGCATCAAATTAGGTTATAACAAAATCGCCAGTAATTCAAAGTACCCATAGCTTGACATCAACAGTGCAATGTTTGAAGAGGATGTTGTTTCTAACCAGATAATAATGACAAATCTGCGTGTGTGTCTTTTCATAATATTTACTTTTGATGTCTTTCCAAATCGGATCTTTATCTTGTTCATGAGCAATGTCCTTTAAATGTGGTGATGAAGTTTTCAAAGGCGACTTTCTTAATGTAAGGAATACTGAAATTTTTCTCGAGGTTGCCTTCTGTGTTACTTTTCTCAAGCCCAGCCGGTGCACGTGATAGTGCGTCCGCAACAATGTTCTCCTTGCCGGGAATGTAGGCTATTGTGAAGTGGAATTCTTGCATAAACAATGCCCAACGTTTCATCCTGTCATGATTTAATTTTGAAGACATAAGAAATTGTAATGCACGATGATCACTGTATACTTTTAGGTGTTTACCAGAAAGAAAGAAACGGAATTTATTAAATACCTAAACGATAGCTAAGGCTTCTAATTCAGTAATGGAATATTTTTTCAGATTTTTGTTAGCACACGGCTAGCAAAAGCGATGACTTTCTACATGGCAGTGTCATTTTTTATGGCTTCTTGAAATAAATGAGCACTAAGACCGACTTTAGAAGAATCCGTGCTAAGGCAGAAATCTTGAGACAGATCTGGATGAGCTAGTATTGGCGCGTTAAGTAGCGATTCTTTCAAAGAAGTGAAATCCAACTGTGCTTGTTCGTCCCAGTTCCAGATAGTATTTTTTCCAGTGAGAGAACAAAGTTTTGGTGTTACTAGAATTTGCAGATTCAGAAAACGACGGTAAAAATTTACGCGACCTGCAAAACTACGGACTTGTTTTTTGTGGATGGAACTGGAATGGCTCTGATTACTTCTAACTTTTCAGGATCCGTCTGAATGCCTTTAGAAGATATAATGTTTCCCAAAAACTTCACATTTGTCCTACCGAACTCAGACTTTTCCAAGTTAACTGTAATTCCAGATCCTGCAAAAATACGTAACACACTGTTGAGGATGCGATTATGTTGTTCCCATGAGGCTTCTGCAGTTAGAATATCATCCACATATAAGGTGATATGACGTTTTAGGAACTCAGGTAATATGGAATTTAGCCCACTAATGAATGCTGCCGAAGAAATGTTCAAACCAAAATGAAGTTTCCGAAACTGATAACAAACGCCGAAACAAAGAAAAGCTATGTATTTTCTACATTCTGGATGAAGTTCGATCTGATAAAAGCTGGATCAGAGATAAACAGAAGACAACACTTTTACACCATTCAAATTTTGAAGAAGTTTTTCCAACGCTTGTGGTCTGTCTGTTCCCGGAATGATGATAGTGTTTATCTGTCTCGAATCTAACACAAGCCTGAACGATCCATTTTTCTTCTCAACAACATGTAAAGGATTGTTGTATGAGCTTACAGTATGTTCAATAACACGGTCCCCATAATGTGCCGGAATTACGTATGGTCTGACGCTAATTTAGTATGCTCACGAACACGAAACGGACATTGAAATCCTTTGATTGTTCCTGTTTTGTGGGTAAAAACTGTGGAATGTGCTTGTAAAATGTCAAAAAGGTCCTGCCTATCAGTGTCATTAGAGTTCTCAATTGTTTGGATTTTATTCTGAATTAAGTCACTAGTATCAAATACGTCATCAATATCATCCATGTCAATACTTGTAAAGTGATTATTAGTGTCAAGTTCCGTCGAAAGTTCCGAACTGTTGTCTAACAATAGGTAAAGCCGATTAATTTCCTCATCAAGCTTTGAGAGCCAATCTTCAAATTTGAAAGCTATTGACTTACCTTCTTTCTCTAAAATTATTTCAGCATCGTGAAAGTTTCATGTTTCTTTGTATTTATTCAAAAAGTCTACTCCTAATATAATTGCCGTCAACAATAATGGAACAATAAGAAAGTTCATATTGAATCTGTGGTTCTCACAAAAGAATTCTAAGTTAGTTGTTGGCATACATCTACACTTTTCCAAAGATTGCACCTTGTGATTTAATTTTCCCTAAAGGAAGCGTGGATCAATCGTTCGATTTGTTGCATTTGCTAAAAGCTGTTTCACTAATTACTGAAATGCTACTGCCAGAATCGAGTACTGCCGTAAATTTTACATCATTTACTGTAATGTGAATTACAGGATATGCAATGTTGTTCTGTTTTACGTCGCGTTCCAGGAGTAAGATGTCCCTAATGTCTTCCATTTCTACGTAATTAATAGCCGCGACAGCTACGTCGTCAGCTTCGTAAGTACGTTTTGTGGCTGCCAACGGTGTGAGCCATTGCCTAGTGTCTCTTTGTTGTCGCATGTCGTTACTGGGATTTCAACTTATCAAGAGCGACCTGCACTGTTTGAATCACGCCAATTTTGATTAAATTCAGGTCTGTCGTCATGATTAAAGCGTCGGTAATTTCTATAATTTCTTTCTTTTCGATTACGTGGTGGAGAATTTCTCCCGGAGTCGTAACTGCGAGGTGGACCGTTGCGTCTGAAGTTATTCTGTGTCATTTGATGATAGTTATTCTGGTTCCCATATTGTATGTTTCTACGATTATCTCTGTCATAATCATTACCACGGAGAGGTGATCTTTCCCTGTAACTATTGTTACGCTACCAACGGTTGTCATACAGACGGTGTCTGGTTTGGTCACGATTTGCATTGTGAAAGTAGTCTTGTCGTGTCAAGTTATTATTTCTGTCGTCATGAAATTGTGACAGATATGACCTGTAATTGTTGTGTTCCTGTTTTCGCATTCCGCGACTGTCAGTGTCTATTTCCAGTTCTTGCAACAGTCCCTGAAAAGCTTCGATGTCGTCTTTGCAACGTCCTGCCAAAATAATATGCCGTAAATGTTTAGGCAATTTAATTAAGCCAATCCGGATGAGTTCTGAGGCACTGTACGGATTTGTCAAATACTGATATTTGTGCAACATGTCTCCAAAATATTTCACCGGACTGGAAAATTCAGACTGTTCAAAATGATGCATCATTATGATGCTACGTTTTACTCGATCTTGAGTAGCTTGAGACCAAAATGCTGAGAGGAAGGCATGATAAAATTCTACTTCACTGTGACAATTGGAAATGACCCATCGCCTTCTTACAGCTGGTTCATTCTCTAAGTAGCCAAACATAAATTCTAATCTGTGCTCTGATGACCATTTCGGAGAAAAACAATGAGAGAATTGATAAAGCCACACTTGTGGATGAATGTCGTTAGCATAATTCTTAAATGTTTTGAATTTACGTGTAGTAATAAACAGCTTATAGTCAAAATCATCGTGTCGGTGGGTCGAAAATCGGTCGTTACGTCGTGTCAGCGGTTCCATCTCAAAATTCGGTGCACCTTGCCAATTTCTTTCATAATTTCCGAAATGCCCTGTGTTATTATTTTGTGGCTTTTCCGTATTTCTAAATCCTTCTTCCCGTGTCGGAGCGCGAGTCTCCTCTGAAATGTGTGATTCTTGTATTACCTGTGCCAACTGATCTTGTATTTCCCGGTTTTCTCTTTTGTGTTGCAAATTGATTTGATTCTGATTTTGTTTGCATTTCCTAATTTGCTCTACTCTTCTGTGACAGTAAAGGCTACCGGTCTTGTGTCATTCGGAAGATCATCTACCTTTGTAGCTAAGTTAGTGAACTGATCCGAAAGTTCGGCTACTTTCTCCGATAATGAACTGATTTCCTCCGTGTGTTTTTCTGAACCAAGTTTTAGAGTATCTAGTGTGAGTTTTTGCAATTTGCTTAACCGAATCGGTAGATGCAACTGAGTCAATTTTAGCCGGCAAGGTGTCGTGATTTTCATGAACAATAGTTTGCAGTTCTTTCATAGGTGCTTTGTGATTCTGCATTTTCATGCCGCGAAAAAAATATGTCGAAAACACTCATAAATTTGTGTTTTTTCGTCAATAGAGACTTTTTGACATTTAGATTCGATTTTAAGTAACTCAGCAGTTAAATCTTCACGTGTTTGTTCAAGCGTTTGTTCCATTGAGTCAAACTTTTGAAGATGTTGCTGTGATTGTTTTTCACTTTGTTCAAGCGTTATGTCTAACTTTCGAAGCCTTTGTCCCACTTGTTTCTGATTTTGTTCCATTCGTTACATGAATTACAATATGTCTGTGCTTTTCGGCAGTGCATTTGCACTGGCAACATTCGCATTTTGAAAAGCAGAAAATGTGTCTTGATTTAATAGAGAAAGGGTTAAGGACGCAAAACCTGAATCTACGGTATTTGCAAAATTTTGTCCTATCATTTCGGATTCCTGCGGCCAGCTGTTGTCGACAGATCGATCGACAGTACTTCCCTGTACACGAGTTGTTTCGCTGCCTACACCATTGTTTACTGTCTTGTTCATTTCCCTATGCATAATTACCAAATTATTATGTTGAACATTAGTTAATTCATTACACGATGGCGCTGACACGCTACGCTCGTCATCGCTGTTATTTCTTAATTTACTTTGCAGCCTAGTGTTACGTGTTTCACACGCCATAATTGTCAAAATATTTCACACGATAACACAGAAAAGCACAATCTGAAGAGCAAAATAAGAAAACACGTTAAAACAGCACGTAAAATAATGTCTAATTAATTGCAAGCGTGGCTGCGAAATACTGGGTGCAAATCTACATACACGTCACAACTGTTTTACTGTACAACAATGAAAAACTACAACTACCAAGGAAATTGGCTGTACAGTTACGCGCTAACAATAAACAATAACTACACTAATTACTCAAACTACAAGAAAAAATCAGAAGATTCCAGTGAGGTATCCACAGCTAAGGGTCGACAAATGAAACTTCCCGTTTGAGTGAAAAGAATGACTGTGCTGGTAAAACTTCTACGTTACTTGATTTTCAAACTCCAGAGTGAAACTGAACGTACTGAGACTGTTTTCTCTTTATTTATTCTGATCATTTCTAAATTGACACACAATATTTTAGCGCAACGCTTTCTGACTTTCAGTGTCCCTACAAAAGAATAGCCCTGACTAACAATAACTTATGCATGAGGGCTATCCATAAAGTACATTACGTTTTGGAATTAAAAATAAATAAAGTATTGGAATTTTTTTAATTATATACAGATGAAAGCCACACTTAAATACTACTTTTCTACATAGCTGCCATTTAAATTAAGGCACTTATCGTAGTTTGGAAATTCCTTCGTCGTAAAATTCGGCCGCCTGCGCCTTCAACTACGTGGTTATCTCTTCTTGAAGCTGTGCGTCGTCATCAAAACGCTGCACAGCCAACCACTTCTTATTTGCTGGGAATAAGTGAAAGTGCCTCGGTGCCAGGTCGGGACTGTACGGTGGATGAGGAAATAACTCCCACTTAAAAGGTTCGAGAACTTCACGAGTGGCATTTGCCGTATGGCCCCTTGCGTTGTCGTGAATCAGCAAGATCTTTGAGCCCCACTTTCCCCTGCACTTGTTTTGTATTACTCTTCAGAGGTTGTGCAGAGTTTGGCAATACCTTTGAGAGTTTATTGTGGTGCCTCTTTCCAGGAAATCCACAAAAATCACACCTTTTCTGTCCCAAAAGACAGTCACCATCACCTTCCTTGCCGACATCGTCTGCATGCATTTCTTGGGTTTTTGGGGGGAATTTGTGCGCCCCCACTGCATTAGCTACAATTTTGTCTCGCAGTTCACAAGCTTAACCCATGTTTCGTCACCAGTAACGATGCGATCGAGTAATGAGTCGCCATCATTCTCGTAAGCGTCCAAAAACGTTAATGCTGCAGCCATTCACTGATTTTTGTGAATCTCTGTCAAGATTTTTGGTATCCGTCTTGCACAAAACTTGTGGTAACCGAGTTTTTCGGTAATGATTTCGTGCAACAAACTTCGTGAAATTTGTGGAAAACTCATAGAGAGTTCTGTTATTGTGAAATTACGGTTTTCACGGACCGCGTCATCGAATTTTTCGACAAGTTCGGCAGTCACTATGCTGGGTCTTCCACATCACTCTTCGTCGTGAACTTTAGTTCGGCCATTTTTAAATTTTATGACCCACTGACGCACTCCACCTTCAGTGATTATGTTGTCCCCATACACTTCACAAAGCTGCCAAAAGATTTCTATCGGTGTACAGCTTTTTGCAGTCAGAAACCTTATTACAGCACGCACTTCACACTTCACGGCATTTTCAATTAACGCTGACATTTCAAACTGTCACAGTAACTCAACGGAGTACAGCATGAACCTCTCACTAGCACGGCAGGATGCCGACTGAGCGGCGGAATGCCATGACAGCCAAGATGGCCGCGCTAGCCCTCCCCTAACGCATTAGGAGTGATTTAAAATGGAATGATCATATAAAGTTGATCGTCGGTAAAGCAGATGCCAGACTGAGATTCATTGGAAGAATCCTAAGGAAATGCAATCAGACAACAAAGGAAGTAGGTTACAGTACGCTTGTTCGCCCACTGCTTGAATACTGCTCAGCAGTGTGGGATCCGCACCAGATAGGGTTGATAGAAGAGGTAGAGAAGATCCAACGGAGAGCAGCGCGCTTCGTTACAGAATCATTTAGTAATCGCGAAAGCGTTACGGAGATGATAGATAAACTCCAGTGGAAGACTCTGCAGGAGAGACGCTCAGTAGCTCGGTATGGGCTTTTGTTAAAGTTTCGAGAACATACCTTCACCGAAGAGTCGAGCAGTATATTGCTCCCTTCTACGTATATCTCGCGAAGAGACCATGTGGATAAAATCAGAGAGATTAGAGCCCACACAGAAGCATACCGACAATCCTTCTTTCCACGTACAATACGAGACTGGAATAGAAGGGAGAACCGATAGAGGTACTCAGGGTACCCTCCGCCACACACCGTCAGGTGGCTTGCGGAGTATGGATGTAGATGAAGATCTTTGGTCGATTCTCTGGCGCTGCTTCTACTTGATGATATCCGCTCTTTAAATCCATTGAGGAGAAATAATTACACTGACCCCAAGTTCACGAGAGTCTCTGTTCTCGATCATTTAGGTATGTCCAACAACGCAGTTCTGGTTTCTCGTCAGGACCAAAAAGGTAGCTGACCATGTGGCAACATATCCAGTTCACAGCGTTAGTTTTCGCTTTAGGGTAATGAATTATGTCCGGCAATAAAAGTGACTAGAAAGTGATATGAGCAGATATCTGTCGGGTAAGGGAAGCCAAGATACTGTGCGTGAGCCTCCAGACGTCAGACGATGGACCACGTGAGAATCGGTGTGCGTCTGTTTCTTCCACAACACAGTGAACACATAGGCCTGTGTCAGCTAGGCGGATGCTGTGCAAACGAAACTGGTTGACCTGTTTGCCATTGACGGTGAAATATCAGTCAGACTGGGCGCTGCTTTCCGTACACGATGCCATATGATCTGGGGAAACTTGTCTTCGATGTTATTGGGGGGGCCAATAAATTTGTACTGCGTAGTGTACAGTCTTTTCTGGAGTATTTGTGGAATGGCATGGAGTGGAGGATGTAACTTTATTCCAGAAAGAAATGTCGAAAGTCTTATAACGTGAGTGAGGCTGACATGGTGACCATCGCATATGCATGTGAAAGCACTACGGTGAAGCTCGTCGAACAACAGCACTGGACTTTCACCTGGGAGCTAACGAATAGTACAATTACTCTGCCTGTCACGTGGAATAAGCTATCCCTACAACGCTTCCATCTGACGGCAATGGAGGCATGTGGCAAGGGAGGAATATTGAACTTTGAATAACATTCCAGTATAGACAAAGGATCCCTCGCCATCGCCATCAACACACAGCAGGCGAGGGTAATCGTTACTGGTAACACTTGTGCCATAAGAGGGGTGCGAGAGGGATGGTAGACATTCACCTACCATGCACACTGTAAATGTCGAGTTATCTAAGCTGATCATCTACGAGGCCAGAGCTGATCGTTTGGAGGAGACGTCTGCTGTTTATTGCCGTCGAACGACGAGAGTCATTCATAAAATCAGTGACCAAGCAGCGGACGGTGGTGGCCACAGAGGAGCGACACATCTTTCAGGTAGGCCCTCGCCAGTGAGCAGAACCTGCGATTTGGAAACATCAAGATAACTGCCCTTGCCTCCGCTATGTCGCCATCCATGTCAGGGCTGTGCGGACTCATTTTCACTGCATAGGTCGCAGACAAGATCGTCAACATAGGCTGTACAGCAGAAGCGGTGTTCAGGCAATGGCAGACCCACCAGGCGTTGGCGAAATCCATGGAGGAGGGGCTCTAATGCCAAAGCATACAGACACTTGGGAAGTGGGCAACTATGTCGGAAAATGCGCTCGATCTCTTGAGGCGCAGTGAGGCGTCCGTTATATTCTTGATGTTGCGCCACTCAGGAGGCGCATTACCGCTGTTACTATACAAGCTGGAAAACCCATGCGCAGAAGAACCGTCTTATAAAGGTTTCGTTGACACAGTCAAATCCAATGCACCAGACGGAGGTCGCGACCTGGCGAGTGCGATCATGTCCCTGTGACATCAAAGGGCCTTATGAATACTGTTGTTCAGATAAGTCTGATCAAGGGACGTCACGTATCGTACTGCCTTCTTCAGGTGTGTTTCCAATAAGCACGAGAAAATATTCATGTCACTGTGGAGTAGAGTGATGGGCCAGTAATCATAGATCAGTGACTGCCCATGCAGTTTAGGGACTGGGATGAAGACCCTATCAACGTCGTCGTTGTTGGAGATTTCATTTCACAACAGATGGACGTCCAAGTAGGTACCGACAGGTAGCTAAAACACTTGTAAGGATCGAGGAGGAGGCCGTCAAGTCCAGGGGCCTTATTGGCAGCTCCCGCCTTGATTGCTTCTAGGACTTCATCCATGATCATGTCGTCCTGAAGTTCTTCAACCACGTCTTCTAGCACAACGTTGACGGTGAGTGCCGCTACTTCCTCAATTAAGGTCGGCTGATGTGATACATTAGCATACAGCCAGATGAAATGGGAATGGGGAGCGTGACGAATGGCGCATTGTGTAGTATATAGTCCTCATCCCGCATCAGTGAGTTTGTGTATGAGAGCTCGACAATGGTGTCAGCATTCTGTGAATAGGTGGCACATCAGTGGCGTTTCGTGAGGCATACAGTATTGAGTGTGGGAGCTGACAAGTGTCCCTTCCAAGTGTGCTCACATGAGTGAAGTGATCTGCGTTTTAGCATGATACGCTACTGCATCGTCAGTGATCCATAGTCAGTCAGGGACAGTCAGATGGGTAAATTTTAATTTCCACAGGCCACGACTGTGCTACACCTTTTGGTGGGAGAGGCCTACATTTTAGATGCAGGTCTCATGGTCAGAGAAAGCCAGAGGCCAAACTTCAGCCTGTCGAGTGCCACCATCAAGGGAACATGTGAGACGTTTGTGGTCGAGGCGACTGGACGAGTAGACCATATAATATGTGAAACCTGTGCAGGTGCCTTGAACTTTCGTCTATGTGTTGATAAACTGAAGTTGGTCGATTATGGTAGAGAATGTCACACATGGGGAATGTCATGGGAGTTGATCAATAAGCCTTTGCATGTAGTTGAAGTCACCTCCAAGGACCAGAGCCTCCAGGGGACCCTCAAAAAGCTGAATTACTTGTCAGCAAAGAAGGTGTGTCGTTTGTGACGTCAGCTGGAGCCAGATAGTGCATCATTTAGGACGTTGATGCAGAACAGCATGAGGGCCATACGCTTAGCATTAGGAAGGTATACTACACAAGCGATCTAAGGCGCTGCAGTCATAGACTGTGCGGCTGATCCCGGCAGAGGTTCGAGTCCTCCCTCGGGCATGGGTGTGTGTGTTTGTCCTTAGGATAATTTAGGTTAAGTAGTGTGTAAGCTTAGGGACTGATGACCTTAGCAGTTAAGGCCCATAAGATTTCAAACACATTTGAACATTTTTGTTTAATACATCTTCAGTGAGCAGCCTTGTATGTATGAGGATGACTGCTCCACTACCGTTGTCAGAGGCATGGGCGATATGAGCTATGCAGCAAATAGGAGCTTAAAAAACAGCAATGAACACTTCTTGGAGGAGGGCAATGTCAACATCAGCAGTGTAAATGATGTCTCTGAACATTGCCAATTTATGTGGAATTGGAACTGAGGCCCGATTCGTCATCATCCTGCAGTAGTGTTGTGGACATGCTCTCCCTGTTGGCATGGAGGGTACTACAGGGATGTCCAGTTGGCATGAAACATCCAGTGCAGCTACTGTGATCACAATCACTGGGTGGAAGCTGGGTCAGGTGGCACTATTCACCATGGGGCACTCCCCCAAGTGTGTGCCAGCAACCCGATCTACTCTGTCGTTGACATTATCAGCCCAGAAGATCAGCGCTAGTGACAGATGACTGTCACACCAATCAAGGGCTGAGGGTGGTGACAGTGCCACAGGGGGAACCAGGGTACCATCCACTCCTGTTGTCAGAGCGCTCAAAGAGAGAGGATTGTATGGAATCTGGACCATTACCTGCTTTGCTGTATGAGGGACAGTGTCGTCGGAGGGCATTCTTCCAATTTCAGGGCGAACATTGATTTTGGAGGTGCTGTTACATGTCCGACTACAGCCATTCATCATCTGAAGTCATGCCTGTCTGAAAGAAAGCAGAACTAGGCCTCATACTTGATTTAATGTCCATCGTGGCATGTGGGTCTCACTGCTGTCAGAGCTGATGGTGCCTGTGGGGTCTCATCTGAACCATCGTTTCCAAGAGAGAATGATGCCAGGAGAACAGGCGCTTCCTGAAGTAAGGCATCTGGGCTGCAGTGCACAGCCAAGGCGATGGAGACAATCAGACCTATCATGGCCTTGTCCACATCCTGATATGTCTGCAGCTGGCCATCATACATGATAACGGCTTGCACACCACCTATCAGCAGATAGGATGGTATGTTTTTCGACAGTTCTATCTTGATCTGTTGTACACCATTTAACACATCGTACATCGTGAATGTTATTTTTTCACTACGTGGATCACAATGTTGCTGTGGGTTTGGAAGGCTTTGGTGACCACGTCTTGTGACACTTCAAAAGGGAGCTCAAACACCTGAATTGTTTGAAGACCGAAATCCACATATGGCAGTCAGAATGTTTAAACTTCGGTCCATGTGTGTGTTGTCGAACTACATCAGCACATGCTTTCTGAATAGTCATTTTAATGTAGACAGAGAAGTGAGTACATATTACTTCTTGTGGGCCCAGGTGTAGCTCTTCACAAATGAACTGTCTGATTTCATAAGTGTTCAGCTCTGAATGTAGCTTTATGTGTCACTCGACAGTAAGAGTGTGCCATGGGGTAAAAATATTGATGGTCGCAGTGCAATACAAATACCACATTGAGGAAGTAAACAACTTGATGAGTGAAATGCAGAGCCAGTCTACGTGTGACCACAGCCAAAAGACAACTCCCCTGAGACCATAGATGCACGGAGCCAGAAAGCAAACAAATATCCGTCACTCATCACAACACATTGCTATGAACTTCAACTTGTACCTGTTGACCTAACATCAGAGCTGTATAGACAGTTGGCTGCTATTGTGCTAGATGTGTGGGTGTGGCGCCAGGCCTAGACCTCTCTACCACTGGCAATCGCTCATTGACACCAGATGTAGGGGTCCATTCCCAATCTCTTACAGTCATCAGGAGAAAGCTGCGCAGGAAGCGGTGGTGAGGATCTGGTTACACTCAAGAGTGGCACAACAGCACAATTATTAGACAGTAATACAGGATTCTCTTCCAAAGCACCACCCTACAGCCGCTTCAGTCAGAATAGTGCTTCATAAATGGCAGAAGGCCAGCTTGTACTCATCTTGCAGTATCACCAGCACAGCAAAACGTCAGGACAAAGGCTGATGCAATGTCATGGGTGGCCATCGACCGCAGAATCTGACGGTCTCCATTTTTACATATCGATCACCAAACTGCTCTTGTGAACACTCAGAGTAGAGCCTCATCATTGGCAGAAGGCCAGCTTGCACTCGTCTTGCAATATCACCAGCACAGCAAAGCATCAGGACAAAGGCTGATGCTATGTCATGGGTGGCCATCGACCACAGAATCTGATGGCCTCCAGTTCTACATACCAATCACCAAAATGCTCTTGTGGAAATTATAGATTTGCACTCAGGAGTCTTGCCCCAGATCCAACTGAAGTACTCACTCGCTCAGAGGGGTTGGCTCTCAGCCTCCGTTTAGGAAACATAAGACAAGAGCATTGGTGTCTGACACAGGAACAGGATGATCAGCAGAGGCGCTCTCCATCTCAACGGTGGATGACAGATATCATCCAGGTCACGAAGTTCAAGCCTCCACAAGCCTGCAGGTTGATTGAGGCCTCCACACCAGAATGGCCTTGGAAGTTGCCAGTGCGGCTCCCAGTAGCTACGTCCATCCAACCAGACTCATGGTTCCATAGAGGATCATAGGTAGGTAGGTGTGCCAAGGGTCAACCACCATAGCCTCCCTCTCACTCGATAGCCGCAACTGGCACAAGGACTGAAACTACACAGTGGGCAGTGGGCAACCAGCATTCAGCAATCAGGCGTTTGTTAAGAAGGGTGGTGTATTTATGTTGTCAGTTCCCTTGCACTCTTCGGTGGTGAGGATGCCATCACGTGTCCTGAGTTTCCCTCACCTTCAGCACTCTCAGTGAATGCAGACTTTGGCAGCGTCGCCGTTCAGAGGCTCTTTCCTGCTGGCTCGGGACCTGAATATTTATGGTTGAATTATACCTATCCTTCATGATGACACTCTTCTTTATCACTAGTATAGTGGTGTCTCTTGGCTGCCATGATATCATTAATCTTCTCTCGCAGACCTGGGTGCTCGGTCATACCCCTATGCTGCGATAGCCTCTGTGTTTCCTGCAACTTACTCACAGTTTCTCCCTAGCTGGTAGTCTACTGGTCATTCACACAGGTAGTTCAACTTCCGGGAGCTGCCAAAGTAGAACTTGGACAAATTTTTGTTGTCTGCAGGTATTCTATTCTGGCGTGTATCACCGTGAATCATAATCACGATTAGAATGTACCATGAACCCATTTCTATCAGGACTGCGCAGAATCTAAGGGGTGCCGAAGGGGTTGCCTGCCCTCAGGTGCTAGAGCAACAGCAGAGAGCTACTCAGCTAAACGGATGTCAAAGTCTCTGTACAAGAACATTTTAAGTCGCTCATCAAAGGTTAATAAGTGGCACAAAATATGTTGCTGAACTGGGGATGTCTTAGAGGGATTCTTTGCCATTTTATTCACGCACTTGTCAATGTCGCCCATGATCAAGCCAAAGGAGAGCGCGAAAGAGGGGGCCTGAGAAAGCGTAAACACCATTTTCTGCTTCGGATCACATTCAAATTTCCTCGAATGGTTTTGAACGGTCCCTAATGGTTCCATTCTCTATACCAGAGCAAAAATTACGATCACACTACACTCACGTGTGTCAAAACAGATTCAGTGGGGTTGCAACCCCACAATGTCCTTAGAGAGGGGTTGAATCATTTGGGTGGGGGAGAGGAGAGGATGTCAGCAGCATTGAACATTGTCAAGAACATTGCCCTGTCGATTTGGACAGCGAAATGTGTGGAAATCAACCCTCTAAGGAAAAGGGTGGTTTCACTGACGCCCTTTATGCCACCTCCTGAGGGCTTTTCGTGTAGATTTTGAGGGGCAGTGCATCTGAAATGTTTTCCTCGGCCACGCGTAACAGAACTGCATGATTTCAACGCTTGGTGTCGTGGTTCTGACCTCCATCGCTGAGGAGTGAAAAGAAGGTGAGAAACGTAGGTAAGAGACCTTCCCATAGTGTTACACGTCCACGGTGACGTTGTATTCCATATGAAATCACTAACCTACACGACAATTCAAATTAACTTCTGAGCTGTGGCGTTTTTTTCCGCAGTTGTTGACACGTTGCTGTTTGAACCGTCGTTGATACCGGTGAGGGACATCTGAGGACTCCAGGCTTTCGCACCTTTACAAAGGAAGGAGGTTTGTAGGCACCTTTCAACCAAATTTCAAATATTTGCTTCGCTATGGGAAGGAGTTACGTGGTTTCAGTCCGCCTGCTTAGCTAGGTGGTAATGTACTTGCTTCCTCATCACCATCGCGCAAGTGGCCCAACGTGGCGTCGACGGAAATAAGACTCGCACTTGACGGCCGAACTTCCCCGAATGGGGCCTCCCGGCCATTGATGCCATACGCTCAATTCATCTTTTTACGGGGTTTCAAAAATGCGACCATTTAATTATCTTGCACACTGTCGATTTAAACGGCATGAACTCTATTCTGGCGGTACTTGGAGTGCAGTCTTGTACGGAAGTGACAGCAGGAATAAAGTAACAGCCGGCCGCTGTGACCGAGCGGTTCTAGGCGCTTTAGTCCGGAACCGTGCTGCAGCTACAGTCGCAGGCTCGAATCCTGCCTCGGACATGGATGTGTATGATATCCTTAGGTTAGTTAGGCTTCAAATGGTTCAAATGGCGCTAAGCGGTATGGGACTTAACATCTGAGGTCATCAGCCCCTAGACATAGAATTACTTAAACCTAACTAACCTAAGGACATCACACACGTCCATGCCAGAGGCAGGATTCGAACCTGCTACCGTAGCAGCTGCGTTGTTCCGGACTGAAGCGCCTAGAACCCCAGATGTTAAGTCCCACAGTGCCTACAGCCATTTGAACCATTTGAATAAAGTAACTTGTTGAGAGATGAATTGGCTTGCACAAAGTAATCGTGGAGAGCTGCTTAAAAAGAGTTTCTACCGCAACAATGACGATAAGACGTATCGTACGAGTATTATGTTATTTGACTCTTCACAAACTCGGCAAATGTTAGTTACGACGGGTGGTCGCTTATGGCGTGCGGCGTTTGGCCAGCCTCGGTTTACAAGCCGACCAGCGTCTCAGACTCTAGCGTTGCGCAGTCTGAGGTTTGCCGCCTGCCAGTAATCGCTGATAACACAGTTGTTGACTTTGCATCCACCGGGGGCACGCTGCTCTGGGCAGTTAAACTCGCAGTTCGCCGTTGGTGGCCGAGCGGTGCGGACAAAACTGTTTATATCCTCGCCGCGGTGTGTGCCTCGCGGTTGTCTACTTCACCACGATATTTGCTCTTGTTGCGATCAACTCTTATCGTAAAACCTCAATAGAGTTCACCTTTTCGAAGGAATATGCGTGGCCAAATGCACTCGCCGGTGAACAGTTCCTACGTGACAAAGTGAATATCACTCGTAAAGACATGATTGGAATACACCTGTCTATCGTCAGTAACGTGGTTTACGTCAAGCTGACAAACGACGCAATTTGCAACGAGATGTTTGAACGGACGAAAATGACCTCAAATTCCAGCATTCACACGGCCACTTCGGCCCATTAATCGCTGAATATACCGCCCTGGGATTATGCACGTTCCGTATCCTCGAACCTCCTTTCGAAATGTCGGCAGAGGACGTGATGGCGGTCCTGCTCTCTTACGGAAAAAACGCTCGGGTCTGTAGCAGAGAATGGGCACACTTCAGAGCATACCCAGTTTTGAATGGAGTGCGGCAAATCTGCATTGCGCTAAAGAAACATTTTCCGTCCTTCCTCTTCACAACACACGATTTGCACCCAAACACCTCTTCTGCATGTGGTAAACAAAGACATGTGGGTAATGACATCTACATTTATACTCCGCAAGTCATCCAACGGTGTGTTTCGGAGGGCACTTTACGTGCCACTGTCATTACCTCCCTATCTTCTTCCAGTCGCGTATGGTTCGCGGGAAGAACGACTGCCGGAAAGCCTCCGTGCGCGCTCGAATCTCTTTAATTTTACATTCGTTACCTCCCCGGGAGGTATAAGTAGGGGGAAGCAACATATTCGATACCTCATCCAGAAATGCACCCTCTCGAAACTTCGACAGCAAGCTACACCGCGATGCAGAGCGCCTCTCTTGCAGAGTCGGCCACTTGAGTTTGCTAAACACCTCCGTAACGCTACCACGCTTTCCAAATAACCTTGTGACGAAACGCGCCGCTCTTCCTTGAATCTTATCTATCTCCTCTGGCAACCCGACCTGGTACGGATCCCACACTGATGAGCAATACTCAAGTATAGGTCGAACGAGCGTTTTGTAAGCCATCTCCTTTGTTGATGGACTACATTTTCTGAGGACTCTACCAATTAATCTCAACCTGGCACCCGCAAAATTAATTTTATATGATCATTCCACTTCAAATCGTTCCGCACGTATACTACTAGATATTTTACAGAAGTAACTGCTACCAGTGTTTGTTCCGCTGTCATATAATCATACAATAAATGATCGTCCTTTCTGTGTATTCGTAATACATTACATTTGTCTATGTTAAGGGTCAGTTGCCACTCCCTGCACCAAGTGCCTATCCGCTGCAGATCTTTCAGCATTTCGCTGCAATTTTCTAATGCTGCAACTTCTCTGTATACTACAGCATCATGCCTCCAGCGCAGAATTACGCAGCTGCGAAACGACCAAGTTTCTCCCCTCTCGACTATGAAATCCCTCCCACGCACCTACGCACTGAGACCTAATGCCTTCCTAACGCCTGCACAACAGCTTCCACAAGATGTTTCACAACCTTCAGAGAACGGACGAGACGAGGCCGACCGTCCACGACAGCTACAGGCCCCTTCCCCAGAGATCCCCGTGCCCCATAAAGATCTTGATAGACGTGAAGGTGATATGGCTCTCGTTACAATGGTTGTGCCTGCTGCCGAATTCATTCCTGAACGTCGCGACTCCATCCCATCGTCCGACTCTGAACCACATTCACACAATCAAAGGTCTTCAAAAAGACGCAAGAAGAGGAAGGTGACATCGATGGCAGAGTGGCAATCGTGCTTCTGGGATGAAATCTTCAAACGCTCACCGTATGATTCCCAAGAGTAAGTCATATATGAAATAGTCGGTACCCATCCCTATCACCTGAAGAACAGTTTACTGAGTGACCCCGAAACACAGCAACACCGTGAGACCACAATAGCGACGTTCTTTACGCCGCCAATATGGACACCCTGATGCCAACAGCTTTTCTTGCATCAGCGCTAATTGGACCTGATTGGCCCGTTTGTGGGTGGACGACGTTGTTTGTGAACTCTCACCACCCTTAGGGCGTCCCTGTGAACCGAGCATGTTCAGGATGCAGACAGTGCTTATGACCCAGCTACATTCGTTGTTCCCCATATGTGCACGCATGACAACATGCTGTCACTGCAGGCATACAGAAGTGCTAAGACCAATTTAATATGAATGGTTCCTATGTTAAACTTAATTGTTAAGTGGTACATTACAAGCTGTGGACTTGCACATCACCCTGTGAACCGGGCACGGTTTGCGTTTATCCCATTTATTGTTTGTTTTCTTTTATGGTACTGCCGCCTCGTTTTCTTATTCCATTTACTGGCGTCACTAACTTCCTGCCTTACCTGCCCGTGAGCGGCAGCAGCAGCGCGTATCGATAAATGCACTGTCATGCCATCTCTGGAGCGACCGATAGTATTCCCGGGTCGTCGTGTGTCTGGCAGTCAGTTGAGGACGGACCAGTACTGCTGTCGGGGTGCAGCAGCAGTGAAGTTGGGGACGGAGCGCCGGTGAGGCGCCGACAGCCAGTGCGCGCCGACCGCTGGTGACACACATGAACTGTCCGACGGAGAGAGATTGGAGCGGGAAGACCGTTAGTTGGTCGTTCGGCTGGTCATCTCATCGGTCGAGGTATATTTGGTCCTTTCACTGTTTCTGGGCCTCACTAGTTGGTCACTTGGCGTGGAGTAGCGAGGAAGTCTCTGTCGCCGGCCGCGGTGGTCTAGCGGTTCTAGGCGCTCAGTCCGGAACCGCGGGACTGCTACGGTCGCAGGTTCGAATCCTGCCTCGGGCATGGATGTGTGTGATGTCCTTAGGTTAGTTAGGTTTAAGTAGTTCTAAGTTCTAGGGGACTGATGACCACAGATGTTAAGTCCCATAGTGCTCAGAGCCATTTGAACCATTTTTTTTTTTTTTTTGAAGTCTCTGTGGCGCATAGTTTGGTCGGGCCCGCTAGCGGCCTCTATGCAGTGTCGGAGCGTGTGGTGCTGTTACCATTGCTACAAGGTTCGTGACTCACCGATCCTGGACATGAAAGTTGAATTTTGACTTAATCTACCAGCAAGTCACGACTGTTCACATTGTGCCGTTTGGAGTTCATTGTCGACTGTTGGTATATTCCCGTGAGCAACAATTTGTGTTTTCAAGTTGGCAAATTTTGGCCACCCTCCGGAGGAGTTTAACCGTACTTCGTTATTTTTAAATGAAGTGCACCAGCGGAATCTTCTGCCTTGCGGCCTTAACGTTCCGGTTACTTGCCCTGGCCATTGATGTAAACTCAGGCAGTGTATTTTCCTCATTGTGTTATCGCTGTGCAGCATGGTGTGTAGTTTGACCACTCAATGTACAATTGGTTGTCGGCGCCAATACCTTCTACGTTGTTCCATTGAACTCCCAGTTGGGTGCTGGTCGGGTGGAGCGGAAGTTATCTTATCGGTGGGTCCGTTGAATGTGTCGGTTGGTTTGTCGTCGGATCGAGAATGGTTGGGCCGACTGCTCGCCTCACCTAAGTGAGCGTTAGTGTTTGAATTTCAGGCCGACCCTCGGAAACTTATGAGCGCCATTGGGTGTACTGACTTAATTGTTATTTGTATTTGTATGGCTTCTAGCCGATTTTTAAATTAAGATTGTTCTGCCCGCAAGGCGTAAGATTGTTTGGGCCTTCAGCCTAATTTAAAGAACTGTTTTAAGGTAACGCCTTTGGCCTTTTTAAAAATTTAATTTTTTTGTGGCTTAAGTGATGGGTCTTCAGCCGATGTTAAATTAAAGTTGTTTTGCTCTTAAGGTGTCAGTTTGTTTGGGCCTTCAGCCTAATTAAAGAACTGATTTAATATAATGCCTTCTACAATTTCTGATTTTGGTTTGAGTCTTTAAGTTATTGGCTTTCAGCAGATTTTAAATTAAAGAGGTGTTGCTCTTAAGGCATCAGAATGTGTGATGCATTCATCTGGTAATAAAGTTCCAAAAATTAATGCTGCGTTTTTTTGAAAATTTTCTTTGTTCTTATAATGTTTGGTCAAATAAATAAAGTAGTATGTTCGAGTGTAACTGAGAGCCGCTTATTTTGTCCCCTTTCCACAATTCAAACTATCTGTCCTGTCCTGCGGGTTTAGCAGGGCGTCTTACCCTGTTCCAAGAGCTAAAGAAGGACACTTGGCCCAGTTTTTACAGTTATACTGCATACATCACCCCATACCGCCAACAGAGTTAGCGGATTATCGTGTGCAGTGGCATTGCAGTAGAAGACGACATTTACTTTCAGCCATCATGAGACCTAACACTAACAGTACAGAGGGTCAGACTAGTGAAGGTCTTATGCCATCTGGCACAGAGCAACGACGAGAGTGCTTAGGTTTTTTTCTAAAGCAAACTGCTGCTGTTTCTGCGACGATATGAAAACAGAATTATGGTGATGATTTCGCCTATTTTTCACGATGAAGGACCAATATCCAAATTTTGTCACCTATCCATACCGTAGTACATCCTCTCAGTCTCGAAAACACTCTCGTGTCTACATAATTTCCCTCTCGCTTCGGACGTCCTGAACGTTGAACGATGGCCTTTGACCTTATCTAACCACAGTGTTTATGTATGTATGATCAACCTCTGACGACGAACAATATGGCGCAGTCGGATTCTGTGGAAACTTAACATTGCCTATTTACAGGAACCTGAATGTCGACGAATGGTTATGACTACATGGCTCTGAGCACTATGGGACTTAACATCTATGGTCATCAGTCCCCTAGAACTTAGAACTACTTAAACCTAACTAACCTAAGGACAACACACAACACCCAGCCATCACGAGGCACAGAAAATCCCTGACCCCGCCGGGAATCGAACCCAGGAACCCGGGCGCGGGAAGCGAGAGCGCTACCACATGACCACGAGATGTGGGCTAGAAGCTCAAAGATGGGGGAGCAAGTGTTGAAGCAAAGTGTTGCCTGGCTGAAGACTTTCTATTTTTGCCGATTTCTGCAGACTATAGTTAACCCCCATGCTCCCCACAAAAAAATTTACAAATTGTTTTGGGCAGTGGCCAATACAGATTTGAAATTTTTTTTCATAATTATGATTACAATAGCAAAGAAATCAAATGCACACACTTATTGATACAATGTTGGTCAAAAGCTAAAATTTTCTCACAGTCCATAAAGACAGTCCTGATCATTCATCACAGTAAAATAGTAGTGTTTTTCTCAAAGACTGAGCAATAAAAGAAAATGCACATGGAAGTAGTGGATTTCCATGCAGTCTTGAAGAATTAGTGTTGTCCTTCCAACGGAAAGGCAGTGCTGACTCTTGACATGCAGACAGGTAATGGGCCACAACAGAGCAAACCCACAGCAGAGTCAGTCGAAGTTTTGAAGAATATTGGTAGGTAGGTCAACACAGAGTAGACCCATTGTAGTCCTGGTAGAGATTACGGTATTGGTGGGCCATCAGAGTTGCAAACCTGCTGCAGTCCTTTTACAAATAATGGTATTGGTGGGTCATCAAAGGTGCTGACCCACAGCAGTCCTTGTAGAAATAAAGGTATTGGCGGGTCATCAAAGGTGCAGACCCACTGTAGTCCTTGTAGAGACGGCCAGCAGCCATCTGTTGCAACTGTGCACGTGCACAGTCACCATTGAAGAGTCTTGCAGAGAATACAGCAAGTCCATAAACCACCACTTGTCCACTCACAAAGAATTTGTTTGAAATGTCCTTAGAACCAGCAATGCTGTTATCCAGTCCCTTGCTGAATTATTAACACACGTGCAAACACTATCAGTCCCTACTTCTCACATATTGTCCATATACTATGACCAACAGAAACTTGTGCAGTGAAATGTAATTTACAAGTGACTTAATTTGATGAACTGGTGTCAATTACAATTTTATAACATGAGAATACAATAACAAAGGTACAAAATACATCATTAAAGAACATAACAATACAGATAACATTTGTAGTAATACAGGCTTTACAAAACAATAGAAATTAACATATACATCAGTGTTACAGGAATTATGACATAAGTAAATACATAAACGATCAGAATAACTTTTGAAACATCAACTTCACACATGAGCATTAGAACAAAACAGAATAAATAATGTGTAAACATCTTTACAAAGTAAATAACATATTATTAATGCAAATTATATTTGAGTATGACAGTATTCCTCATCATAGTGAATGTAGCTTAGTATTAGAAGAGAAAAAATTCTATGAAACAGTACACAGAGACAGGAAGAAAATAAATACACAAGGGTACACAAACACATAGTGGGATACACAAAAGGAAAGGACAGGGTTTGTTTTACTGCAGTATTTTGCAAACAAAACTTTCTTTACTTCTCGGAGATCTCCCTTCGTTCTTCATTATTTCCAAAAAGTCCTATCTATACCTGCTTTCTGTACTTTTCTCATATAACCTCTCAGTGCATTTCTTGAAATCCATCGCAACTCATTCTCTTATATAGGCTACCCCCTCTTAAGCTAACTTAAATCTACTGAGCTCAGATGCTTAACTAGGGGACGAGGCAATGCAGCGGCACAAAACAATTAATACAAACAGCAACGACAAAAAAAAATGCAAGTAAGCATACCGAGCAGCAATAAATGTAATAATTTATATCTAAACATGACAAAGCTGAAGCAGAAAAAATATTACAGTAAAAATGTTTAATACCTATGTCACATCTTAACACTAGAGTGATGCATCACGAGAACATACACTAGCAGATAAGTTACCAAATCGTAAAAAAATTATTTTTGCATTTCCTGTGAAGGGAAATGTCTATTTGTGCTCTCTTTTCCAAGAAAGTACATCATAAAATGATTCTTTACTGCGTCTGTTGACAGAAAATAGTGATATTAGTACATCTATTAAATTTTATTTTAACCAATGCTGCAGTGCAGATAGAAACTGGATATTAAACAAAATGAGCAATCTCTCAGCTAAAAAGATAATAGATATAAAATGTTTCTCATCACTTCATTTCAGTAAATGTCATAAATTAAGAACTCTACAGTGTAATCATGTTTTCAAGTTTGAGGGTGTCTTATTTACGATGCTTTCTACAAAGGAATGTCAATAGCGAGGATAATGGCTTCCCTTTTTTTTTTACCTGTGCCTCTGAAAGGCACACACTAATGGCTTTTTTCCTAGGCGATTGTCGCACAGCTGGGTGCCCACGACGCATTACGTGTAGGTGGTCACCGACAGCAGTTTCCGCTACAGTGACAGTCTCATATTAAAATGTTTTCACAGGTTGAGAATTTGCGTTACAAATCTGTAGAAAATAAAATCCTATAAATATAATAGTGCCCAAAAACTTTTCGCCAGCATAGTGATACATTCACGCATATACACACATTTCATAACTCTTAAAGTACGATTCTTGGTTTCCAACAACCTTTTTCACAAACCAGAGTCCCTAACCACTACTCATTATTCCTTACCTTATTACACATATACATATTCGTCGACACTTCTTCAATATTTCATCATAACAGATACGTAGCATAACCAAATAACTCATATAGCATCAGTCTAAACATACCACAGCAGCATA
Source organism: Schistocerca gregaria (assembly GCF_023897955.1). Classification (NCBI taxonomy): domain Eukaryota; kingdom Metazoa; phylum Arthropoda; class Insecta; order Orthoptera; family Acrididae; genus Schistocerca; species Schistocerca gregaria. The sequence continues at coordinate 290,303,098 of NC_064924.1, read as the reverse complement.
ATTCACATCGTCGTCGTAATAATAACATCATAACACCTCAGTCAAATTCTCAAAAACGTCACAGCTTTCTGCAATAATTTCAAAATCTAAAAAAAAATTCGCTGCTCATGTCAAAAGTGTCATCTACCTCAAACGTACTTTAAAAATCATGATCTCATACCAAATACATCATTCAAAGCTCTCATAGTATCACAATGGTTCTGAAAAAATATGAACAGTTCACAAAGTACAGACAAAATACAATTTCACAAGTGTGCATAATTGCGTAAACATGTGTCACTGATGTAGTAAAAATATGTTTGTTTCTCTGTCAAATAATAAGATAGCTGTGTAATTCTGTGTTAGAGAAATATGCTACCGATGTGTAAAATTGTATAAGCAAATACCATATTAGCTAGGGCTCCTTGTGCTTTCCAAACACATGGTACACAAAGTAGGCGTTTACCCCCTTGAGGATTAATGTAAATATATCCTCAGATGTTACAGATTACAGCAATGGAATGAAATGTATCACGGAAAACCTTTGTATCATTGTATTTCAAATATCTTTAAAAATAAATGTTTTAAGTACAAAATTAGGCACTCAAATACGTGTACTGTACCGCTAAACTGTGCATCGTGTTGTAAGATAATCTCTGTGGAAGTGTCGTAGTTATCGTCCTCCGAAAGCTAAGTTCTACAGAAGTCAATGTACTTACCTCATGATAAACAAAAGTGAAATGCTTTGCGTATAGATATCGTAGTTACTACGCTTATTGCCGTGATGAAGTAAGTACTGTACTGTAACGTATTGCTGTGCTACAGAAAAGGCTGTCTCATTGTAGCTATACCACAAAGTTACTACTAAAACATGTTTTACTTTCCAGAATAATACAGAAAAACTGTGCAGATATAAAACAGATACAGTGCAAAAGCAACATTGTAAATTGTCACTCATTAGTAGCGTCGTGATAAAATCGTGTAGCTGTCATATAAACTAACCACTGAGTCATCTGGTATCTCACAGAAAGTACTTTAAATCCAGAATTTATTTTCAAGTAAACCAAAATGTTGCATTAAAATCTCATTAGCAGTACTGGTAACTGTTCTAAGTATGTCAGCCTTATAGTCGTTACGTAATCGTGCAACCAACAAGCAAGAATGTACACGCACAATAACATTGTGACGTCTGTTCACTATAACAATGCATTCGTAATTTCTGTTTAAATAAGTTCTCTTGGTTCTTGACTGGATATTTAACTTCAAAGATTGTTGCATGTTAACAGATTCTAAGTAAGACAAATTGTACTAGTAGCGTGAAGTGAAAAATTTTATGGCAAAGACAAAGTTAAAAAGTAGATTATCTTTCAATAAACGGTTTTACATGTGAAATGCGGTGTAAACCTTTACTCTTCCTAGTACGCAGAGTTTCAACTTCAACGCAATTATCATGTGGTATACGTCGAATTCTGTAAGGTCCATTGTAAACTAGAAAGAATTTGTGACTCAAGTGTTTCTTCTTATGTGACAATGAATGAGCTTTAATGAGAATTTTCTGACCAATATATAATTTCTTTGCATTTGCTTTACCGTGTAATTTTCTCCTTTTGTCTGCAGCAGAATTTATATTTTTAATAGCCAAATCAATTATGTCTTTGTGTCGAAGTTTACGTGTATTCGGAAAAGGTACAAGCTCTCTGATTCTGTTCGGTGGTTCTTTATGCTTCAGTACAAGAACAGGTGGTAAAGCAGTGGAGTCATGAGGCATTTCATTCAGCACGTTTTGAAATAAGTGTAAATATCTGTCCCAATGCTGATGCTTTCTGTGACAATAAAGTCTGCAAAGCTTATTGACTTCTTTCATAATCCGTTCAGACGGGTTACAATGTGGTGAGTACAATGAAAGGTAAAAACAGATTTGATTTTATGGTTACGAAGCATGCGTGACCAAACAGCAGATCTGAATTGCGGTCCGTTATCTGAAATGACTTTACTAACGTGTCCAACTTCACGTAAGAAATTTTTAACAAAGGCGATGGATACAGACCGTCCAGTGGCTTTACGTAACGGAGTGAAAGAAACAAATTTTGAAGTAAGTTCAACAGCGACTAGAACGTACGAAAATCCATTAGATGTTCTGACAAGCGGTCCCAAGAGATCAACAGCAGCCAATTCTTTTAATTTAGAAGGAATGATCTGAAACAATGGAACACGATGCGAGACAGTAGATGGTTTCGGATTTTGACAAAGTTTACAAATAGACAAGACTCTTCGAATTCTCTTTTCCATATTGTTAAAATAACAAGTCGTTCGAAGAATATGATAACATTTTCGTGGACCAAAATGTGCATAACTGAAATGAATGTACCAAATGAGCTTATTAGCGAAATCGTCTGGAATGCAAAGTACCTATAGCTTGTCATCAACAGTGCAGCGTTTGAACAGTATGTTGTTTCTAACCAGATAATAATGCCGAATCTGTGTGTGTGTCTTTTCATGCCATTTACTTTTGATATCTTTCCCAATCGGATCTTTATCTTGTTCATGAGCAATGTCCTTTAAAGAGGTGGTGATGAAGTTTTCAAAGGCGACTTTCTGAATGTAAAGAATACTGAAATTTTTCTCGAGGTTGCTTTCTGTGTTACTTTTCTCAAGCCCAGCCGGTGCGCGTGACAGTGCGTCCGCAACAATGTTATCCTTGCCGGAAATGTAGACTATTGTGAAGTGGAATTCTTGCAGAAACAATGCCCAACGTTTTAACCTGTCATGATTTAGTTTTGAAGACATAAGAAATTGTAATGCACGATGATCACTGTATACTTTTACGTGCTTACCATAAAGAAAGAAACGGAATTTGTTAAATGCCAAAACGATAGCTAAAGCTTCTAATTCAGTAACGGAATATTTTTTTTCAGATTTTGTTAGCACTCGGCTAGCAAAAGCAATGTTTTTATGAACGGTACTGTCATTTTCTATGGCTTCTTCAAATAAATGGGCACCAAGACGGACTTTAGAAGAATTCGTGCTAAGGCAGAAATCTCGTGACAGATCTGGATGAGCTAGTATTGGCGCGGTAAGTAGCGATTCTTTCAAAGACTTGAATTCCAAGTGTGTTTGTTCGTCCCAGTTCCAAATAGTATTTTTTTCAGTGAGAGAACAAAGTTTTGGTGTAACTAGAATTTGCATATTCATAAAACGACGGTAAAAAATTTACGAGACCTAGAAAACTGCGGACTTGTTTTTTTTGTGGATGGAACTGGAATGGCTCTGATTGCTTCTAACTTTTCAGGATCCGGCTGAATGCCTTCAGAAGAAATAATATGTCCTAAAAACTTCACTTTTGTCCTACCGAATTCAGACTTTTCCAAGTTAACTGTAATTCCAGATTCTGCAAAAATATGTAACACGCTGTTGAGGATGCGATTATGTTGTTCCCATGAGGCTTCTGCTATCAGAATATCGTCCACATATAAGGTGATGTGACGTTTTAAGAGTTCAGGTAATATGGAATTTAGCCCGAGAATGAATGCTGCCGAGGAAATGTTCAAACCAAAAGGAAGTTTCCGAAACTGATAACAAACGCCGAAACAAAGGAAAGCTATGTATTTTCTACATTCTGGATGAAGTTCGATCTGATAAAAGCTGGATCTGAGATCAATGGAAGACAACACTTTTACACCATTAAAATTTTGAAGTAGTTCTTCCAACGTTTGCGGCCTGTCTATTTCAGGAATAATGATAGTATTGATTTGTCTCGAATCTAAGACAAGCCTGATCGATCCATTTTTCTTCTCAACAACATGTAATGGATTGTTGTATGAGCTTACTGCAGGCTCAATAATGCCCTCGTCAAGCATAGATTGTATTTCTGTTCTAACACGGTCCCTATAATGTGCTGGAATTACGTATGGTCTAACACAAAATTTAGTATGCTCACGAACACGAAATTGGTATTGAAATCCCTTGATTGTTCCTGTTTCGTGAGTAAAAACTGTGGAATGTGCTTGTAAAATCTCAAGAAGGTCCTGCCTATCAGTGTCATTACAATTCTCAATTGTTTGAATTTTATTCTGAATTAACTCATTAGTTTCAAATGTGCCGTCGATATCATCCCTGTCAGTACTTGCAGAGCGACTGTTAGTGTCTAGTTCCGTAGAAAATACCGAACTGTTGTCTAACAGAAGGTAAAGCCGATTAATTTCCTCATCATGGTTTGAGAGCCAATCTTCAAATTTCAAAGCTATTGACTTACCTTCTTTCTCTAAACTTATTTCAGCATCGTGAAAGTTTAAGATTGCTTTGTATTCATTCAAAAAGTCTACTCCCCGTATAATTTCCGTCGACAATAATGGAACAATAAGAAAGTTCATAGAGAAGCTGTGGCTTTGACAAAAGAATTCTAAGTTGGTTTGTTGTACATCTACACTTTTTCCAATGACTGCACCTTGTAATTTAATCTTGCGTAACGGAAGTGTGGGGCAATCGTTCGATTTGTTGCATTTGCTAAAATCTGTTTCACTAATTACTGAAATGGGACTGCCTGAGTCAAGTACTGCTGTAAATTTTACGTCATTTACAGTAATGTGAATCACAGGATATGCAATGTTGTTATGTTTTACGTCGTGTTCCTGGAGTAATATGTCCTTAATGTCTTCCATTTTAACGTAATTACTAGCTACGGCAGCTGCGTCGTCAGTTTCATAAGTATGTTTTGTGGCTGCCAGCGGTATGAGTCATTGCCTATTGTGTCTTTGTTGGCGCGCGTCGTTATTGGGATTTGGAGACCTAACTTCTATAAATTGACCTTGTCGAGAGGGCCCTGCTCTGTTTGAATCTCGCCAGTTCTGCTGCAATTCAGGTCTGTCGTTACGATCATATCGTCTGTCGTCATGTCGGTAGATTCCATAGTTTCTTTCTTGTCGGTCATGTGGTGGAGAATTTCTCTCTGAATCGTAACTGCGCGCTAGACCGTTTCGTCTTAAGTTATTCTCTCTCCCTTGATAATAATTATTTTGGTTCCCATATTGTCTGTTTCTCTGATTGTCTCTGTGATAGTCACTACAGCTGAGAGGTGATCTTTCCCTGTAATTATTGCTACTCTGCCAACGGTTGTCATACGGGTGGTGTCTGTTTTGGTCACGATTTGTGTTGTGAGAATAGCCTTGTCGTGTCCAGTTATTATTTCTTTCATCGCGGAATTGCGACGGATGTGACCTGTAATTGTTGTGTTCCTGTTTCGCGTTCCGCGATTGTCAGTGTCAATTTCTAATTCTTGTAAGAGTCCCTGAAAAGCTTCGATGTCGTCTTTGCAACGGCCTGCCAAAATAATATGCCGTAAATGTTCAGGCAATTTGATTAAGCAAATGCGGATGAGTTCTGACGGGCTGTATGGGTTTGAAAGATACTGATTCTTATGTAACATGTCTTCAAAATATTTCACAAGACTTGAAAATTCAGATTGTTCGAAATTTTTCATCATTATGATGCCATGTTTTACTCGGTCTTGTGTGGCTTGAGACCAATATGCTGAGAGGAAGGCATGGTAAAATTCTCCTTCAGTGTGGCAATCGTGAATGACCGATCGCATTCTTACAGCTGGTTCATTCTCTAAATAGCCACACATAAATTCTAATCTGTGCTCTAATGACCAGTTGGGGGGGAAACAATGAGAGAATTGATGAAGCCACGCTTGTGGATGAATGTCGTTGCCAGAATTCTTAAGTGTTTTCAATTTACGTGAAGTAATGAACAGCTTATAGTCAAAATCATCGTGTCGGCGGGTCGCATGTCGGTCATTGTTACGTCGTTTCGGCGGTTCCATCTCAAAGTTCGGTGTACTTTGCCAATTTCTTTCATAATCTCCAAAGTGCCCTGTGTTATTATTTTGTGGCAGTTCCGTATTTTTATGTCCCTCTTCCCGTATTGAAGTGCGAGTGTCCTCTGAAATACGTAATTCTTGTATTACCTGTGTCAGCTGATCTTGTACTTCCCGGATTTCTCTTTGGTGTTGAGTATTAATTTGATTTTGATTTTGTTTGAATTTCCTAATTTGTTCGAACTCTTCTGTGTCATTAAAGACTACCGGTTTTGTGTCATTCAGATTACCATCTACCTTCGTAGATAAATTATTTAGCTGATCAGAAAGTTCAACTACTTTCTCTGATAATGAACTAATGTCCTCCATGTGTCTTTCTGAACCAATTTTCAGAGTATCTACTGTGTCCTTTAAGTTTTCTTGAGTTTTTGCAAGTTGCGTATCCGAATCGGTAGATGCAACTGAGTCAATTTTAGCTTGCAAGGTCTCATGATTTTCATGAACAATAGTTTGCAGTTCTTTTATGGCTGCTTCGTGATTCTGTAATGCATTTTCATGCCTCGAAAAAATAGGTTGGAAATGCTCACAAATTTGTGTTTTTACGTCATTACAGATTTTTTGACATTTCGATTCTATTTTATGTAATTCAGTAGTTAAATCTTCACGTGTTTGTTGAAGCGTATGTTCCACTGAGTCTAACTTTTGAAGCTTTTGTTCCATTGCGTCTAACTTTTGAAGCTTTTGTTCCATTGCGTCTAACTTTTGAAGATTTTGTTCCATTGTGTCTAACTTTTGAGGATTTTGTTCCATTGTGTCTAACTTTTGAAGATTTTGCCCCATTTGTTTCTGATTTTGCTCCATTTGTTGCATTAATTGCAATAATAATGTATTAGTGTCTGAAATCTGTTTTTCTATGCTTTTTGGCAGTGCATTTTCACCGGCAACATTTACATTTTGACAGGCAGAAAATGTGTCTTGACTCATTTGAGAAAACGGTGAGGACCCATAACCTAAGTCTACAGTATTTGCAATATTGTGTTCTGTCATTTCGGATTCCTGAGGCGAGCTGTTGCCGACTGATCGATCGATAATTGTTCCCTATTCACTACTTGTTTCATTGTCTACACCATTATTTGCCGCCTGCTCCATTTCCCTATGCACAATTACCAAATTACTACTTCAAATGTCTGTTAATTCACTACACAGTGGTGCTGATAAGCGACGCTCGTCGTCACTATTATTTCTCAGTTTACTTTGGAGCCTAGTGTTACGTTTTTCACACGCCATTATTGTCACAATATTTCACACGATAACACATAAAAGCACAATTTGAATAGCAAAAATAACAGAACACATTAACGTAGCACTGAAAATAATATCTAGTTAATTACAAGCGAAGCTGCGAAATACTTGGTGCAAATCTACATGCTTGCCACAACTGTTTTACTGTACAACAATGAAAGAATGCAACTACAAAGGAAATTCTCTCTATGATTACGCGCTAGCGATAAACAAAGGCTACACTAACTACACAAACTACAAGAAAAAATCAGAAGATTCCAGTGAGGGATCCTTGGTTAAGGGTCGACATATGAAACGTCCCCTTAGAACAATTTATACACGACTGTGCTTAAGCTGACACACAATATTTTTAGCGCAACGCAATCGGACTTCCAAAAATCCCTACGAAAGAATGGCCTTCACTAACATTAACCTATACGTTTCACAAATCACTTACCTCAAAAAAATATTCGTTACTCAAGCTACTGCAATACAGCGAGTGCCACTACTGCCAGCTAAATAAAAGATTCAAACTACTGAAGGCACTAACTAATGATACGCATAGTTATCAAATGAAAGATTTTAATACAGAACAAACAATGTATTTACCTTAATAGTCATAATATATGTATCAGTTCGTGACACCAATTCCTACAAATTTCAAAACTCCGCCATCTCTCTCCCCACGTCCACCACTACTGGCGGCTCACGTCCAACTGCACAACGCTACGCGCTGTTAGCATCCAGCTGCCGCTGCCCAACACTATAATGCCAGACAACAATGCAAACCAGCCACAGACTGCACACGGCACAGCCAGTGATTTTTCATACAGAGTGCTACGTGGCGTTACCAATAAGAAAATGTAAACAGCCTACTTACAATCTGTTCTTTAGGTTTGCGTGACAGCTGATGGTTGATATCACAGGTGGATATTACAACAGCCTTTGAAGCTCACTATCGTCACTTCTGAAGAAGACCCTAACGTTGAGGCACCTACAGACATATTACAGATGTTCCTTCATACACTTGATGGCCAAACGGTGGACTCTCTTTTACCAGCCATCTCCACTGAAGACAGGATTAATGCGCTCCCCAAAGGGGCTCTCAATCGATCGCCAGGACCAGACGGCCTGCTACAAGAATTTTATACCAATTATAAGGACTTAATGTTGCCAAGATGGAGGGGAATGTACCAGGACTACTGTCTCATACGACGCCGTCACCACTGGAATTTCTGGAAGATCTAATTATTCCGACACCCAAACCTTCTGGACGCACACGATCTGTAGGCCAGTTGCCTTATTCAAAACAGATTTTAGTATTTTTACGCGCCTCCTCGCGATGCGTCTCAGATGAGTCGTACACCATGTCCTCTCTCCTGCACAGACGTCCTTAGAGGTACTAATATACAATCAGTGCTGTATGATTATAGAGACGTCATAGCCACAGTAACAGTGTGCCGACTGACGCGAGTGCCGCGCGGGATTAGCCGAGCGGTCTTAGGCGCCGCAGTCAAGGACTGTGTGGCTGGTCACGGAGTAGGTTCGAGTCCTCCCTCGGGCATGGGTGTGTGTGTTTGTCCTTAGCATAGTTTAGGTTAAGTAGTGTGTAAGCTTAGGGACTGAGGACCTTAGCAGTTAAGTCCCATAAGGTTTCACATGCATTTGAACATTTTTGTTGAGCTTACGAGAGTCATGATTGCCAACGATTTCGATCAGGCATAAAGGTGAGGGAACGTATGGCTTTCCCATCTACCTTCGTCCTCTTAATCATGCGCCTACTTCGTGACGCTTCGTAGAGGGTGACAGTCAATGGACGGATGACATCACTGTCGATTGCACCGTCAGTCTGACAAGGTTGGCCCCTTTAAACGATCATGTACGCCATCGCACTAGAACCCCTTATCTGTGGCGAGCAGTGACATTTATAGGGGATCACCCTGCGAGGACAAGCATCCAAATGTCGTGCCTATGCAGATGACCTCGTCTTCTTCGTACTTACCAAAGAGAATGTTCAAAAGGCAACACGGAGGATTGAACAATACGGGAATGGTACAGGCAGCCATATGAACGTCGCCAAATCCTACGCGATGGCGACTGTAAGGGAATTCCCTTACGAAAATGTGACTCTGTTCAGGACGGTGCTGTCCAGGATTTGCTTTACTCGAGACATTTGTCGCACCACAGCTATTAACCTCCAACGTCTTCTTCAGAACATCATGTCTCGTATTCGAAATCAGTTAATGCGTTCACTGACATTTACATGGCATCCCACATAACACACATCGCACAAATTTTACCTTTCCCTACAGCGATGACACGTCGTATTCAAGCGGCCTTCAGTTATTTAGTCAGTGTCCGCCTTCTTAGCTCGGTGGGTACGTGCTTGCCTCCCATGCAGCGGGCCCGCGTTCCATTCCCGGACGCCTTGGAGGATTTCTCCACTCGTGGACTGGGTGTTGTGTTGTCGTCCTTATCATTACATCCTCATCACCGGCACGCGAGTCTCCCAATGTGGCGTCGACTGAAATAATCTACATCTACATCTACATACATACTCCTCAATCCACCATACGGTGGGTGGTGTAGGGTACCTTGTACCACAACTAGCATCTTCTCTGCCTGTTCCATTCCCAAACAGAACGAGGGAAAAATGACTGCCTATATGCCTCTGTACGAGTCCTAATCTCTCTTATCTTATCTTTGTGGTCTTTCCGCGAAATATAAATTGGCGGGAGTAAAATTGCACTGCAGTCAGCCTCAAATGCTGGTTCTCTAAATTTCCTCAGTAGCGATTCACGAAAAGAACGCCTCCTTTCCTTCAGAGACTCCCACCCGAGTTTCTGAAGCATTTCCGTAACACTCGCGTGATGATCAAACCTACCAGTAGCAAATCTAGCAGCCACCCTCTGAATTGCTTCTATGTCCTTCCTCAATTCGACCTGATAGGGATCCCAAACGCTCGAGCAGTACTCAACAATGGGTCGTATTAGTGTTTTATAAGCGGTCTCCTTTACAGATGAACCACATCTTCCCAAAATTCTACCAATGAACCGAAGACGACTATCCGCCTTCCCCACAACTGCCAGTACATGCTTGTCCCACTTCATATCGCTGTGCAATGTTACGCCTAAATATTTACTCGACGTGACTGTGTCAAGCGCTACACTACTAATGGAGTATTCAAACATTAAGGGATTCTTTTTCCTATTCATCTGCATTAATTTACATTTATCTATATTTAGAGTTAGCTGCCATTCACTGCCGGCCGGGGTGGCCGAGCGGTTCTAGGCGCTTCAGTCTGGAACCGCGCGACCGCAACGGTCGCAGGTTCGAATCCTGCCTCGGGCAAGGATGTCTGTGATGTCCTTAGGTTAGTTGGGTTTAAGTAGTTCTAAGTTCTATGGGACTGATGACATCAGAAGATAAATCCCATAGTGCTCAGAGTCATTTGAACCATTTTTTCCATTCTTTACTCCAATCAAAAATCCTGTCCAAGTCATCTCGTATCCTCCTACAGTCACCCAACGACGACACCTTCCCGTACAGCACAGCATCATCAGCAAACAGCCGCACATTGCTATCCACCCTATCCAAAAGATCATTTATGTAGATAGAAAATAAGGTTGGACCTACCACACTTCCCTGGGACGCTCCAGATGATACCCTCACCTCCGATGAACACTCACCATCGAGGACAACGTAGTGGGTTCTATTACTTAAGAAGTCTTTGAGCCACTCACATATTTGGGAACCAATCCGATATGCTCGTACCTTAGTTAGGAGTCTGCAGAGGGGCACCGAGTCAAACGCTTTCCGCAAGTAGCAATATGGTATCCGTCTGATACCCTTCATCCATGGTTCCCAAGATATCATGTGAAAAAAGGGCGAATTGCGTTTCGCAGAAGCGATACTTTCTAAAGCCGTGCTGATGCATGGACAGCAACTTCTCTGTCTCAAGGAAATTCATTATATTCGAGCTGAGAATATGTTCGAGAATCCTGCAACAAACCGATGTTAAGGATATTGGTCTGTAATTTTGAGGATCCGTCCTTCTACCCTTCTTATATACAGGTGTCAACTGCGCTTTTTTCCAGTCGCTTGGTGCTTTACGTTGGGCAACAGATTCGCGATAAATGCAAGCTAAGTAAGGAGCCAATGCAGTAGAATAATCTCTGTAAAACCGAACTGGAATCCCATCAGGACCTGGCGATTTATTTATTTTCAACCCATTCAGGTGCTTCACAACCCCAGGGATGTCTATCACTATGTCCTTCATACGGGAATCTGTACGAGACCCAAACGGCGGTATGTTTGCACGATTCTCCCGCGTGAAAGATTTCTCAAATGCTAAATTTCAAATTTCAGCTTCCGTTTTGCTGTTTTCCGTTGCCAGGCCAGACTGATCAGTGAGTGAGTGGATGGAAGCCTTCGACCCGCTTACCGATTTCACGTAAGACCAGAATTTCCTTGGGTTTTCAGCAAGACCTTGCTGACTTCAGCAAGACTTGCACTCGGCGGCCAAACGTGCCCAGATAGGACCTGCCAGCCAACGATGCCATACACTCATTTCATTTCATTTCGTCAGTACTTGTCACATATTCAAGGTCAAGTATGACAGCCTCACATTCCCCAAGCGAAGAGCGGGGTGTCGTCCTGGTCAGTGTCCATGCATGCACAACAGCTCTTAACATACGTACAATCTTGAAGTTCACGTCAACTGTCGATGGTCCTGGCCCACATTACACCAGCACTGCCACATATTAAACGTTTACTTCTGGAATACAGTTATGTCCATGAAGACTTTCCTCACAGCAGGGCTCTCACTACGTGACATATTTATCACGTCTTAATGCGGACTCACACCAGGAACGCTGTCGAAAGACCTCACCCCCAGGTGAGGTGGCCAGCAGTATGGTGCGCTGTTCATCAGCCATGCTTCACTACCCAAGCAAGGCCCACCTGGCACATCGTCGTTACCGGTAAATGCCCGATACAACTCAAACTCGGTGCCATCGCTCTGGCGGACAACCTCCTCTGCCTGAAGTGTAAAGTGGACAGCACGGATGAACACTATCTGCTCTGCGAAGCAGCGGCGGGCGTGTAGTTCCTTCTCCAGCAGACAATGGTCCTTTGAGTGCCAACGCACATGGTCGTCCCCAGAATGCTCCCGTGTCCGGACGAGGCATATTTTCCACCATCAAAGGTGCATGCCGTCATCTGAACAACGGGTATGCCCGTCCTTTAACTTTTCAGAACTGCACCCAAGAACGTGAATATCTAGGGAGTGTTTTTTCCAACTCGCTCCGCGGATGAAACTTCCCCGGTGAGTGGGGTTGACAGGTGAAGGTATATTCTCATAACTATCAAAGGCTCGCTTCAAAACGAGCTATCACCGGTTCGTTTTCGAACACCAGGAACATCTTTGAATTATTTTTTCCTGTTTCCTATGTTAAATAAAGGAGTTTTCTGTTGTTCTTCTTACATTGTCTAAGTAAGACACACACAAGATTGTTTTCTTAATCACCTGCATTCTGTATTTTGTGCGATTAGATCCTGTTGGATCACGCAAAGCTCCTTGATTCTTTTTCCTTCTTTCCCACACTGCTCTCATTTTTTCGGCATGGGCTCTCTTCCTTTCCTCTGTCCATTTTGTTGCTGCTTTCTTCGGAACTTAACTTCCCATCTGTCAACTTCTGCTTGAATGCCTTTCTGTCTGAAGTATCTGAATAATTTACCTGAGTTTTTTGTAGGTCCTTTTTGACCTCTTGTATCCAGGGTATAGCTTTGAGTCTTTCTATATATTTCAGAAATTTTGTGTGTAAGTCTTGTTTTGGGATGCCTTGAGACGTGCCCATCATATTTTAATCGCCTTTTTCTAGTGTCTGCTGCAAGGTTGGACAATTTCTCAGTTGTTTGACAAGATTGTAGTATATAGCTCTCTTCTGTTTTCTTTGGCTCTAGTATCTTTCTGATGATTTCACGTTCTTCCTTTAATAAGTTTTCTAGGTCACCTTTTATGTGGACTGTCAGAGTTTCACTGGCATACAGGACTTCACGTTGTAATACTGTATTATAGTACCTAATTTTAGTGTTTTTGGACAAGCATTTTTATTGTACACCTTGTAGGTTTTTCCATTGGCTCTCTTTAGTTTTTGGAGGCGAATGTTTTGTGTTATTTTCTCTCGAACCGTAGGTTCAAGGACTCCACCTACACTCCTGGAAATTGAAATAAGAACACCGTGAATTCATTGTCCCAGGAAGGGGAAACTTTATTGACACATTCCTGGGGTCAGATACATCACATGATCACACTGACAGAACCACAGGCACATAGACACAGGCAACAGAGCATGCACAATGTCGCCACTAGTACAGTGTATATCCACCTTTCGCAGCAATGCAGGCTGCTATTCTCCCATGGAGACGATCGTAGAGATGCTGGATGTAGTCCTGTGGAACGGCTTGCCATGCCATTTCCACCTGGCGCCTCAGTTGAACCAGCGTTCGTGCTGGACGTGCAGACGACGTGAGACGACGCTTCATCCAGTCCCAAACATGCTCAATGGGGGACAGATCCGGAGACCTCGCTGGCCAGGGTAGTTGACTTACACCTTCTAGAGGATGTTGGGTGACACGGGATACATGCGGACGTGCATTGTCCTGTTGGAACAGCAAGTTCCCTTGCCGTTCTAGGAATGGTAGAACGATGGGTTCGATGACGGTTTGGATGTACCGTGCACTATTCAGTGTCCCCTCGACGATCACCAGAGGTGTACGGCCAGTGTAGGAGATCGCTCCCCACACCATGATGCCGGATGTTGGCCCTGTGTGCCGCGGTCGTATGCAGTCCTGATTGTGGCGCTCACCTGCACGGCGCCAAACACGCATACGACCATCATTGGCACCAAGGCAGAAGCGACTCTCATCGCTGAAGACGACACGTCTCCATTCGTCCCTCCATTCACGCCTGTCGCGACACCACTGGAGGCTGGCTGCACGATGTTGGGGCGTGAGCGGAAGACGGCCTAACGGTGTGCGGGACCGTAGCCCAGCTTCATGGAGACGGTTGCGAATGGTCCTCGCCGATACCCCAGGAGAAACAGTGTCCCTAATTTGCTGGGAAGTGGCGGTGCGGTCCCCTACGGCACTGCGTAGGATCCTACGGTCTTGGCGTGCATCCGTGCGTCGCTGCGGTCTGGTCCCAATTCGACGGGCACGTGCACCTTCCGCCGACCACTGGCGACAACATCGATGTACTGTGGAGACCTCACGTCCCACGTGTTGAGCAATTCGGCGGTACGTCCACCCGGCCTCCCGCATGCCCACAATACGCCCTCGCTCAAAGTCCGTCAACTGCACATACGGTTCACGTCCACGCTGTCGCGGCATGCTACCAGTGTTAAAGACTGCGATGGAGCTCCGTATGCCACGGCAAACTGGCTGACACTGACGGCGGCGGTGCACAAATGCTGCGCAGCTAGCGCCATTCGACGGCCAACACCGCGGTTCCTGGTGTGTCCGCTGTGCCGTGCGTGTGAGCATTGCTTGTACAGCCCTCTCGCAGTGTCCGGAGCAAGTATGGTGGGTCTGACACACCGGTGTCAATGTGTTCTTTTTTCCATTTCCAGGATTGTATGTTTTTAAAATATGGGAGTCCATTACATGACCGTATTTTGTAGTCACGTTTTGGGTGTCAGTTTTTGCGGCGATAAACTGAGACTTTGAGTAAGATATTTACAGACCTACTTCCTCTGCACATTCTTTAAGGCTTCAACAGTTCGACTGCTGTTATCTCATCATCCGCTAGGAAGGCTGTCAACAAAGGCTATACATGAAATTCTTATGTCCTCCTTGACTCGATCCATATGCATAGGTTTACAACAGTTTTTATTCTTCAATTCCTTTTCCCATTCGAGGATGACCTTGTCCAGCAAAAGGGTGAATAGGAGAGGATACAGACCATCACCTTGTCGGACGCCAGTTTTGGTCAGGAAGGGCCCCGATATTTCACCCATGAATTTCACCTTGGACTTTAAGGATTTTTGGATTCAACCCTGCATCTTGAAGGATATCAAAAAGTGCTTATCGGTCAACTGAGTGGTATGTTTTTTAAAGTCGACAAACGTGCAAATTATTGGGCAGTTTCTGACATCAGCATTCCTAACTGAGATGTTGTATTTTGTAATGATGGAAAACCGTTCTTGTAGTAAAAAATACAGGAATAGAGTGAATTACTGAGTCATGAAGTAGCTTGCACAGAATAGTCGTGGGCAGCTGATTCAAAAGTGTTTCGGACTGAAGAGCTCAAGAACAACGATAAGACGAGTCGTGTGAGTATTATTTCATTCGAGATACGGGCCCTTCACAAACTCGGCAAATGTTACTGTAGTTGCGACCGGCGGTCGCTTTGCGGCGTGCGGCGTTCGGCCAGCCTCGGTTTGGAAGCCGACCAGCGTCTCGGAGTTTAGCGTTCCGCAGTCTGAGGTTCGCTGCCTGCCAGCTACATCCGATAACAGAGTTGTTGACTCAGCGTCCACCGGGGGCCGCGACTCGCAGTCTTATGGGCGCGCTGCGCCGGGCAATTAAGCTCGCTAATTGCGATCAGACCGGAAAAAGCGAAACGATCATCCCGCGCCTCGCTTTACAGCCTATCATCAGCACGGGCATAAAACGAATTTACGGCGAATTTGTTATTTAAAGTACGGCCGGGTAATGGCAGCGAGCAGCGCGTACATAAAGCGGCGCGGCGCCTCGGGCAGTTAGGTCCCGCGGTAACAAGGCGGCAGACGCGCCGGCATTTTAACGACCTAAATCATCCCGCCCCGCCTGTCATACGGCGCTCCGCCGTACTCACTCATGACGAGCTCGCAAAAAGCCTGCACTCGTCTCCGCCGCGTCCTCTGCGGCCGCACCACAGCTCGGCTCTTCCCTAGCCCTGCCATGCAGTGCTCTCGGCAAACACAACACCCACCTGTGTGGAATAACACTCACATGTCCGCCAATTACTAGGAGCCTTCATATAGTTCGTACCTTTCTATGGAAAAAAAAATACTGAAACCTCTTTTTTTATTTTATTGCTTACCATTCTCCAGATAAAGCGAGCTGTTCGAGTAATTACTCACGGTGAAAAGATGGAGGATGACAGTTTTCTTCCATGCTTAGTGTTTAGTGACGAGGCAAAATTCTATTTAAATGAAAAGGTGAACCGTCATGTTATGAGAATGCAGGGAACCGAACAACCACCTGAAGTTTTACAACATGAGAGGCACTCTCCAAAATTCTCAATGGAGAGACGTCTACAGACGTTAAAATAACCTCTGGCGTGTAACAGGGGAGTGTTATGGGACCATTGCTTTTCACAATACAGATAAATGACCTAGTAGATAGTGTCGGAAGTTCCATGGATAGGTACTTGGAGCAGGCAGTGGCAACTGACCCTTAACATAGACAAATGTAATGTACTGCGAATACATAGAAAGGTGAATCCTTTATGGTATGATTATATGAAAGCGGAACAAACACTGGTAGCAGTTACTCCTGTAAAATATCTGGGAGTATACGTACGGAACGATTTGAAGTGGAATGATCATATAAAATTAATTTTTGGTAAGGCGGGTGCCAGGTTGAGATTCATTGAGAGAGTCCTCAGAAAACGTAGTCCATCAACAAAGGAGGTCGATTACAAAACACTCGTTCGACCGATACTTGAGTATTGCTCATCAGTGTGAGATCCGTACCAGGTCGGGTTGACACAGGAGATAGAGAAGATCCAAAGAAGAGCGGCGCGTTTCGTCACAGGGTTATTTGGTAAGCGTGATAGCTTTACGGAGAAGTTTAGAAAACTCAAGTGGCAGACTCTGCAAGAGAGGCGCTCTGCATCGCGGTGCAGCTTGCTGTCCAGGTTTCGAGAGGGTGCGTTTCCCCCTACTAATACCTCCTGAGGAGATCATGAATGTAAAATCAGATAGATTCGAGCGAGCATGGAAGCTTCCCGGCAGTCGTTCTTCCGCGAACCATACGCGACTGGAACAGGAAAGGGATGTAATGACAGTGGCACGTAAATTGCCCTCTGCCACACCCCGTTAGGTAGCTTGCGGAGTATAAATGTAGATGTAGATGTAGATGTAGTTGTAGCAGAGTCTGGGATTTTCACTCAAATAAGAGACAGGCTTATGTAATAACAAAACGCGATTCCGCCTTTGGCAAACACAATTTTTCTTGTTTTACTAGCCATACATATTTCGGAGACATTTTTCCCATCTTCAGTTATTTATTATCTGTTGAACAATGTACAAAAAATTTATGCATTACGACATTTACAAGTTTTGAGTAGTATAGAGTGTATCAAAAAATATCATCCGTTTTTTTTTTAATCATAACTATTGCGTTATTTGAGATATGCGCGTGAACAACGTACTGATGGAAAGAGCAAGCCCTCGAGTTTTACATGGTTCCCGCTAGGTTGCAGCAGTGTACGCTCACTTCAGTTCTAGTAAAAATTGTGTCAGGACAACAGAAAGCGTCAATAACAGCTGTTTAGCGTGAACTTTCGTACAAGATATGGTGTGGATCCTCATACAGCACAGAGCATGAGACGATGGCGTCAACAATTCCGAGTTCACCGTGAAGCTCGATAGCTCTAACATGCCCCCGATGTCCGTCTGGAGTATGTTCCGTCGACGTTTACGCATGAAACCATTCCAAATTCAGCTACTGCAAGCTCTCCGTAAAGGTGACAAACAACAACGTGTGGAGCTCTGTAATTTCATTCTTGAAAAGATGGAGGATGACAGTTTTCTTCCACGCTTAGTGTTTGGTGACGAGGCAACTTTCCATTTAAATGAAAAGGTGAACCGTCATATTACGTGAATATAGGATACGGAACAACCACATGAAGTTGTACAACATGAGAGAGATTCTACAAAATTTAATGCGTTTTGTGCAGTTTCACTGGAAAAGGTGTAAGGTCCATTTTTCTTTGCCGAGAACACTGTTACAGGAATCACAGGAATCTCGATATGCCTGAGAACTTTATTGTCCCACAGTTGGAGACTGATTTGAACAATTTCATTTACCAGCACGATGGGACACCGCCTCACTGGGATCTGGAAGCGGGGGAATTTTTAAATCAAAGGATTACTTAACGATGGATCGGTCGCACTGGACCAAACGATTCAGCTTTACATTACCGGCCTCAGAGGTCACGGGACCTGACTGTGTGTGATTATTTCTTGTGGAGGTTTATAAAAGGTTTTGTTTATGTGCCTCCTTTACCAACAACATTGAATGAACTGAGACATAGCATAACAACAGCTGTGGAACCTGTAACTCAAGATATGCTCCCTGCAGTGTGGCTACAATTTGAATACCACATTCACATATACCGTGCATGTCAAGGGGTGCATATCGAGCACCTATTGAAGGTATGAAAAAACTTTTTGAGTTTCCCGTTCATCAAAAAACAAAGTTCATTTTGTAGGTTTATTAGTTTCGGAAATATAGACGTGCCAAATCGGTTGATTCTTTTTTGATACACTCTGTATTTACAATATTATAAATATTGACAGAAATATTGTTCAAATGTGTGTGAAATCTTATGGGACTTAGCTGCTCAGGTCATCAGTCCCCAAGCTTGCACACTACTTAACCTAAATTATCCTAAGGACAAACACACACACCCATGCCCAAGGGAGGACTCGAACCCCCGCCGGGACTAGCTGCACAGTCCACGACTGCAGCGCCTTGGACCGCTCAGCTAATCCCGCGCGGCGACAGAAATATTAACATGAAGAATAAAGAGATACACTTTTTTTACACATCGGTGTTCAGATATTTGTTTGCTATTTTCATCTCAGGTATGTTGCCTTCCAGTATGCCACCTGCAAGCAATAAATGTTTATCAATGTTTTACGGGAATTTTTCAACTTTTTGGAGCCTAATACGTTATCGATTTCCTTATATTTACATTTTTTTCCTACTCTGCTTTTGTCACTATTCTATGTTTTTTTTTAGGTTGCGGTACTACTTTCCGGGAAAAAAACTATTGAAACGAATGCTGACTCTGATTAGGCTTTGTGAAATGTCGATTGGGGAGGGGAAGCAGACTATGTATGTAAATATATGTACTCACTTTTTGTAGATCTCGCGTTTTCTGCTCCCGCTACCCAATCAATATTTTACAAAGGCTAATCAAAATCAGCTTTCATTTCGTTACATTTTTCGAAAAATAGTAATGCAGATGAAAGAACCACTAAATCTTCGTTTTCAAAACAACATACGAGGGCTATTCGGAAAGATAGGAACGATAGGTTGCGAAATGGAAACCACAGTGAAAACCAAAACTCTTTTATTTGCAACAGTTAGCTACAACTTCCAGCTTCTTATTTTCATAGTCGCCGATCCGACTTAGACGTATGTCGTAGCGTTGTACCAACTTTCCAATACCCTCGTTATACAAGGCAGCCGCCAGTGCTTTCCGCCAATTCTCTACGCTGACCTACAGCTCGTTGTCTGTGCCAGAATGTTGTCTTCATAGCCAGCAGTTCATGTGAGCAGGGATGAAACTCAGAGGGAGACAATTACGGGCTGTATTGTGGGTAATCAAACATTTCCAACTGAAAGTGATGCAGGAGCATATTCATTGCCCCTGCAGAGTGCGGCTGAGAATTGCCTTGAAGAAGAAAACGCATGACAGTTATGTAATGTTGGCTGTATAGCTTCAGGCGAAACTTCTCACCAGGCCCTCATACTTGGCGGGAGACACTATTCTTCTAGGTATCTTTATGTGCTCCCTGTGTGCTCAGAACTCAAAAGAACGACGTAACGCGATCGGCGGGCATACTGGAGACACTGCCATACGCACCTGTGCAAAACTTCATCAGATTTTCTCTGCAGTTTCCACTTCATGACCGATCGTTCATTACTTTCCGAATAACGCTCGTAATATAATATTAGGCCTAAAATTTGAGAAACTGCGTAACAAATCATTGATAAGTGCTTGTTAATTGCAGATGATATACTGGAAGTCAATAATTACGGATGTGCTGCAAACACTGTATGGACTTGTGAGCACCAATATGTAACAATAAGGTATATATCTAATCTTCCTGTCAATATTTCTGTCAATACCTATTGTAATGTAAACAGCACAATCTCAAAAACTGGGAAATATCAGAATGCATAAATTCCTTATATATTGTTCAACAGAAAATAAATAAAACCCACTGAAGACACAGAAAGTTCTCTGGAACATGTATGGGTAGTAACAAGAAAAACTGTTTACTCAAGACAGAACCGCATTTGTTACATATATTAGGAAGCGAACGCGAGCAAGGCCAGGGCTTCGACCACAGACTTATTAACGAGGCTAGCTGTTAATCGGGAAGACAAATATTCCCAACCGGGAATATTTGGGAAGAGACTTGCAGTTCTGCGATTTGCCTTACAACCTGGGGAACCTTCTGGAAAACCTTGCTCAGAGCAAGAAGTTAGGAACCGTTTTAACTTTAATCCTCGAATGATATCTCTCAAACAGAAAAATTATACCAAAGCCTAGTGCATGTAGTAGTGGATAAAATACTGGAGCTTTCACAATGCTGTACTTTCCTCCTAAGCGAGTATGGATGAGATACAGTAGTAGTAATTAAATATATCTAAAATGGTTTATGTAATTTGTAATGATTTTATTTGTGTAATACAATATTATATGAAAATATATTTCATGAATGTCTTATTTCATCTGTTCCATATCGAGAGCACGAGCAGCGCATCATGCAGCTGGTGGAATCTTCGCTGACGCAGTCATTCACCCGGAGTAGGTCATAGTCAGAGCTTTCGCAACAGCGACCGGTACCAAGAAAACCCAGCCGTTCACTGTTACCAGTCTTTAACTCAATTGTGAATGAGAGTACTTCGTTTAAGTAATAAAAAATATGAAAAGATTTATGTACTTGTAATGTAATATTTTTTTGTAATATCACTTATTTCTAAGATTTGTTAGCATTCACTCCCAAGGTTCTTATAACCGAGGTGCAACAATAAAGTTATGAGACTATTATGAAAAAAATGTTGCTTATCGTTTTAGTCAAGTTTGTGTTGTCTCCTTCAAAGTAGTTCCCTTCTGATTGAACACACTTTTTCCAGCGCTTCTGCCATTGATGGTAGCATTTCTGGAACTCATATTCTGTAATATCCTGCAAGACCCTCGTCACAGCTTTTTGGACATCTTGTATTGTTTGAAAATGGTGTCCCTTGACCCCCGTTTTGACTCCTGTCGCGAGGGGCGATATCTAGTGAATAAGGTGGCTGTGGTTGTAGTGAAATTTGTTTTGAAGTTAAAAATTGCAGTATGGGATAGCGCATTATCGTGATGCAGGATCCTATTATCAGCAAAGTTGGCATGGACACGAAGAACTCTTTTATGAAGTCTTTTTAAAATTTCTATGTGGTAATATTGGTTAACTGTTTGTCCGGGAGGCACACACTCTTTATGTATAATTCCCTTCGAATCAAAGAAGCGCACAAGCATGCATTTCACTTTTGACTTTGACTTTCGAGCTTTTTTTTGGTCTGGGTGATCCCTTTCAGTGCCATTGCGAACTTTAGCGTTTCGTCTCTGGATCGTAATGAAAAAACCAACTTTCATCACCAGTGATGTTCTCAGAACTTCAGACAACGTTATTCTTGCTCTCTCACTTTACATGCACAAGGCAGCAAAATTGAACAAGTTTATCAGATTACAAATCCTAAGCTACAGTAAGGCAAGAGTCCTACTTCCTTGGCAGTAGACACTATCTGTAGTGAACAGAACTGAATTACACTTTAACTATGTTCGCGAGTACAGTAACAACGCAACTACGTTGCTTCACTGGATATTAAATCCGCCGATTTTCCAGATTCACGTAACGTCTGCGTTAACACGTAGTCCAACATCAGCTACACGTTCCTCTGTTCTCGCTGATGCCATGCAGATCCGCACACGGTGATGTAGGACAGTCGAGCACCAACTAACGGAGACACCTTCCCTCCCCGCACTGTCACTAGCTACCAGGCGAACCAGATGTCGAGTCCACCGCAAGGGGGTTCGCCCCGATTTAGCAAAGTCGATAAATGGACACGGCTCAGTTTTTAAACCTCACATGAAAATTCAGTTGAAGAATTTCTGGCCATTGTGGACAACTGAAAGAAACAGATAAGAGAAGAAAATGTACGATGCTCTTTAACAAGCACAATGGATGTATTTGAACACGGAATACAAAGTATTCTTTGAGATCAAAAAGAGTCATGCCTGCAACACGTTCAACAAACTAAAGGCAATCCGCATTGATTTAACTTCGGCAACGTCCCTGCAACTAAAAGCAAACCTTGAGGATTAATGTAGCTTACGCTCTGGTAGAATACCGTTAAGAGTACGGTGAAATTGGCAAGCAGAAATCTGCGGAACCCACTTGTGATACTGCATTGTGCAAGTGTAGATGAAGACATGCGCGGAAAAACGGACTTATCTCGTTTTTCCACGCATATACATATGTTTCTGAGTATATACAGCTGATAACTTACCTTACTTGTGTAATGCACCTATGTCACCGTCGGTAGATACCTTAACTTTAGCGCATTTATCAGTCCTTCCCTACTTCACATATGTTCAAGTTTAAAGCTTTGCCGAGGAGTGTACAAAGTTTCGTAGATTTCCTAGCCTAGAAGTGAACTAAACGTCCTAGTTACCATGAAATTTTGAAACTACTCATAGTTAGTTCCTGATAAAACAAATTAAGGGTCGGCAGAAGAAAGCCCTAGCCTTCGATTTCGTAAGGATTAGTGTGTTTTTGAATGCACCACTTACTAGTAACAAGTAATTCCATTTGAAGCGCTAGAAAAACCTACTCACTATTTAAATTACACTCTCATGGCTAATCATATCCTTCCACCAACCCCGTAAAATAATGCAAGTTGTTAGTAGTAGTTTTCTCAATATTTTCCTCTATTCGCGGTCAGTATACACGATGCCGCACGATATGTTTCGTGGGATCGGGGAAAAACTATGCGGGATTCTTGGCCTTGAACGTCGAGAAAGATTACGTAAACGTAAACTGCGTCTACAGGATCCGGCGTACCCATCTGCAACGACAGACCGCCGTATCATCCTCCGCTAATGATGTCATAGGATGCAGTATGGAGGGCGAGGGGTCAGCACACTCCTCTCACGGTCGCTGTCAGTTTTCGTCACTTGGTGCTGCTGCTACTTGGTCAAATACGTTCTCATTTGGCATGAGGCGACTAAGCGCGTCCCGTTCTACTAAGTACCGGACTTCACCGTACCCCTTGAAGGACCACGTCGGCCATTTTCGATACACGATAAGAAACTACCATTTTACTGGTATTTTTGTGGTGTTTTTGGTGTCGCGGTGTTAACAATACGTTCAGGAAGACTCTAATCTGTACACGAAAGAATAATGTGGTCTCCAAAACGAATAATACACTGCCAAAAATAAATTTTTAGAAATAACTTTTTTATTTCAAGTTTTACTGAAGAAATTACTTTGTCTTTCAGCAAACATCATTAAAGCAAGTAAGTAAAACAATGGTACACGGTTTTTCTTTATAAAAAGATTGAAACAGAGTCAAAGCATACTGTTTACGAGGGTGAACTCTGATTGCTGGAAGTCAGAGAGCGCACAGGATAAGTTTAAGGTTGTGGCTGTGGCCGTGAACAGTTACTGTGAGTGCCGTCCGGAGTGGCCAAACGGTTCTAGGCACTACAGTCTGGAACCGCGCGACCGTTACGGTCGCAGATTCGAATCCTGCCTCGGGCAGGATGTGTGTGATGTCCTTAGGTTAGTTAGGTTTAAGTAGTTCTAAGTGCTAGGGGACTGATGACCTCAGAAGCTAAGTCCCATAGTGCTCAGAGCCATTTGAACCATTAGTTACTGTGAGTTGCACAATGAAATACACAACTTTATTTTTCCAAGAACCATTTATTTATAAATTCACTTAAGAGATCACAACTAAACAATACAGCTCAAGGCCTAGTTAAAAGAAAACTTCAGACGCTTTCTGGCCTGAAGGCCCAAAACCACACAGCAAACACAAGTACGGCTGAAGGCCTGGCTTAGAAAGCAAAGCAATTAAAAATAGAAGGTATTTTTTTTTAAAAAAACCATGCAATGAAAACAATTAACGGCTGAAGGCCTACACTGTCTGAAGGACAATTATAATTAAGGCACACTAATAAACAATTTTTTTCTTGAATGAAATTTTCACTCTACAGCGGAGTGTGCGCTAATATGAAACTTCCTGGCAGATTAAAACTGTGTGCCGGACCGAGACTCGAACTCGGGACCTTTGCCTTTCGCGGGCAAGCGCTCAACCGACCTTTTTTTTCCAATAACAAACATAAACTGCCTTTAGCTTTGTTTTTTCATATATAAGACGATGACCTTCATAAAATAAAATATTTCTGGGAAACGTAAATAAGTAGACTTTTCTTACATAATGGTGTAACAATAACAAACATAAACTGCTTCTACCTTTTTTTTTAATACATAAGACGATGACTTTTATAAAATAAAATATTTCTGGGAAACGTAAATAAGTGGACTTTCTTTTTACATAATAGTGAAAAAATGTCCTGCTTCTGTCAGTACAAAACAATGACCACGTTCCTCTTTTGGGCGCGTACCTCGCTAATCCCGTCATACCTCGCGTTGGTGTCGGGTACGTCTTCACGTGTGGTGGTGGATCCTCTCCACTGTCCTGGTCCTTTCTTGTTCTGATACTTACAGGCAATAATTACATTCTCCTACCCGGGACACCCCAACTGGGTGGGGGATCAAGCAAGACACTCCCTAAACAATTAGCGTAATATGTTCGATATCTCGGATGTCTCATAAGCTGTGAGTGATGTTCTTGTAATAAGGCCCAAAAGTCGACCACATTCTTACTGCCGTCTCGGAAAAGATAACGCACACTCAAACCTCAAATCCAAGTCACTGCGTCTGTCTTTGTTCGGGGATAATATGTCTTATCTGGGAGAAGTGGTGTGCGTGGTTCTATTGTGTGCGGCCCCACCCGAAGGAGGAAGGCGATCATTTTTTTGACCAAACACCATACGTCCGCCAAAGGACCGCACATCAGGCGATGCTCCTCTGTGTCTATAACATTGCACTGCGGACACAGTGGCTCGTCCGCCATATGAATTGTATGCAACCTGGAACGAGTCACGTATTTCCCATTTACCACCTGATACCACAGTGAGCGCGTTCCCGTATCAAGGTGTGGATGGTGCACTGTACGCCATATCACTGACCACGTAACTGTTGGTTGGCGGCGCTCTACGGCATTATTCGGCTGTCGTCGAGTCAAGATGTGATATATATATATATATATATATATATATATATATATATATATATATATATATATATATATATATCACGTGCCGTTGCCGTCCTGGTAGTCGGTAGTTCCATATGTACATAACTGTGTTGCACAAAAAAGGTTCGCATATGGGCAAGCGATGGTGAGATGTGAGCCACCGCTACCGGAGCCGAACGAGAAGTTGGAGCGAGTTCGTCTATCAAGGTGCCCGTCAGACATGTCTGGTGTCGTGTCCACATTTTTATCATTGTGGTTACATAAACAGCCACTGCTCGGTCGCGTACGTGGACTAGTCCAAGACCTCCACGACTACGAGGAAGGATGAGGGTGTCGTATCCGACATTAAAAAGCAGACCTGTGCTCACAAAATATCCTAGTGCCGCCAGGATTCGGCGGGCCAACACCACCGGCATAGGAACAACTTGTGCCAGGTGGGGGATGCGAGAGGCTAGATAAGTGTTGGCAAAGGTGACCCGTTGTATCATATCCAGTGCCCTTAACCTGTGACTTCGGACACTCGCACGAATTGTTTGCAGAAGATGTCTGTAGCTCAGTGCCGCCGTGCGTCGAACGTCTGTAGTGAAGAGCATTCCTAGGCATTTCATCGTGTTGATCGGCTGTAATGGTGCTACACTTCCTGTCGAGAGTCCTCTTCCGATGTTCATCGCTCCCGACTTTGCCATGTTCAGGCGACTTACCGTAGTCATACAATACAAATTAATCCAATGCAGGGCCGCTCTTGCCTCGTCTCCTGACCGTGCTAAAAACACTAGATCATCAACGTGTGTTCTGCATATAAACTTGTGCCTTATCGTCATTCCTTGGAGTCGATTCCGGAGCCCGCAGAGCAGCGGCTCGACAGCGATGGCATACAATATCGTTGACAGTGGGCACCCTTGTCTGACCGATCGTGAGATGGTGATGGGTCCCACCAAACGTCCATTGATGAGCACTTTGGATGCGGCTCCGTGGAGTAGTCTCATAACGACGGTGACAAAACTTTCCGGAAACTTCATTTTAGTCATTACGTCTGTGAGATAAGCATGGCTCAGTCTGTCAAATGCACGATCGAAGTCTATCGATACCAATACACCCCGGAGACGACAAGTTGATGCCATTGCGATAACATCGCGGTAGTCGCTGAGTGCCGTTTGTATATTGCTATCTCCTCCTAGCTGGGTTTGGTCGAGTGATATCACTTGGCGTATCACAGCGTGCTGCAAGTATCCTGGTGTAGATCTTGTAGACATAATTAAGAAGGGTCAGTGGCCGGTAGGCCTGCACCCCTGTGCCGCCCGATGGTTTGTGGATGGGGATGATCATTCCTTCCACGAAGCAGAGTGGAAGAGGCACGTTGAGAGACATCAATTCTCAGTACATGGCAGTCCATCGTGGAGTCATGAGATCTTGAAATGTACGATAAAGCTCTAACGGAAACCCGTCGGGCCCCGGCGACTTGTGCGACGCTCCCTCATCAAGCGCTTCCATTTCGTCGTCAACTGTGAATTCACCTGTTAACTCCCGGTTGGCCGACTCGTCGAGAAACGCTGAGAGCATTCGGCGGACCTCATGAAAGGCTGCCTGATCGTGTTCCACTTCTTCATAGAGATGACCGTAGTGTTCCACAAAAGCGTTGGCAATGTCTTTTTGCGTTGTCATGCGGCGACCGTCTGTATTAAGGTTCTGAGGCTACGTTGTTTTTCTCTGATAACGTGATACATCGACGGTGATTCTCCACGGACTCGTTCAAAGGCCCTTGCACTGATTGCGACACCCTCCAGACGGCGGCGGGTTATGGAAATTATTTGAGCCTGTGCTCGTTTTATACCGGCACGACGCTCCTGTGAAGGTGCTTGCACAGAATGTTCGCTGAGCATCGTGAAATAAAATTCCGTCGTGTGTCGCCTCCACATCATCTGCTCCCTTCCGTATGCAATTAACGCTCGGCGCAATGCAGGCTTAACGCATTCCAGCCACCACTGCAACGTCGTCGGATACGTCGGGAGGCGTCGTTCACACACGTGCCAAGTGTCTTAGATTAAGCGTCTGCACTCAGGTTCCCTGAGGTGTGCTGTATTCAGTTTCCAAACACTGCGACTCCTCCAAGCTTGATGACGATTCAGGGGGACCGTGCATATATATGCTATGTGATCTGAAAAGGCGACAGGCCACAACTCCGCATCGAGGATCGCAGGTTCAAGACGACGTGTTCGTAAATGCGATCGAGACGACTTGCAGAGTGACTCGTGACGTAGGTTATCCACGTCTGTCGCCATGTATCGTCTCCCATGTGTCAATGAGATTCATGTCCTGTATGACTTGCCGCAGCTCCGGGCATGCCGTATAACGTGGGTGTTGATCTATTGGTGCGAGCACGCAGTTGAAGTCGCCTCCAAATAAGACATGTTCATACCGACCTAAGAATAGTATTGCAATCTCCTCTGCGTAAAATCGGGATCGGTCGCGCCGTCTGTCGGACCCCGACGGTGCGTAAATGTTAACTACCCGTACTCCCAGCACTGTGAGCGCCAGTCCCCGCGCTGACGGCAGGTGCACTACGTCCTCGGCTACTATGCCGCTACGTAGAAGTATCGCTGTTCCGCTGCCGCCGTCGGTAGTAGGTGTAATGTATGTATGCGGTCGGGGAAGCTCTCAACACATACTTCCGGCAAAAGAACGATGTCGACGTCTGACGCACGCAACATTTCTCGTAATAATTGCAATTTGACAGGCGTTCTGATCGTATTAATATTACTAGAGGCTGTTCGATATGCCTGCCGCTGTACCTCAGTAGGTAAAGCGCACATGAACGCTTACGTTATTTTGTGTTCTGCTGCTCGGCGACATGCTGTCTGTGCGGCAGTCTGCATCTTCTGCGTGGTTAACATCCGGTGGACGCAGCACTCGCCATTGCGGGTGCGTCGTCGGTCTGTGGGTCAGTATCGGATTCGTCGGCCCAGTTCCTGTGCTGGAGGTCCAGCTCCCGTTGTGTTTCTCTGGCCTGGCTGACCAAAGGAAGTGGCATTGCTGCGGTGGGTGGAGGGACTCCTTCCGTGGGCTTTCTGTCCGGTGTGTCTGTATTCAACCCCTGTCTAGCATTATTCGCGTCGTACTGCTGTGCATCCGGATGCACTGTATCGACGTTACACCCAAGTTCGTGTGACGTGGACTGCAATAAGCAGGTATCCGACGGCGCTAGCCGTCGTTTCTTGTGGCGCTTCGGGGATAGTTGTTTGCGCCTCCGTATCCGAGTGCGGAAGTGACTAGCGGCGCTCAGGGACGAAAGCAGCTGTCGGCACAACAGCAGGATCAATTTCCATCCATACCTCCTACCGATCCTTTCAGCTCGCTTAAGGGCGTCGTCGGCGCCGGAGCGTCGTTGCGTCACTGGAGGTGGTCTCTGCTGCAGTCGGTTGCCGTAAACTGTCAGATTTCTGTACCTGGCATTCTTCAGGATGGGATCTGTTTGAAACGCATCCGCATACGTTAGTGCCAGCGGAGTCAACGTGGACGGAGGCACGGGTTCGCCGTTTGGAACTTGCACTATCCTCCGCTGCATACATTCGGAACGGACGTGGCCCTCTTTCCCGCAGCCTGAGCATGTTTTGGGTTGTCCAAGGTAGATGACTATAGTTCTACATCCGCCGATGAACAAGTACGAGGGTACATGTTGTGTCAGTTCTATTCTGATTTGACGCACCCCATTGAGAAAGGGGTAAGTCGTGAAGTTGGACCATTTTTCCTCAACGTGGCTGAGCACTCTTCCATTTGGGCGTAAGGTGTCAATGCCAAAGTCAGACGGAACCTCGAAGGGAAGTTCGAAAATACGAAAGTTTCGTAAGCCCACTCCTGCGTGATCAATAGTTACTTCTCCATCAGAGTGACGAAATTTAAGTTTAGTATATCGGATGATTCTGTCACATACTTCATCGTTAATGAGTTTGACGTAAACGACACTGCTCACTATGGAGAGGTGTATTCCATAAGTTCGTTGTAGTCAAGCTTAACTTGGTCTCGTAGGAACCTTTCGATTTCGTAGGCTTTCAGTCTCGCATATTCATTCGAAAAACTAATCTCGAGAGTCGGTATGCATGTGCCATACTATATAGAGTCGTCTAAACGCGCGAGTACGCCGAAGAGGTAAATTACTGCGCGTTCGCGAACTTCCCCGGCAGGGGCGTAAAAAGACGTCCGTGCCATGGCACCGTCAAAGGCACACTGCGACTGAGCTACCCAAGCACGACTCACGCCCCGTCCTCACAGCTTTCTTCCACGAGTGCTAGTTGTGCAAGGTTTGCAGGAGAGCTTCTGTGAAGTTTGGATGGTAGGAGACGAGGTACTGGCGGAATTAAAGCTGTAAGGACGGGGCGTGAGTCGTGTTTGGGTAGCTCAGTCGGCAGTCTGCCGCCGGCAGTGCTGCGAGGCGGTCACGCGCCAGAGCGCTGCGGGCGAGGCGCGCACGGTGTGTTTGTGTTTACTTCGGCCGCTGTAAGTGCCGTTTTGCCTTCTAGACCACCATGGCGCACAACTATCGGAAGAAGACATTACGTTTCAACTTTTGTTCCGACTTTGCCCGACCCAAGGCCTTGAGGTAGAACGATTTATTCGCGATGAAGTTAAGATACCACCAACGGATCTAATTGGTATCCACTTGTCGATAGTTAGCAGTACCGTCTACGTCAAAATGATCAACGATGCGGCGTACGACAAGGTGCTTCAAGAGGCAAAACGTGGACTGCGCTTCTGCCATTCCGACGGCAACGTCGGACCCGTTACCGTCGATCACGCAGGTCTTGGCACACGGACGATAAGGATCTTCGAACTGCCGTTCGAACTACCTGCAGACGTCGTCATCGAGGCGCTCCGTCCCTATGGCGACGTTCTGGAACATGTTGCCGAACGATGGGTACAATTTCAGACCTATCCCGTTTTAAACGGTGTTAGACAGGTCCGCATCGAGTTGCAGAAACACGTGCCTTCTTATCTACGTATCGGAGGCTGCCGTGCCATTATAATGTACGACGGCCAACATCGAACCTGTTCCGGTTGCGGGAAAGAAGGTCACCTACGGTCTGAATGCATTCAACGACGTGTCGCGCAGCTCCCGTTGTCGGAAGCGTCCATCACACCCACGATGACCGCCCTACCGGTCACTTACGCAGCGGCTCTTGCCACGTCTACAGTTTCGTCCAGTCCGTCGCCCGGTCCTTCCGATCGGCACGTCCCACCGTCCCAGTCACCTATGGACGGTGCGGACGTCCCACCTGACAACCTTGCCGCCGAACAGGCTCCCACACCGGACGCTGAGGAGAACAGTACTTCTTCACAACACCTGTTTGGCAATTTCGTTGTACCCACCGACGCATTCGAACCAGGTCGACGCTCTTCCTTGCCGTCGTCCGACACTGAGGAACACGTGCGCAAACAACGCTCGCCACGTAGGCGCAAACGCCGTCGCCGTTCACCCACGGGCTCTCAAAGCGTCGCCACCAGCGACGACGAAGACGACACCCAACCAACCGACATTTCCATGCAGAGGTCGGCGGACAACTTTCACGATGATCAAGACATTTCGCAGGACGGGACCTCTATGGAGGTCGCCACGCACAGTGTAACGATCGGTGCGCCGGTTTAGACGCCTGTCTCCCCGCCGACAACTCCAGATCTCCCTCACCACGACGCAATTCCCATGGACATTGGACGGGCCCATGGCACAGGAGCATGGGCCGACGAGATTGAGGAAGATACGCCCCTTCCTCCGGATGAGTTGCCTCCGCCGGACAAGGCTGCCTGTTAACATCAAAAAGGAGGCCCTGCAGCTGATGGGACTGGACTTCCTGTCGGTGCCCTCCTCTTACTTCCCTTGGTGATGGTAGATGCGCGTCCACCACCACTGAAACAAACGTATCGGTTTGCCACGCTGAACATCAACATGATCGGCACTGTACCCAAGCTGCAACTCCTATGTGACATGCTTCGGGCCTCTGACGTCGACGTCGCCCTTCTTCAGGAAGTACGCGTTGCCACACTACCACCAGTCTACGGCTACGACTCATACACGTCCACATGTGATCAATCAGGGCGTGGAGTGGTTTTCTACATACGCGAAGGAATCCCACTCAAGGACACGACAATCCTTCCCTGTGGAAGAGGCATGGCTGTTACCATCTTCGACACGCGCGTCATCAATATCTACGCTCCGTCTGGCTCCACGAACCGTAGCAGCGGTCCACTTTCTTCGGACATGACGTGGCGCCCCTGTTTTCTGGACCCTATGATCACCTTATCATGGGAGGCGATTTCAACTGTGTCCTCCATCCGCAGGACCAAATGCCTGGTTATTCGCCATGCCCGGCGCTTCTCACCTTAATCGAAGATTTTCACCTAGTGGACGTTTGGGAGAAAATTCATGGCAATACTCCCGGTTTCACCCATTATACAGCACATTCTGCGAGCAGACTGGACCGGTTATACGTCTCTGCCCACCTTGGCAATGACGTCGCCCAAGCTGAACGGTGGCCCCTTGCTTTTTCGGACCACTGCGCCGTCATTTGCTCCCTGGCTCTGCCACCTCAGTCAGTGTGGCGCAGCAGAGGTTACTGGAAGCTTAATACCTCCCTCCTTAATGATCCACACTGCCGACAATGTATTGCCACTACGTGGGCGTCTTGCGAAAGACGCCTTCCGCAGTACACATCCACGTTCCATTGGTGGCTCAAATGTGCCAAACCTGCGATCAGAAAGGCCTTCATACAATGTGGCAAGGAAGCAGCAGCATGGCATCGAGACACCACAAATTTTCACTACGCCGTCCTCCGTGAGCTCGATGCGCTCCCTCCATCACCGGACACCCATAGGGAACGACAACGTATTAAAGCTCGTCTCCTCTCTCTTCAACGTGCACGACTGCATGGTGTCGTGGTGCGTTCCCGACGACAAGACCTCCTCCACGACGAAACCCCATCCACAATCCATGCCGCATCCGACCACAGTCATCGACGTCGACTCTTCGTCTCCCAAATCACGACCTCCGATGGTGTTCACCACACAACACAGGCGGCGGTGGTGTCTGCCTTTGCTGAACATTATCGCCAATTTTATGATGATGAACTGATGGCGACGCCCATTCCTGATGATCTCCGTCCTTCCCCTGACCGGACACTCACCGTAGCGGAGTCAACGTCCATGATGTCTGCAATCACCGCAGAAGAGGTAGTAGATGCGATCAACAGAGGGGCCAAGAACAAATCACCAGGACCAGATGGTCTCCCAGTGGAGTTTTACCGGGCGTTCACCACGTTGATGCTTCCTCGCTGGACGGAAATGATTCAGGAACTCTTTACTCCATCCTTCCCAAATCCACCTGAATTCGTCACTGGCATTCTTCTACCTGTGCCTAAACCGAAGGGAGGGTCTCATGTCTCTGCATATCGCCCCCTTACACTCCTGAATGCAGACTATAAAATCTATGCACGCCTCTTAGCAGCACGCATGCGCACCGTCTTACCTACGGTCCTTTCACCTGAGCAGACTGCACGTGGTTGTGGGGCCACCTTTCAAACAGCCCTAGGAGAATGCCGTGACCTCATTGCACTGGCGTCGGTTTGTTGCCTTCGTGCAGCACTGGTATCCGTCGATTTCACGAGTGCCTTTGATCGCGTTCGACACCCATTCCTCCTGATGGTGGCGACACGTATGGGGTTCCCATTACTTTTTGTCGATGCCATTCGCCGGTTACTACTTCCCGCCGTCTCGATGGTACAAGTCAATGGGAGGCTTGTAGGACCGATTCCTATACGCCGCTCTGTACGTCAAGGATGCCCTATGTCTGTTTTACTATATGCCATTGCACTTGAGCCCCTCATCACTGGACTTACCTCTAGACTGCAGGGCCTCACTTTGCGTGACTACACCTTTCACTGTAGGGCTTATGCGGACGATCTCCTCTTTCTCACCTGCTCCTCCACGGAACTCAATGACGCCATCCAATGGATCCACCAATATGGACGTATTTCTGGTAGCATTCTTAATGTCCGTAAATCAACTATTATGCCCATTGGGCGCGGCCTCCCGGCTATGGTGCCGAACCCACTCCCAGTCAGTACCACCCTTCGTTACTTGGGTATCGAATTTACGAGCTCCACACACCGCACAGTGGCCCTGGCATACCGGCGGCTTTTGCAGTCGATTCGGCACCATGTCCGCGGTCAAGTGCACCGTAACTTAAACCTACTCCAACGTGTGTCCTATGCCAACATGTATGTAGCCCCTAAACTGGTACACGTCGCCCAGATCCTCCCAATGCCGTTACTCCTTGGCCGCCGCATCCAATCAGCCTTTGGATATTTCGTGTCAGCAGGGGCACTTTTCAAAGTCCGCTACAGCACTTTAACATTGCCTCCTGCAAAAGGTGGCCTCGGACTCGTCAACGTGCGGGCACGATCTTCTGCACTCTTTGTCCACACTCTGTTGCGGCACTGGCAGGGGACGGTTCCGTCCTTAACACGTAGTCTCTTAGATATCCTCCGACCAGCTTCTCTCGATCCACCGATCAATGTGGCACCTATTTCTCCATTATTGTACCACGTCGCCAATTGTTTCATAGAACTCAGCTACGTTCGGGCCGATCTTCCAGTCGCCCGTCCTCCCCGTACAAAAGATTATTATCGTTTGTTTATGCTGTCCAACCCTTGCGACCCCATGGTGCTACGGCATCCTGACATTAACTGGCGCACAGTTTGGGGGGGGGGGGGGTGTGCATGCACCCTTTTTACCGTCGTCTGTGTCTGCACTCTGGTATGTTTTAGTTTATGCAAAGTTCCCGACTAACAGTCGACTTTATCGCATAGGACTGGCCACCTCCCCACTCTGCCCTGACTGTCAGCTCGAAGACACCGACGAGCACCGTCTTACGTGCCCCCTGAAACGAAACGTATGGCTCCTCATCCAACGAATCGTGGGCTTTTACCTACGTGCCCCGCCAACGATGGTAACCCCGGATTTCCTGTTGTTGCCCCAGACATTTCACTACCCTCTTGCTAAGCACCATACTCTCATCTGGTTTCGAGGACTGGCTTTAGAATACCTCTTTCAAAATACAGTCCTTGACTTCTGGTACAAAGTTGTGACCTCGCATAGCACCCTCACCCGAAAACCATCTTACCGACAAACTTTTGCCGGTTATCTCCGCAGCGTCTTTCTTGACCCCCCTGAAAGCTGGGGTGTACCATGCATACCTGTCACATGATGCAACACCCTTATCCACGTTCCCATGCATCGACAAAAAAAAAAAAAAAAAAAAAAAAAAAATAATAATAATAATAATAATAATAATAATAATAATAATTTTAAAAAAGCAAGAAGACAGAATATGTTAAACTTTGTTGTATTTAATGTTTTTCTTTTTAATGTATTTATTTTTTTTTTTTGTTTAACTAACAGTCATTTGTATATGTTTAAATGGAATGGTACCTTGAAGAACTCTTGCATAGTGAATATATATGTACTTTTAATTTCTTCAATACAAATTATTACAAAAAAAAGATGGTAGAGCACTTGCCCGCGAAAAGAAAAGGATAAAAAAAAGTCGGTAGAGCGCTTGTCCGCGAAAGGCAAAGGTCCCGAGTTCGAGTATCGGTCCGCCACACAGTTTTAATCTGCCAGGAAGTTTCAATTTTTTTTCTTATCAAAAAAATTCCGTTTTAAACTTACAAAAGAACGGCTGAAGTCTGATTAACTTATTACACGGCTGAGGGCCACAAACAAATTTGAAACAACGGCTGAAGGCCCGAACAGTAAGTCAGATAAATAATTTAGAATAAATCCCTTGATTCTTATACAAAGATTTTCCTTTAGAGAATACACACGACTGAAGGCCTTATTAAGGGGTACACACAAATCTTCGGCTGAAGACCACACATAACACATGGAACAACTAGGGCCTGGATTACAAACAATTTCAGGGTGAACAATTTCTAAGAGTAATTTTTTTTCTAAAACAATCAATGCTCAAAATTTTAATTTAACATAGCTGTAGACCTTTAAGTAAAATTTTAAAAAAACTGACTTAATACACGGCTAAAGGCCTCGCACAATACTTCAGCTAAAATGAAAATCACAATTTAAAACAAACAGAACAAGTGGTGCTCAGAAGTGTTCCAAGGGTCGGCCTGGGAAGGTAGTTCAAATGTAAGGTGAGGTGATACAGGCAGCCAAGAGTTAAAGTTAGGTGATCGGATGGCAACCCAAACTAGGGATGGCCCAAGGACCGACCAAGAATTTAACCAATTCCCTTCCTTCCGACCAACGGCACAACGACGGAGAATATCGGCCGAGGACTAGAATACGAACAGCACTACGCCTGCAGAAATTGGCGTCTAAACACAGCCAGGGCAACAATTACCACTCAAAGCAACTCAAAAGACTGTCGAACTACACGCCACGCTGGACAGCAACAACACGACGAGTAAAAGGCACACTGCCAACAAACTGCACTAACGAGCAGGGCAGGTAACTGGAGCGTTAACGGCCACAGGGCGGAAAATACCGCTGGTGCACTTCACAGATAAGTAACAGTCAATTTAATAATTAATCACAACATAGGAAGACGGCTGCAAGATTTCACTGACTCGAACACATCTTACGAGGCTGCTAACCCGAATGGCCAAGGGGGCAACAACCCGCAAATGAACGAAGAGGTGTCGCAATAGTTGTAGGTTTCATAATAGATCAACTGATCACTCAACTTCAGCGTCCACCTTCAGTGGGCAACGAACTTGTCGGTCTCGCAGGTAGCGCCTCACGATCCGACAGCGCGTGCACGCCGCCGGCGGCACCGGCCTGGCCTCGCGCCGTGGGTACTTGCTTGCTGCTCGGTCCCAGCCGAACCACTGCCACACACACAGAGAGCATTAATTATTACTGCTCAGTCCAACTACACAAGCTACACACGGTTCCGTGAAAACACTTCCACAAACAACTCGAACAAAACTAAAACCAGTGACTGTGGAACAGTTCCCGGGTTCGGTTCCCGGCGGGGTCAGGGATTTTCTCTGCCTCGTGATGGCTGGCTGTTGTGTGTTGTCCTTAGGTTAGTTAGGTCTAAGTAGTTCTAAGTTCTAGGGGACTGATGACCATAGATGTTAAGTCCCATAGTGCTCAGAGCCATTTTTTTGTACTGTGGAACAACAAGGACGAATCACAAATCGGCGCACACAGAGAACCCAGAAACGATCGGTGACCAAATACACGTCGTCCGATAAAACGACCGACCGAACGACCAGGTCATCCCACTCAAGTGATACGTTTTGGCAACGGTCGGGAGAGTCGTGGCTGTCCAGACATCACTCCTGCTGTGTCCTGATTCCCTTCGGACGCACACCGACCCAGAGACACTGGCTGGGATCCAACCATGCAGAGGGATCACTCCCACTGGCCACCTGACATCTCCTCACAAGCAAGGAACCGACCCACGTCCCGCAAGATGACCAACTGAAGGGGACCGTAAACGGTCGTGTGAGTACTCACTGTCCGGACCTCACTGGTGATCAATTCCGTCTGAGCTCACCGCAAACGACGACTCGAAAATACTAGCGGTCGCTTCAAAGATAGTACGACAGTGCTCTTATAGATAAGCGCTACTGCTGCCACTCACGGGCAGGCAAGCCAGCAACGCAGTGACGCCAGTAAATCGAATAAGAAACGAGACGGCAATACCGCAAAGACAATATGTCAAATAATAAAAGGCACGAACACGAGTCGCGCACGGCTCAGACGGTTGGAACTTCAATAGTGGCAACTATTTATTTACAGCTCTTACGACATAGAAATTTATTTCAAAGTTTTACTGACCTTCAGAGTAGTCACCAGCATTGTCTATAAAACGTTGCCAGCGATGTAGAAGTCGTAGGATACTCTAAGCAGTGCCATTTGTGTTGACAGTTCGAGCGGCACGGTCTATTGTCCGACGAATTTGTAGCAGTTCTGAAGCGAATGCCGTGAAGTGTTCAGTTTAGAAATCGAGTTGAACTCACGAGGGCTTAAGTCAGAGAAGTGCAGTAGGTAGTACAGCACTTAGCAGCTCATCAGTCAAACAACTCAGTAACAGCTTGCACTGTACGTGCTGTCCTGCAAAATGATGGTCAGGTCCTGCAGAAAGTGTCATCACTTCTGTCTCTATGCTGTTCATTTTTGGAACACAGCCAGCTTAGAGACAGAAGTGATGACACTTTCTGCAGGACCTGACCATCATTTTGCAGGACAATGCTCAAGCACGTACAGTGCAGGCTGCTACTGATCTGTTTGACTGATGGGTCTCCTAAGTGCTGTACCACGTACTGCACTCCCCTGACTTAAGCCCTCGTGAGTTCAACTCGATTTCTAGACTGAAGGAAACACTTCACGTCATTCGCTTCAGAACTGCTACAAATTTGTCGGGCAATAGACCGCGCCGCTCGAACTGTCAACACAACTGGCACTGCTAATAGTATTCTACGACTTCCACATCGCTGGCAACGGTTTGTACACAATGCTGGTGACTACTTTGAAGGTCAGTAAAACTCTGAAACACGTATTTACCTTGTACGAGCTGTAAATAAATAGTTGCCACTATTAAAGTTCCAACTGTCGTATATGAGTACTAATAGTATTTTTACTTTTACAGACAAATAAGGCAAGTACCGAGTATTTGTAAAAGAATCCAGAGCTCAGCATGCAGCTAAATTGCTTTGGGTGTTTTCTTGCTTATTGTCATCAAAGAGCAAAAACATCAGATGAAACGATTTTACTCCTGAACTACAAATATTGGGAAATATTTAGGAACAAAAGAGTGGACACAATTGTGTAAGCTCGGATGTGCTCTCAGTCCAGACATTCGACGAGAGTTTTGGCTTGTCATCTTTTGCACACTTACTTACAGTGCTTGAAACATACGTGTGCCGATTTATTTCCCTTTTGTCTTATGGCCCGGATGTCTCCTGCAACACATTCTGGGCACTGAGCCACTGGTGCTCGTGGCTCAATCGTTCCTCTTGGTGCCCTCGTAACACTCCACTTGCTCGCCAGGGGGTGGTTGCCGTACGGTGCCTCCTATTCCTTTCCCGTGATGAGCCACTGCAACACGATGGTCATTCATTGCACCACGACCACATCTCCCACTGGCCGCTCCGTCAACTGCGCCGACCGCCACGTCGTCCGCAACACCTGGATCCTCACCATTATCAGCTGCAAAGGACTGGCCAAGACGAAATTTTACGTAAGCGCCTACATTAGATGATCAGTGACATAGCGTTCGAGTTTTGAATAAAGATTTATTTATTAATGTCTTACCGACTTCGTCTGGTAGCCGACCGATAACTCCTCTGACCCGCCATTCTCGTCCTCGTCAAAGACACCGTCCTGCATTGCGTGCACTGTTGGCTCGTCATCGGGAGAGACGTCCACGTCCTCGAACAGAATCCATGGACCCGACTCCTAAGGATCAGAGAACTGCGCGCATTTCGGTTCAAAAACGTGGGTAGAATGGTTCATGCTTACGTTGTGGAAGAGGTAGGTTATCGCCAGATGGATCCGATTCTGGATGCGTCTGAAACACTCGAGTCAGCAGTTTTCACCAGCTTCGTCACTCGTCTGCGTCGGTGAAACACTTTCGGCCACCGTAAGGCCGCGCCTTGCATCATACCTGCAGTCACGCGAACTCACGATAATAAACTGCAAGCCCGAGAGCTTGAGGTAATGTCATACGCGAGAAGCCCTGACAATATAATTATCAGCGTGGCTTTTTGTTCTCTACAGACTGGTGACATGTAGCCCGCTAAACTGACACAGAGAAACCACAGACTAATATATACAGAGGGGAAGCCCGTCTATACCACATCGCTGCCTTCCTGACTGCCTCAGGCTCAGACCGCTCGCCTTTATCACAGACAAAGTCAGGAAATCTTCACAAGGGCGACCTGCCTGACATCATCTGACGTCTCTTCGAACTATGAACAGAGCGTCGGACATTGGTGAAGGTGGGGGCGCGGAAGGGGTGGGGGGGGGGGGGTGGCTTCCCCCCTATACGCACTGGTGAGCCAAAACGTTATGACCGCCTGACGCCTTGTTTGTCCATCTTTGGGACGAAATACTTCACTGATCATGCGTATCACGGATCCGATAAGTTGAAAGGTGTGTGCAGGTATGTTGTATAAGACGTCGAAGCACAGGTCACTTAATTGGCGTAAATAACGGGCCGCTGATATGCGTTCGCGGTGATAGCAACCGATAGCGACCCGAATGGGTTCCATAGGATTTACATCAAACGAATTTGGTCGCCGAGTCATCAACGTGAGTTCACTAAAATGCTCCCCAAACCACAGTAGCATGGTTCTGTTTCCGAGACACAGACTGCTGGAAGACGACATCGCCGTCGGGGTAGACATCAAGCATGAAGGGGTGGAGGTGGTTCGCAGCTTTCAGTGTGTCTTCTATTTATTACCACAGGTCCCATGCAAATGCTAGAGAATGTCTCCCCTACCAAACTGCGTCGTGGCGCGCTAAACATTTCGAGCCGCCTTTCACCTCGGTGACGGCCATCGACCTAGTGTAGCAAAATGTGACTCACGCGAAGAACCGTTTCCGTTGATCGATGGTCGAATTCCGACGGTCCCAAGCCCACTACAATCGTAATTGACGATGTCGTTGGGTCAACGTGTAAACACGTACGGGTGGTCTGCAGCAGTGCTCCATGTTCAACAATGTACAAATAAAGCTGTGCTCCGAAACACTTGTGCGTGAACCAGAATTGAGCACTTTTGGCAGAGATGCCACATATTACCAACTATCCTACTTTAAAGAGCAGACAAGCGTCCGAACCCCAAGTTCTGTACAGAGTCGTGGACGTCCAACCATATAGCGCCTTGTGGTAGTTTCACTGTCCTTCTACCTCTTTCCGTAGACGCTCAGGACAGCAGCGCGTGCAAATTCGACCAGTTATCCCATTTTCGAGGTACTCATTCACAGGCTCTGAATGATAATAACATGCCCTTCGTCAAAGTCTCCTATCTCAATGGATTTCCTCATTTGCAGCCTTTATCTTCGTTAGGGTGATGCCCCATCCGTGTCTGCTCTGTTTACACAATTTCGTTAGCGCGTCATGTGCTACAACACCACTGGGTGGCATCCACATCACGGTGGACAGATGTCATAACATTTTTGCTTATCAGTGTACGTTACTCTGTGGCTAACACACATCACTTCATCGGTCTGCATATCGCCAGTTCGTGGGGAGTCGAAGGCCGTGATGATATAATGCATAGTCCGACCTCCGAATTCTTCGTATTTTAGGTAATTTTTGGCCTAAACTGCCATAATATTTTCCAAAATCTCGTGAATATCATCGAGGCAGGTCCAGAAACTGTTTAGGATCTGAAAACTGGAGTTCTTGATATGAAATTAACTTACATTGGGTATGGATCAAAAGTGACCCACGTGGGACTTCAGATAAATTTTTTATACTTCTAGGCGGGCAAGGGGAATGAAATTTTGATGTG
This sequence comes from Schistocerca gregaria, assembly GCF_023897955.1. NCBI lineage: Eukaryota > Metazoa > Arthropoda > Insecta > Orthoptera > Acrididae > Schistocerca > Schistocerca gregaria. The sequence goes on along the minus strand of NC_064924.1, from coordinate 290,262,115 downwards.
TTGTACAATTCCATTACAAGTCACGGGAGCGTTTGATCCTACGCTGATTATGGAGAGGGGAGGGGGGGGAGGCCTTCGACACACCGTCGTGGTTAAAAAATGACCAACATGGTATTCATGACGTCAAAGAGAGTGTGTGTCTTAACGGAAGGAATAGGGATGAATTGATCCCAATGAATGCGGACAGACGTGTGGCCGGCCGCGGTGGTCTCGCGGTTCTAGGCGCTCAGTACGGAACCGCGTGACTGCTACGGTCGCAGGTTCGAATCCTGCCTCGGGCATGGATGTGTGTGATGTCCTTAGGTTAGTTAGGTTTAAGTAGTTCTAAGTTCTAGGGGACTGATGACCACAGATGTTAAGTCCCATCGTGCTCAGAGCCTTTTGAACCGTTTTGAACAGACGTGTGGCTCAACTATTGAGAAGGTCCATTCGTAGTGCAGCACCCAGCTTGTACCTTGTGTGATTTTAGTCCGTTTAGTCAGGAATTTACCTAATGCTAAGAACCATTGGAGTCGATTTGAAAGAATAAACCAGATTGCCGCTCCAAGATGAACCGCGACAAAACTGCATCTGTGAGCATTTTTTAGAACAGAAATGGATCTTCTTGTTTGAGTTTACGAGGTGGCCCAATGTTGCAGGTATTGGGTTGCATTTTTTTGAGAGCCTGCAATGCGTCCTAAAAACCGTGGTGAAACATAGTTATTTACTGATTATTATAAAACTTCTTTATTGCAAAAACTGTGGCTCTTTTTCTATTTGCTAATACTCTTTCTGAGCAGCGGTGGAGATGAAAGCCACAGACTATTCCTTGCTGTCTGTATTTTTGTGAGACCTGATGACTAGAATGACATGTAGGGAAATGTGCTCTTAGTTCACATCCTCATGGACTGCGTTGCTTAAATTGCAACACCATGAAGACAGCATGTATTAATCGTCCATTTGGCACGAAGTGTACTAAATGCTTAGGTATGCAGCCGCATACCGTAAGTAGGGCAAACGCCATCTACATTCTGGGTTCAAGCTTAGATTGTGCAGCACGTTTCTCATTCAAAATTCGCCGTGCAATATCAAAGATCCCACGCGACTACTGCCCGAGAGGACAGATATACTGATCGCGTGGCCGTACAGGCTCATACAGCCACGTCATGTACCTTGAGTGAGGAAGTGGGGTTGTTCGCTGCTAAGCTAACACCATGAGTTGCACCAGCGAGAGGCATGCAGACTCTGTCGCACCCAACAACACTGAACACTGTAATGCCACCACCTCGTCTTTCCAGACGAGTCCCGATCTGTGTACAGCATTCTGATGGACGTATCCGTGAGTGGGTGTTCCGAGAAAAGAACGTTGCTAGATTTAAGTCGTCGTCGTCTTAATGGCCCAGCATTTGGCGTCTGCTTTAATGTGCCATTTGGTACACAACACAGTCACCTCTATTTCGCGTATGCAATGATTTGAACAGCAGGCTTATAGTTTCTGAAGTTTTAATGCCGCTGGCTGTGCCATATCCTCGAAGACTTTCAACAATATAACGCAAGACTGCAATCTCTCGCGTGGTCCTGACCTACTTCGATAAAGTGTGTGTTCGACAGTTGCCCTGGCCAAACGATTCCCAGATCCCTCATCCATGAAAACACCTGGTAATGAGTTGCCAAGAAACTGGTGAGAACCTTTCGCCACCCTCTAAGATTGATTAACTCTGGCATATATGTCCTCGCATCTGGCATAAGAAAAAAAGTGCTCTGAGCACTATGGGACTTAACATCTGACGTCATCAGTCACCTAGAACTTACAACTACTTAAACCTAACTAACCTAAGGACGTCACACACATCCATGCCCGAGGCAGGATTCGAACCTGCGACCGTAGCGGTCGCGCGGTTCCAAACTGAAGCGCCTAGAACCGCTTGGTCACACCGGCCGGCCTGGCATAAGAGCTCAGTTCGATTCGATACCTAACAGTGTTATAATCGTTGTTGTAGTCAGAGAGCGCAGCTTTGTATACTAAGTTTCGCACCCTTTTTATCCCCAGGTCAACCACAAATTTAACCATGTTTTTATGCTACTGTATTGTACAAGCACAGTAAGTAAAATGTCATCATTTGCTGTCTTTTCTGGTGCTGCAGTAGTGTAACATCGCCCGCTAGTGACAAGTGGAAGCAACCCGTTCCTTATGTAACGCACAGAGCATATGGGTAACACCACTTTCGATATTAATTATTCTTTCTCATTTATTGTTTTGACGAAAAAATGGAGCTCTTTAAAATTACGGGGAATCGGCAAGTCATCGATTGCCTTCAACTGGAATTCTGTGAGATGAATCTTGTTTCGGTGACGAAGGAATTTCACATTACTTTGAGAAAGCATTTATATGCGATGCCAAGTTTGGTGAAGTTAGCTCAAGTTTCGTAAATTACGGAACTATTAGTTTGATAAGTCATGGTTACAAAATACTAACAATAATTCTTAACAGAATAATGGAAAAACTGGTCGAAGCCGACCTCGGGGAAGATCACTTTGGATTCTGGAGAAATGTGGGCACACGCGAGGCAATACTGACCCTAGGACTCATCTTAGGAAAGGAAAGGCAAACCTATGTTTGTAGATTTGTAAAAGAAAGCTTTTGATAACGTTGACTGGAATACTCTCTTTGAAATTGTGAAGATAGCAGGAGTAAAATACAGGCAGCAAACGGCTATTAACAACTTGGACAGAGACAAGACGACAGTTATAAGAGTCGAGGAGTATGAGAGGGAAGCGGTGGTCGAGAAGGGAGTAAGGCAGGGTTGTAGCCTATCCCCGACGTTTTTCCATCTGCACACTGAACAAGCAGTAAAGGAAACCAATGAAAAATGCGGAGTAGAAATTAAAGTTCAGGAAGAAGTAATACAAACTTTGAGGTTTGCCGATGACATGGTGTCCTGTCAGAGACAGCAAAGAACTAGGAAGAGTAGTTGAGCGGAATGGGCAGTGTCTTGAAAGGAGGATATAAGGTGGACATCAACCGCAACAAAGGAGAATAATGGAATCTAGTCGAATTGAATTAAATTATGTGCCGCTGACGGAATTAGATTAGAAAATGAGACACTTAAAGTAGTAGATGATTTTTGCTATTTGTGCAGTAAAATAACTGGCCGTGGTCGAAGTAAGGGGTCACATTCTGAGACATCAAGGGATCAGTGTTTCAGTATTTGGGAGAAGTGTGTGTGTGTGTGTGTGTGTGTGTGTGTGTCGGGGGGGGGGGGGGGGGATCGTAGAGGGAGACCAGGCGGTGAACCCAGTAAGCAGATTCAGATGGTTATATGTTGCAGTAATGGAAGTCCGGAGGTAGACTGTCGAGATTGCCGTGTCACATTTCGCAATGGAGCAACACCTCTAAATCAAGTGTTCGAGACATTCTCCAGAATAACTGGCTGATGTGCAGCCCAAATTATGTATCATTTCTGAGAGAGTGTCACAGAAAGAATACAAAGTTTGGGCTGGACATCATTAAAAGAAAGGCGTAATTCGTTGCTACATAAACTTCTCACGAATTTCCAATCACCAACTTTCTCCTCCGAATGAGAAAATATGTTGTTGGCATCGACCTACATGGGGAGAAACGATCACCAAGATAAAACAAGGGAAATCAGAGCTCGTTCTTTCCGCGTACTATACGGGATTGGAATAATTGAGAATTGGGAAGGTGGTTCGATGAACCCACTGCCAGGCACTTCCAGGCACTTAAACGTGATTTGCAGAGTATCCAAGTAGATGTAGATGTAGATGCAGATGAAGCCACGACTTGTTCGAAATGAAAAACGCGGACAGTTCTTTTTTTGGAGAAAATCATCACGTGTGACGAGACTTGATGTCAATAATACGAACGTACCACAAAAAGAAATGGGGCAGAAATTCACATGAAAGGTCAATGCTTTGGTTGCATAATCGATACTGAAGGTAATGTGACGCGCGATTTGTACAACATCCTAAAGAAGAGCATACCTGATAGTTTCATATGACGGCATGAATTTTATGTACGTTGTACTCAAGTGGAAAAGAGGGGGCCGGCCGCTCTGGCCGAGCGGTTATAGGCGCTTCAGTTCGGAACTGCGCTGCTGCTACGGTCGCAGGTTCGAATCCTGCCCCGGGCATGGATGTGTGTGATGTCCTTAGGTTAGTTAGGTTTAAGGGGGGTTGGACGTCAAACGTGCCGACTTGGAGCAGGAGAGGCAGCAGAGGAAATGTTAATTTTCACTGCCTACACTTTTACACATAAATTCATAAAACTTTGTCAGTATGACAGTTAAGAATTCAAGATTCAGACTCATAACAGTGGAAGTTCAAAAACAATAATTTGTTTACATGCGAAATTCCATCATTTTTTCACTTACTATGGCTGCATTTGTTGCTATAGCTACACTTTTCTTCATAAGTAAGAGAAATTATTCGATGAATTTTGCACAGCATACAAACCATAATTACAGGTGTATGAAACTCTAGAATTTATTTAATTTGGGAAAAAATGAATAAGCTGTTACATTTTAAACTTAGTGTTTATAAAAAACTCAAATTTTATAGTTAATCATCTAAATTTTTACCACAGTATTAATAGATTTGGAAAAGTCTAGAGTTTCATACACCTGTAACTATGGTTCGTATGGTGTGCACAATTCATCCAAGAATCTCTCATATTTATTAAGAAAAGTGTACCTATAGCAAAAAATGCAGCCAATGGCAAGCGAAATAATGATGAAATTACACATGCAAAAAAATTATTTTGTTATGTTTTTGGACTCCCACTACTGTGTGTCTGAATCTTGAATCCTTCCTGGTCATACTGATAAAGTTTTATGAATTTATGTGTAGGAGTATACACAGTGGGAATTAAAATTTTCTGTTGTGCCCGTCCCGCTCCATGCCGGCCCGTTTGAAGTCCTACCCTCCTTCAGTAGTTTAAGTCTATGGGACTGATGAGCCCAGTCTCATAGTGCCTAGAGCCATTTGAACCATTTGAAGAGGGAGGGGGCGGTGGGTTGGGGAGGGAGAGAATTGTACTGAACACGTGAATCATTAAAATCACTCCTTAAATTTTCTCTATTTAATGTTAATCCTGCCTCGCAACTTTTTGGACTGACAGCAGCATCCGTTCGCTACTTCAAACTTTGAGAGCTTTCATCTTTACAGCCCGTAATGCGTGTTTAAGGCTGTAATTCAGCCAATTATAGGGGTCACAGATGCTTGAAAAAGTGTTTCATATGGCTTATTTGCGCGTGGTATGAAATTCGTGTTTCTCATTGCTAGAGCGTTTATAGTCGTTTGTGACTGCAATGAAAATTTGCTCGTTAACAGAATTAGAATGCCGTTCTCAATGGACAGAAATCAACGGATTGTGAAAGCAGTTTCTGATGTCCCCCATGGGGACCTTACAGGACGACGTATACAAATGACGCACTGGGTAACGAAGGGAGCCGCGCGGGATTAGCCGAGCGGTCTCAGGCGCTGCAGTCATGGACTGCGCGGCTGGTCTCGGCGGAGGTTCGAGTCCTCCCTTGGGCATGGGTGTGTGTGTTTGTCCTTAGGTTAATTTAGGTTAAGTAGTGTGTAAGCTTAGGGACTGATGACCTTAGCAGTTAAGTCCCATAAGATTTCACAAACATTTGAACATTTTTTTTTTTTTTTTTTTAACGATGGGAACTTCTTGACGTTGATCATCAGCGATACCATATATGAAAGGTGGATAAAACATGGTAATCGGAAGCTTTTACAGATAACCAGTGTCAGGGGCTTTAGTGGTATATCGCTTCAGATAAAACTTGGAGTTTTCTGCTGGTAAACTGGCTAATCATGCTACCATAATTAAGGGAGATTTAGAATGTAGAATGGGAGACAATCGTGATTGAAACAGGTTTTAGTATCAGAGATTCGAGTGAGACTTTTTTAAATGTCTTGCTGAAAATTACTTCCAACAGTTGGAGAACTGACTCTAGGAATGGCGGTTATCGGCGAATCAACAGGGTTTCTGTCGATTGTTTTTTTTTTTTTTCAACATCTGTTTAGCCATGCTGTTAAAAACGCCCAAAATATCTGGTTTCTAAAATAGCTGATTTTCGCTTTTTTATTCCTATTATTTCCTTCAATAAACGTAGAAATTGAACAAAGATTGAAAAATTTTGACTGTCATTTTCAAGGAACTTAGAATCAAAACAATAAATTAAATAGGCAAATAAAAGAACAGTACGTCCGTCCACTGTTCCCTGCTTTTCTCGAAAAGTGATAAGTAGTTGAATGCTGTTTAAAAAATCACCAATTCACTTGCTGATTACAATTTTTTGAAAATCTGCTCAAAAATTATATTTTAATCGGGGATGATACCACTATTTGATCATTATGACTGGTCAGTGCTGCTGATGATGATGAAGTCCCATACTCCTTGACAGAGCGTAGGAGAGCGATGCGGGAGACCCGCACCGCCGCCCCACACCGAACTCAGAGTTGTTGTGCTGTTCGGCCCCCAGTGGCCCCCCATGGGAATATCTCATTCCAGACGAGTATAACCCCAATGTTTGCGCGGTAGAGCAATTATGGTGTACTCTTACGTGGAGAAAGTGTTTGGGCAGCAATCGCCGACATAGTGTAACTGAGGCGGAATAAGGGGAACCAGACCACATTCGCCGAGGCGGATGGAAAACTGCCTTACAAACCATCCACAGGCTGGCCGGCACTCCGGACCTCGACGCAAAGCTGCCGCGTGGATTCGTGCTGGGGACCGGCACGCCTTCCTGCTAGGGAAGCAGTGCGTTAGACCGCACGGGTAGCCGGGCGGGCATGAACAGGTTAGTCCGTCGCCTAAAATCCTCTCGTTCCAAGAGCTCCTCCACTTGTTCTGTTCTATGCGGTCGCGCAATATCATCCATTGTAATCAAAGTCGAATGCATCCCCGGCGGTGACCTCATATCGCAAGAGTTGGAACGCATGGTGCACGCAGCAGCGTTGTCGAACATGATCGTTTCGGTGGGCCAGGTGTTATGGTGGGGGAAAGCGTAATGCTGCACGAGCGTACTCAGTTACCAATCTACGAACGCGGTATTCTCATCTCGTCTTTCATATGAGTCTCTTCATGAGTGAATTCGGTGCTGACTTCATACTTATGGATGACAATGCGGCCGGCTGGAGCGGCTGAGCGGTTCTAGGCGCTACAGTCTGCGGTCGCAGGTTCGAATCCTGCCTCGGGCATGGATGTGTGTGATGTCCTTAGGTTAGTTAGGTTTAAGAAGTTCTAAGTTCTAGGGGATTGGTGACCTAAGAAGTTAAGTCCCATAGTGCTCAGAGCCATTTGACCCATTTTTTTGATGACAATGCACAACCGCATCGAACAGCACATGTGAAGGAGATCTTGAAACGAGAGGACATTCGGCCCGTTCCCCCAACTTAAATCCCACCGAACACGTGTGGGAAGAGCCAACGGCCTTGCCACAGTGGTGACACAGGTTCCCGTCAGATCACAGAAGTTAAATGCTGACTGGCTGTGCTAGCACTTGGATGGGTGAGGCAAACTGAGGAGCTACTTGATTGGGAAGTAGAGGCTCCGGTCACGTAAACTGACGTACGGCCGGTAGAGCTGTGTGCTCACCACATGCCCCTCAATCCACTGACGCCTGTGGGTTGAGGACGAGACGGCGGCCTGTTCGGAAGGCGTTAGTTAAATTTTACGTGTGGAACGAAGTAGGAGACATATTATACGTTAAATGCATCGACGACCATCCACCAGCTGTCAATCACGCTGGTGGAGGAATGCTTACCAACCTCGTGGCCAGCATGGACGTCACTGGAGAGAACGCACTTCCATCCGTGGCGATCACGTCTCTATTACTTAACATGTCCCGCCTTTTGCAATGTCCAGGGCACCATGATACATTGTGGTGATTTCAGTGTAGTAATTCTCTTTGAGTAAAACTTTCAAATGGTTCAAATAGCTCTGACCAATATGGGACTTAACTTCTGAGGTTATCAGTCCCCTAGAACTTAGAACTACTTAAACCTAACTAACCTAAAGACATCACACACATCCATGCTTGAGGCAGGATTCGAACCTGCGACCGTATCGGTCGCAGGGTTCCAGTTGTATTGCCTAGAACCTCTCGGCCCCCCGGACCGGCAAGTAAAACTGTCATTCCTGTTTGTCTCATTGCGTGTTTCTTTCAGTTTCTTTCTATGCTGTAGCAGTCCTTTCTACGTATGGTCCCAAGTTTCATCGAGCTGTGTTAGTTAGCAGTGACACATCATGCGGAAGCTACTTTCGCCCTTAAGTTTAGTATACCAGTGCATTTTGCCTTTGTAAATACCTTTAGTATCTACGTTTATATTCTGTAAGCTACGTGAGTCTTGTGGGAGGGGGATACTTCTGGTGCCAGTATCTGATCCCCCCTTTCCTATTCCATTCGTGAATGGCGTGTGCGAAGAATGAGTGCCGCAAAACCTCCGTATTAGTCCTCATCGAATTTTTTTTCGTCATGAACGCCTTGCGGGACGTATGTGGGAGGAATTATTATGTTCTCCGACTTTTCCCGGAACGTACTCTATCGAAATGTTAATAGTAAACATGTCTGTGATGCACAACGCCTCTGTTGTAACGTCTGCTATTAGAGTCTGTTCATCTCCACAACGCTCTCACGCCGAAGGAACGATCCATTGACGTAATGCACCGCTCTACGTTGGACATTCCCTCTCTTTCCTATTAAAAGGGGTAGGACCTCAAACAGGACGACTTGGAGCAGGAGAGGCACCACAGGACATTTTAATTTCCACTGTCTATACTTTTACAAATAAATTCATAAAACTTTGTCGGCATGACCAGGAAGGATTCAGGATTCACTCTCATAGCAGTGGAAGTTCAAAACCAAAGCAAAATAATTTTTTTTACAGGTGAAATGTCATAATTTTTTCACTTACTATTGGCTGCATTTATTGCTGTAGGTACACTCTTCTTCGTAAGTAAGAGAGATTCTTCGATGAATTTTGCACAACATGCAAACAATACTTACAGGTGTATGAAACTCTAGAATTTTTCAGATCTGTTAAAAACTGTGGGAAAAATTGAGATAATTAACTATAAAAGTAAGAGTTTTTTTCTAAACGTGGAGTTTAAAATGTAAAACCTCATTCATTTTTCATAAATTAAATAAATTCTAGAGTTTCAGACACCTGTCAGTACGGTTTGTATGCAGTGCAAAATTCATCGAAGAATCTCTCTTACTGTGAGGAAAAGTGTACCTACAGCAACAAATGCAACCAATAGTAAGTGAAAAAATGATGAAATTTCACATGTAAAAAAAAATTATTTTGTTGTGTTTCTGAACTTCCACTGCTATGAGAATCAATCCTGAATCCTTCCTGGTCATACTGACAAAGTTTTATGAATTTATTTATAAAAGTGTAGACAGTGGAAATTAAAATAACCTGTGGTGCCTCTCCTGCTCCAAGTCGGCCCGTTTGACATCCTACCCTCCTTAACCGAAGCTGGTAATGGTCCCAGAGTGATGAACAATCAGTCGAACAAGTGTTTTGTAAACCACTTCATTCGTGGATGAATTACATTTCCTTAAGATTCTTGCTGTGAATCTTAGTCTGCCGTCAGCTTTTCCTACAATTTGTTTTATGTGATCATTCCACTTAAGACAGGAAGGAAGATTAGAATAACATCTCGCCGGCAGCGGGGTTATTATAATCGGAGCATGAGCTCGGATTGTTTCGAGGATGGGGAAGAAAATAGGTTGTGCCCTTTCAGAGGAATCGTCCCAACATTTTCCTGGAGCGATTTAGGCAAATCACTAAAAATACAATCTTGATGGTCGGATGAGGATTTAAACCGTGGTCCTCCCGAATGCGAGTCAAGTGTTACTCCTAGATACATCTCATCACGTCCGTCCGTTTCTTTCTGATGTAAATGCATAAGAAGATGTAAGGTAATTTGTACTATGCTTCACGTGTCTTATTTGGAACATACTACATACCTAACTGAGGAACAGAGGCAGGCTAGATTTCTATTTTTGTGAAACTACAAACACAAATGCAATAACATTAATATAGCTAACGACAAGAACTTTGACAGCTAGTCGCTAAAGTGAAATGAAGCGTGAGCTATTTCGGCGAAGCGCCAAACACCTGCGCCAGGCCCGGAACGAGGTCCGCATGCTGTTGACGGCAGCAATAAAATGCCAAGCTCGTTCATGTCGAATAGCTGGCTGCCGCACGCCTCATAGCAGTCTCCCACCAATATATACCATATGCTCAATATCGTCTACTCCTTACATTGAAATTACACTACTCGCAATTAAAATTGCTACACTACGGAGATGGCGTGCTGCAGACGCGAAATGTAACCGACAGGAAGAAGATGCTGTGATGTGCAAATTATTAGCTTTTCAGAGCATTCACACAAGGTTGGCGCCGGTGGCGACTCCTACAACGTGCTGACATGAGGAAACTTTCCAACCGATTTCTCTTACACAAACAGCAGTTGACTGGCGTTGCCTCTTGAAACGTTGTTGTGATGCCTCGTGTAAGGAGGAGAAGTGCGCACCATCACGTTTCCGACTTTGATAAAGGTCGGATTGTAGCCTATCGCGATTGCGGTTTATCGTATAGCGACATTGCTGCTCGCGTTGGTCGAGATCCAATGACCGTTAGCAGAATATGGAATCGGTGGGTTCAGGAGGGTAATACGGAACGCCTTGCTCGATCCCAATGGCCTCGTATCACTAGCAGTCGAGATGACAGGCATCTTATCCGCATGGCTGCAACGGATCGTGCAGCCACGTCTCGACCTCTGAGTCAACAGATGGGGACGTTTGCAAGACAACAACCATCTGCACGAACAGTTCGACGACGTTTGCAGCAGCATGGACTATCAGCTCGGAGACCATGGCTACGGTTAAGATTCACGCTGCATCACAGACAGGAGCGCCTGCGATGATGTACTCAACGACGAACCTGGGTGCACGAATGGCAAAATTTTTCGGATGAAACCAGGTTCTGTTTACAGCATCATGACGGTCGCATCCGTGTTTGGCGACACTGCAGTGAACGCAAATTGGAAGCGTGTATTCGTCATCGCCACACTGGCTTATCACCTGGCGTGGTGGTATGGGGTGCCATTGCTTACACGTCTCGGTCACCTCTTGTTGGCATTGAGGCACTTTGAACAGTGGACGTTACATTTCAGATGTGTTACGACCTGTGGCTCTACCCTTCATTCGATCCCTGTGAAACCCTACATTTCAGCAGGATAATGCACGACCGCATGTTGCAGGTCCTGTACGGGCTTTTCTGGATACAGAAAATGTTCGACTGCTGTCCTGGCCAGCACTTTCTCCAGATCTCTCACCAACTGAAAACGTCTGGTCAATGGTGGCCGAGCAACTGGCTCGTCACAATACGCCAGTCACTACTCTTGATGAACTGTGGTATCGTGTTGAAGCTGCATGGGCAGCTATACCTGTACACGCCATCCAAGCTCTGCTTCACCGAATGCCCAGGCGCATTAAGGCCACTATTACGGCCAGAGGCGGTTGTTGTGGGTACTGATTTCTCAGGATCTATGCACCTAAATTGCGTAAAATGTTACCACATGTCAGCTCTAGTATAATATATTTGTCCAGTGAATACCCGTTTATCACCTGCATTTCTTCTAGGTGTAGCAATTTTAATGGCCAGTAGTGTATTTTTACGAACTGACGTAGCAGTGAAGTACAGATTTGTCTGGTATTTTTACGAAACGGGAAAAGAGGAAGGAAATTATTGTAACAGTAATAAATTAAGAACATAAAAAGAATTCAGTCGTAGTTTACAATAAATATAGAAAGTAAATGATGTGCTCGCTGTGTCGACGTAATATAAGTTTATGTGTCTTGAAAACGGAGAAATCAACACGAAAAAAAAAGAATTCTTCAGTTTCCATCTTTTAGCACTCGTGGTCTCGCGGCAGCGTTCTCGCTTCCCGAGCACGGGGTCCCGGGATCGATTCTCGGCGGGGCCAGGGATTTTCACCTGCCTCGAGAGGATTGGGTGTTAATGTATCGTCTTCATCATCATCATTCATCTCTCCGTCGTTTCCAGGTACCCAGTTCAATACGTACATACAACCTGCCCATTCTCCCGATTTAAACCCTATCTAGCACGTGTAAGTAGCATAGGAGCAGCGTACTGCGTCACGTCGACGTGCACTAACCACCATCCGGTCGTTGTCATCTGCGCAGGTGGAGGATTGAAACACTCTACCACGAGAGCTGCTTACGAACCTTGCACGAGCAGAAGAGCATGTAGCAAAGTATTCATTGCCATCTATGGTGCTCACACGTCCTATTAAGAACCATCTCCGTCGCTTGAATCGCGGTGACTTCACTGTAATTATTGTCTTTGAATGAAAGTATCATTTCTGTTCATCTCATTGCGAATTGCTTTCAGTTACCTTCGGTGCCATCTGTAGCACTTCTTCCTATGCATGCTCCAAGTTTTATCGAACTTTGTTACTTGGCAGTGACACTTCATACGAAAATTACTTTCGTTCCATAAGTTGTGCGCCCCAATATATTACGTAAATTTATACTGAATTCTCAGCCAGTCTGTTTCCGAGGAACGGCTATTTGCAACTGAGGAATGAAAGAGTGCATGTTGTAAGGTGGTGTGGTCTCCTGACATTCATTTCTTACATATTCCGACCTCACCATCGTATTCTGCGTATCAAGACATTTCATTCAAGCCCAGACTTGGTAGGGTAAAGTCAATTTTACATATTTCCATTTAATCGATATGCAAATCTAATAAATAAATCGCAAGTGCACACCGAGATTTAAAAAAGTCTAGGCTTTCATATACAACATTCAAGACACGAGTTTTTGTTCAGCGGAAGCAACAAGCCCGCTGAAAAGTCCAGGGACTAAAACAGTTTTTGCCAGAGAAAAGGGATAATGGCCTGCGTGTTCACCTTAAAAGCAAAACCCGCTGTATTGTTTGGGAGAGCCCCAACATAAGCATTTTTGACGGACCTAGTGCGCAGTTTGAGAGTTCTCACAGGTGGACAGTAAATGCCTAATGCAGATGATATATATTTCCGGATTGGTCGGCTTAAACTGAGTGCCAGTCTCCCGTTTGTAAGAGTAACGCTGATTGACGGACTATTTCTGAGGCAATGAGTTGAGGAACGCGGGAAAGACAGTGAATGATATACCCTTTCACTTTTTGCATGGAGAGAAGTCATTCCGGCTACGCTCTTATAGCAGGAACACGTAGCGTGAGCGAGTGCGCTCGTTCTCTGCCTCGTGTTGACTGGGTGTTGTGTGATGTCCTTAGGTTAGATAGGTTTAAGTAGTTCTAAGTTCTAGGGGACTGATGACCATAGATGTTAAGTCCCATAGTGCTCAGAGCCATTACAACCATTTTTTTAGTGCCTCGTTAGTGTACGCAGAGAGCGAGGAACAAAGTCTCTACTCAGTACTGCACTGAAAGAGCACCTCTGTCGCTAGTGAATCGGAGTGATACTCTATATTGAGTCACTCACGATTAAGCTTTTGTTCACTGTGTTGGCCGCAACAGTTAGTGTGTGGTGTGAACACAGACAGAGCATTAGTTAGCGCCTGCAAGCTAACATTGAGTGGCATGATTGTGGACTGATTATCTAACCGGTGTACTCCGCCAATAGGTAGACTAGGGGCAGATAGGAGTCCTTGACTTCATCAAGGTGTAGTGAGAGTTTGATCGGCGAAGGTCAATCCAGATAGAAAGATATAGTTTTGTTATTTTTGAGCGGCGAACGATGCAGGCAGCAGTCGTCGCAGCTCACAGTATTGTGCGCTACAGTGTAGGCAAGCCCCATCTTTCCTCCATTAGAAATAACATACTTCATTAACGTCACTCCATTACATATCTCATCCGACAGCCTCGACCATACTTAGAAAAATTCAATAGGATAATTATTCAAGTTGAATAGGCGCGGCACTGAGCTATTCTGACGAGTAAGTAACATTCTTAAACAAAAGGGAAGAAAGAGCTTTTCCACACTTCATATATAAATTTCATTAACAGGATTCCTATCCATAAGAGATAACCTCCCATTCTGAAAAGAACCTGGAAATTTGTGTATCAGTTTATAAATAAAAGTTTCACTTGATTTTCTCAGGTTTTGCAATAAATAATATTTTCTGTTCGTTTAATGTTTTTCTTACACTAACTAGCAATACTCCAGTACCCAAGTATCCCACTAGTTACATAAGAAAATAAAACATTTTTGTGTCTTTTCCTTACAGCAGACGACTCCAGAAAATATTTATTGCTGAAAGTTTTTTCAGGCTTTTTTTTTTTTTTTTTTGTACGTTAGGAGCGTGTGTCTGACTTCAGGCTTTTTTTTTGGGGGGGGGGGGGGGGGGTACGTTAAGAGCGTGTGTCCGACTTCTGTAGTAGTGTGGGGGTGGAAATTGCTTCTTGCAGGAGCGAAAGGGTACTTGTCTGATCAATCCGTTGTGCAACTCGTCAACATAACACCCACATACTGACCATGTAATTATAAATACACAGACTGTTTTTTAAGTTTCCAGAGCATTAACTGTGAGTAAGACCTGGACTTGAACCTGGAGCTCTATGTTTCACAGGCAGTAATCTTACCGCTTCAGATAACCAGGCACAATTTACGATCCGCCATCACAGCTTCAGATGCACAAATATCTATCTCCTATTTCCAAGCCTCACAAAAGCTCTCCTGCATGAAATTTTCGATTAGCCGCCTAGAAGAAAGGAGGTCGTAAGGAAATGGCTTAGCTAAAGTATAGGGACTTGTTTCCAAAATGAAGTTTTCACTCTGCAGTGCACCATTGCGCTGTTTTGAAATTGCACTGTATTGTGTTGTACTGTATGGAACTGGGGACCCAGAACAACTTAGAGGCTTCGTTCCTCAGTGATTCACAATCCCACAAATGGCTACAAAACTCCACTCACCCCTCCGCCGCCCCTCACCAAACCTAGCGTTATTGTGCAGTTCGGCCCCATTGGTTCACCCTCCCCCCCCCCCCCCCCCCCCCCCCCCCCCCGTCTGAGAACGTCTCACAGCAGTCGAGTGTAACCCCAATGTTTGCGTGGTAGAGTAATGATGGTGTACGTGTACGTGGAGAAAGAGTTTGTGCAGCAACTAAGTTTAACTGAGCCGGAATAAGGGGAACCATCCCGCATTCGCCGAGGCGGGTGGAGAACCGCCTTGAAAACCATCCACAGGCTGGCCGGCACACCGGGCCTCGACACTAATCCGCCGGGCGGATTCATGCCAGGGACCGGCGCGCCTTCCTGCCTTAAATGCAGTGCGTTACACCGCACGGCTAACCGGGCGGACTTCTTTTGAAATTCCTTGACAGATTAAAACTGTGTATCAGAAGGCAGCTCGGTGCCGAATCTCGCCTTTCTTGGACAATGATTTGGCAGCTGAGCTTTCTAGACACAATTCGCGATCTGCCCTCACAGTTTTATTCTGTCAGCACCTCTCTCATACGTTCTAACTTTCACAGAAGCAGCCAGTAAAACCATTGTCCCTAATAGCTTCAAAGCAGCGAGCACGCCACTGCTAAGTGAAAGATTCAGTGTACAGTCAAACTCTATGCTTTGGCTAGTTTCTATATCTGTATCTAGAACTACACTCCGCAAGCCATCTTATGGTGTGCGGCGAAGGGTTCTTCGTCTACCAATGTTACTTCTTCCTTTTCCTCTTCTAATCAGGAGTAGTTCGCGAGAAGAACGTTTGCTGGTAAGCTTCCGCGCGGGCTCGTATCTCTCTGATTTGATCTTCATGGTCTTTACGCGAGATATATGTAAGATAAAGCAACAGATTGGCTAACTCTCCCAGGAACCTCCGCCCTCGGAACTTTAACAGTAGACCACACAGTGATACAAAACGCCCTTCATGCAACTACTGTCACCGAATTTAGCTGAGCTTCTCGATGACCTTTTCGCGCTTGCTAAATCAATTTGTGACGAAACGCGCTGCTCTTCTTTGATCCTTGTGTATTTCCTCTATCAATCCTGTCTGGTAGAGACCCAAGAATGACGAGTAATATTCAACGATTGGTCGAAAGAGCTCTTTGCAAGCTCTTTTTGTACCTCCTTTGTGGGTGGACTACATTTCCTGAGGATTCTTCCAAGAAGTCTCAGTCCAGCATTTGCCTTACCTCCGATTTGTTCTATATGGTCGTTCAAATTCAGATCGTTCTGCGCACCTCTTTTTTTTCAGTCATCGGTCTTATGACTGGTTTGACGCTGCCTGCCATGAATTCCTCTCCTGCGCCAACCTTTTCATCTCCGGGCAGCGCTTGCAGCGCTCAATAATTTACTGTATTTATTCCAATCTCTGTCTGCTGTGCCCTATCATTTTGTCCCTTCGTCTTGCCAGTGTTTTCCCTTTTTCCTTTCTTCACCGATTCCAACGAGAATGACCTCTTTTATTAGTCCAGCTACTTTTCAACACTACTCGGTAGAACACATCTCAGACGCTTCGATTCTCTTCTGTTCTGTTCTGCTTTCCTACAGTCTATAATTCACTAACATACAGTACTGTGCTCCAAACATACATTCTCAGAAATTACTTCCTCAAATTAAGGCCTGTATTTGATACTAGTGGACTTCTTTTGGCCAGGAAAACCATCTTTGCTTGTGCTAGTCTGCTTTTTATGCCATTCTTGCTTCATCCGTCATGTGTTATTTGCCTCCAAGGTAGTAGAATTCTTTAACTTCATCCACCTTGTGATTACCAGTTTTGACATGAAGTTTCTCGCTATTGTCATTTCTCCTACGTCCCATTTCTTGCGTCTTTCTTAGGTGTACCCTCTGTTCACATTCTGAACTCATTAGATTGTTCACTCCAGTCAACAGATCTTGTAGTTCTTCTTCAACTTCACTGAGGATAGCTATGTTATCAGCGAACCCTATCACTGATTTCGTTGCACCCTACATTTTTATCCTCCATTTGAGCATTTCTTTTTCCTGTCATGGCTTCTTCGACATATAGACTGCACAACAGGGGCGAAAGACTGCATCCCTGTCTTACTCCCTTTTTGATTCGAGCATTTTATACTTGGTCTTCCAGTCTTATTGTTTCCCCTTGGTTCTAGTACATACAGTATATTATCGCTCTTTCTCTATGGCTTGTTCCTATGTTTCTCAGAATTTCTAATACCTTTTACCATTTTGCATTGTCGAACGCTTTTTCCGGCCGACATATCCTATGAACATGTCTTGAGTTTTATTCAGTCTTGCTTCCATTATCAAGCGAAACGTCAGGACCGCCTCGCTGGTGCTTTTACTTTTCTCAAAGCCAAACTGGTCTTTATCTAACAGTTCCTCAATTTTTCCCACTCTTCTATATAGTATTCTTGTCAGCAACTTGAATGTATGAGCTGTTAAGCTAATTGACCGCTGGTTCACGTACTTACCTGCTCTTGCAATCATCAGAATTGAACAGATGATATTTTTCCGAAATAGACTCTACACGCCAACGTGAGTAGTTGTTTTGTTGCCACTTACCCCAACGATTTTACAAAATTTGATGGAATGTTATCTATCCCTTGTGACATATTTCATCATCCAAAGCTCTTTTAAATTCTAACATTGGATCCCCTGTCTTTTCCCCTGTCGACTCCTGTTTCTTCTTCTATCACATCATCAAACAAGTAGCTTTTTCCCCTCTTAGAGGCCTTCAATGTACTCTTTCCGCCTATCCGATCTATCCTCTGCCTTTAACCATGCAATTTCTGTATGCCGAGTCAGTCCTTCCAACGATAGTTTCTTTTTCAACTTCTTCGCAACTTTCCTGCAGACGTTTCACCTGGGCTTCCAGGCACTTCCTATTTATTTCATTCCTGAGTAGTTTACTTTGCTGTATTTCTATTCCTGCCCTGAATACTTTTGTACTATCTTCTTTCATCGATGAATTGTAGTATTTCTCCTGTTAGCCAAGGCTTTTTCACGGTTAACTTCCTTGTTCCTATGTTTGTCTGTCGAGCATCTGTGATCGTTCTTTTGAGAGATATCTACTTATCTTCCACTGAACTGCTTACTGATTATAGTATGAACAGATTTCTCGACTTGCGCCAAAGGATGGTTGGATTTTGGGTTCCGCTGAATAGGTCAGGCAGGGGCAGGGGCTATGTGGCGTGGACTGTGCTGTTTTTTTTTAGGTTAGAGGTTCTCGGGAAATCACAAAAAGGGCTTCAGTCACAAAGGGTGCTGGCTGAACACAGGAAGAACGTAGATACAGGAACCATCGGGATAGCAGTTGTAAATTGTCGTAGCTGTGTTGGAAAAGTACCAGAACTCCAAGCGCTAATAGAAAGCATTCATGCTCAAATCGTTATAGGTACTGAAAGCTGGCCAAAACCGCAGATAAGCTCAGCCGAAATTATTGCGACGAACCTAACGGTGTTCCGAAAGGATAGGCTAAACACGGTTGGCGATGGTGTTTTGTTGCTGTTAGAAGTAGTTTATCTTGTCGCGAAATTGAAGTAGATAGTTCCCGTGAGTTAGTATGGGCAGAGGTCATTGTTTGCAAATGGAATAAAATAATAATTGGCTCCTTTTACCGCCCTCCCAATTCAGATGATACAATTCCTGAAAGGTTCAAAGAAAGCGTGAGTTTGATTTCAAACTTGTACCCGACTCAGACGATTATAGTTAGTTGTGACTTTAATTTACTCTCGATATGGTGGAGAAAATACATGTTTAATTCTATAGGTACACATAAAACATCATCCGAAATTGTGCTAAACGCATTCTCTGAAAATTATTTCGAGCTGTTAGTTCATGAGCCACGCGAATAGTAAACGGTTGAGAAAACACACTTGACGTCTTACCAACAAATAATCCTGAGTTATTAACGAGCATCAAAACGGATACAGGGATTAGTGAACACTGAGTTGTCGTAGCAAGATTAAATATTGTAGCTACCAAATCCTCCAAAAATAAAAGAAAAATATACCTACTCAAAAAATCAGATAAAAATTAACTTGACGCCTTCTTGAGAGACAACCTTCAACCCTTCTAAATTAACAATATACTCGTAAATGTAGACCTGATGTGGCTGAATTAAAAAAAAATAGTATCTGCAGCAATAGAGAGATTTATACTAAATAAATTAACAAACAACTGAGCTGATCCTCCTTGTTACACAAAACGGGTCAGAACACTTGCAAAAACCACGAAACAAACATGCCAAATTTAAACAGACGCAAAAACCTTTAAGATTGGCGATCTTTTACAGAAATTTAGCACTGACTTCAATGCGAGATGCTTATAATAGTTTCCGCAAAGAAACTTTGTCTCGAAACCTGGCAGATAATCCAAAGAGATTCTGGTCGTACGTGAAGTATGCTAACGGCAAGGAACAATCAATGCCTTCTCTGTACGGTAGCAATGGAGATACTATCGAAGACAGTGCTGCCAAAGTAGAGTTACTAAACACAGCCTTCCGAAATGCTTTTGCAAAAGAAGACGATGTAAATATTCCAGAATTCGACGCCAGAACAACTGTCACCATGAGTAACATAGAAATAAACATCCTCGCAGCAACTTAAATCATTCAATAAAAGCAAGTCTTCTGGTCCAGACTGTAGACCAATTACGTTCTTTTCAGAGTATGCTGATGCAATAGTTCCATACTTACCAATCTTATACAACCGTTCGCTCGACGAAAGATTCGTACCCAAAGACTGAAAAGTTGCACGGGTCACACCAATATTCTAGAAATGTAGTAGGGATAATCCACTAAATTACAGGCCCATGTCATTAACGTCGATATGCAGCAGGATTTTGGAACGTATATTGTTGTCGAACATTATGAATTATCTCAAAGAAAACGGTCTATTGACACAGTCAACGCGGATTTAGAAAACATCGTTCCTGTGAAACACAACTACTCTCCACTCGCAAAAAGTGTTGAGTGCTATTGACAAGGGATTTCAGATTGATTCCGTATATCCCGAAGGCTTTTGACACTGTAACACACAAGAGGCTTGTAGTGAAATTGCGTGCTCATTGAATATCGTCTCAGTTATGTGACTGGATTCGTGATTTTCCTGTCAGAGAGGTCACAGTTCGTAGTAACTGACGGAAAGTCATCGAGTAAAACAGAAGTGACTTCTGGCTTTCCCGAAGGTGCTGTTATAGGTCTTTTGCTGTTCCTTATCTAAATAAACGATTTAGAAGATAATTTGAGCAGCCGCCTTAGGTTGTTTGCAAATGACGCTGTCGTTTATCGACTAATAAAGTTATCAGAAGATTAAATCAAATTGCAAAACGATTTAGAAAAGATATCTGTGTGAGAAAATTAGTAACTGACAACGAAAAGTGTGAGGT
Organism: Schistocerca gregaria; assembly: GCF_023897955.1. Lineage (NCBI taxonomy): Eukaryota > Metazoa > Arthropoda > Insecta > Orthoptera > Acrididae > Schistocerca > Schistocerca gregaria. The sequence continues at coordinate 290,241,757 of NC_064924.1, read as the reverse complement.
CATCCACATGAGTGCTAAAAGGAATCCGTTAAACTTCGGTTACACGGTATATCAGTCAAATCTAAAGGCCGTAAATTCAATGAAATAACTAGGAATTACAATTACGAACAACTTAAATTGGAACGAACACATAGAAAATGTTGTGGGGAAGTCTAACCAAAGACTGCATTTTATTGGCAGGACACTTAGAATTCGTAACAGATCTACCAAGGAGACTGCCTAAACTACGCTTGTCCATCCTCTTTTAGAAGACTGCTTCGCGGTGTGGGATCCTTACCAGATAGGATTGACAGAGTACATCGAAAAAGTTCAAAGAATGGCAGCACGGTTTGTATTATCGCGAAATAGGCAGAGTATGTCACTGAAATAATACAGGATTTATGTTGGACATCATTAAAACAAAGGCGTTTTTCGTTGCGGCCGAATCTTCTCGCGAAATTTCTATCACCAACTTTCTCCTCCGAATGCGATAATATGCCGTTGACACCGACCTACATATAGAAAAACGACCACAATTATAAAATAAGGGAAATCAGAGCTAGTACGGAAAGATATAGGCGTTCGTTTTTATCCGCGCGCTATACGTGATTAGAACAATAGAGAATTGTGAAGGTGGTTCGATTAACTCTCTGCCAGACACTTAAATGTGATTTTCAGAGTACCCATGTAGATGTATATGTAGATGAACATCTTTAACGAACTTCAAACGCATTTCATCATTCCTCACTACCCTAGTATCCCACTACCTTCCACAATAATTATTCCGTACGATTCTCTTACACTCCTGTCTTCATCGCTAAATTGTGCTCTGAGTCTATATCTGCTCCTGAGTACGCCTTACAATCGAGTATCTTTTTTCGGATTTCTGTCTGAGCAAGGTGTAATCCCTCTGGTATCTTACCATATCGCCAGGCCTTTTCCAAGTATATTTCATCCTCTTGATTGATTTTTGAACAGTGTATTCGCTATTACCAATTGAAATTTACAGCAGATCTCAATTTGTCTTTCTCCTCTCTCTTTCCTACAACCAACCCCACATCCTCCCGCAACTCTTTCTTCGATTCTTTTCCTTACAGCCGCGCTCCAAAGTCTAATGATATTAGTTTTTCATCTCCCTTTACATACTGAATTATCCCTTGAGTATTCTTAAATACTTTTGTCTCTTCATCTTCTGCTTGCGACATCGGCATGTGTAGCCGAACTGTGTCGGCGTGCCAGCAGCTGTGGCCAAGCGGTTCTAGGCGCTTCAGTCCGGAACCGCGCTGCTGCTGCGGTCGCAGGTTCGAATCCTGCGTCGAGTATGGATGTTTGCGATGTCCTTAGGTTAGATAGGTTTAAGTAGTTCTAAGTCTAGGGTACTGATGACCTAAGATGTTAAGTCTCATAGTGCTAAGAGCCATTTTTTGTCAGCGTTGGTTTGCTGTGTATTCTGATAAGAACTAAACTGTCACTGAAATGCCCTATCTTCTTACCTTCTTAACTTCCTATTCATAACGAATACTTCTCGCGCTATACCACTTTCTGCTGCTGTTGATATTATCCTATATTCATTTGAAGAGAACTCCTACTCTTTCGATTTCACTCCACTGATCCCCACTATATCTAGACTGGGTCTTTACATTTAATTTCAGGGTTTCTAACTTCCTTTTTTTTTTTTTTTTTAGTCATCAGTCATCTGATTGGTTTGACGACGCAGCCCGCCACGAATTCCTCTCTTAGAGTAGAGTTTGCAACGTACGTCCCCAATTATTTGCTGGATGTATTCCAATCTCTGTCTTCATCTACAGTTTTTGCCCTCTAAAGTTCCCTCTAATACCACGGAACACATTCCCTCATGTCTTAACAGATGACCTGCCCCTTCATCCTTATCGGTGTTTTCCACATATTCCTTTCCTCTCTGAAACTGCGCAGAATCTCCTTATCCCTTACCTTATCAGTCCACCTAATTTTCAACAATCGTCTGTAGCACCACATCTCAAATGCTTCGATTCTCTTCTATTCCGTTTTTCCCACAGTCCATGTTTCACCACCATACAATGCTGTACTCCAAACGTACATTCTCCGAAATTTCTTCCTCAAATTAAGTCCGTTATTTGATGTTAGTAGACTTCTCTTGGCCAGGAATGCCCGTTTTGCCATTGCTAGTCTGCTTTTGATGCCCTCCTTGCTCCGTCCGTCATTGATTAATTTACTGCCCAGGTATCAGAATTCCTTAACTTTATTGACTTCGTGACCATCAATCCTGACGTTAAGATTCTTGCTGTTGTCATTTCTGCTACTTCTCATTACTTCCGTCTTTCTTCGATTTACTCTCAGTCCATATTCTGTACTCATTATATTGTTCACTTCGTTCAGCAGATCATGTAATTCTTCTTCACTTTCACTCAGGATAGCAATGCTATCAGCGTATCGTATCACTGATATCTTTTCACCTTGAATTTTAATTCCACTCCTGAACCTTTCTTTTATTTCCGTCATTGCTTCTTCGATGTACAGATATAACAGTAGGGGCGAAAGACTACATCCCTGTCTTACACCCTTTTTAATTCGAGCTCTGCCACGTTCAAACTTATGACGTTCCACATTCTGACTCGTAGACTACGAGTATTACTTTTCGATGGTTACTCCATCTTTTCTCATAGTCACCTCTACTTGGCAGTGCACCTCCTGAGATCCGAATGGGGCGTTAGTCCGGAATCTTTTGCCAATGGAGAGATCATCACGATACTTTTTCACTTGCAAGCCACATCTCCTCTGCATACACCTTATGTGTTTTTAATACAGTGGTTTCCATTTGAAACGTCCCCTTTGAAAAATTAAGTAAGACTGTGGTGGTAAACTTCTACGTTATTTGATTTTCAAACAGTTGAGCAAAACTCATTGTACTCAGACATTTCTCTCTTTACTTATTCTGATCATCACTAAATTGACACAAAATATTTTTAGCGACACGCATTATGACTTTCAATAATCCCTACAAAAGAATGGCCCTGACTAACAGTTACCTATACCTTTCATGAACAACTTACCTCACAAAAATCTTCGTTACTCGAACTACCGCAATGCAGCGAGCGCCAATACTGCCAGCTAAATAAAAGATTCGAACTACTGAAGGCACTAACTACTGATAGGCATAGTTACCAAATGAAAGATTTTAATAGAGAACAAACAATGTATTTACCTTAATAGTGTTCAAAAGTCATTATACACTCCTGGAAATTGAAATAAGAACACCGTGAATTCATTGTCCCAGGAAGGAGAAACTTTATTGACACATTCCTGGGGTCAGATACATCACATGATCACACTGACAGAACCACAGGCACATAGACACAGGCAACAGAGCATGCACAATGTCGGAACTAGTACAGTGTATATCCACCTTTTTTCAGCAATGCAGGCTGCTATTCTCCCATGGAGACGATCGTAGAGATGCTGGATGTAGTCCTGTGGAACGGCTTGCCATGCCATTTCGACCTGGCGCCTCAGTTGGACCAGAGTTCGTGCTGCGTGCAGACCGCGTGAGACGACGCTTCATCCAGTCCCAAACATGCTCAATGGGGGACAGATCCGGAGACCTCGCTGGCCAGGGTAGTTGACTTACACCTTCTAGAGCACGTTGGGTGGCACGGGATACATGCGGACGTGCATTGTCCTGTTGGAACAGCAAGTTCCCTTGCCGGTCTAGGAATGGTAGAACGATGGGTTCGATGACGGTTTGGCTGTACCGTGCACTATTCAGTGTCCCCTCGACGATCACCAGAGGTGTACGGCCAGTGTAGGAGATCGCTCCCCACACCATGATGCCGGGTGTTGGCCCTGTGTGCCTCGGTCGTATGCAGTCCTGATTGTGGCGCTCACCTGCACGGCGCCAAACACGCATACGACCATCATTGGCACCAAGGCAGAAGCGACTCTCATCGCTGAAGACGACACGTCTCCATTCGTCCCTCCATTCACGCCTGTCGCGACACCACTGGAGGCGGGCTGCACGATGTTGGGGCGTGAGCGGAAGACGGTCTAACGGTGTGCGGGACCGTAGCCCAGCTTCATGGAGACTGTTGTGAATGGTCCTCGCCGATACCCCAGGAGCAACAGTGTCCCTAATTTGCTGGGAAGTGGCGGTGCGGTCCCCTACGGCACTGCGTAGGATCCTACGGTCTTGGCGTGCATCCGTGCGTCGCTGCGGTCCGGTCCCAGGTCTACGGGCACGTGCACCTTCCGCCGACCACTGGCGACAACATCGATGTACTGTGGAGACCTCACGCCCCACGTGTTGAGCAATTCGGCGGCACGTCCACCCGGCCTCCCGCATGCCCACTATACGCCCTCGCTCAAAGTCCGTCAACTGCACATATGGTTCACGTCTACGCTGTCGCGCCATGCTACCAGTGTTAAAGACTGCGATGGAGCTCCGTATGCCACGGCAAACTGGCTGACACTGACGGCGGCGGTGCACAAATGCTGCGCAACTAGCGCCATTCGACGGCCAACACCGCGGTTCCTGGTGTGTCCGCTGTGCCGTGCGTGTGATCATTGCTTGTACAGCCCTCTCGCAGTGTCCTGAGCAAGTATGGTGAGTCTGACACACCGGTGTCAATGTGTTCTTTTTTCCATTTCCAGGAGTGTATAAATACAGGGTGTCACAAAAAGGTACGGCCAAACTTTCAGGAAACATTCCTCACACACAAATAAAGAAAAGATGTTATGTGGACACGTTTTCGGAAACGCTTAATTTCCATATTAGAGCTCATTTTAGTTTCGTCCACCTACGCTCAATGCAGCACGATATCATAATTTCAAACGGGATACTCTATCTGTGCTGCTAGAACATGTGCCTTTACAAGTACGACACAACATGTGGTTCATGCAAGATGAAGCTCCTGCACATTTCAGTGGAAGTGTTCGTACGCTTCTCAACTACAGATTCGGTGACCGATGGATTGGTAAAGGCGGACCAATCCCATGGCCTCCACGCTCTCCTGACCTCAACCCTCTTGACTTTCATTTATGGAGGCATTTGAAATCTCGTGTCTATGCAACCCCGGTACCAAATGTAGAGACTCTTCGTGCTCGTATTGTGGACGGCTGTGATACAATACGCCATTCTCTAGGGCTGCATCAGCGCATCAGGGATTCCATGCGACGGAGGGTGGATGCATGTATCCTCGCTGACGGACGACATTTTGGACATTCCCTGTAATAAAGTGTTTGAAGTCACGCTGGTACGTTCTGTTGCTGTGTGTTTCCATTCCATGATTAATGTGATTTGAAGAGAAGTAATAAAATGAGCTCTAACATGGAAAGTAAGCTTTTCCGGACACATGTCGACATAACATATTTTCTTTCTTTGTGTGTGAGGAATGTTTCCTGAAATTTTGGCCGTGCCTTTTTGTAACACCCTGTATATATATCAGTTCATGACATCCAGTCTTACAAATTTCCTTTTTCTGACGGACACATGTCCAGATCGTCCGCTCTCAAAACTCTGGCATCTCTCTCCTTACATCCGCCACTGCTGGCGGCTCACCTCTAACTGCACAACGCTACGCACTGTTCACATCCAACTGCCCAATACTACACAAGCAATAAATTCAACCAGCCACACACAGATCGCAAACAGCGCAGTCGGCGATTTTCATACAGAGCACTATGTGGCGCTACCAACACAAAAACCTAAACAGCCCACTTACGCATTGCCTTCTGCATTGTCATGCGGCTGTTCATTGTTGATTCTTCCGCCTTTTATGGAAAGAAGTGGCCTGAAACTCTGTGAAAGTGCGCCATCTGTGACAAAGCGGTTATTTATTTTACCAGAAGTCTTCGGCAGCCGCTGCTGATGTTTTTTTACTGAAAATCTAAGCAGTTTCTAAATTCGAACCCGGGAACGGGGACGTTTTGATTACTAGCCAAATAAGCTACCCTTTTTTTCTTTTTTATTTCAAATATTCTTCCTTCTCAGCCGAGCTTCAAAGCCGTTGGTATTCTTCCTTGGAACTACAAAACAAAACGTGAATTTCTTGAAACCTAAATCAGAATAAAAATCTTCCTTTCTTAAGGGTTGAAATTTTTACCTGGAACGCAGAACGCCGTCTTCAGTGAACATATCGCCACAACGAGTTGTGAAAAACCTCCTAGAAGTAGTTAATGTGAATGTCCGAGAAAAGTGGACATAGGTACTGACTTATTGAAGGATGATACAAAGCTAAGTTCGTGAACTGCATAGTGCCATATCTTCTGCAGCTGTAAAGCTGTTCCCTTGCGTTCCTGGATCGTGCCATAATGTATCTTTTATGATTAAATGAAAGCGAAGAAAGAGAAGAAATCCACCTGCAAGCAGGGTGAACGTTTCGTCACTCTGTCCTTCTCCTCATTCGTCGTGTGTAGTTGTTGCTCCCTAAAAAATGTAGAATTATAGGTATAAACTTCTGTTTCCATATAAATTCAAAATCCTGTTTTCAATTATCGCCTTTTAGAAGGATCGTTGTTAGTAGGGGTCGACTAAAAGATTAATACTCAGTCCACTAATGTCAATTACCTTAGAGGTCTAGTTGTAGCCACTTTAATTGAGCAAACGTTTATATGTTTTGAAACGAGGAACTAAGGTGCCATCTTGCTCAGTAAAACGATTTCACCCTGCTCTGTGTCATCCTCCATTTGGATTGCATTATATCCACAGGGTGTCTGAACGCAGAGCTTTGACCAGTTTACTAATTTAACATATGTGCGAAAGTTATCAGGATTTTCTGTCAGGTGGACAGATAATTTCTCCACGATATCCTATCTTCCAAGAGCGGTAGTTCAGCAAGGTATGCAGGAGAGGTTACGTTATTTGTCATCTGTAGCTGACGGAGTACTTTTTGTAAATAGAAGTTACACAGCTACACTTTATTCTTTTTATTTTAATTAGAAACATTTCATTCTTAGTGACTAGTTTTGGGGTAGTTGCTGCATTCTCAAATGCTCACTCATGTAATCAACCAGATGTCAAGCTGGAACACAGATGCACAGTAATCACCGTTAAACTAAAGTCACATAGGATTTCGAGCGCATGTAATTATGACTAAACATATTCTATTTTTGAATTTATGACGCTGATCTCTTATACACCTCGGCACGAGTGTCCTCTACTAGCTATAGTTATATTTGTGTAAGTGTGGGGCAGTCCCACGCTATCAGCAACGCTTGTTGTGTAACTACGTGTATAGATTGTTAGACTTTTGATACTTGTATCAGAATATGTTTATTGCTGGTTATAGCTGTCATCCATGTTAACTTTTTGATGTGTTTCTCGATTTTTTGTATATATAATCCCGAGTCAATTCAACTTTTTGCTGTCACATTAGTATTTATTTTTTCTGTTTTGTAACAGATATGATGGTAGCAATCCGAAAGCGGTCATTGTAAATTATCATACGCGATTAAGAGGAACGCTTTCTCGCGTCGAAACTGGTAGCATGTTTAGAATGATCAACGTTGGATAACAATCCAGTTTAATTATCATTATTCTAGCATTTAGGGATAAAGTGCCGAACATGATCGCGAACTGACATTATGTGCTCAGTTGATACGTTACGAACACTCCTGTGTAAAAACAGTACGTAGTGTCAACCTATGCTATTGTAATCGTACTGTGACCAGTGATAACGCTTCTAGTATGAAAAAACAAATAAGTTAAATATATTTCAATTTTTTCTATTTTAATGTGTTTCATACTAGAATGTCGTGTTCCCAGTTTGGCACAGAGTTTCCACAGAAAACACGAAAGCGGTCGAAGACGTCCGTCTTCTGGTTGGCTCCTGATCGTTGTCAGAAGGAGGCTAGTTTTTGATTACGCAAAGACTTCTATTATTTGGAAAAGAACAACCCGGATTTCTTTACGTAATCAGTATGAATTTTATCATTGCCTAAGAGACCTTTAACAATGAACAATGAAAAATTGCATTTGCAAATGACATCATTAATAAATGGGGCAGCTATGAGTTGTATAGAAGACAAGGGGCGGCCTTCTGTTGCGACCAGGATGCCGCAGTATTCTCTGCTGTAGTAAAGCCTGTTTGGTATTTACAAAAACAATATGACATGGAGGTAAAAAATATAGGAAAAGAATAGAATAAGAAATCTGGTAAACACTAAATATATTCAAACAATTCTTATTAGCAAATTAGGGCTTATTTGTAAACAGTATAACTTACAGAACTACTTTTCTAACTGTATGGTGCGATCAGATTTCAGCCTGTCCTGTGCTACCTCCTTGGTTCACGTTTTGTCGCAAATTAGTCATTACTTTTCTCCTTCGTTAAAGACGATTCTTGCCACGTTCAACACCTTCATAACAATAACTTGCCGATTTACAGTTTCGAACATAAATTACTTGAATTTTATTAATTAATAATGTTGTCTGCACGCTGGCAACACCGCTCACTTTTATAGCTTAAAGTCGACCTTCTTTACGTTTTCACATTACAAGCAGAAGTACATTAAAATCTGAATATCTACAAAAGTTTTTTACTGTCATGTTTTATTTAGATGTTTCTTTGACTGCGTAATCGATGTATTAGCGTCCGCGCTAGATGCGCATCTTTACAGTTACGTAAATTATATAAAACAAATGTCTTACAAAGAATAGGTCTCATCTCATAAACTGATCATTTAATATATAGATAGGTGGATGCTTTCATACTACGGAAATCCCAATAATACTACAGGCTAGGTTCCAGCTTGAGAATGTGGCAGCGACACCAAAACTAGTTGCAGAGACGAAAAAAGTACCTAAATAAATTAAAAATGATAACGAGACAATATCGTTTCAAAAATTACGTTAACAAATAAGCGCTTGTCGAACCATAGGTAATTGAGGACGATGCTAGCCAGCCGCTGTGGTGGAGCGGTTCTAGGCACTTCAGTCCGGAACCGCGCTTCTGCTACGGTCGCAGGTTCGAATCCTGCCTCGGGCATGGATTTGTGCATTGTCCCTAGGTTAGTTAGGTTTAAGTAGTTCTAAGTCTAGGGGACTGATGACCTCAGATGTTAAGCCCCATAGTGAGAGTCATCTGAACGATCAGAAAACGATGCTGTCCGTGAATGCAGTACAGCAGCAGCGGGTGGTATGCTAGACGCCGGCAGCCCAAATCTCAAAACGAGGATAGCGGAAACGTGTAGCGGCGCCTGGAGGAGAGCCAGTCTGGTCAACTCTGAACTGTTTATCAAGAGCAGTAAACATCGAGCTGCCTCGCGGCCGTCTCGAGTCATTACGGAAACGAGCATCCTTGCCGTTGGTACGGCCCGTGCCGGAGGCAGCACTATGCTAGCAGCGTCGGCTCGTGACTCGGAAGAACGCTTTCACGTCCGGACGCGTGGCCGCGGGCGGCCGAGTCGTATAAACTCAGTGAGAAGCGCCTGCTATTGTCGGCGGGCAGTCACAAGAGGGGACGAGGCAAATTACACCGGCACCCTGCGCTCGTGATTTCCATCCGGATAATTCCAGGAAATTAGAAACGGATCAGAGCTGTAGGGGGGGGGGGGGGGGGGGGGGGGGGGAAGGGTTACCTGAGGCAGGTGCCACCTGCCTTTACTAACGAGGGGCGAGAACGGCGCGCACTGCCCAAAGCAGATTCCTCCAGCGGGCAGTGAGTGGCTGGCGGGACGGACCCTCCACAAGACTTTCAGCGCCCCGCGACCCTCACGTGACCCTTTTTTTCCTAACCTCCCCCCTTCCCCTCCCCCCTCACCACCTCTTAAAGATGATTATTTCAGGACGCTTTTTTTCCCCACTCCATAATCGTTGCGCCCACTCGCTCGCGTTTTATATTATGAAATTTAATTCGCCCATTTGTAAGCCTATTTAGGCAGCGGTCGGGGGAGAAATGTTAACAAGGAAGCACGCGCGCAAGGCCGGCACTAAATTCGGCCGCTAATGCGGCCTGCCACGTCCCTAGCCGGCGTTTGTTTGATTAGCGGCGCTGATTTTATTGCCGCGTGATGGGGTCTCGCCTATCGAGCGGCACGATTTTCTACGGCAGGTGCTCGGCTGCTGCCGGACGAGTGCAGATGCAAAGTGAGACGCCGTTTCGGCAGCGCAGTGGCAGCTCAGAGGACAGGGACACACGCAGCACGCTTACGTGGCTGAGTTGTCAGTATTTCTAATGTCCACACAAAGACACCGGGCTCGGTCCTCGGTACCGCCTAGGAAGGAGCACAATGGGAACTGCTATAAGAGTAGGGATAATAGAACAGCCAAAAAGTATTGGTTACGATTTGGTTGGATCTGGGGGAGGGGACCAAACAGCGAGGTCATCGGTCGGTTGGCCTGAAGCGATTTAGGGAAATCACGGAAAACCTAAATCAGGATGCCCGGACACAGGTTTGAACCGTCGTCCTCCCGAGTGCGAGTCCATAGCGCTAACCACTGCGGCACCTCGCTCAGTGGTTCCTGTTTATGAAGTCGATACCAACTCTGTAGCGCTGGTGGTATACACACAGTGTGGCCTCACATACAGGGTGATCAAAAAGTAAGTATAAATTTGAAAACTGAATAAATCACGGAATAATGTAGATAGAGAGGTACAAATTGACACACATGCTTGGAATGACATGGGGTTTTATTAGAACCAAAAAAAAAAAAAAATACAGAAGTTCAAAAAATGTCTGGGACTTAACATATGTGGTTATCAGTCCCCTAGAACTTAGAACTACTTAAGCCTAACTAACTTAGGCAGGATTCGAACCTGCGACCGTAGCGGTCACGCGGTTCCAGACTGAAGCGCCTAGAACCGCAAGGCCACACCGGCCGACTATCACGCATTTCCTCGGGGAAATAAAGAGGGCCCGATAACGGTAGATGTGGTAAATCCAACCCATACCGTGACTTTCTCGTTGTGCAATGGAGTTTCCACGAAAGGTCCAGGATTTTCGGTTCCCCATATTCTGCAGTTCCTCGAAGCGTGAAATGAGCTTCGTCGGTCCACAACACGTTACTCAACCAATCGTCATCTTCCGCCATCTTTTGAAACGCCCACACCGCAAACGCCTTCCGCCTTCACTAAATCGCCAGGTAACAGTTCATGACGCCGATGGATTTTGTGCGTATAGCATCGCAGGGTATGCCTAAGTGCCAACCAAAGAGTAGTGTATGGAATACCGGTGCGACGTGCGACTACATGAGCACTGACTTCCCCGTGCATAGACGAACCCGCTACAGCCTCCATTTCTTCCTGAACTGTCTCAGCAGCATTACGCCTTGTGCTCGGTCATCCACTACGGAGTCTATCATCTAAACAACCCGTGGCTTCGAACTTCGAAATGACTCTCGCCACAGCTGCATTTGTCAATGGACCTTTACCAGTTCGAATCTCCTTCCTATGGCGATAGGATCGTAACGCTGAACAAGCACATTCCCCATTCTGATAATATAGCTTCACTAAAAGCGCCTTTTCAGGTAACGTCAACATGCTGCGACTGCTGGCACATCTGATTCTCTCTCTTTTTTTTTCTTTATTGTTATTCTTATCACCTTATACACAGGCGAGCAGTCAGCAGCAGAGTACGCCACTCTTCAGCCTTGAGTTTGACAGTAAGTATTACATTAAGGAGGCACAGAGAAGACAATCATAACGGCGGGCAAAAAATGAAGACGCTAAAAAACAAAAAACATGGAGCCGTTCACGCTGGACGAGAAACATCACGAACACTAGTTGACACGGTGCACATAACACGGATGACGGCGACGGTACACGTGAAGAGTGGTGGCGTGACGGCGATAGAACACTAAACACATCGAAGGTACACACACGAGACACTGATGGCGATGATCTCCGGCGCGCGAATGTTCACTGAGTGTGTGCGAGTCCGGGGACCTGCCAAGGGAGGGGGAGGAGGAAGGGGAGTGGGACAGGGAGAGGGGAGGGCAGATGCCATGGGCAAGGGAGACAGGGGGAGGGGAGTAAAAAGTGGGGAGTCCGGGGGAGGAGGAAGGGGACGGGGGGAAAGGAAAGAGAAGGGAGGGAGGAAGGTTGCCAAGAGGAGAGGACACAGGAAGTGGGGGTGGGGAGAATCAAAGTTGATAGGAGGGGTAGATGGAGGGGAGGAGGACATCATCAGGGAGGGGGAGCTGGCGGAAGCCCCCTTAGGAGAGGGTAAGGAGGTTGGAGAGATGGAGACCAGGTGGGACGTGGGAATACAGGTGCGGCAGCGGGTGGAGATGGGAGAGGATGGACGAGACAAGCGGGTGAGGAGGGTCGAGTTTGCGGGAGGTGTACAGGATCTGTATCCTTTCAAGGAAAAGGAGGAGGTGGGGGAAAGGAATGAGATCGTACAGGATCCACGTAGGGGAGGGGAGACGGATGCAATAGGCGAGGCAGAGAGCATGGCGTTCAAGAATTTGAAGGGATTTATAAAAGGTAGGGAGGGCGGAGATCCAGGCCGGATGGGCGTAGAAAAGGACCCCACGTACGGCCCGAAAGGAGCTTGAGGAGACGGAGTCGGGAGTGTGCCTTGGCTAGGATTGTCCGGAGATTGGGGGGTCCAGGAGAGGCGACGGTCGAGGTTGACGCCAAGGTACTTGAGGGTGGGAGTGAGGGCGATAGGACGGCCATAGACAGTGAGATAGAAATCAAGGAGGCGGAAGGAAGGGGTGGTTTTGCCTACAATGGTCGCCTGGGGTTTGGAGGGATTGACCTTGAGCAACCACTGGTTGCACCAAGCGGTGAAGCGGACAAGATGGGAATGGAGAAGGTGTCGGGTGATTCTCTCTCTCATTACAGCTCCTTTTATACACGATTGTCATGCGCAGTCACTGACGTTCTGCTGTCCAGCGCCATCTGTCGGACATTTTGTGAACTTTGTTTTGTTTTTGGTTGTAATAAAACCCCATGTCATTCCAAGCATGTTTGTCAATTTTTACCTCTCTATCTACGTTATTCCGTGGTTTATTAAGTTTTCAAATTTATACTGACTTTCTTGATCACCTGGTAGATTGAAACCTCGCTATACACGGAAGTAATTTGTCAGTGGACGGACGCACGACACGAGATTAGACGCAACGATAAAACCACATATTTCCAATGCCTATTTTGGATCTGGAGTTTCGACTGGCACCACCTAAATTAGCAATATTTATGTTGATCGTTATGTTACACCGACGCAAAGAAAAATCGCGACACCAAGAAGAAGTTGTGCGACATAAACAAAACAAAAAAAAATGTTCAGATGGTTCTGAGCACTATGGGACTTAATATCTGAGGTCATCAGTCTGCTAGAACTTAGAACTACTTAACTTTAACTAACCTAAGGACATGACACACACATCCATGCCAAAGGCAGGATTCGACCGTGCGACCTTAGCGGTCGCGTGGTTCCAGACTGTAGCGCCTAGAACCGCTCGGCCACTCCGGCCGGCCATAACCAAAAGCTGGTAGGCGAATTTCTACATCTGAAAGGTGATGTCTGCTCAAATTTCGTGCCATCCGCGTAAGACTGGCGCTAGTAACGCTACAACGAGGATGCAAATCAGGTTTGTTTTAATACATACTGTAAAGGACGTGTGCGTTAGTTACCTTTACGTCAATGACGCCAGGCGACAAAGACGCCATTGTCAACACCTCGCTGAGTTTGAACGAGGTCGTGTAAAAGGGCTAAGAAAAGCTGGATGTCTCTTTAATGATACTGCAGAAAGACTTGACAGGAATGTAGCCACTGTACGCCACTGCTGGCAGCGCTGGTCAAGAGAATATACACGTAAGAAGACCGGGCTCCGGGCGGCAACGTGGCGCTACTGAGAGAGCAGACCATTGTGTTCGGCGTGTAGCTCTGGCGCATCGTACTGGATCTGCGGCAGTAATTTGACCAGTAGCTACCACCACAGAGACAAATCGGTTAATTCAAGGACAGCGCTATTTGTGACTTCAACAGTGTCACGCGAGAATTTATTGAGACCAGCCGGCCGATGTGACCGAGCGGTTCTAGGCCCTTCAGTCCGGAACAGCGCTCCTGCTACGGTCACAGGTTCGAATCCTGCCTCAGGCGTGGATGTGTGTGTTGTCCTTAGGTTAGTTAGGCTGAAGTAGTTCTAAGTCTAGGGGACTGATGACCTCACATGTTAAGTCCCATAGTGCTTAGAACCATTTGAACCATTTTGAACAGAGTATCGACATTTTTTCTTGGCCTGATCGATCACAAGATCTGTTCTAATGGAGTACGTTCGGGACATCATCGAACGAGAGCTTCAACCACAGACAGCATTAACACTATCTGTATCGACCGACGAAGTGCAACAGGCATAGAACTCCCTCCCACAAACTGACACGCGGCACCTGTACAACACAGTACATGCCCGTTTGCACACTTGCATTCAACATTCTGGCGGTTACACCGGTTATTAATGTACTATCATTTTACATTTGCAATGGCTTATCTCGCACTTACATCAACCTGGGACCATGAAATTTTGATCTTTTAAATATGTTATCTAGATAAATGTATTCCAGAAATTTCATTACTCTAAATTAATTATTTTTTTTAGTGATGCGATTTTTTTCTTCCTTAAGTGTAGTTCTACTTTTATCGGTAGACCTTGAGCTCTTCCGAGGTAGCAGCAACAGATATACAGCAATATAACCTGAAAGTTACTCAGGTAGAACTTTATTAAAGGTAATACGTTATTAAATTCTTTTCATTTTATATTGTTTTGTTTAATTATGTTTCCAACATTCCGTTCCATTTCTGCACTACATATTAACAATAAATGCTATTAACATAATATATCTCTGAACGTATAATATAATATAGAGCATTGTGTGTTTCATGGTTACTGAATATGTAAATTAAAGTGGTTCGTCATATAACGGATCTCATAGTGAAAGGGTGTTTGAAATGGCTCTAAGCAGTACGGGACTTAAGATCTGAGGTCATCAGTCCCTTAGACTTAGAACCATTTTAAATCTAACTAACCTAAGGACATCACACACATCCATGCCCGAGGCAGGACTCGAACCTGCGACCGTAGCAACAGAGTGGTTCCGGACTGAAGCGCCTAGAACTGCTCGGATACAGCGGCCGGCGTAGTGAGAGGAGGCTCTTCGAAGTTAAAGCGTAAATGTTCGTGAAGAGCGAGATGCTAACGTCACTGAGACAATATTCCGTTCCTTAAGACAGAAAGTATGGAAGTTCTTGGCTGACGCTGAGTAAGTGCCTAAGGAGACCAAACGGCTCATCTTGTCAGTATCCTAATTATCCACCAGGACAGAAGCACCATACACAATATGTCCAGTTAAAGAGTAAACTCTGTGCGTAAGTGTAAGTCAGTATTCGCTTAGCCTGTACTGAAGGTGAAACATGTGAACCAACTGCTTATTCTGAAATTAGAATTATATATTAATACCTTCAGCTGCTGACTGGCGTTGATGTATATCAACGGAGACAGGTGAAAATGTGTGCCCCGACCGGGACTCGAACCCGTGATCTCCTGCTTACATACAGACGCTCTACCCATCTGAGCTACCGATGACACAGAGAAAAGTACGACTGCAGGGACTATCTAGCGCACGCATCCCGCGAGACCCATATTCTCGCCTTATATGTCCACACACTACATTCGTAATGTCCCTACCCAACACACTCATTACTCGCGGAAGACATTCTTACCAAGTCCCGTTCGGGTAATATGTGTGCATCCGCACAGGAGAAGAAGGTCAAGGCCGGTAGTGCCAAAACTATATCATTATATGGATATGGTGTCTGTTCTTTCGGACATGTCCGTAGGAACAGACAACATATCCACATAACTATATAACTCCTTCTTCATCTAGTGGGACGTACGAAACAGCGTAACATCCACAACCAGGCAGTCCGGCGCCCCGACCCTTCGTCTTAATCCGCCGGGTGGTGTCGATGCTGGACAATCATACCCTTCACAGAAGCGGTCGCGTTAATACAAGCAGCTACCCGAGTGGATGAAGAGCTTGGTGACTGCGTCAGTGTCCCATAGGACCATAGTGCTAAGCAACCAATCATGAAAAATATGACATCTGAGGTGAGACAGTACTTGCAGAACATTTCACTCTGGTGGGGGTGAACAGTAGGCTGGCTGGTGTACCAGTTCATGATCGTTAAACCGTCGCGCGGATTCAGTCCGGGTCTAGAATGCTAGCGTGTTGAGCTACACGAGCTGGTAAAAAGAACCAAAACTAAATATGAGAAAAAATTGTAAATGATCGTGACGAGATAGAGCGTGTCCTAAACGTTTGGGATCAAACGCATTCCGTCAGTAGAGAGTCCTAAAATAAGTAATCCGAGACAAGGAACCAAGAGACGAAGGTGAATATTTTAGGCGGTTTCGAGCAATGCCGGTGAGACACATATCTATAAACTGCTCATGTTTCAGCATCTGCATTGTTGGCCCTACCTCCAAAAACAATATAGAATAGTCAGTGATGTGACAAAGATGGATTATTCCCACTTGGTTACACAGAGTTATTGGTGTATGAAACACCAACAGAAACACCAAGCGAGACGGCTTAGGAATAACATACTGGACTCGCATCAACGAAGACAGTGGTTGAAATTCCCGTGCCGTTACGCTTAGTTAGATTTTCTGTGATTTCCTTAAGTCATTTAATTCAACTAATATAGCTGCTTTTGCCTGTGACATTGTACAATAGACAGCAGGGTTTTGTAACAGAATGTAGAAAAAAATTGATGCGGTGTTGTAATGCATGAATGGAGAATGATGATGGTCACGTTCAACAGTTACTACCAGTTTCAATCGATCTATAAGATGAAAATTGTTTACGTAAATAAAAGATTCTAAATATTTACCACCTGTATCAAAGCAGTGCTAAGATAAATAGAACAGGTAATGAGAAACTCAAAGTAGCAGACGAGTTTTGCTATTTACCCTGTATGCGGAAAAATAATTGATGATGGCCAAAATAGAGAAGATATAAGCTGTAGACAGGGTATAGTAATGTAGGCATTTCTGAAAAGGAAGAATTTGTTAATATCGAATAAAAATGTAAGTATTTTCCTGAACGTATTTGTCTGAGGTGTAGCCTTCTATGGAAGTGAAAGATGATCGATAAACAGTTGAAACAGGAAGAGTGTAGAAGCTTTTGAAATGTGGGAGAATGCTGAAGATTAGATGGGCAGATCACGTAACTAGAAGTATTGAATCGAACTGAGAAGAAAAGTAATTTATAGCACCACTTGACTAAAAGAAGGAAACAGATGATAGGACACATTTTTGGGCACCGAGGATTTGTCAATTTGGCACTGGTGGCAAGTGTGGGGGGATAAAAATTGTAGAGAGAATCAATAATATGGATACCGTAAGCGGACTGGAAAGGATGTAGGTTGAGGTAGTTACTCGGACATGTAGAGGTTTGCACAGAATAGATTAGCGCGGAGAGCTGCATCAAAACACTTCTTTGGACTAAGACCACAACACCAATACCAACCTGCTTGTACAGCGTGACGCATAGCCCGCTAGAATTCGAGACAGGAATGGCAGCCAAAACCGGTTCCATTCCGCCTGACGGATTACCGACTGTGGTTCGTAGACTGGCCAGTGTGATTGGATTTTAGGCGGTGTACCATCCTCGTTTAGACAAATTCTGAGCTGAATCCCAATTTCCACTTCACGAACGACTATACATACAGTTAAAACACGATTGTACACGGAACAAAGGTTACACAATTCATAGGCAAGTGGCTCCCACGGCTTGGCTACCTTAGGTAACTGACGACTGCAGCGACGGAAAGGGCGCCAGCTGCGAAGTTATAGTTTAAATGGCACTATGGGACTTAACATCTGAGGTCATCAGTCCCCTAGACTTAGAACTACTTAAACCTAACTAAGCTAAGGACATCACACACATCCATGCCCGAATCAGGATTCGAACCAGCGACCGTAGCGGTCTCGCGGTTCCAGACTGTAGCGCCCAGAACCGCTCGGCCACTCTGGCCGGCTGCGAAGTTAAACAATAAAATACATTTGTGCAATCGCTAGTACAGTAGAGTCCATACTAGACGGGGCAAACACCAACGAAAAGAAGATGATTTACCATCTGTACAATTTTGATCCTACAGGTTTGGGACACGCTGTGTTAGCGTTTGCAATGACGCATATACGAAAAGAAAACAAATAAAACCATCTACAACCGCCCTATCCAATTAACTAAAATACCTTGGGGTCAACTCGATCGCCAACTAACATGGAAACCTCATCTACTAACTGTTCAATAGAAAGTCCACAACTTTTCCGAGCTTGGGAATAACACCCTTCCACCAAGTACCCTTCATACCTACAAACTGATTATAAAGAATCCGCCTCGATTGCAAATAGAAACCGGATGTTGACCTAGGTTTTGGGGCGGTTAGCCAGGCCTTCTTCAGAACACACTAAAACTACAAACTGCCTAAAGAGACACCTACAAAACCTTGTTCCGACCCATTTACTGCCAAGCAATGTTGAATGGCTATTTCCCTCCTCTGAGATTTATCAGTTCCTCCAAATCCTTCAACGTCATGCACTCCGCCTTGCATGTCGTATCTGTTTACCCTCCAACACGTGGATCCTCCGCATCATTAAATTATTCCCCCTCTTCATTCACCTCAAACTCATTGTTTCCCCTCATAACCAATCCCGGTACGCTGCCTCGCATTTACAAATACATCCCACCATCCTTACTACTACGCACTCCCCATATCCTCTCCCAGAAAATGAAATCCGCTCCGATATAAATCCATCCTGACAATTATATATCTCCCCCACCTATTCACAACAGGGCTCCCCTCTCTCTTCCCTCATCATTCCTCCCCATCACTTCCCCTCTTATGCCACAGCGCTATCCATCCACAAAACTCATCCTTTCCGTCTTCATACTATCCACACTGCCTCAATTTCCACATACCACCCAACGGTTCATATACTGACATCCACTCTCTACCTGTCCCCTCCCTCGCCTACAGAACACTCACAACGTTTTCACACAGTGTAGGTCCTTCAGCTTTTTAGGGAAACTACAGTGTTCATTTTCAATGACGGTCGCCTTCTATTAACGTCTTTTAAATACCTATTTCGTTTTATATTCTTTACGTATGAAACTGCTCATTTCCTTTTTTAAATTTCAGGCAAAGAAAACAACATTGTAATTTTTGTAAATAGCATCTTTTTATGGATTTTAAAAAGTTTCCATATTTTGCATCCATGAATTTTGTTTCAATGAACTTCTTTTTATTTTGTAAAAACTATGCCTGAAGAGCGCTGCCAGCCCGCCGCCCGCCCGTATGGGGCGATGGGGATGAAATAACAATGAAAGTATTCTAATATAGTCCGTTATTTTATAGTTTAAAATTTAGAAAAAAATGTTTACTAGTTTTAAGGAAGTCTTCTACCATATTCTAAAAATCTCATAAATTTTTCATTGAAACTTGACCCAAAATTTCATTCTTAGTAGCAGACGTTACTTTCCCCAGTGAATGTCGTATTCAGTAATTTCACGTTCAGGGCCATACTTGCACATTAATATCTCTTTAAAAAGTATGTTGTGAGTAAAAGTCAACAGCGAAGTTTTTACTTTCAGAGTTTCTTTGCGGCGGTCGTAAAGTACACCCCAGCCACCACGGTGATACACATTATTGAAAGTGTGTTGGTATTGCTAAGAGCATACAAAAAGATAAAGGATGACACAGAAAAACAGGAACATTTCCACAATCCAATAAAACTAGAAGTGATGAAGAAAAGAATTTGCATTCATATTAATTGAAACCCTCCAACTTTGCCATTTACGAAACACTGATGGCATTTATCAAAAATGGTTCAAATGGGTCTGAGCACTATGGGACTTAACATCTATGGTCATCAGTCCCCTAAAACGTAGAACTACGTAAACCTAACTAACCTGAGGCCATCACACTCATCCATGCCCGAGGCAGGATTCGGACCTGCGAACGTAACGGTCACGCGGTTCCAGACCGAAGCGCCTAGAACCGCACGGCCACACCAGCCGGCTGGCATTATGCATTTATCATTTTTTTTAAATTACGTCCTTTAAATGCCGTCCTCCTGTACGAACACATTCCTGCAACCTGCTGTTGATATTTCTCATTGACCGCGGCAACATCTCAGTTGAGATACTGTGAATTGCATTCCAAAGTCTCTGTTGTAACTCATCCAAAGTTCTTGGTCGAATCGTGTAGCCTTTGCTCTTGAGGTAGCCCCACAAGAAAAAAATCACAAACAGATAAATCTGGCGATCTAGGGGGCCGGGGAATGTTATCGAATCGTGAGATCACACGGTTGCCAAACAAATCTCGCACATATGCCATTGGTTGCCGTGCAGCGTGTAATGTCACTCCGTCCTGTTGAAACCGGGCTTCTTGCACATTTGGAAAGGTGTTCAGTGCAGGTATAACAAAAGTTCGTAACATCTCCACGTAACGATCGGCATTGACAGTTATTGTGCTTCCCTGTTCATTTGCGAAAAAATACGGCCTGATAATTCCATGTGATGAAACGGCACACCATACTGCCACTTTACTAGCGTGTAAAGGGCGCTCATGAACGTCATTAGGATTTGTGTTTGCCCTGTAATTGTAGCTCTGTTTATTCACATAACCTGTGAGATGAAAATGTTCCTCATCTGACATCCACAACTGGTTCAGAAATTCATTGTCGTTGTTTATTTTTGTTATCATTTGTTTACAGAATCCTAATCGTAACCGGTAATCGTTGTCCTTCAATTGTTGTACCATCTGTAGTTTGACGAAATTTTAAATCAAGATGAAGATTTCTGCGAACTCTCTCCCAGGGCATTCCAACCACTGCTGCTTGCTTACGAATTGAACGGCGTGGGCTCCGTAAGACAGACTCGTGTACAACATCAATGTTCACTGGAGAACGCACACTTCTTGGTCGTTCTGTCGGTTTCTTCTTGAGGGCACATCCAGCCTCTTCAAACCAATTAATCCAACATTATATCGCTTGCAGAATGAGATTTTCACTCTGCAGCGGAGTGTGCGCTGATATGAAAGTTCCTGGCAGATTAAAACTGTGTGCCCGACCGAGACTCGAACTCGGGACCTTTTCCGTTTGCGGGCAAGTGCTCTACCAACTGAGCTACCGAAGCACGACTCACGCCCGATGCTCACAGTACTGGGCGTGAGTCGTGCTTCGGTAGCTCAGTTGGTAGAGCACTTGCCCGCGAACGGAAAAGGTCCAGAGTTCGAGTCTCGGTCGGGCAAACAGTTTTAATCTGCCAGATAGTTTCATTTTATCGCTTGTTTCGACAGAACGGCATCATGACGTCCTGAATTATAAACACGGCGAAACTCCCTCTGCGCCGCTACCAAACTATCATTGTTTTTATAACACATTGTTACGGCTAACGCACGCTCTTCCCCGTTCCACTGATCCATGATTACTGAAATGGCGGACTGTTTACTCGCTAACCGTCACGAACCCCGCAGTGCTGCCACCTGCCCATGGCTGCCACTACTCATTTCAAACATTCCCGTTATTCTGTGTCACCTTGTACTTTCAGGTTCTGGGCCCTACTTAAACATCAGCACCTGTTTGAAAAGAATGTTGTTAACATAAGTCAATACCAACTAACTAATTTTATTTTTTTCAATTTTTTTAGGGTGGGCATAAAGTACACCCCTCCCCCCTGCTGGTAATGCGTGTTGTGGAAAACGCGTTGCTAGTTAAAGCGTTCTGGATGCCTGACTATCCCGAAGCAGTCCAGTGCTAATGGACTAACAAGAACGAAAAATTTCACTATTTAGGCACTTAACTTCGCAACTACTTTTGTTAAGGATCCGTAGAAAATCTTCGCAGCAATTGCTGATCGTCAGCAATCTTCTCTTTATTCCATAATAATTTTGTAACGATGTAATCTCCCTGCACACAACTGCGTCACTTGCGAGATGCCTCTCGAAGCTACCGTCGTTATCTGTTTATTGTCTCATTTTCTGTTGCGTCAGATAGTTCGTCTGTCAAGCCTCCTGTGAAGTTAACTTTCATCAGCTACGCCGCTCTCTGCACTTCACTTTTACTAGCAACCGCTGCTGCGTATTGCGTTGTATGCTCTATTCACCTCCACATTTTATTAAATAAAATAGTGGCCGGGCTGGGACACCGCAGTGGCGACGAGTATGGTTTGCAAGCTTTGTAACGAACTGAAACTGATTTGGCACTATTACAAATTCTTCAGTAGCAGCAACAGCACAGCCACTGGTAGACATTGCAAGCGCGTAACAGCTGCTGGAATTCCATCGTCAGCCGCTGACGCAGACATACCGCGACCACACGCCACATCTGACTCAGACCACCGCCTCAGTCACTGCTCGCCTCATTTAACGAGATCAAGGACGACGGTGACTCTCAACTAGCCGTCACAGGCAGCACTTCACGGTGTTCAAGGTAGCAGACTCCAGTCAGCAAGGGTCCTTCACTTTTCTTGGACACATAAAAATTTGTGCCCCTTAAGGAACCTCTTAACATATTATCTCCACGCGGTACACCATTCGAACTACACCGGCTGAAGTAGTGGCACAGAAGGACTTGCGTTTATGGAAGAACTGCTTGGCGCTTCCTTAACCAGTCACTACCACAGACAGCTCCTTCCCACATTCCGGCTGGCTTTCTGCGACCTGGGTGTGTATGAAAACGAACAAATGGGTGACGATTTCATTGAATGGGAGCAAAAGTTTGTAGAATGGTGTAGACTGAGGTGGGACATTGCAGTTATTCTGAAGTACATCCGGAATGAGTGTCCGTAAAAGATAAAACACTAGTGACAATATTTCGCATATCTCTATATAAAAGACAATGTTTTGACTAACTGACTCATCATTACCTAGTCCAAACCGCTATGGACAGAAACTTGAAATCAGGACAGGGTGTCGATATTATTTGTAGGCATCGTTTAAGAAGCGATTTTCACCTAAGGGGGGTCAAATAGGGGTTGAAAGGATTTTTAAAAACCTGTCGCTGTCATGCAGTTTTGAAAGTAGAACTACGAACATTAGCTTCTCGATCAGACAGGCAGAAACACATGTTTCATAATTTTTGGAAACTTAACTCCTATGGGGATGAAATAGTAGGTGATTTTTTTAAACAAAACATTATTAAATAACGATTAGACCATTTTTAAAGCTACATCTATGAAAATTGGTGTTTCAGTTCTCGGTTAGAAATAAGAAATTACATGCTTCAGTGTTTTAGGAATTTCTACTCTGAAGGGGGTAAAATTGTGGATGAAACTTTGTACGGAAACGTTTCATTACGAAAGCATTTTCGAGCCTAAATCTACGAAAATTTGTCTCTGACTTCTCGATAAAGGAACAAAAAACAAAGTGATTCAGTGATTTTGGAAATTCGTCTCCCAAGGAGGTGAAATAGGGCCTCACTGATTCATTGACTCTTCACCTCCCCGCCAAAACCGCCGAGGACTTGAAGTTTGGAGAGGATGTCGATCTTACACTGTAAGCATCGTTTGATAAGGTATTGTTCGAAATTCCACCCCAAAGGGGATGGGATAAGAGATGAAAGATGTTTTGAAGCTCTGTCGCTGTTAAGGCAACTTTGAGGCTACACCTACAAAAATTGGTTTTAGGTTTTTCTATCAGAAATGAAAGTACATGCATCAGAAATTTTGAAAATTAGACCATAAATGGGGTAAAATAACAGGCGAAAACTATTTTAAAAAAAAAAACATTATTAAAGCATTTTTGAAGCTACAACTATGAACATTGGTATTTTAATTCTCAGTTACATATAAAACGTATGTCTTTCTGTGTTTTTGGAAATTCATCCCCGCATGGGATCAAATAGGGGATGAGAGTTTTTATGAAATATTTCATTACCTAAGAAGTTTTGAAACTAAATATCTGAAAATTTCTGTTTGGCTTCTCCCTTAGCAACAAAAAATATGTGTGTCAGTTTTTTTGGAAATTTAACCCCAGAGGTGGTCAAATAGGGGACGAAAATTTTTTTGAAAATATTTCGTTGTATTAAAAAACTCTTAAAATTTTATCTGACTTCTAAAGAAATATGTGTTGGAGATGAAAGTTTCTATGGCAATATCACCACAAGAACTCAAAAGGCAGTATGTCTTTCTGTGTTTTTGGAAATTCATTCCCACACGAGTTCAAATAGGGGATGGGAGTTTTCATGAAATATTTCATTACGTAGGAAGTTTTGAAACGAAATATCTGAAAATTTCTGTTTGGCTTCTGCCTTAGAAACAAAATAATACGTGTTTCAGTTTTTTTGGAAATTTAACCCCTGAGATGGTCAAACAGGGGATGAAATTTTTTTTGAAAATATTTCGTTGTATTAAAAAACTCTTAAAATTTTTATCTGACTTCTAAAGAAATATGTGTTGGGGATGAAAGTTTTATCACAAGAACTCAAAAGGCAGTATTAAGAAAGACCTCTAACTCTACCTGTCAGATTCGGTTTTTGTCCAGAAGTACATTCGAAAAACACCATGCTTCTGTTGCCTTAATTAGAGTCCAAGGTAGAAGACGTCGTAATTTATGAAAAACATACAAATTCAAATAAAGGAAAACAAAAAAAAATCTGTGCTGACGATACAGTCAACGCGAGAGGAGCAGCTGACGCTAAGCTGGAAATAAATGTGTTTCCGGTTCACAATAAATTTAAAAATTACGTGAGACGTGACACTGACGTGTAACTTGTTATTGGTCTATGCTCGCTGCCTTGCTAGTTAAGATTACAAAAAGCTCAACCCAACACAGATGTGTCAGCAGCAACACGGCTGGGAGACAACGTTTCCCATATGTTTACCTCTTACCTACTTCAGACTTTGAATATCAGTACATTCGGGAAAAATCGTTTCACAAGACAAGCGTAAATTGTTTTTGTTAATAAAGATAAAATAATATTTGTATACTACTGTGACATTGTGAATAAAAAGAGTTACCCAGACATCTCTACCTATAATACTATTGGCTTTTGTTGACAATAAGCATTAAATGTTAGCGGTTTGGGGCTGATATCAGTAGGCTTTTCCTGAAGTAGCACTGTCACCGTCCTCTCACGCCTTCTCCCACCATCCTCCCCCCTAGCGCCTCCCGTGAATACCCCACTCCAGCGCCTGCTTGGATTAGTATATCCTCATCTCGTGTATGAACAAACGAAGAGCCGTCCTAACCACACTCTTTTATAACACTTTATCTACGGAGCTCAATTTCCGCGTCCGTAACAGTGGCCAGCGCGACTGGCTGCAATGCGGGGTATCCAGATTCGATACTCGGCAGTGCCACGGATCTTTCATTGGTTTGATAAGTGGTGCGGGGTGCACTCTGTCTCGTGAGGGCAGCTGAGAAACAACTCGACCGATTAGTAGAGGTTTCAAGGTCAACAAATCCGATAACAACCGGAAGAACAGTGTGCTGACCACATGTCTCTCCATGCCGCTCCCGATGACGCCACTGGCACAGCATGACACGGAGCTTGGTCGAGACCGACGGGCCCATCTAGACCCATAACGCAGACCTTCACTTTAATTATAAGGCTCAGGGCGTCTTCTTACTAGCTCTGTTCAAATGAATCAAATTATACACACATCAAAAAAAGTTTTGCATCACTTCAGTTCCGAGAGTTCCGGAACCTGTACAGAAAATTGGAATAGAGATCAACATAATCATCATTTCCGCTCTTTTTATTGCTCATGAAAACCACACATTGCATGTTGTACCACCATATAGCGAGACCTTCAGAGGTGGTGGTCCAGATTGCTGTACACATTGGTACCTCTAATATCCAGTAGCACTCTAGTGGCCTACATCCACAAGTTCATCAAGGTACTGTTGGTCCAGATTGCCCCATTCCTCAACGCTGATTCGGCGTAGATCCCTCACAGTGGTTGGTGGGTCACGTCGTCCATAAACAGCCCTTTTCAGTCTATGCCATGCATGTTCGATAGGGTTCATGTCTGGAGAACATGCCGGTCACTCTAGCCGAGCGACGTCGTTATCCTGAAGGAAGTCATTCACAAGATGTGCACGATGGGAGCGCGAATTGTCCTCCATGAAGACGAACGCCTCGCCAATATGCTGCCGATATGGTTGCACTATCGGTCGGAGGATGGCATTCATGTATAGTACAGCCGTTATGGCGCCTTCCATGATCACCAGCGGCGTACGTCGGGCCCACATAATGCCACCCGAAAACAGCAGGGAACTTCCACCTTGCTGCACTCGCTGGACAGTGCGTCTAAGGCCTGACCGGGTTGCCTCCAAACATGCCTCCGACAGTGGCGTGTCATGCAACCTATTGCGCACAGTTTGAGTCTTAACACGATGTTCTGTGGCTGCACGACAAGCATTATTCAACGTGGTGGCGTTGCTGTCAGGGTTCCTCCGCGCCATAATCCGTAGGTAGCGGTCATCCACTGCAGTAGTATCCCTTAGGCGGAATGAGTGAGGCATGTCATCGACACTACCTGTCTCTCTGTATCTCCTCCATCTTGGAACAACATCGCTTTGGATCACTCCGAGACGCCTGGACACTTCCCTTGTTGAGAGTCCTTCCTGGCACAAAGTAATAATGCGAAAGCGATCGAACCGCGGTATTGGCCGTCAAGGCATGTTTGAACTACAGACAACACGAGCCGTGTACCTCCTTCCTGGTGGAATGACTGGAACTGAGCGGCTGACGGACCCCCTCCGTCTAATAGGCGCTGCTCATGCATGGTTGTTTACATCTTTCGGCGGATTTAGTGTCATCTCTGAACAGTCAAAGGGACTGTGTGATACAATATCCACAGTCAACGTCTGTCTACAGAAGTTCTGGGAACCGGGGTGATGCAAAGCGTTTTTGGTGTGTGTGTGTGTATAAAATAACGAAGAAAATGCTACTTCTATAGTGGAGACGTCACAAGATCCTGCAGAGTACAAGCTCAAAGATTACTGTAGTTTGCTTGCGTTCTGAAATTCCTTTTAGAGCAGTTCCACCAAGGCTGTTTTGTCTGACAGCTCAGCCAGAGATACGCCAACTGGTGTAATTCCACTCCTAGTAATGAATTTCGTTTCAACAAGAAGTTTGGAAGGAATCATTCCATCTCTAATCCCTCACATGACGATATAAAAGTGACAGCCCAAACGTTTGAACCTCACAATTAATGATGAACAGATGTAATCGATGCAGGAGGCGCTACACGTCAAAGCATCACCAACCATATGCCGACAGTCATCTCAAGCACAACGTGTTTCGTCAGATTTGGCTCGAAAAGACATTATTTCTTCGTGGGTGCAATAATCTGCAGTTGCGTCCAACCTATTTTCGCTAGCATAAAAGATCTTAATACACATATTACTGCGACCGTTGGTCGGTGTGTGACAACCATGACCACTTTCTTACTGTTTGGTTAACAACTGACTCAAGCCTAACAAGGAACCCCGTTAGTGCGAGGTCACAAGTTAAATCTTCAGTAAGGCTCATTTGAAAGTGTTGTGCTAACATTTGTGACAGAAAAAATATTAGCTGCTAATCACCTACCATGTACATCAGGAGGGCGACAGAAAATGAGTGTCCGAGTTCGGGAGGTGCACAGACCAACCTTCTATTTCATGTATGTATTACATTCCGCAAAATGGACATAGTCGACATTCAAGAAATGTTCAAAACAAACTATTAACTTGTACCTAGAACACCGAATGAAAAATGGCGCGGCACACAGTTCGCAGACTCCTTGGGAGTTACAAATCGTGTTGGACGTTCAGCTAGGTATCAACTCCTGAAGAATGCATATGGAATCATACTGGTGTAATGGGGTGATGAGAACTGATGGAATATGACGGCATGCAGCCGAAATGCGATACAGCTATCCTTTGAAGCATAGCTGCAAATAGTGCGGTAATATATTTTGTAGGCACGAAAAAAAATCCAGAAGCTGAATTTGTCCAGTAGTTCCAGTTGGTATGAATTGCAGTGTCACAAACTTATCAGCAGGAATAATTTGCTCTAAAGGAGAATGATTTTTGTACGCAGACCAGGAATCAAGCAAAGGCAAGTTATTTTGACCAGCTGTTAGCCAAAAGCAGTGCTCATACCATAGTTGTAGTTTCCTTACGCCCAACTCACCACTCTTGCTTGCTGTGACGTAAATATTCCCTACTGCATTTGCAAGATCACGCACACGAGAAAGAATTGCAGAGGGCAGAGCACCTCCAACTTCTCGCAGCACCATAAATAACTTTAGAGCCAATTTACCATCCATATTAACAGTCGGCATAAATGTATACGAATGCGTTGAGGCGTTGATGTTAGCTGGTCTTGATACAACTCTCTTGTTAGCTTTAATTTCCAGGATTCCCTTTGTATGTATTTCCTCTTCGAATCCCGATTGGTCGCAGCTGAACACAAATTCCTTACTGAACGATGGGATACGTTTGTTTATCTCATCTCATCCGCAATCTGCAGTGCATCGTCAAGTTGACGCTTTGTTTGGAATTTCATTATCTTGCGTCTTCCAGTTCTGTAGTACTGTCTGAAGTTATGCAACCGTCCACTGCTAGAAATCATTGCAACTTATTTCGCACGCAATTTGATGTCCACGCCATAATGTTTCACTATCTTTCGCATCCTGCGAATTGTATCAAGCATCCTTGAAACGCACAAACACCAGTTTTGTGACAAGTGTCCTCCCTTTAATTTCTGTAGTTTTCCTGTTGCACTAAACGGTCATATTTCTCCTGGCTTATTGGAAATTCGTTCATAACTGTAAGAAGAGGCCCTATTTTTGTGGCCCGAACGAATAAGAGCCAAAGGTGTGCCAGTTTTTATACCAGCGATCAACTTTACAACTGTGATGAAATCGGGATGAATTACAAAATGTTGCCAACAAAACCCATTGCCTCTAAACAAGAAAAAACGGCATCTGGATATAAAAAAGCAAAGAAAGGGTTAATGTCCTCGCATGCAGTAATGCCACTGACAATCATAAGCTGCGCCTTACTTTAATTGACAAATCCAAAAAACCAAGAGCATTTAGACGACAACCAGCTGATAAACTTTTGCCATTGCGGTACACGAATCAGTCTAAGACATGGATGAACGGTGCCATCTTCAAAGAGTGGCTCCAGGCAGAGTTTGTTCCAGCTGTAGAAAAATACATGGAGGAAAATTGACTTCCTCGAAAAGAGCTACTTGTGTACAAAGCTCCTTCTCACCCAGATGATCTACAAGATGGGGATATCAAAGTTCTGTTTCTCCCACCAAACATCACGTCTCTATGTCAACCGATGGACCAAGGTGTTCTTGAGGCAATGAAAAAACAT
Source organism: Schistocerca gregaria (assembly GCF_023897955.1). NCBI lineage: Eukaryota > Metazoa > Arthropoda > Insecta > Orthoptera > Acrididae > Schistocerca > Schistocerca gregaria. The sequence continues at coordinate 290,212,453 of NC_064924.1, read as the reverse complement.
TACAGACGCAAGCATCTGGAATCCTCAATCGGTGCGATTGATGCTAAAGAAGATTTTGTGCAAGCTCTTAAAAAGTCGATGTTTTAAGTGTCATTCATTGAATTGCTGAAGCTTGGAATCTAATTCCTCCAATTTCTCTCGTTAGGTCTTGGAAAAAACCCTTGTATCACAAGGCAACTCATCAGTGGTGGGAAGGAGGAGACAACACCGAAACTCAAACTGACGTGCCAGAAACAGACGATAATGACGTAATTTTGGTGAATTTACTGGAGAAGCTATCGGGTTGTGAAGACGCGAACTTCGAAGACGTTCAAGGGCAGATGGTAAACGACTTCTTTGATTTAACTGAGGAAGAAATCGTCCAAATTACGACCAATCAGAAAGCGTCAGAAGAACATGTCTCTGATGACGAGGCACAGAAAAAGATTCCTCACACTGTCGGTTATGAAGCGATCCAAACCACACTGGATTACATCAGTCAACAGAAGGAGGCGACTTATCCCGAAATCGTTAGTTTCCAACGTTGGAAATATATTGCCCCAACAAAAGTTTCTCAATCCAAAAAACAAAAAAAAACATTATAAACTTTTTTACCAAAAAATAAATTTTAATGAGGCTTCCAAGAACTTAAACGTCGATAAGTTAAAGGTTTATTTTTTACTTTAAAGTTTCTCAAAACAAACTTTCCGTCCCTTTGATTAATCTCTAGATTTGTTTCATAATTTTGTACAGTAGTTTATTTTTTATTCAAAAGAGTAGGTAATAAAATTAAAACTCCTGTTTTTTTTCCTACTGCCAAATGAGGCGGATTTTTTCTGTAAGAACGCAAAATAAACGAGCTTTGTTACTCAGCATTTAAAAACTTTGAGTTTTCAATTATACTCTGGCGCCTTTTTAACTCATCAACACAATTTTTACAGTCAAAAATCCGCAGGCTAATTCACGACCATATCGATAACATTCTACGTACCCTACGCACTTTTTACGATCATATTTCGCGGTGTTGACGCAATTCGCGGTGTTTCACGAGTGAAAACAGGGGGACTTCGGTTTATCCGAAATTTTCGTTATCCGAACCGGCTGCCGTCCCGATCATTTCGGATAAACGGGAGTTCACTGTTTTTATTAAGAATTTATTTCACCTGGGAAGATTACCTCTTCAGGCCGACTCTTATATCTAATCGGAGATCCTTACTTAGTTGATACTAGATTACGTACAATACATGAGTAATACATAATAATCATTATATGATATTTGTGAAATGTCGGTCTAGTTAACAGTGTGTTAACTAATTTCCTCGCTACGTTTTCCCATTGTGAGTAAGGTGATTAACAAGTGTACGGCGACAGTGCAAACTGAAACATATCCGGAGAAGGGCAAGAAATAAAAGATTAGTAGATGAGATCGAGGAAAGGAAACAGAAATAGCTAGGGATGAGGAAGCAGGAATAGTGTTTACTAATGGCTGCAGTAACTACATTATCTATTATGTTGTTTATACTATTTTCCACTGGCTTTGTCTGAGAACTGTCGTTTTTACCTGTTTTATCAGTAGCCCTGATGGTGACTGCAAATAGCGTTTCGAACGGATCGCCTTTTAATAATTGTAACGATATGGGCAGTGCACAAACATCGCGTGCCCTCCACTATAACTGTGTCAAATTTAATGATATTGTAGTTGAAGTTTCATACTGGAAACTTTCGTGGTCGTTGTGAATTAGAATTAGACGCCTTGATGAGTTTCGAGATTCTATTCATGAGTCCACATCCACATCGATTTAATACCTGACAACTTTCGTTTACAAGCATTAGATGACTTATGTCAACATTTTTCAGCGTTGTTTAGTCAAGAGGTACATTGTCCAAATAAACTTCATGGCTCACGTCACGATAAGTTCTTTCTAGCTCGCCTCATTCCGTTCGTCCTAAACGAATCTAAAGACAGATCAAAACGGGTTACATGCTCCAAGCCTGATATACCTATGTTGTCTTGTCAGTTAGTTAGCTATACCTCGTAATCAAAAATCAGAGAGGCATACTTCACATTACCTGTGATTTTAAAACACATATGTCCACATTTATACTGGGGATCGCATTGTAGAGTACGTGGAAGATGGTTCAAATGGCTCTGAGCACTATGGGACTTAAAATCTGAGGTCATCAGTCTTAGTACTACTTAAACCTAACCAACCTAAGGACATCACACACATACATGCCCGAGGCAGGATTCGAACTTGCGACCGTAGCGGTAGCGCGTTTCCGGACTGAAACGACCGCTTGGCCACTGCGGCCGGCAGTAGGTGGGAGATTATATCGTGAATCGCTATACTTCCCCACAGTCTTCCGCTCCATTCAGAAATGGTTAATGATATACTAATCATACCTTGTAAAGACTGAATATTAAAAACGTCCAGGGACTTTCAGGTATGTTAGAGATGAGTAGATATACCAATTTAAAATAAGGAAACCCGATCAGCAAACTGTAGGCCCTATAGCTATACGTGAGAATGGAAAAATTAGAAGTCAGCCGTTGATCTGCTGACGATGGTAAAAGCCCGAGGGAACACTTTTTTGCAATAATCTTGGGTAAACAGTACTTTTCACAGGACCCAACAACAAAGAACAAAATGCGATGAGTTCAAGTGAACGAAACAAAATATATTCTTCCCAACCACCTTTCAGGAAACGTTATCTACCTGGTTTTCTGTTTGTTTTTTTTTTTTTTTTTTTTTTTCGTGCTTTCCTACTCCACAATTACACCAGGGACTAGATTTACAATAACAAATCAGTTTTTTTAATAGTAAAAACAACATTTCGTAGGTTCTTACACTGTACTGTCGAATTGGCGAAATTATCTCACAGTACATCCAGTTTCTTAAAATGATTTATAGTTTCTGTTTCAATTACAGTTGTGTTTTCAGGTAACCGATTTCGACGGTCTCAAACGATCTAAAAATGAAAATTAAAACTACTGTATAATTTGCCACATCGCATAGAAAATACAGTTAGTATATACAACATTGAGACAATGAAATTTTCATGTTCAATGATTCATAAAAGGACTATGCGTTTAAACTAACTTAAAAAGTACTCTGCTAAAACTGTATAAACCAGAATAAAAAAGAACAAAAATCATCCACTACTGACATCTGGTTGTGGTTAAAAGCGATAAAAAAATAGATCTTTTGATGGCTGTTTGAGAGGGTCATAACCAATTACTTGAAAAGGTAATTGTGATAGTATCAGTAGGTAGAAATTGTTTTAACAATAACAGTAATCACGGTCATCTCCGAAACGTCACAGTTTATACAACATTTAGCGTTGAAGGTTTTTGGCTCAGTTGTTTTCGATTCTGGGTTCCTTATTACGCCTGAAAATTTTGTACCGAGCGACGGGATGTAGTGGTTTGCGTACTTGACTTACATTAAAGAGAATCACCGATTGCCCATCCAAATTTAGGTATTCCGTGATTTCCCTAAAACGCATATGGCCGATTCCTTCCCTACCCCTGCTAAATCCGAGCTCTAATGACTTCGCCGTCGACAAGACATTAACCCTTAATCTTTTCTCCTCTTGAAAATGGTTATCGTAGTCACAGAATATTTTGAGGACTGTAGCTGGATGAAACTAAATCAAATCCGCAGCATAATTCCACTCGTTGCGCTGTCTCCACCTCCAGACCTTACTGCGGAGGTCAGGAGAACAGACAGAGCACATGAATGGCCGTGTAAGCTGCGAATTTCCCGCCGGCTCTCATTGTAACAGCGAGAGAGGCCACAAAGGGCGGCACCTGCATTCCGCGCGTCGTTTCGTCGGACCACGTGCTGCAGCTAAACAGCACAATGCCACGCCGCTAACCTCGCGAAGAATGTCTGGCACCGTGACCACGTTCCACCTCTATTTTAAACCGCCAGCACCGCGAATGCTTCTCGATTCCGCGTCTGCCGTGCGCTCGCATTGCTGCAACTCCACTCCTTTGGGCATGCGCAGTTAGCCGCCAACTCACGACGCGTAGCTCTTAAACACTTAACGACCGCTAACTATCGTCCCACATTGTCTCTGAGGCAACTACTACCTGGAAAGAAAATGTAGAAACACATCCAGCTACCCTTCACAAATTTATTTCTGTGACTGCTGCGCGGTGTGGGATCCTTACCAGATAGGACTGACAGAGTACATCGAAAAAGTTCAAAGAAAGGCAGCAGGTTTTGTATAGTCACGAAATATGGTAGAGAGTGTCCCAGAAATGATACATGATTTGGGCTGGAAATCATTAAAAGAAAGGCGGTTTTCGTTGCGACGGAATCTTCTCACGAAATTCCAGTCACCAACTTTCTCCTCCGAATGCGAAAATATTTTGTTGACACCGCCCTACATAGGGAGGAACGATCACCACGATAAAATAAGGGAAATCAGAGCTTGTACGGAAAGATATAGGTGTTCATTCTTTCCGCGCGCTATACGAGATTATCCGGCCGGAGTGGCCGAGCGATTCTAGGCGCTACAGTCTGGAACCGCGCGACTGCTACGGTCGCAGGTTCGAATCCTGCCTCGGGCACGGACGTGTGTGATGTCCGTAGGTTAGTTAAGTTTAAGTAGTTCGAAGTTCTAGGGGACTGATGACCTCCGCAGTTAAGTCCCATAGTGCTCAGAGCCATTTGAACCATATACGAGGTTTGAGTAATAGATAATTGTGAAGATGGTTCGATGAACACTCTACCAGGCACTTAAATGTAATTTGCTGAGTATCCATGTAGATGTAGATACAGTGCGTTGTATCTGATGCACTCGTAATTTTCGTCAGTCCCTGTTTGCTTGTATTATGCTTAGTCAATATCCGATCTCTGTGTCGGAGGACACCTAAGGAAAGCAGCAATTGAGAAGTGAGTGAGACAGGGTTGTACGCCTCTATATTATTCAGTCTGCACGCGCACCAAGCAATTAAAAAGAAACCAAGGAGAAAGTTGGAAAATGAAGTTTCAAGGACAAGAAATAAAAACTTTTAGGTTTATCAGTGACACTGTTATTCCGTCAGAGACTGCAAAGGACATGGCAGATCTGATGAACGGATAGTGCCTGAAAAGAGATTATAAGATGAACATCAACAAAAGTATAACAAAGGTAACGGAAAGCACTTGAATTTATACAGGTGATGCTGAAACAGTTAGATTAGAAAGTGAAACATTGATTGTAGTACACGAGTTTTTCTACTGAGGGTTCAAAATAATTGACATCAGAAGTAAAGAGAATATGAAATGTAAACTGGCAACTGACATAAAAAATTTCCGAAAAAGATAAATGAATGCGTTATGAAGTCCTTTCTGCAAACATTTGGAACGTAGCGTGATATGGAAGTAAAATATGGACGGTAAACAGTACAGACAAGAAGATAATCATTTTAAATGTGATACTACAGAAAATTCTAAACATTAAATGGCTAAATGGAGTAATTAATGAAGTGGTGCTGAATCAAATTGGGGAGAAAACTGCTGTATGGCACAACTTCGCTGATAGAAGGGATACTTTGATAGGACACATCCTCAGCCGTGAAGGTAATTGAGGAAAGCGTGTGCTTGAGAGCGGGAAGGGGGGGGGGGGAGAGAGAGAGGTTGCAATGCAAAAATAGTAGAAGGAGACCATGGATTGAATACAATAAGCTGGTTCAAATGGATGTAGCGTGCAATAGTTATCCAGACTGAAACATTTTACATAAGATAGACTAGGGTGGAAAACTGCTTCAACTATTCTTTGGACTAATGACTGCAACAGCAACAACAACAGCCAATATCTGTCCCATTTTATCAACAACATAGCCAGGGACAATACGGAAACCAGGAGAATATAGTGATCCCCGATCGGCATACAGCAACACCCGTTTCGCTGTAAAGCGTGGTCGAAAAACGCTTCTCTACACTATTACACACAAATGTTGTCTCCCCTGATCTGTTAGCAGGCTAACAAAACACGGCTATTGCTCTCTCAGAAGCTACAATCTACATAACAAACAGCGTCAGTTCGTCCACAGTTCGTAATAACTATACTCGTTCAGAAGAACGAGCCTCAACTCATCATTAATTTTATACTTCTGAATGTCTCATAACGAACGACAGGAAAGCTTTACCTCTCTTCATTTTAGACGATTGATAAGTGTGTTCTCCTACACCTTTCGTACCAGTTCCCGCAGCAAAGATTAACCGAAGGATTATTAGTAATGAAACGGATAAACTCTGTAAGGCAAATCATACTCAACTTTCTGACGACAGGAGTTGTGAGACACATGATGTTAGGTACAAATCATTGGCCACTGAATTCAATTAACTCTCCATAACAACACTCGATAACATCTGAACAAAAACCACACCTTCGAAAGTAGATCGACAAGATTTACGTAGACAGACTCACATAAATCACTGGTAGACGCCACTTTTGTCAACTCTGCTGTAACAGATATCACCAAAATCATAAGGTAATTCTTCTGACTGTAATAACCTTCCCGGGTAGCCACGTCCGTTAGTACACCGCTTTCGAGATTCAAGGAAGCGTGCTGGCCCCACATCCAATCTGCCCGGCGGATTAACGACGAGGGCTGGTGCGCCATCCAGACTGGATTTGGAAGGTTTTCCACATACTATTAGATGAATAATGGGTTGTTACTCACGTTATGCTTCAGATACACGGTTCGCAAACATTCAGAAAACGTTCGCACACTTCCACATGGGATAACGCTAGACGCAGACAGTTGGAGTACACAAATTCCCCCCCCCCCCCCCCCCCCCCCGAGGAGGAATGGGGTGAAGACAGGAAGAGCATACAGCCATCCTCTATCAAATCCGAAAATTAACATCCCGACTCCATGAAGATGCGGGACAATGGCCGTGAAAAAGAAGATTCTTCTGATTTAAATGGCGTTCCAACCACATAACTGCAATCTTCTGCTGAACTGATGATGCACAAGATTGTGTCCACTTTCAATTACCTTTGTAAACAGTTCACAGTTCAAGGAGTGTTTCCCGAAAGATTGAAATAAGCTGTAGTAATACACTTTTGTATAAATAGAAATAAGCATATGACCTTTAATAATAGACTTATCTCCCTACTTCCCACGTTGCCGATATTTTTGAGAAGGCTGCTTGTAAAATAATATTGCACTACTTTTTCGACACATTTTTGTGTAACTGTCCAATTTGGTTCCGCAGAGGAATCTCTACAGAAAAAGCACTATACAGTCTCTCAAACGCAATTCTGCTAGAACTAAACAAGAATTGTCGACATTACCAAGGTCTTCGACGGAATATCTCATACAATTTTGCTAAGGAAACTACAATGTTACGTTGTTAAAGGTATCAGTTCATAGTGCGACATCTGTGAAGCCAATTTTTGTTTAGAAACCAGTTACGAATAGCGATTCTTGTCTGAAAATCATCTTGACTCAGTTTGCACAAAATCTTGTCGGTGTACGTAACGCGTCAAATTAAAGTTAAAACTCGGGCTTTCGAAGACCATCCACATCTTCTTCGTCAGGAGACGAGTGACGGCCGGAGGCAAAGTCTGGCTCCTTTGTAGTGACATTCAAGCTTGTCGTTAGCCGGACTTCATTGCTTGAAATTCTAACTTCTATTGGCGGGATGACGTCACCTGGAGGATGGGATCCGCATGTGCAAATGCAGGAAATCGGCAATGAGGCAGTAATTCCCTTCTCCCACCAGGCTGCGACTAAGAGACGGAATGCGTTTTTTGGTTTTATTTCTTTGAAGACGCTACTTCTCAAGTGCTCATCTCCAGGTACCACTGAGGTCGTAGCTTACATCTCTGTTAAAGCTGTTGGTAAACGTGCAAATTTCTACCCCTTGTTTTATTAGAAGATCCCAGTAAGAAGATGCATGGGAGAAGATCTTCGTATGACCAAAATTGACCTTATGCCCTTCGGTAGGCTATTTCCCGTTAGTGCTGATTTTTCTATACCTAGCGATCGGCTACGGTGAGGATAGTCTGCCCAGCGTAATATATGCCACATTCATATGGCATAGTGTCGACACCAGGTGCTCCCAGATACAGGCTGCCTTTCACTGCTCACAGCAAGTCCTCGCGCGGAGGTCTTGTACCATATTTATCTAACATGCATCCCAATTTTTTAGGGGTCGCTCCGTAGAATGGAAGAAATGCCGTGGATTTGTCTTCCGTTAGCTGAAGCAGTTTGCCGCCCCTACATTTACCATCGAATCAGCTCTATAATTTGATGCGGTTTGTTTGTGAACATTCTCTTGTTCTGCCCCTTGATCCTCCTCTATTTCACAGTCAGTCTCATTGTCAGTTATTTCTGTTTCATTGTCACTAAACTCGACTGCATCTTGAAAGGAATCTGGTACATCCAATGAGTCACTACCTGGCAGTAAATCCAAAATTTGATCACCGTTCACATATCGCTCCAATCTGTCTAAAACAGTTAAAAGCAATTTTTGATGACAAATAAGCAAAGTAACGTTTCTAACATCGTGGCGTAGATTTTGACCCCAATTGGTATGTACCTACTGAAATAAGGGCCCTGGTTAGCACGCTCCTGCACAGTGAAAATCCACAGCGGTACTACATATACACAAAAGCGAAGTGGCAACGTTGCAGCGGGACCCGAATTGCAAACAATACAGGGCGTTTTTGACATTTGGTGCCTCTATAGATTGCTTGTGTACTCACGTTGTTGTCAATTGCAAATATACATATGTAATTTTAATAATATAGTGGTAACTGGTATACAACTATAAAATTTTTATGTGAAAGTAGATGCTAAAATACTTTCTAAAAGAGAACGAGCACGTCATCGTCAATTGTTAATATAAATATGCAATTTTAATAAAAATGTGATAACTTGTATACAACTATAAAATTTTTCTAGGAGGTAGAAGCTAAAATATTTTCTAGGACAGCAAGAGCATACGCAACCATACAAAGATAAAACAAGTCCACAAATGCAACATGTCGGTAAGAGTGCAACCTAAGTCGATTGCAATTACATCTAATTTCAATAAATGTGTGTTAACTGGTAAACAATTTTTTGAGGGTGGGGGGGGGGGGGGGGGGAGCAGGTAAAAGCTAAAATATTTTCTAGACGCAGAACAAGCATGAGTAACCACGTGCAGGTAAAGCACTAATAGTTGGTCGAAAGGTCAACAGGCCGTTAAAATTGCAACCTAAATCGTATTTCAAAATTCTGTCTGTATACAACGCCAGATACAAGACGAAGTAGTCGCACAGTAACATTTATTGACAATATACTTGCACAGCATTAGTACTGGTTGTAATAGACTGTTAGTAAACACAGACATAGCATGCAGTGGCTGCTTCTGTCACCTGATGTGCAGTTTCACTTGTTTCATAGGTCTAAAGGCTTTCCTTCGTGGTTGGGTTTATAGAGCACAGTGATTGAACGAGTGAACAGATATACCTCTAGGCGAGCAGTGGCCGATCAATGAAAGGTCGTTGATGCGACATGGCGTACAACTTGTCGCTCTTGCAATTTCTTTAAGCTCTATAGAGTTTATAAGGTGGGCAGGCATGAGGGCCACCCTTTGCAAGCAACATTAAGAATTCCCAAGATGCAGCTCTCAACCCATTGTGGTTATAACGAGCATTACTGCCTATAAAGAAATATTGCCCAACGGCGTCGCTAAACAAGCCTACGTAACGTACCAAGATGTCAGATTTGAACTTTTCAACTGATAATTCTCCTTGATTTACGTAAAAATCAATCTATAGAGGTAACTTTCCCCAGTTTATCTGTATCCACATCGTCACAGGGGCTTCTTCCAAATATGTTTTTGGATGTTGCAGCTCGAAATCGTGTTTCATGTTTACCTCATTTGTAAATTACTTGCAAACTGATTTTGAGACAGACTTAGGAATCGCCAGTGAATTTCCGCCAGACGCGTCCATAGAACATACGCATTATGTCTGTAGGACACTGACTTTGACCTCAAAGGTTTCTTTAAACTGACTCTGTGGCTACAACTATTACTGCAACACAATAAGTTAAACGCCTCGCAGCGGTTTTATAGAACCGGCGAAAACTAAGAAATAAATTGCCCTGTATTAAGTCCGCCTTCTTCGTAACTTCCTGGTTCACTGGGTCTCTACGATGGGATGCACTGGTGAGACTCGAGCAAAGTTTCATGTTAAGCCGTCTGGGAACATCAGCTTGAAACTGATCTGCTTCCAGCATTCGGACCTGTAGTGCTGCGGTTGCAGGCTGATAGCTAACACGAAATGGAAAAATATCTGCATGTACATGTTCAGAAAGTAAGTGTACTGTGTCCATAAGAGGCTGTGATTTTTTGGTGTTTTGAGGGTTGACTGAGCGGTGGAGGAGGGCACCCCTGACCACAGTGAGAATCGCAGGAACACGATAGTACGTAAACTCACGTTTTAGTGTCCAGCCGCGTGGAAGATGTCAGCAAGAAATCTTCCCAAGTGCCACCCACGTGCTGTGTTCCGCTTCCTACTTGCGAAAGGTAAAACACCTACCGAATTTTTTTGTGAATCAATACGATTTACTCCGGAAAGCGTTATGGACAGGACGAGTGTGTTTAAGTGCTGTAGGGAGTTAAATGGAGGCAGCAAAAATGTTCATGACAGACACAGGAGCAAAACACCTTCTATTTTGACTAATGACTTGGCGCAAAAAATCTAGGAAACTGTTCGTGAATGTCGCCGGTTGACAGTAGATGAAATTTCTGCGATGTTTCCACAACTCTCCAAAACTCTCTAATACGAGCCATTCACAGAAACGCAGGGATATCAGAAATAGTGCATACTATGGCTCCCACAACAGCTGACAGAGCAGCGAAAGAAAAATCGGGTCAACAAGTCTCGCGAGTTTCTTGAGCGACTTGAAATGGAAGGTGAGGATTTTCGGAGTTTTGTTCTGACTGGGGATGAAATGTGAGTGCTCATTACACGCCTGAGACAAAAAGACAGTCGTCACAGTGGCATCACACCAATTCCCCATCCGCCAAAAGATTCAAAGCCACAATGTTGGGCAAAAAAATCGTGGCCTCAGCGTTTTGGGACCGAAAGGCATCTCTTAAGGAGAGGAGTGTGCCTGTTGTACATTCGTGATCGAAGTGACATGCGAATATGAATTGTTCGATTTCATGCAGTGCAAAGATGTAAATATTAACGACTACGAGATCGGTGCTCTCTGTCTGGCAACGGAAACAACGAGAGACAGTTTAATAACGGATAAAAAGGTCCAGTAGGGAACCACTCTGCCCCAACACCAGCTCGTCTGGCCTTTGGCTGAAACGGATCATTACTCGAACAGGCCGCTCTACCTTCAGGGGTGAAAAGTACTAAAACAATTTCGGTACTTGTCGATGTGACATACACATATACAATACAAATACTCAAAATTTTAATTTTTGGCAGGGACAATGGAGACAAATTATTCCAATTCCCTAGTTCAGACCAGGATCATTTTGGAGGTTTCTCTCGGATGTAAGGTAAATGCCTGAACTGGTAAGCCCCTTCCATTTATTCCCAATTGGGAATCCCTGTGCCCCACTATCAGTTTGCCTGCTAATTATCTGAAGAGAACGGCGACTCCATAAAACGCTGGATCTAAAACAGCCAGCTCTACTCCTTGGAGTGTGGAATAAAAGGTGCGAAAGATAAATAAATAAATAAACGATAATTAGCTGTATATACCTTTTCAAATTCTGAATGTGGCAGGGCTAAAATATAGGGAACGAAAGGCTATTTACAGTTTGTACAGAAACCAGATGACAGTTATAAGAGTCGAGGGACATGAAAGGGAAGCAGTGGTTGGGAAGGGAGTGAGACAGGCTTGTAGTCTCTCCCCGATGTTATTCAATCTGTATATTGAGCAAGCAGTAAAGGAAACAAAGGAAAAATTTGGAGTAGGTATTAAAATCCATGGAGGAGAAATAAAAACTTTGAGGTTCGCCGATGACATCGTAATTCTGTCAGAGACAGCAAAGGACTTGGAAGAGCAGTTGAACGGAATGGATAGTGTCTTGAAAGGAGGATACAAGATGAACATCAACAAAAGCAAAACGAGGATAATGAATGTAGTCGAATTAAGTCGGGTGACGCTGAGGGAATTATTTAGGAAATGTTTTTAAAGTAGTAAAGGAATTTTGTTATTTGGGGAGCAAAATAACTGATTATGGTTGAAGTAGAGAGGATATAAAATGTAGACTGGCAATGGCAAGGAAAGCATTTCTGAAGAAGAGAAATTTGTTAACATCGAGTATAGATTTAAGTGTCAGGAAGTCTTTTCTGAAAGTAGTTGTATGGAGTGTAGCCATGTATGGAAGTGAAACATGGACAATAAATAGTTTGGACAAGAAGAGAATAGAAGCTTTCGAAATGTGGTGCTACAGAAGAATGCTGAAGATTAGATGGGTAGATCACATAACTAATGAGGAAGTATTGAATAGGATTGGGGAGAAGAGAAGTTTGTGGCACAACTTGACCAGAAGAAGGGATCGGTTGGTAGTACATGTTCTGAGGCATCAAGGGATCACCAGTTTAGCATTGGAGGGCAGCGTAGAGGGTAAAAATCATAGAGGGAGACCAAGAGATGACTACACTAAGCAGATTCAGAAGGATGTGTGTTGCAGTGGGTTCTGGGAGATGAAGAACCTTGCACAGGATAGAGTAGCATGGAGAGCTGCATCAAACCAGTCTCTGGACTGAAGACCACAACAACAACAACCTGTCATCGCTAGCTGTGAGTTCAATTTTTGGGAGGTCGACACTAAAAACCTCAGGACCATTTCACAATTGTCCAGCAGCCGGCTATAAGGTACCGGGTAAGCGGCACTGGCACGGGAAGTCATGTGGCATCATTCACATGTGCATTATGTGATCAAAAGTATTCGGAAAACCCCAAAAATATACGTTTTATATTAGGTGCATTGTGTTGATACCTATTGCCAGGTACTTCACAACAGCGACCTCAGTATTCATTAGACATCGTCAGAGATCAGAGTAGGGTGCGCCGCGGAACTCAAGGACTTTGAGCATGATCACGTGTTAGGGTGTCACTTGTGTCATACGTCTGTACGCGAGATTTCCAAACTCCTAAACATCTCCAGGTCCACTGTTTTAGATGTGATAGTGAAGTGGAAACGTGAAGGTACACCTACAGCACAAAAGCGTACAGGCCGGCCTCGTCTGTTGACTGACAGAGATCGCCGACAGTTGAAGAAGGTCGTAATATGTAATAGGCAGACATATATCCAGACCATCACACACGAATTCCAAACTGCGTCAGGATCCACTGAGGTGAGAAAAGTTGGATTTCATGGTCGAGCGGCTGCTCGTACGCCACACGTCACGCCAGTAAATGCCAAACGACTCCTCGCTTGGTGCAAGGAGCGTAAACATTGGACGATTGAACAGTGAAAAAACGTTGTGTGAAGTGAAGAATCACGTTACACAATGTGGCGATCCGATGGCAGAATATGGATATGGCGAATGGCCGGTGAGCGTCATCTGCCAGCGTGTGTAGTTCCAACAGTATCATTCCGAGGCGGTAGTGTTATGGCGTGGTCGTGTTTCTCATGGAGATGGCCTGCACCCGTTGTTGTTTTGCTTGGTACTATTACAGCACAGGTCTACCTTGATGTTTTAAGCATCTTCTAGCTTCTCACTGTTGAAGAGCATTTCGGGGATGGCGATTGCATCTTTCAAGACGATCAAGCACCTGTTCATAATGCACGGCCTCTGGTGGGGTGGTTACACGACAATAACATCCCTGTAATGGACTGGCCTGCACAGAGTCCTCACCTGAATCCTATAGAATACCTATGGGTTGTTTTGGAACGCCGACTTCGTGGCAAGCCTCACCGACCGACATCTATACCAATCCTCGGTGCAGAACTCCGTGAAGAATTGGCTGCCATTCCCCAAGAAACCTTCCAGCACCTGATCGAACGTATGCCTGCGAGAATGGAAGCTGTCATCAAGGCTAATGGTGGGCCAACACCAAATTGAGTTCCGGCATTACCGATGGAGGGCGCCACGAACTTGTAAGTCGTTTTCAGCCAGATGTCCGGATACATTTGATCACATAGTGTACGTGGCACTTGCCGGTGCCGTCTAAACGGTGCACGACAGGCGTGGAGCTGCCGGGCACTTCTGCTGCAGTGGTCGGCTGCCGTGGCTGTAGCAGCATGACATTGTGGTAGTTGGGGCTCAGTAAACACTGGCGCCTGTAAGTCTTTCAAGTACGCCACAGGCTCATAGAAAACAAAAGCGTGCGCAATAGTTCATCTGTTCTACTGTTAATCGCCTTTCTGTTTTCGTAGCTTCTTCTCGTACATCTCCACATGGCTCGAGAAACATACACGGAGCGATTAATTTCTTTAGTGGAAAAACGGCCAGTTTTGTGGGACAATATTCTAGAAAATTGCAAGGACAGGATTCATACAAAAAATGCGTACATCGATGGATTCAAGGAACTTAGATAATTTCAAAACATGAACGGCTAAGGAAAATAACGAATATAGTAAATAAGTTATTCGATGATTTAATAATATTTCGTTGCACCATTTTCAAAAATTTTGTTTCCATTGAATATAGAATGGATAATCTCCCTAAACAATATTTTAGGAAACTGCTGGTTTACAGGCGTAACTGAAGTAAAAACTAATTCGTAATTCCCCACAATATTTGCTGAAATTCTCCAAATGCCTCTGTAATTGACTGCACTCGTTCAGCTTCAAATATCAGTAATCTATTGTCAGTTTGATAGCGGTTTCTGTCACGTATAAAGTTATACAAAACGACACAGGCGTTTACAACGTGTACAGGAAAATCTGGTTCGAAATTCAAGTGTACGGGAAAAATTATCCATTTGTTGCTCAGTGTTCCCAAGACGTACTGTAGGGTATCTGAGCTCCGGAAAGACGGTAGCTGAAAATTGTCTTTGCAACTATCAATATATTTCATCCATCTGCTCGAAGGAGGTGTCTGTGCGATCCGAAAGTCTCATTCCCCACGAGAATATAAGGTATCTTATGCCACCCACCTGTTGCCCACTTAGTCATTCGAATGTTGATATACTTATTCCAAGCTAATGGAAGAATTGCTCAGGATCGCTGCGCAGCTCTTGAAACAGAACGTGAAACTCCCCGCATTCGTTCCTTTCTAAATTAATTGAAGGAATCGATTACATTTTGTTTCTCCTTCGAAGGAAGAGAAACTAGAAAAATTGTTCACGTCATATCTCGCTGGGGCTGAACTGAGAAACTAGAAAGGAATAAAATTAAGGGATCAACCGTGCAGTGCCGTTCGCAACAGCAGCCGGATATATGTGAATACCCCGCGGCGGCATGCCGTGTACACGTTTATGTCTAGACGGCTGCCGGACAAGTGCGGAATGGACCTCAGTCTTTCCTTCAAGACTATACCCGACCAATTTGGTAATATATCATATTTATACGGAAGATTCGCCCGCTTGTAACCTTTACGTAGGTGTTGTAAGCCTTGTTTGGAAACAAATTGCTCCGTCACTCATGGTACTTGATCTGAAACTAATGCCCACTTTGCTCTTTGCCCTCAAGCTTGCGTTCAGTACTGCTCGGTTCTGTCTCTAAGCTGTTTTTATGGCAGTGTTTGTTGAACAGCAACAATGATATAGAAATGTATGAATAGCTGAGTTTGCCAATATGCAGATCGTGTTTGGGTTCACTGAAATTAGTGGAACAGGCGGCACATGTACGTTATGATGGGCTGTTCCCGCAGCAGTGGTAACCATATCACAGTACTTTCGCATCGTCTGAGGGTTGTTGCATTGCTCAAATGGCTCTAAGCACTATGGGACTCAACATATGAGGCTCAAATGGCTCTGAGTACTATGGGACTTAACATCTGAGGTCATCAGTCCCCTAGAACTTAGAACTACTTAAACCTAACTAACCTAAGGACGTCACACACACATCCATGCCAGGGGCAGGATTCAAACCTGCGACCGCAGTAGTCGCGCGGTTCCAGACTGAAGCGCCAGAACCGCTCGGCCACCGCTGCCGGCCTCTACATATGAGGTCATCAGTCCCCTAGACTTGGAACTACTTAAACCTAACTAACCTAAGAACATAACATACATCCTGCGACCGTAGCACCAGCGCGATTCCGGGCTGAAGCGCCTAGAACTGCTCGGCCACAGCGGTTGTTCTATTACTATGTGTCTTGTGTTGCACATTCTGGTGATTGTAAGTTACAAAATGGTTCAAATGGCTCTGAGCACTATGGGACTTAACATCTTAGGTCATCCGTCCCCTTGAACTTAAAACTAGTTAAACCTAACTAACCTAAGGACATCACTCACATCCATGCCCGAGGCATGATTCGAACCTGCGACCGTAGCAATCGCGCGGTTCCGGACTGGGCGCCTAGAACCGCGAGACCACCGCGGCCGGCTTGTAAGTTACAAGATTTTTCATTACTATGATGGTATTTTCACATAAACAAAAGTAATTAGCGTATAAGTCTATCATAATTACATTACATTACAAGCCACCAGAAAAAAAACTTTTCCTGACACCAAATGCTTAGAAAATATCGTTGAACAAGCTTCAGTATCATACCAGTGAATTTCAGATTCACGCAGTAGATGCCACAAATGTGCAAGGGTTAGACCACAGAAAGAGGGTAAACAGACTGTCTAACGACTAAAACGCGTACTTGATTGAAACCATTGGAATTCAAATTATTTTTATTTTCATAAAATACGTTTCAAATAAGATTCAACACGCGACCAAGTAAACCGTTAAATACAGCTATAATAAAAAGTTAAATTTCTTTCGTGACCCTTACCACTCCAAGTAAAACGAATTAAAATTCAGTAGACAATTTGTTTCACTTCAATAAAAATTAAGAAGCTACACACGCTTTTGCTGACCATGACGGGGAGATTGGAACGTCCTGACAGATTAAAATTGTGTGGGTGCACACCTTTAATCTGTCACGAAGTTGCAATATCTGTATGGTACGAAAAGTGGCAATTGACCCTGAATAAAGAAAAGTGCGAAGTTATTCACATGAGTACTAAAAAAAATCAGCTAAATTTCGATTACATGATAAGTCACACAAATCTGAGGGCTGTAAGTTCAACTAAATACTTAGGGATTACAATTACAAATAACCTAAATTGGAATGATCACATGGATGATATTGTGGGTAGAGCAAAGACTGCGATTCATTGGCAGAACACTTTCAAGGTGCAACAGGTCTACCAAAGAGACTGCTTACACTACACTCGTCCGCCCTATTCTGGAGTACTGCTGTGCGGTTGTGCGGTGTGGGATCCGCATCTGGTGGGACTGATGGATGACATCGAAAAAGTACAAAGAAGGGCAGCTTGTTTTGTATTATCGGCAAATAGGGGAGATAGTGTCACAGGCATGATACGTGAATTGGAGCGGCAATCATAAAAACAAAGGCGTTTTTGATTGCGACGGGATCTTCTCATGAAATTTCAATCACCAGTTTTCTCCTCCGATTGCGAAAACATTCTGTTGGCGCCCGCCTACATAGGAAGAAACGATCATCACGATAAATAAGAAAAATCAGGACTCGCACGGAAAAATTTAAGTGCTCGTTTTTCCCGCGTGCCGTTCGAGAGTGGAACGGTAGAGAGACAGTATGAACGTGGGTCATTGAACGCTCTGCCAGGCACTTTATTGTGAATAGCAGAGTAATAACGTAGATGTAGATGTAGATGTACGACACACACTCCGCTGCAGGATTAAATATTTACTCTGTACGGCAATGAAATTAATTATCATAAGCACCAAAGAAAAGCATAAATAATAAAATCGAACCATACGGCAAAAAAGCCAAGCCAAACTCATGGCAATATATTAGACTGAAAGAAATTTTGTAAGGCTATAAAATAGGCTTAAATGAGAAAAAAACTAAGGGCACTGGCAGCGAAAGCCAAGGCTCCGGGTTCGACACAGTGTCTTACACTCCACTGTAGTATAAAGATACATTCCAGAAACTGAAAACAGAGTGTTAGTTGGCGGAGTGGTATCAAATAACGAGACTAGAAACAAAGTTATAACTGCATGACCTACTTTTTTATGTGGAATATGTTTCTCATTTATTCCCACATCTACATACACTACACACACAGTCTGAAAACCACTGTAAAGTGTTTGACAGATGGTATTTACAAGGGACCCCCCCCCCCCTCCCCCAATCGCACGTCCTTTGGATATAGTTGTAAAGTGGCCCAATGGATAGCCCGCCAACACACATCAAGCTTGGAAACAGGAAGAATGTGCACTGGACTCTGAGAAAAGAGGCAAAATACGAGGGTGGTTTTGAAAAGTCCTCTGAATCACCACGAGTGCTACCGCAACGAGTTTTTTCACGTGATACTCATTGGACTGTTGCCTGTAAACACGTGCCGCATCAGTGCTCTTGGGAAGAGAGCTGTGGCTGTGACGTGAGTCTGTTGTTGTTCCCGCGTAGTGATTTGTGAATATGAAAAAAATAGAGATTCGCGCAGTGATTAAGTACTTCGTAAAGAAAGGTATGAAAGCGGAGGACATTCATGCCGATTTCCAGAATACACTGGGGTTCTCTGCTCCTTCATATTCATCTGTTGCCAAGTGGACGAATGAATTTAAATTTGGTCGGGAGAGCTTGGATGATGATCCGGGCAGTGGTCGGCCAAGATGTGTCACTACTACAGAAACCACTGCAAAAGTGCGCAAAATGGCCATGAAGAATCGCCGATTGAAAGTGCGTGAAATTGTCCACGCTTGCCAGACGTCATCTGAAAAGGTATATCACATTTTAACTGACGAATTAGAAATGGAAAAATTATCTGCAAGATGGGTGCCGCAACTCTTGACGCTAGATCAAAAACGCATGATAATGGACATGTCGAAACAATGTTTGCCCAGTTTTAGGAGAAACGAGCAAGATTTTTTGTGTCATTTTGCGACCACAGATGAAACTGTGCTGCACTACTATACCCCAGGGACAAAACAACACTCAAAGCAGTGGAAACCTGTTGATTCTCCACCACCAAATAATGCAAAGACAAATCCTTCGGCGGGAAAGGTCGTGGCGTCTGTGTTCTGGGACGTGAAGGGGATTCTGTTTATAGATTATCTCCCCACTGGGCAGATAATTACTGGAGAATACTATGCTAACCTCCTGGACAAATTGCAACAAAACATACGAGAAAAAATGCCAGCTTTAGCAAGGAAGAACGTCATCTTCCATCAAGACAATGTGTACATATGCCGTCACCATGGCAAAATTACGCGAAATAAGGTATGAATTGTTGCCACACCCGCCTTATTTACCTGATATGGCTCCGTCAGACTTCCATCTCTTCCCAAAAATGAAAATTTTTCTTGGTGGGCGAAGATTGACTTCAAACGAAGAATTGATAGCCAAAGTTGACAACTATTTTGCAGGCCTGGAGGAAACTGTTCTAAGAACGACGGTACCACTGCTTCCCTGGCCTGCCCGGTCACCTGACATGCCAATCGAATATGTTTGGGCTGTCCGCAACTTTTTCGTTCAGTTCCTCCTGCAGCCACCGTTGATTATTTATGGACGCGCCTACAAACTACGTGGCAGGATATTTCCCAGCAACATAGCCAGTCACTCTTGGCCCAGTGCCACGACATCTAGCGGCTCTGATTGCAGCACGTGGTGACGCTGCTCTGTACTGGATTACAACAGTCACAGTGCCTGTACTGGACTGTAATGCTAATCATTTGCGTAGTGCTATGTTCCTAACTGGAAGGATCACATCTCTCGGTCCTGGTGTTGCACTTTTTCCAAATAGTAGTGTAATATAAACCTAAGTGATTGGAAGTCTTGTCTGTGGATGGAGTGTACCCTGATACAGAAGTGAAACGTGGGTGAAAGGCTGTTCAGACAAGCAGAAGACAAAAATTATGCCATGCTATAGAAGAATGCTAAAGATCAGGTTGATAGATGGAATAACAAAAAGAAGGGATTCTGAGGCACCAAGAAATTATCTGTTGGGTGATGGAAATAAGTGGTAGGGGAGGGGGGAGGTAAAAACTGTAGAAAGAGATCAAGTCTTTAATACAGTAAACAAGTTCAATAGACGTAGGTTGTTGTACCTATGCAGAAATGAAGCTGGTTGCACAGGATAGAGTAGCATGGACAGCTACATTAAATCACTCTTTAAACAGAAGATCACAACAACAGCTGATGAAACATATTGCACACAATTAACTAAACGCATCACTGTTGTAAATAAATTACAAATAGTATGAAATTTCTATAAAAAAATGGAACAA
This sequence comes from Schistocerca gregaria, assembly GCF_023897955.1. Classification (NCBI taxonomy): domain Eukaryota; kingdom Metazoa; phylum Arthropoda; class Insecta; order Orthoptera; family Acrididae; genus Schistocerca; species Schistocerca gregaria. Next base: position 290,192,135 of record NC_064924.1, on the reverse strand, counting down.
AATCATAATGTACGTTTTATTTTTTATGTCAGCTACTGCGTACTGATTTTAGTTCGAAGTATAAGAAATAACAGATTTTATTTGATGCTCATAAATTATTAATAGCGCATAAATTATTAACTGAAAAAAGAAAAACCGCTATAAATATGTGTTTGCAAATATTAAGATTTTATTATAATTTTAGTCCCAGTTTTGTTGCTTTGAGCTCAGTAAACTCACTGATTATGTCCCTGAATTCATATTTACCAGCTTTGTCGAATTCTGTAGACAAGATAGCTGAATTTGAAAACATACGTTACCAATACTCGACCGTAAACGGTTTTTTTATCATCTTTGATACGTTGAAATTTCGTTTACAAGATGCTGCAGCCACAGGAATTGTCATCATTATCCTCAAAACTATTTCGATGTTCGGATAAGCGTCTCGTAATCCACAATTTCAAATCAAAATCCTTCAAAATATCCAAATGGAAAGCTGTGCCAACGCTTGTCATCAGGGATTTCTACTGGAATTTGAAAGCTTCCGTTTCGTTTACTAGCTTAGCTGTATCGATAATTCTGCTCTGTTTCACAGCAAAATCTCCTGCATAGTTTTCAAAATAAGATAGAGCTCTTGTTTCACACGTTGCTAACAGGGAATTAATGTGAGGTGGAATGGTATGTTATATACCGAGGTGACAGAAGTTACGTAATGCCTCCTGATATCGTGTCGAGCTCCGTCTACCCCGCATAGCGCAGCAGCTCGACGTGCCATGGGCTAGACAAGTCGTTGGAGGCCCTCTCCAGATAAATTGTCCGCCTCCGTGACGTAGCGGTAGCGTTACCGCCTACCATTCGATTCCCGGCAGGGGACTGGGTGTTGTGTGTCCTTCATTATCACCACTGACTCGCAAGTCGCCGATGTGGCGTCAAATAAAGAGGTCTTGCAATAGGGCGGCCGAACTAGCCCGAATGGGGCCTCCCGGCCAACAATGTCATACAATCATTTCATTTCCAGATATATTGAGCCATGGTGCCCCTGCACACATCCATAATTGTGAAAGTGGTGCCGATGCACGATTTTGTGCACGAACTGATCTCTCGATTATATCCCATAGATTTTCGATGGGGTTCATGTCAGGCGATCTGGAAGGCGAAGTCATTCACTCGAACTGTATAGAATGTTGTTCAGACCAATCGCGAACAACTGTGGCCCACTGACATGCCGCATTGCCATCCATAAAAATTCCATCGTTGTTTGCGAACATGAAGTCCATGAATGGATGCAAATTGTCTACAAGTAGCCGAACATAACCGTTTAAGTACTGATCGGTTCAGTTGGACCAAAGGACCCAGTCGATCTCCCTGTAAACACAGCTCACACCATTACGGAGCCATCACCAGCTTGCATAGTGCATTATTGACAACTTGGGTCCATGGTTTCTTGGTGTCGCCGCCACAGTCGAACTGTACCATCAGCTATTACTGACTGATATCGGGATCATATGACCAGATGACGAGTCTTCGGTTTTCCAATCGTCTATGTCCTAACCGAAATGGTCACGAGCCCAGGAGAGGAGCTGCAGGCGACGTCATGCTATTAACCAAGGCACACGTGGCGATCTTCTGGTGACATAGTTCAATAACCCCACATTTCGCAGCACTGTCCTAACGGATACGTTCGTCGTACGTCCCACATTGATTTCTGCGGTTATTCTACGCAGTGTTGCTTGTCTGTTATCGCCGACAACTCTACGCAAATGCTGGTGCCCTCGGTCGTTAAGTGAAGGCCGCCGGCCACTGCGTTGTCCTTGGTGACAGGTAAAGCCTTTTAGTATTCTCGGCTCACTCTTGACACTGTGGATCTTGGAATAGCGAATTCCGTACTTCCGAAATGTTCCCATGAATCACCTGAGTATAAATAAAAGATGACTTATACGCTTCTAACCAACACACGACCATAACTGGAACTGAGGCAGAACAAACTTTCATCAGAGAACACAACAGCCTCCACCACGCCCTCCAATGAGGTCTCGCTTGACACCACTGAAGTCGCAAATGGCGGCGGTTTGGGGTCCGGAGCTGTCCTTGAAGTGACCGATTTGTAACAGTTCTTTGTTTCACTGTAGTGCCGACTACCGGTGCTCAAATTGCTGCTGCAGATGCAGTACGATGTGCCAGAGACATATGCCGAACACGATGCAGTGCCATGTTGCCGCCCGGAGCCCGGTCTTCTTGCGACTATACATTCTCATGAACACCGCTGCCAGCAGTCATGTACAGTGGCTACATTCCTGCCAAGTCTTTCTGCAGTATCACAGAAGGAACATCCAGCTTATCGTAGCCCTATTACACGACCTCATTCAAACTCAGTGGGGGTGTCTTTGTCGCCTTAAACTCATTCTTGATTAACAGTCCTTACACACTCAAGGTAACTAACGCTTACAACCCTTACGGCATGTATTTATAGTGGCGGTACTAGCGCCCCTCTTACGCGACTGGCGCGGAAAATCTTTCAAATGTAGAAACACGCCTACCAACTTTCGTTTATGTCGCACAACTTCTTCTTCGTGTTGCGATTTTTTTCCATTAGTGTATTTCTAAGCCCATCATCAATTACAAGTTGGCAAAACATTCATACTAAGAATCGGGTGCACAAAACGTATGCTGAAAGTTTGGAAAAAAAATCTGCAGGTACTTGGCAGTGTCAACTTCTATTAGCAAACACATGCCGTCAAGAGCGTGGTAGTTCCTAAAGGACTGGGGTTCACAACTAACTTTAGACTATGGATATAAATCCATATTTGCAGCCACTTCAGAATCTGTCAGTTTCACAACTATCATAAATATTTCTTCAAGCATAGGCAAATAACCAACCCTACAAGTTGCATCGGTACCAGACATTCCACTCGCTGGTCCGCTTGACATTGTGTTACCCAAACTACCATCAGTTACTTTAGTAGTGTATTATACTGTAGAATTTCAACAATATCAGCTGTATAAGAGTCTCCTCCAAATTCTGAATCTCCTGAGTGCTCTTGTGTAACTTGTTCCCAGCAGTTCATTACACGAGCTGCCAGAACTTTATCTGCTATGGAAATACGTCACCTCCATGAAGTCATTCTTATAGATCAGACAGAAATATTCACAAATGCCAATATGCTTTCCTCTAACTATAAAAACCAACAAAATAGGAGTAAATAGTATTTATGTTATCTTCAAGTGTGTGCGTAGACTGTTTTCCTCACGTTGAATATTTTCAGTAATCATCCCACATGTGAACGGTCAGAGACAATAATTTATATTTTCAGAGCAGCTAACAATTTTGAGATAACTTGTGAAAGAATATTACCTGCAAAGTTCATTTTTCATTAGAAGAAGCATTTCACAGCCTATAATCAGTAAAATTGCATGTAACTAGACACTGCATTCACGACAGTCCATTTGCTTACATGTAAGGCACGGAAGAAAACTAGCTGAATATATGCTTACAAGGGAGTGCCGTATTTATTTTATACTTTGCAATGTAGGATATGTTACTGTGAATAGAAATTACCGTCGTTTACTCAGGAGATGTCAGAAGCACGATCAATGTAAACATCATTTCCTCCCTTTTTATTGCTCATGAAAACCATACATTGCATGTTATACCACCATACAGCGAGACCTTCAGAGGTGGTGGTCCAGATTGATATACACATTGGTACCTCTAATACACAGTACCACGTCCTCTTGCATTGATGCATGCCTGTATTCGTCGTGGCATACTATCCACAAGTCCATCAAGGCACTGTTGGTCCAGACTGTCCCACTCCTCAACGGCTATTCGGCGTAGATCACTCAGACTGGTTGGTGGGTCACGTCGTCCATAAACAGCCCTTTTCCATCTATCTCAGACATGTTCGATTCGGTTCATGCCTGGAGAACATGTTGGCCACTCTAGCCGAGCGATGTTGTTGTCCTGAAGGAAGTCATTCACAATATATGCATCGCCAATATGCACTATCGGTCGGAGGATGGCATTCACGTATTGTACAGCCGTTACGGCGCCTTCCATGACCACCAGTGGCGTACGTCGGGCCCACATAATGCCACCCCAAAACAGCAGGGAACCTCCACCTTGCTGCACTCACTGGACAGTGTGTCGAAGGCGTTCCGCCTGACCGGGTTGCCTCCAAACACGTCTCTGACGATTGTCTGGTTGAAGGCAAATGCAAACTCGTCGGTGAAGAGAACGTGATGCCAATCCTGAGCGGTCCATTTTGCATGTTGTTGGGCCCATCTGCACCGCGCTGCATGGTGTCGTGGTTGCAAAGATGGACCTCGCCATAGAAGCCGGGAGTGAAGTTGCGCATCAGAGCCTATTTACGCACAGTTGGAGTTATAACACGACGTTCTGTAGCTGCACGAAAAGCATTATTCAACACGATGGCGTTGCTATCAGGGTTCCTCCGCGCCATAATCTGTAGGTAGTGGTCATCCACTGCAATAGTAGCCCTTGGTCGGCGTGAGCGAGGAAAGTCATCGACAGTTTCTGTCTCTCTGTATCTCCCTGTCCGGACAACATCGCTTTGGTTCACTGCGAGAGGCCTTGACACTTCCCTTGTTGATAGCCCTTCCTGGCACAAAGTAACAACACGGACGCGATCAAAACGCGGTATTGATCGACTAGGCATGGTTGAACTACAGACAACACGAGCCGTGTACCTCCTTCTTGGTGGAATGACTGGAACTGATCGGCTGTTGGACCCCTTCCGTCTAATAGGCGCTACTCAAGCATGGTTGTTTACATCTTTGGGTGGGTTTAGTGACATCTCTGAACAGTCAAAGGGACTGTGTCTGTGATACGACATCCACAGTCAACGTCTGTCCTCAGGAGTTCTGGAAACCGGGGTGGTGCAAAAAATTTTTGATGTGTGTATTAGTACCAATAAAATCGACTGTTAGTAGTAAACAAACTAATAAAGAGCATGTAAAGCCAGTGCCAGTGTCGCATAAGATTCACACCTCATACGACGCTCATCTTCGCGTCAGATGCGTATCAGGACAGTTGGAAAAATCTTTTTACACTTTTAAAAGATTGCTTGAAGGAATTTTCACAGTTTGATTTCACGAAAGCCGATTTCCATCTTATTCAGCGGCGGATTCTTGAGCTCTTAGAACTGGGAAAGCTATTCGTCAATGATATATTGCGGAGAACTTATGTCTTAAGATCCACATCGTCTGGCAGATAATTTATCGATTCAGGACCTCAGACCAAGGCTAACCGACCGCTGCGAGTGCTCTATTATGAAGATGTTATATGTACAAGGTGACAATTATTGATCTACATGAAAAAAGTAAATTAGTTACAAACTATGGCGTGCACACACTTTATTCAACATGTAAATGTCACTACAGATATTCAGATGTAGGATAAGACATGTTCGATGTATATCATGTTCGATAAGCCCGCCATCATTGGCGATGATGTGGTGCAGACAAATAGCGAAATTCTGCATGATCCGCTGAAGTGTCGGAACATCGATGCTGTCGATGACCTATTGAATGGCTGTTTTCAGCTTAGCAATGGTCCTGGGGTTATTGCTGTACACCATGTCCTTAATACAGCCCCACAAAAAGGAGTGGCATATGTTCAGGTCCGGGAAGTATGGCGGCCAATCAAGGCCCACGCCAGTGCCCTCTGGGTACCCCAGAGCCAGAATGCGGCTACCAAAGTGCTCTTCCAGGACATCAACCACTCTCCTGCTTCGATGAAGCCGAGCTCCGTCTTGTACGAACCACATCTTGTAGAAATCAGGATCACTTTGGATAAATGAGTTGAAATCATCTTCCAAATCTTCACGTACCGTTCGATAGTCACCGTGCCATCAAGGAATATCGCAACGATTTTTCTGTGTCTGAACTTTGCACACCACACAGTCCGTTGAGGGTGAAGAGATTTCTCGGTCGTGAAATAAACACTCTCAGTCCCTCAGTCCCCCAAACGCGCCAATTTTGCTTATTGGCCAATCAATCCAAATGAAAGTGAGCTTCGTCGCTAAAACAAACAATATTCACATCAAAGTTCTGTTCGTCAGTTCTGTGAGCAATGGTGTTGGCGGAACACAACCGCTGTTCCATGCTCCTGGGGTTTAATGGCCGAGGGGTTTGAATTTTGTATGGGAAGAGATGCAGGTCTACAATGACAATTTGTCGCAGTGTCTTCCGGTTGATTGGCACCTGTTGTGCGGCTCGTCTGATCGATTTCCTGAGGCTGGTTTGAAACACAGCACGTCTTCTTTGTGTTTTCAGGCGTTTTCATCATTTCTGGACGACCGGCATTGCCGTCATCACGAACACTACCCGTTGTCTCAAACTCGCAAATCAAATTCTTGAATGTTAGCACACTTGGACCGCTTGTCTTCAGCCTGAACTCGGCCGCAAACTTCCTCTGAGCCGCACCTGCTCTGTTATTGCTGGCATATTAGGCCTTCACGAGCGCTATACGCTCAAGCACGCTGTGCCCTGACTTTTTCACGTGCAAATGGCCGACAACAACAAAGCACGCGCACATGCGCATACTACTTCCCATCATGCCCCGCGATCAGGCGTGCTGTATGAACATCCGAACGCAAAGCGCTCAGAAGTTATGACGATTTTATTTCATATAGTTCAATAATTGTCACCCTGCAGCTTCATTAGCGTGAAGTGTAGGCAGTAACCCATTATTCAGTAAGACTACATGAAACTTTCATTTAAAGCCAGATTCTGTGGGAAAAGTCTTGTTTCTGTTGTGCCTTGTCCCGTAGGGTCGGCTTGGTTGTTAACGGATCTGGCATGGTTAGTTTAAAAGGTGACCGGACGCTTTCCTGCAGCTACCCTGTTAGCTTCCCAGGATGTACTGTTAATCATGTGACAGTGGGCGAAAGTTTTCTAAATGTTTGCTAATCTTGTAACTGAGATACGACTTGGGTACCAGCCAGTCAAGTATTCGCCCAGTGCGATGTGGGAAACCACATATAAACCATTTCCAGGCTAGCCGGCACACCGGCTCTCGTCGATCATCCGGCGGCCGGATTTGATCCGGAGCCAGTGCACCTCCCCGTCCCGGAAGAGGTACTTTAACACGGAAGCCTATAAGGATGGTTAGATTGCATGAGAAAGACTACATTTTAACTAAAATTAAGCAAAATTGGCTTGGTTGTTACAAACATTCTGTTATCTTGAATTTGCCTAGCTCGAGTATTCGCTTGTTGTTACATGGACATGAATCTCAACCTTTCGTTCACTTTTTTAAAAAAATATTTGGTCCTTAGTGATGGTTATAAACTGTACTAAATGACTTAATGAGTTCAGTTCTTTCCTTTTTATTTCATCAGTTCATGAAATCATAAATTCTATAGGATCACACAAACAGTTGAACAATGAACCTTAAAGTTTTCATTATATTTTTTTTAATTCGGAAAGAGCTATAAAATCCTATATTTAGCTTGTTAGTTATTACAAAATTTGCTCTGTCAGGGTCAGCACCACATGTTCAGTCTAGGGATCTACAGGGTGGTCCATTGATCGTGACTGGGCTAAATATCTCACGAAATAAGCGTGAAACGAAAAAACTACAAACAACGAAACTTGTCTAGCTTGAAGGGAGAAACCAGATGGCGCTATGGTTGGCCCGCTAGATGGCGCTGCCACAGGTCAAACTGATATCAACTGCGTTCTTTTAAATAGGAACCCCCTTTTTATTACATATTCGTGTAGTACGTAAAGAAATATGAATGTTTTAGTTGGACCACTTTTTTCGCTTTATGATAGATGGCGCTGTAATAGTCACAAACATATGGCTCACAATTTTAGACCAATAGTTGGTAACAGGTAAGTTTTTTAAATTAAAATACAGAACATGGGTACGTTTGAACATTTTATTTCGGTTGTTCCAATGTGATACATGTACCTTTGTGAACTTATCATTTCTGAGAACGCATGCTGTTACAGCGTGATTACCTGTAAATACCACATTAATCCAATAAATGCTGAAAATGACGTCCATCAACCTCAATGCATTTGGCAATACGTGTAACGACATTCCTCTCAACAGCGAGTAGTTCGCCTTCGGTAATGTTTGCACAGTGCGCTGACTCATGTTGTCAGGCGTTGTCGGTGGATCTCGATACCAAATATCCTTCAACTTTCCCCAGAGAAAAAAATCCGGGAACGTCACCTCCGGTGAACGTGCGGGCCATGGTATGGTGCTTCGACGACCAATCTACCTGTCATGAAATATGCTGTTCAATACCGCTTCAACCGCACGCGAGCTATGTGCCGGACATCCATCATGTTGGAAGTACATCGCCATTCTGTCATGCAGTGAAACATCTTGTAGTAACATCGGTAGAACATTTCGTAGGAACTTACTTTACTTTTACTTTTTCGTGTCCTGAAACTACAATTTTTTTGCCCAATATTGGGCAATGTCCAACGCTTCTTCTTTAGCCAGCCATAGATCGTCGAAGGTGCGTCTGTGCGGGCAGGCAGGGCATTGTAGGAGATGTTCCATGTGCTGTCGAGTGCCGCAGTCGCATTTGTCGTTATTTTCGTCCAACAAACCCCATTTGATCAGATTAGATTTCACACGAGCCACCCCAGTTCTGATGCGATTAAGCATTCTCCAGGTTTTCCAATCACCAGAAACGTCGCTTTGTGGGTCCTCTCTTAGTGGATAGTAGATGAGGGGCTCATCTAAGGCGCAACTTAGGAAACGGCGTCTGGATTTGAGTCTGCTGGGGCCACACTCTAGGCCAAATATTGAGTGACGGGCATCAAGGGTTTGTCTTAGCTTCTCGGTATGTTCATGGGCTTTCCTACGTGAGTCAGAGTTTGTGAAACCTGCGGCCCTGTGAAGATTTTCTATGGGGGTAGGTTTCATGCAGCCTGTCACCATCCTGCATGTTTCATTCAAGCTAATATCTACCTTTTTTGCGTGGGCGGATCTACACCATACCGGGCAGGCATATTCGGCATTTGAGAAGCACAAAGCTTGGGATGAAGTTCTGACCACGATAGGTTTGGCACCCCATTTGCTGTTGGACAGCTTTCTTATTAGGAAATTTCGTGCTTCTACTTTTTTGCGTGTTTTTTCGCAATGATATTTGTATGTCAATGTCCTGTCCAGCACCACGCCAAGGTAAGTGGGAGTATCTGTGTGTTCTAGTAATGTCCCATCCCAGGTAACATTGAGCCTGTACTTTGCCTGCCTCGAGTTCAGATGGAATGGACTCACTTGAGTTTTGGAGGGATTGGGTTTTAAAGAATTCTTTTTGTAGTAGGTTGACATTATAGAAAGGGCGGTTTCTAGTTTCTCCTCGATGGCTTCAAACCTGTTGCCTTGCCAGGTCGTCTGCATATACAAAAGTTTTTGTTTTGTCTGGAGTTGGTTGGTCATTTGTATATACTGTATGTTGAATAGGATTGGCGCCAACACGCTCCCTTGGGCGAGCCCATTTTTCTAATTCCGCCATTGACTCTTTTTCCCCTCAAGCATTACGAAGAACTGTCTATTTTGGAGCAGGGATTCTATTACCTTGACTAGGTGGTAGTCTTTCAGGGTCTCGTAGATTTTTATGCAGTAGTGTCCGATGATCTACTGTATCATAGGCGGAACTTAGGTTGACTAGTGCCAGCCCGGTGATTAGTTTATTCTCAAACTCATCCTCGATGCCAGAATTTGACTGGTACAGGACTTTCCAGGTCTAAAACCTGCTTGGTGTGGAATTAGCTTCGAGTCAACGATCTTCTCTATTCTGTTGAGGATCAATCTTTCATAGAGCTTAAACAGGTGGCAGAGAAGTGTTATGTGTAGATAGCTCTTCGGAGACTCTGGGTCCTTCCCTGGTTTAAGGAGAGCCACTACTTTTGACTTCCTCCACAGTTTTGGGATTTGAAAGGTTTCACGGCACACGTTAAAAAGTCCAAGTATCCAGTCCCTGGCGCCAAGGCTGAAGTTTTTAATCTGTTCCACGCAAATATCATCAAACCCAGCGGCTTTCCCATTCTTCATAGTATTTATGCCATTGTTCAACTCTCTCATGCTGAATGGTTTCTGGAAGTTGGTGTTTTCCGTTGGCAGTAGGCGTGTGATTTTAGTTTTCTGACGTTTGGAGTTGAACTTGCTGTTTAGAAGGAGTTGGTTGGCCACCTGGTTTGGAGTTACGTTGGCTGGGGCCTTGCTTAGCCAGTTTCTTAATCAGGTTTCAGGCTATTTTGCTAATGTGGGACATATCCATTCTTTCTAGGGTTGATATCCACTTTTTCTCGCGTGCCTCGCTAAGGGCTGACATTAAAGCTGTGCCGCAGGTGATGGTTTCGTCGCTGAATGGGTCTTCCGCGAACAATACTTGATACTTCTCCAGGATGTCCTTTGAGGCATTTGAAACCCTGGGATATAGTGTTGTCTGCAGCCCCTATGAATATAGCGTCTAGATACCTTTCGCAAAGTCTCAACAAAGATAAGATAATTATTTGGTGTTGGGGTCAGACTGGCTAATTCCTCATCCAGCACTTGGGAATATTCTGACCACCTAGCCTTTTTAAAGTTGAATGTCCTACGGAAAGGTATTTTTGCTGTTTTAATTGTTGAGTAGACTTGGATTCCAATAGGTCGATGTTGTGTCTTTGGGATTGCATCATATACTCTTTTGCAGCAAGTGTCGTAGATGTTCCGGCTGACGAAGCAAATATCGGGATTGTAACCTCGCTTCCAAATTTCGTAGGAAATGAGCATACATTGCACCATTTAGACTGCCGTCGATAAAATGGGGACCAATTATCCTTCCTCCCATAACGCCGCAACATACATTAACCCGCCAAGGTCGCTGATGTTCCACTTGTCGCAGCCATCGTGTACTTTCCGTTGCCCAGTAGTGCATCTTATGCCGATTTACGTTACCGCAGTTGGTGAATGACGCTTCGTCGCTAAATAGAATGCGTACAAAAAATCTGTCATCGTCCCATAATTTCTCTTGCGCCCAGTGGCAGAACTGTACACGACGTTCAAAGTCGTCGCCATGCAATTCCTGGTGCATAGAAATATGGTACGTGTGCAATCGATGTTGATGTAGCATTCTCAACACCGGCGTTTTTGAGATTCCCGATTCTCGCGCAATTTGTCTGCCACTGATGTGCGGATTAGCCGCCACAGCACCTAAAACACCTACTTGGGCATCATCATTTGTTGCAGGTCGTGGCTGACGTTTCACATGTGGCTGAACACTTCCTTTTTCCTTAAATAACGTAACTATCCGGCGAACGGTCCGGACACTTAAATGATGGCCGGCCGCGGTGGTCTAGCGGTTCAGGCGCTCAGTCCGGAACCGCGCGACTGCTACGGTCGCAGGTTCGAATCCTGCCTCGGGCATGGATGTGTGTGATGACCTTAGGTTAGTTAGGTTTAAGTAGTTCTAAGTTCTAGGGGACTGATGACCACAGATGTTAAGTCCCATAGTGCTCAGAACCATTTTGAACTTAAATGATGTCGTCCAGGACGACTCTTTGTTCACTCCATAAATATTTATAGTATTTGATCATATCATATGAATCAGTTTTTGTTATTTTTTAGTCACTTTCAGTGTCAGTCGAAAATAAATGGAACATTCTTCTCCAGAAACTTTTTTTCTTTCGTTGAGTGATAAAACTGATGAAAATCCCGTGAAACCTAAATGTGGCCTCCATACCATCCAGTGACGTGAACTAGCTTGTACTATCCGACCATGATATTATTGTACTTAGCCTCCCGTGGCCGTTATCGGAAACACGTCGTAACGTTACAGTAAACGAGTGCAGTGGTGACTAAGGGCAACGCACCGCATTGTTAATGATGTCAAGATAGTTGCGCGTATACTATCAAGAGATTCTGCGTGTCCTCGATGCCACTCTCAACTCAACAATAAGCCGACTTCCAGGCGCAATGATATTCTAGTGGACTAATATGTGTAACAAAGAACGAAGAAGGAACCTAATAAACATTCAGATAATGGTATAAATTTGAAGAAAGTACTATCGACTGATACCGTCGATGATCAGTTTAAAAATACCCCTAAAAATAACGTGAAGACTACTAACATCTTCAAAATTTACAGTGCAGTAGGCTGTACTCAGATATCTTTTCGTACAATACGTTCTTAAGGCCTTTCGAAAACTGTTTTCAATCTTAGGATATATCTTACACGTGAATACGGTTTTTTTCATGAGCGACAATGATGAAAGGATTACTGAGCATTGGGAACGTCAATTACATACTGATCACGAAGAAAGGAAAAGATCTAAATATAATTATTATTTCGAATTGTGAAAAAACTGGATACGTTTACTCTTCCATTTGACGGAACAGAGCCAGAAGAAATGATTAGTGATTATGTTAACTATCTCAGTGTTATTCTTTAAGAGACAAAACGCCATTATCTTGGTTCGACACTGCAGCAATATAAAGGTGTTTGGTTTAAAAACGAATGTTTGCATACTAATTTTTAGTAGTTGCTACGCGAAATAATCACTTTAACAAAATGTCTACAGTGTTATCCAAGCAAAGGTCGTACAAGGCGTTGACTTCCAAGTTTACCAATGGATTCATTCTCTGTACTGAACAGACCAAATAACATGTCATGTAAATATTACTGAATGATCAAAGCTCAAAATATAAATAATCCACTTCTGAGGAAACAATACTTGTAACTATCATGAAATCTTGATTATCTCGTAGACATCTACTTTAAGAAGCTGAGCATTCTGACCACTACTTCACAGTATATTTATTCCCTCATGAACTTTGTTGTAAATAATCTACTACAGTTCAAAAGCAACAATTATTTACATAATTAAAATAACGAGAGAGAAAGTAACATTCATTACTCCATATGTTGGTTGTCTTCAGCAAAAAAAGGTGTGCACAATCCTGCAACAACAAAAAAAACTGATCACTTTCCCAGTGCCATGAAATGTCTGACAGACACCAAAGTAAAATTTGGAAACAAACTAAACAAAATCCTTCTTTACAACTCCGTCTATTCCGTAGAAAAATTTCTATTACAGTAATGTGTAGAAGTGGTGGGTAGGAATTACTAACTCACTTCTGTACAATTCAAACAATAGAACTTCAGCAAGTAACCACATTTACAAATTAATTTGCGATGTGAATATAAGATGACTCGTTCCACATCATTACGATTTATGATGTTTAAAGCTTTCCCGGCGTACTGATCGTTCCATAAAAACTGATTGTTCCATAAAAACTGCCGGACATCAGTAACGTCAGAAATATTGTGGCAGGACGTTACTGATATCCGGCAGTTCTCCCCTGTTTTTATGGAACATTACGATTTATCTTTTAAAATGATACGAAACTAGCTAACTAACCGTTAATACGTAGACCAGCAGCGTAGTGCACAAAACAAGATATGAATTACAACGGAAGCGAAAAATGACTACCATTAAAATGTGATCCTTCAACCACTTTTCCTTGCAGCACAGTATTTTAGGAATTCTCGCTTGCCAAGAAGTTTCACATCTTAAATTTACCGCTTTGAGGTTGATTCATTCAACTGTCGCCAGATGGCAGCTGCAGATAGTAGCGGTCAAGACAGTCTCTAGCGGCCACAAACGAAACTAGTTGAGGTGAGAGTGTTATATCGCGTAGTAACGAAGGACGGCATTTGTTTACCACACTGTAGGAAATGAATGATCCCATAATTCTATTGCAACTGTTCACTCTATTTTTCATCCACAAATATCTCTTTTTATCCTGACGTACAAACTCACTTCAGTCAGTGAAATTCAAACACTAAATGCTTAGAGTAGTGGCGATATTGCGACATGTAAATCGTTGAAATGTTTGTGCACAGATCGCAGCACAGGCGTTGACTTCATTTTTTGCATTCCACACATTCCAAAATGCTGAGGCTGGACGCAATGTCAGTAGTGTGTTTGTCACTTCAGTAGTGTTCAGGAATTTCGGGCAACAGATGCAAGACGCTGTTATTCTATTCAAGATCTTGGATATTGTAGCACAATCAGGTACTTTCCAGTTAATTTGTACCTAATAATGGAAACCGCGGAATCACCCCTAGACGTTTTATCACGTGCGGCCACCATGGTACGAGACAATTCACCCCCACGCCGCATCGTTGGAGGAGAGGCAGTACTCAAGAGAGGTATGCTACCTGCTGTCGGCAGAGTTACAGCACCGAGAACACATGCGCAGTTCAAGATTACGGGCCCCTGCCGCAGCGAATTGGCAGACACACCGTCGACTGCACAGGCAGAGGATAGCGACACCCCCCTCGACATGTCGACGAGAGGCAATGGGCTGCCACCCCCTTCGTACAGCGAGGCAATGTCAGCAATTGCAGGGCACCGCCCAGGGCATTGTCGACAAATGCTCTCAGGCGAATGTGACCCCCTAATTGATGAGCATTTTCGCAGATCTCTAGGGGATGATTACATGAACTTGTACAATGCAGACACCAAGAGATCTTCACGCCGTGAGAAAAGAAAAGAAGTGTGCGATGATACTGGTGCTGATAGCTGCTTGTCAGTTGAAGATCATTTTGCAAAAGCTCTTGGTGATGCGTGGCTAGAACTTCAAGCCAAAGAAGCAAAACTATCCAACTGAATGAAGTGCAAATTTCAGCTTTCTTCTTTGGCATACAGCTGCGGATGTGTGCTAATTGTGTACTGTTTATAGTTGTTGAGCTCTTTCTTCTGCTTATGTTCATAGAATTGTGAATTTGGTGGCTATTTCCTTGCATTTCATAAGGCAATGCTCAGCTCCATTGTGACTGTGTCTTCCTTCATTTATAATGTAACACAAGTGTAACAGTACACATTTTCTGGAAGGTGTCTTCCAATGTCATGTACTTTGTGTAGAGATTTGTATGTAACGTTAATGTTTACTGCTGAATCATTTACTTTTTAACAAGTAAAATGTATTAGAGCATACTTGGTATTGTGCCATTCACTGGTTGTTTATTTACTACAGTAAATGTGCATAAATTTGAGAATATAAAGGTTTCAGTTGGTAATGAAGTATGCTTGGCTACATACATTGTTACATGTAAGGTAACTTATAAGCATAATATGACACTTTTCATATTAAAATGTATGCTAAGAGAATCATGACTTCACACTATTCAGTTATTAGAATTAATACTTTCGACAAATTAGATTTTAAAAAAAATGGT
Source organism: Schistocerca gregaria (assembly GCF_023897955.1). Lineage (NCBI taxonomy): Eukaryota > Metazoa > Arthropoda > Insecta > Orthoptera > Acrididae > Schistocerca > Schistocerca gregaria. Next base: position 290,176,944 of record NC_064924.1, on the reverse strand, counting down.
GAACATAATTAGTATGTGATCTGTTTAAGGGTAAATTAAGTAATCTAGAAATTAGTTAGAACAATGTGAAAAAAGTTATATTCCCGGTGTGCTCACATGTTCTAAAGTGCTACTACTTTGAAAAGCTTTCGCACACAGTACGTAAGTTTTGTGATCATTTCTGTGATTGTGTCTTATTTAATAATTCTCCTCCTCAGAGGCATGCTCTGCTGCTGTTTGCCCAGTTCATAGTAGTAAAATCTATGTACCTTGTGGGCTTTGGCAGGACTTGACAAATAATTTGCTGATATGGCAACAGTTAACATCATACACATCTTGTTGGTGTCTGTGTTAATCCATTCCTCTATATGCCAATTCACTTAAGCTTTATATGTTACCATTAATTTTTTTCCTGTATGATGTAAATATACAAAATACAAAGTTTATATTAGAAAATTGTTTCATTTCATAAGTTACACTTCAGTTACTAAAACGAAGTAGCAGTTTGTGCTCTTTATCTTAGATCTTCTTTTCTTTTTTTTTTAACCATAAATTTTTATTGAGTTCAGAGGCTGATTGCCAGTGATCTTGTTACTCAACAAATGTGCATAACAGTAAAGTATTTCAAGTATGAAAATTGATTGTAATATGATTAACTGTATGTATGATTTCTTTTGCACACAAAGTTTCATCACTGCACTATATCTCAAACAGGGATGCATAATGTAAATGTTGATATCATTGAGATCATTGGACTCTTAATGACAGTTTTCACACTTGAAATCAAAGTATGAACTAGATCTCTATTAGTTAAGTGACAGCAATGCATTTTAGACCAAATATCAGTACAAAGGCCTGAAAACATAACTAGGATGAATTTATGAAGTAAAATGGATTATGGCACTGTCAGTTATCAAATAACAGCCCATTCCCCCAATATTTGTTTTGAATTAAGTGCTACAACAATAAGAGTTGGGAGGTATTTGCACTTATAGACAAAAGAAAAACTGTTTAAAACCTTTCATTGTCCAGTTATGGTATGGAAATTTCCAAAAAATGTTTCATCAGAATGGGAAATTCTTAACAGGTACCGGTAGCAATTTTGTATGAGTCATGAAGGTGCATCTTCTGTTTCATCTTCTGTTCCCTAATTTTATGAAGAACATCTGTTTTGCAGGCAGTTTTCATTTAATTTTTGGAATTGTGTACACTTGATGGGGACAACGGATAATTTATTGTTTCAGATTATTGTTACATTCCAGGTTACTCTTACATGCACATTTAAGGTATTTTGCTGAGTGTTGCTTCAGTTGTTTTGTAATGCTTCACAATCACAGCCGTTTGGTGTTGGCAAACATTTTCCACACTCACTTTCTTTTGAGATTTTATTCTTTGTTGAGCTTCTTATTGAAATATTTTATAAAATCCATAGTGCCCATGTTTAGTTGCCTTTTAGCCAATCTTTAAAAAATGTCAAAGCTCTTCGCAACCATGCTTTTGTTTTTTTTGTATTTTCCAAATGTTCAGGTTTCTTTAGTGACAGGGAAAATAAGCAAAAATCCAACGGATAGTGTGAACAAGCACCATAAAATTGTTATAGTTATCACTTTATTGAAAGTGTGAAGTGCAGGAGATATTTGTGAAAGAGAATTGCTGAGTAAGTAATTTTTGAGTACCATCTGCTAGTGCTAATAACTAGGTTTCTTTAGTGACAGGGAAACTAAGCAAAAATCCAGCGGATAGCGTGAACAAGCACCATAAAATTGTTAGTTATCACTTTATTGAAAGTGCGAAATGCGGGAGATATTTGTGAAAGAGAATTGCTGAATAAGTAATTTTTGAGTACCATCTGCTAGTGCTAATAACTATGAATGTAAGGATCATGCATATGATTAAAAAAAATTGGTTAATGGAGTCCTTGGGGGAAAGGGGAGAGAGTGAGAGCATGATTTTATTTTTTTACCACCAATGTTCATCTAGCATTGTGAGTTACAAGGAATTGATCATACTGCAAGAAGCATATACAACCCATTAATTAATGTGAAAAATTTAGTGTTCAGTCTGTTTAGTGTGCTTAGCGGGTTTCTAATATTAAAGAGGACAGTAATTCCACTTGTATTTTTGGCAATGTTATTTAAGTTTTGTCAGGTCGCTCAGACATAATGTGATGATCATTTCTTGTTTAAAGTTGCACCACAATTCCTTTATCTGTTTTCTAACGGATATTCTACAGTAGTATTCATGTTATAGCTTGCAGATTTTATAATTACATGTTGGTCATCAATGCTTGCTTCTGCCATGAATAACACTAACAAATTGTCTCATTTTAGCAAAACTGAACATTCTTGTACTGGTATGTTACAAAAGACAACATTTGAATTTCGACGTATTGAGGAACATAAACAATGACATATTAGAAAATGTGTGTATGTATGTACAAAAAAAAAAAGAGAGAAGGAATGGGCCCAAATGGAGAAATACAAAATTTTAGGTATTTGTATTGAGCAATGAAAATGTGGAGCATTTCATAAAGTGTTCAATTACTGTGGAAATATTCACATTCCACTTCAAGAAGCAATCAAAATCAAAGCTGCTGCTGGAAAGGCACTAGTTCCTTTTGAGTTTTCTGTAACAGAGTAAGTATATTCTGTGCATTCCGTATAGTTACCTGCAAATATTCTGCAATGGACTGGCATAACCACACTATATTTTTAAGAAAAAGTGCTCTCACTTCAAACAAATGTTCGATATCAACTCGAAATTTGCAGTTTATGAATTAAGGATTGTGGAAAAATTATGCAGATAGAATTCGACTCTAGTCCAATATGTCAAGAAACCAGAGCACTCAGTGCTGGATTTCTGGAATGTCTCTGGGGCACTGACTTTAGGTAACATAACATCTATTTCTCCAGGTAATTTATACAGCATTTGTCCACTGTTACAGCAAATAGAAAAAATTACTTTCTTGCACTTGAGTTCACAAATAAATCATGAAAGAAAATGACAATATATACAATGCACTTAGGATATGGTTACTTTGTTTAATCACCAACACTGCACTACACCATCAGTATGAGTTCCATTTCTAGTACAGATTTCTGGCATAATTTCTGACTTTCTCACAAAATGAATCTTCATCTCAATACATAATCACTGGTAATGGTCTGTCAAGATTAGGAAATGAAAAAGGACCAGTAAAAATCTTGTACAAGTAAGTAAAATATGAACCACAGAGTAAGTGCTGTAAGTATCCATGGAAATAAAGCTGAACTTAGTACTTTGTACCTGCATCTATACTCGGTGAACCACTTGAAGAGCATGGCAGAGGGTATGTGCCATTTTACCACTTATTTAGTTTTCCCATTCCAACCACATATGTAGCACAGGAAGAGTGATCGTTAAATTCCTCTGTGCATGCTGCAATTGATCTAATCTTGTCCTTACAAGTGAGCATTGCCTACTATTAATAATTCCTACGTTTAACAGTGGTATAGAAGTTGTATTTGATCTAGTGCTCTTTTTTTGTGAGAATCTGTTTTGGGAATTTCTCTGTGAAAATCACCCTTGTTCTTGTTGTGGTAAAAGGAGTATGGCTGATGTTGTGAAATCACCTGTTGACTTCAACAAGCAAAGGCAGAAAACTATGTTGAAGACCCTGTATGTGTATGTTGCAAGACATGTATGTTCTGCAGGTGAATGTAAGTAAAGTACAACATTATGCCAATAACATTAAGCAAAAATAGAGAAGAAGACTAATATTGAGTGTCCCATCAATGATTATGCCATTAGGGATGGAACACAAGATCAGATTGAACAAGAATGGGGAACGAAATTGTACATGTCCCTTGTGCAGTTTAAGGAATCTTAAATCAAGATGGCTGTAGAAGAATTGAAAGCCTGCATGTCCTAAATCAACATCCAATTAGAATTTATTTATTTATTTGCATTATCAGTCAATTTCTGCATCTGCACCATTTTCAAGTGCTTGTAGATCTTCTAGTCCATATATACTTGGCAATGGCATAAACAGCAAAACTAGTCACTAGTGCAGAAAAAATAGAAGTATTTAATCTAGCTAAACAATATCATTCCAACTATTGCTGCAGATTGTTTTAGATGTTGCAAAGAGAGTGAGTTCATACCTAATGACAAGGAATCACTTGAAAATTTTGTGAGCATCTAACATAGTATTTATTTATTTTTTGAAAGAATTACATTCTATCAAAGGAGACCCATTACTAACATGCTGTGAACTTTCATTGATTCCTGACAAAATCACATTTTATGACACAATCATAACCGCTTTCAGCCTTCATTAACTGTCTATTATTCATGGACGGCATTTAGTGAACAAAACTTTCATTACATGTGTTGGCGAAGCATATAACAACTGTTGTGTTTACCAAATGGTGCCCAAGGCAAATAGTTCATAAAGGTGTCCAATATGGTTAACAAAACAGTCATTACATGTACTTCAAAGCATATAGTGATCATTTTGTATACCAAATGATTTCTGAACAAAATGGAATCAGGCTCTTTGGGATCCTCAGCTTTTCATGTCTTCAGCTGAGGCCTGGTTCAGCCTATGTGAACTCATAGAACACCAGAAAATCCCGAAGTACTTAGAACAGCCATTGCTTAACCTCAAGATTGGCCTTTGTGGTTGGTGTCAAACAAAGTTTTACATCAAACTGTTAATGCTAACTGGTTTGACCAGAAACTATTTAATCCATGTCTGGATCAACTTAGAAGATGAGCAACTCTATGGATAATTTCAACAAGACAAAGTAACAACAAACACTACTCTGTTACATGTGCTTGAAATGTTTAGTGAGGAGAGGACAATCAGCAGAGGCTGTACAAATTCCAGGGCACCTCCATCACCTGAGGAAAACTGAAGGGCCACATGTAATACTCATACACGGGAGTAGCTCCTGAAAAATGTTGAAAACACTATTGTTCCTATCCCACAGGCAGAGGTGCTGTACATGTCTCACAGATTGATAAATCTAGCACAGTGCTGCATTGACGTTAACAGTTGCCATTTTCAGCATATTAGGCAACATTCATTAACAAAGGTCAATCCCGTATGAGTCCCATTGTATATATTTTCTGGGTCAGTTTTATTTTGCCAGCACTATAGCAGATGTTAATAGGCTATTAGTACCTTAATATGTATATGATTACAATGGTATTTTTCAAAGAAAAATCTGCAACTATAAATGCTGCATCCTATTTACAGTACATTACAATCTCATTTGCAGTTTTACAGTGAACACTGCTACTTACTGTACAGCTACAGGACATTTCAATCCCTGAATATAAATATTCAGATAATTTGCAGAAAGAATGGCTAAAGAGACATGTTTTCCATTTTCTTTTAATTTGGTATGGAATTATCAATTTCTTGCTTTGTGTTGGATGGGAGTTTGTTGAATATCTTCCTACCAGAGTGCACAAGTCATGTGAACTCTAGAAGACAGGCACAATGAAAAGACATTTACATGAAGCTTTCTGCCACTTCCTACACACACACACACACACACACACACACACACACACACACACATGAAGGTTGTGCCAGAAAGCTATGAAGGTTGTGCCAGAAAGCTTAATGTAAGTGTCTTTTAATTGTGCCTTTCTGCAACTTGACATTTCCTCTTTATGTCTTTTCTTACATTGTTGATATTCCTACCTGGAGTTTCTACTGTTTGAACTCTAGTAGATTATTTTAGTGACATTTGTACATCACAGTTCAGCTGTAACTGATCTTTACTATCAATGAGAAAAACCATTTAGAAGTAAATGTATTGGGATGTGAGTGCAAGAATTCCAAGATCCTTATAAAGATTTCTACAAGAAACATGGTTATCTGCTTTATACAGTGTTATCACTGCTTGCTGCTGCCATATAAATAGCCCTACTTTATTTACCTTAGGTACACTGCCCCAGAATAAAACTACAAAAAATAACCCAAATCTTTTGTCTTTAAGTCAACACAATAAGAGATGCTTGGAAGGATGTAACTCGTTGAACTGAGCTTCTTGATTAGTTTTCCTACTCCACATTAAATTGTGCCCAATTGAACCCCAAGCAATTTCATGCAGGCAGTTTCTGTTGGTGTATGAGTGCCATTAATGTCTATTTCTAATGCTAACAGTTCATTATTGCTTTTTTGAAACTGTGTTGTATCAGTCTTTGTGAAATTAATACTTAAAGACTGTTAACTATAGACCATGTGTAGGTCTGTTTGACTAGTATCTGAGCTGTACCTGCCAAGTTTGTGTTTGGACACTTGATAAAATGTCTGAGCCATTAGCAAACGTTACTGTTTTTGAACTGCCTTTTGTACCAAGTGACAGATTTGGAAACAAGGTTGGTCTCAATACTGAACAAGTCTGAGGTTAGTTTCATGCCAGTGATACAATTTGTTAATGAGATCCTCTGCTTTATTTTGAAAGTAAGACTCTATCCCTGCAAGAGTGATACTGTTAATTCCATAATATTTTAGTTCCCAAAGTACAATTTTATGACCCAAGCAATCAAAGACTTTAGCAAGGTCACACAAACTCTCTGCCCACTTCATTCAGAGGACAGAGAAGTGATTCACATTCATCAGCCATTCCAAACAAATACTAACATCATACTTGTTGATAACTCATGGACACCTTTGTCCCTATTACCATTTGTAGTAATGTAAATCAACATCTTATGCATCCACATTTTTAAAATTGTTGTACTTACTGCTTAGTGTATTTAATTACTACCAGTACTCACTTTAAAATTTTTGTCAACTAACCTCAATAAAAATTCTAAGAATTTTTCATCTTATGTAAATTCAGTAAGCATTTCATTACACCCAAAGTCCTCAGCTATTTGTTGGACAAAGTCCAAAATTCACTTTCATGCAATGGTGTGCTCCACATGTACACTCTCATAAATTTCTTCCTCAAATTAAGGCCAGTGTTTTATACCAGCAGACTTCTCCTGCCCAGGAATGCCCTCTTTGCCTGTACTGGACTGCTTTTTATGTCGTCCTTCATTTTTTTATGCATTATTTTACTTCCAAGGTAACAGAATTCCTTCAGTTCATCTACTTCGTGGTCCCTAATTTTGATGTTAAGTTTCTCAATAATCTCATTTATCTTACTCCTTAATTCTTTTGTCTGTCATTCTGGGCTCAATAGACTCTTTATTCCATTCAGTATTTTCTGTAATTTTTTCTTGCTTTCACTGAATACACCAATTTTTTAGCAAAACTAATCATTGATATCCTTTTGCCTTGGATTTTAATCCTAGCCTGAAACTTTTCTTTTATTTCTGTTATTACTTCTTCAATGAACAGGTTGAACAATAGGGTAGGAAGACTGCATCCCTGCCTTAGATCTTTTTTAATACAAGCACTTCCTTCTTGGTCTTCCATTTGTGTTGTTCCCTCTTGGCTCTTATACATATGGCTATTTTATGTCTATTAACATTTTACACCAATTTGCATTGTCAAACACTTTTTCTAGATCAACAGATCCTATAAACATGCCTGGATTTTTATCAAGTTTCACTTTTTATCAAATGCAGCAGCAGAACTACATCTACGATGCCTTTATCTTTACTAAAGCCAAACTGATTATCATTTAACTAATCCTCAGTTTTCTTTTCCATTCTTGTGTATATTATTCCTGTCAACAACTTGTATGAATGAAGTGTTACATTAATCATGTATGATTCTCACACCCATCTGCCCTTCACAATGTAGATGAGACACTGAGACACACAGCCACAACAAAAAGACAGTTATACATTTAAGCTTTTGACCAAAAGGCCTATTTCTGAAGTAGAAAACTTCGCACAAGAACAACTCACACACATATGACCACCTTCTCCAGCAACAGTGGCCAGACTGCGTACAGCAACTGCACCTGATCAGAAAAGCAATCTGTCTGTGATGTGAGTAAGGAGGAGGCTGGGGTGAGCAGGGGAGTGACAGCAGGGTATGAGAGGGGGAAGGTGCAGTGCTGTTTGTGGGAATGCCCAGGGCCATGGTGGGGACAGGATGGGCTGCTAGGGCAGGGTGCAATCAGGAGGCTTAAAGGAATCAGGGAGGGGAGTGGAAAAGGAGAGGACTAGAGAAGGGGGAAAAGACGAATAGGTGCATTAGTGGGGTAGAAAACTGTGTATTTCTGGATCTGAAGCAGAGAAGGGTATAGGTAGGTGGAGGACAGGGACAAGTAAAGGCTGAGGCCAGAGGGGCTACAGGAATGTAAGATTCCAGTATATTGCAGAGAGAGTTCCCATACTTCCTACAAACACAGCTGTTCTGAATCATGCACATTGCCATTTTTAGAGATGTGCATTCCTCTGAACTGGCTGTTGTAGTATTCACTATCACAGTATGTACAGTTTTAGAGAACTTTAAATGAATCTCCTCATTCCTCAGTACTTCATTCTTCCACTTCTTTCTACATTGATTGCTTCAGACAATTCTTAAACTGCAGCTAGCTTTTCATTATTTCTAAATTATGTTCTAATTCTATATCTGCTCCTGCATATGTGCTGCAATCCAGTATCTGATTTTAGAATATCTGTCTCACTATGATGTAATCCAGTTGTTATTTTCCGATGTCTAAAATGGTTCAAATGGCTCTGAGCACTATGGGACTTAACATCTGAGGTCATCAGTCCCCTAGAACTTAGAACTACTTAAACCTATCTAACCTAAGGACATCGGCCACACCGGCCGGTTCCCTTGTCTTTTCCATGTATACCACCACCTCTTGTAATGTTTGAACAGTATATTCACTATTTCCAGCTGAATTTTACTGAAGAACTCTGATAGTCTTTCTCCTCTTTCTTTCCTACTACCAAGCAACATTTTTTCGTAACACCATCTCCAATTCCTTCCCTACCACAGCACTCCAATACATCTGAGTTATTAAAGCATCATCTCCCAGTTGGTAATGTCGAAAACCCCTAGGGGCTATTTGCAAATGATTCTGTTGTCTACAATAAGAGTGCAGTGTCAGGTGAATGTAGTAAAATGCCGGAAGACATGCAGAGAATCAGTAACTGGTGCAGGAATTGATAGTTAATGCTGAACAAAAATAAAAGGAAATTATTGTGTATAAATAAGTGAAGATATCCATTACTGTTCAATGCAGTTCACAAAAAGTCACTGGAAACAGTAAAAAATGTAAAATACATATGAGTAAGCTTCTGTATTGACATAAAATGGAATGCCTACATAAAAGTAGCTGTAGGAAAACTGGATGCCAGGCTGAGACTCAGCAGAAGGATGTTAAGGAAATGGAATCCATCCGGGACAGAAAGTGGCTTACAAAACACTTGTTCAAATGATTCTTGAGTACTTCTTCTCAATCTAGAGTTCTTATCAGGCCCAACTAATATAAGAGACACCAACATTACAGGAGACAGCAGTTTCTCTTTTACAGCTGGTAAACAGTAACAGTGACAGCTCAATATATAGAACTTCACAGTGAAGAAGACGAGGAAAACAGAAACCATGACAAACTGTGAAAGAAATCAGTCACTGTAAAAACATAATACATCAGGAAAACCGCACCATGTGAAAAAGCCATAAAATAAAAGCTCACTAATGATTCTGCAACTGCAGTGAAACATGTTTGGGATAAAAAACAAAATTGTGTTTTGCTAAAGGCAGAACCCATCCAAAAACATACGTATCATTAAAGCAAACATGGACAAAAGAGCTTCAACCCCAAAATGATTGCTACAAATATACTCAACAAACTCCAGTGACAGGTACAGCAAGAGAGCCATTATGTACAATGGACAGGTCTACTTTTGAAATTCTGGGCATGTATGTTCCAAGAGTACTTGGGCAACATACTGCCTCCTCCCATACACATACCACAAAATGATATGATGGGAAAAAAAACCACCAGAGGAACTAGGTTTATACGAAGTTTTCTCAGCAGTCGTTATTCCCACACATCACTCAGGAATGGCAGATGATAGTGATGCCAAAAGTACTCCCTGTTACACACTGTTAGTGCCTTGCATAGATGTAGATAAAGCTGTTGTTGTTATCTGGTACTTCAAACCCACATTCAACTTAACACAGAGCACTATCAGCTTTTTCTGCTTTTAGTATTACATTTATACTGTTGTTTTCGAACTATGACTGATTACTAGCAATAAACTTATAAGGGAATAATTTTCTGTGAGGTTGTTGTCAGTATACCCAATTATTTAAAAAAAATGTCTAGAAGAGATTCTAAAGTGCACACAACATATTATCATTGTTACATAGATCCACACAATGAACACTTTATTGTCAGTTACATGTTATCCCAGAATATGATATTATAATACAATGGCGGCTGAAAGTAGGAAAAATAAGTCAAGTTTTTGACATTTTTCTTCTTCAAATTATGATATTATCTGAAATACAATAGTCAAAAAACCATGGAAACCATTCTTTAAAGAACTTAGGATCCTAGCCCTGCCACATATTTTTATACTTGAGGTTGTCATGTATGTAAAAAAGAGCATGCTAAAAAAGGAAAAAGAAAATATATTTATTCAGAATAAAACTGTACATGAATACCATACAAGGTAAAATAGTGGCACACACAGAAATCATTGTTATGCCAGTACCACCCTGTGCAAGAAAGGTGTATATATCACTCCGGATCACAACTGTTTAATTGACTGCCAATTCACTTAAAGACCACTAACAAAATGCATATTGTTAAAAAGATTCTCTAACTTTACATCTTCTAAAAAGCTGCTTTTACTCAGCATCACAGTATCTTCAAAACTGAATTTGTTAATATACTGCATATCTGATGCCAAGAAGCTCTCTCTTGGAATATATGTACATTCAAGTATTGAAAAGTGAGACTGCAAAAGTGCCAAATTGCATTAAGCATATTGTATTGCATTCTTTTATATGTTAAATATATCCCACTTAACAAAAGGAAATTATGTAAAATAGCCATGTTCAGAATTTTCTCTGTTCTAAAATCTATAACTCTATATCTTCTGGAAAACTGTTCTTGCTCAGTATCATAGAATCTTGCAAACTGAATTTCACAAATATCCAGTACTGCACACCTGCTGCCAAGAAGGTCTCTCCTGGAAAACAGACACATACAAGTATTGTAAAAAAGAGATTGCAAAAGTGCTAATTTGCATTAAGTGTATTGTGTTGCATTCTATTGTATGTTAAACGTATTCCATTTAACAGAAGAAATTTATATAAAATGCCCAAGTAAAGAATTTTCTCTGTTACAAATCATGCATATATTCCATTTAACACAAGAAATTCATATAAAATGCCCAAGTAAAAAATTTTCTCTGTTATAAAACATGTATATACAAACATAACAAAAAATGACCCTCAATGCAATGTAAGAATGTTTAATTTAATGAAATTTTGTTTAAAATCTGGGGTATAATACATGCATCTCAAAGATTTCAGCACATAAATAAATAAATCCCTGTTACAATATGTAGCCTCACTGAGTTTCTTAATCCCATACTTTGAATTCTTTTAATTAAGTAGGATGAAAACCAGTTAACAGTAATTTCAGCATCTCTAGGAGAACACTGTGACCTGCAAAATCAAGTGTTTTTGACAAAACACAGGAAATAATAAATGACAATGATTTTTGTCAATTAAATTTTATGTAATATGATTCATGAATTTAAAATAGCATGTTTGGGGAGAGAGCCATTTGAAAACCAAACTGAGATTGCCTATGCATCATAATGTGAGAGAAGTGTATTATGGTTCTCATTTAGATAACCTTGGTTTATTAAGTATCCCTTTCATCAAATCATTGAAATAAAATATGGCATTTTTGTATGTTAGTTTGCAGTTTTAAAAACACTGTACATTGCAATGAAATTAATTCAATACCATAATTAATTTTAAGCATGAAATACTGTACAATAAAACATCTTTTCCCAGTACCACACCTTAAAGAAGGAGGTAAATGGTGAGTCTGGTAACTAATTATTAATATCTGTCCTGGCACATTTCTTGTAAAGGAATCTGCCAATAACATATTTCAGTCTGTTTGGAAGTATCCCCCATGAGGGTGATGTATTGTGTATGTGCCTGAATACATTGAATATATGTGAAGAACAGGATTTAGTACCTACTTTACTTAAGATATATCAACAGCTATAAAATGTTGATAGAAACCCATCTATAAGTACATATATTAGGTGTTTAAATTCATCACATTGTACACATTCCTATATTCAGTTTTGTGTAAGTCTGCCTTAAAACTTCATTATTTACTTCAGTTGTTTTCCATTACATCACTTCACTGTAATCAGAAACGATCAGTGGAACCATTCATTACTGCATAAATAGTTGGGTCATTGATTAGGTATTCACTTACATAAATGTTTTCTATTAGTTTGTTGCTTATCTGTAATACTGGTGGGAAAATTAACAACAGAATTCAGGTTATAAGAGTTAAGTAAAATTTCCAAAATGTTGCATTTTCACAAATCTTTCACAAAAATAATTTCAAGTAATTATTAATATTTGTCTTGGCACCTTTCTTGTAAAGAGAGAATTAGAGAGAAGAGAAATTTATGGCACAACTTGACTAGAAGAAGGGATTTGTTGGTAGGGCATATTCTGAGGCATCCAGGGATCACCAATTTAGTATTGGAGGCCAGCGTGGAGTGGCATATTTCAGTCTGTCTGGAAATGTCTTTCTTTCGTCTGTGAGTTGGCATAATAGTGCTACAAAATTTTTCTAGGAATGTTTTGATACTTCCATGTGTGGATCTATAAACTGTAATAATTACAAATGACTTTTCTGGTAGCATCAGTTTACAAGCACAGGCATTTTTTATTTACATTTCTTTTCTAGTGTAGTCAGAAAACAATGTCTTTTGCAAACATTGTATTGTGTACAAAGGTTTAATATGAAAGTTAGTACATAATATGTACAGCTTAGAATTATTTCAGTAAAAGCAGACATTTATTTAAAGAAAAGATTTTAATTTTGCTTCTGATTTTCCAATAATGAGGACACTCACAAAGCAGTTCCCAAACGGCTCTGTGCCAAGGAACAGATTTCTTTCATCAAGAAACTGAGCAATTTGTAGAATGTTCTGAGCATTAATTGCAGAAACTCAGGGACTATGTCGAGAAATTGTGGTATGTATATGCATCACTTTGAAGTGTAGTGTTGCCTTCAATAACATTTACTTGTTCTGCCATTATAATGTGTAACTTACTTTTACTTGCATCATCCATCATAGATTGTTTTGCTTCCCAGGTAGCAGAATTCCTTCAGTTTATAGTTCCTCGTTTTGATGTTAAGTTCATCACTAATCTCATTTCTGCTACTCCTCATTACTTTCATCTTTCTTCAGTTTATTCTCAATCCTTATTCTGTATTCATTAGGCTGTTCATTCCATTCAACATGTCCTGTAATTCTTCTTCACTTTCATTGAGGATAGCAAGGCCATCACTGAATCTTATCACTGAAGTTTTGAATTTTGACCTAGGAATATCTGATCATAACACACTTATTATTAAAGTGCTCATAGTTGCAGTACATACAAAAACAGTACATCATATGTATAAGAGAATTTTCTCTCCCAAAAACTGCAACCAGTTTTGTGCCACACTGACCAACCAGTCTTGGGCAGAAGTATTGTCACAGACTGATACAGATGCTGTATACAATGTTTTCTCCTCTCTTTTCATGACAAATTTTGAAATGTGCTTTCAAAAAGATTATTTAAAATGAACTCTTCCAAGACTATGAAAAGACTAAACTCTGAAATGAAAACTAATACTGACCCTAATTGTAAAAAATATGTTAGTAACTTCAAAAGTGTACATAGAAAGGTAATTAATCTACCAAAAGTATTAAGAAATGATAGACTAATAAGAAAGTCAAACAATAAATCAAGGATCACTTGAGAAATTGTTGAAAGAGAAATAGGAAAAAGCTCTAAAGACCAGATTATTGTATTTAAATCTAGTGATAACATTGAAATAAAGAAGGAAGGTTTGCCTGATTACATTAACAACCACTTTCTAAGTGTACCTGATAGATTAAGCAAGAGCTTTACCAAAGAAGAGAAAACAACAGCAACAAAAGTAGTCAGTAGCATGATAATAAGTCCCACTAATTAAATGAAATATTGAAAGTAATTAACAGTATGAAACCCAAAATGTTTGCAGGACTGGATGAAGTGCCAGAGACAATAATAAAAAAAAGTCACCTCACAAATCTTGGGACCACTGGTACATATTGCCAATTTATCATTCAATGAAGGTGTGTTCCTCAAAACACAGAAAATTTCTAAGGTTAAACCATTATTCAAACATGGGGATACACATATGATAGAAAACTATAGACCTATATCCCCCCTTCCATCTTTATCAAAAAAAAATTGAAAAACTGATGTAAATTAGACTCATATGCTGCCTTGACACCTTCAATCTTGTAAATTGTAATCAAGATGGTTTTCGTACAGGTCATAGCACAGAAACAGCTATACAGGCCTATACGGAAGAAATTATTAGAAATTTAGACAATAACAAATGTCTCAAAAGTGAGATCGGCAGGAAGTGCAAAATGGTTAAGCAGGGATGGCTAGAGTACAAACGTAAGGATGTAGAAGCACATATCACTAGGGGTAAGATAGAGACTGCCTACAGGAAAATTAAAGAGACCTTTGGAGAAAAGAGAACCACTTGCATGCATATCAAGAGCTCAGATGGAAACCCAGTTCTAAGCAAAGAAGAAAAGCAGAAAGGTGGAAGGAGTATACAGAGGGTCTATACAAGGACAATATTATAGAAATGGAAGAGAATGTAGATGAAGATAAAATAGGAGATATGGTACTGTGTGAAGAGTTTGACAGAGCATTGAAAGACATAAGTCAAAACAAGGCCTCGGGAGTAGACAACATTCCATTAGTACTACTGACACCCTTGGAAGAGCCACGCCTAACAAAACTCTACCCTCAGACCTCAAGAAGAATATAATAATTCCAATCCCAAAGAAAGCAGGTTTTGACAGATGTGAAAATTATCGAACTATCAGTTTAATAAGCCACAGCTGCAAAATATTAACACGAATTCTTTACAGATGAATGGAAAAACTGGTAGAAGCCAACCTCGGGAAAGATCGATTTGGATTCCATAGAAATGTTGGTACACCTGAGGCAATACTGACCCTATGACTTATCTTAGAAAATAGATTAAGGAAAGGCAAACTTACATTTCTAGCATTTGTAGATTTAGAGAAAGCTTTTCACAATGTTGACTAGAATATTCTCTTTTAAATTCTGAAGGTGGCAGGGGTAAAATACGGGGAGCGAAAGGCTATTTACAATTTGTACAGAAACCAGAAGGCAGTTATAAGAGTCCAGGGGCGTGTAAGGGAAGCAGTGGTTGGGAAGCGAATGAGACAGGGTTGTAGCCTATCCCTAATGTTATTCAATCTGTATAATGAGCAAGCAGTAAAGGAAACAAAAAAGAAAAATTCGGAGTTGGAATTAAAATCGGTGGAGAAGAAATAAAAAGTTTGAGGTTCACCGATGACATTGTAATTCTGTCAGAGACAGCAAAGGACTTGGAAGAGCAGCTGAACGGAATGGACAGTGTCTTGAAAGGAGGATATAAGATGAACATCAACAAAAGCAAAATGAGGATAATGGAATGTAGTCGAATTAAATTGGGTGATGCTGCGGGAATTAGATTAGGAAATGAGACGCTTCAAGTAGTAAACAAGTTTTGCTATTTGAGAAGCAAAAGAACTGATGATGGTTGAAGTAGAGAGGATATAAAATGTAGACTGGCAATGGCAAGGAAAGGGTTTCCAAAGAAGAAAAATTTCTTGACGTTGAGTATAGATTTAAGTGTCAGGAAGTCGTTTCTGAAAGTATTTGTATGGAGTGTAGCCATGTATGGATGTGAAAGGTGGAAAATAAATAGTTTAGACAAGAAGAGAATAGAAGCTGTCGAAATGTGGTGCTACAGAAGAATGCTGAAGATTAGATGGGTAGATCACATAACTAATTAGGAGGTGTTGAATAGAATTAGAGAGAAGAGATATTTATGGCAAAACTTGACTAGAAGAAGGGAGCGGTTGGTAGGGCATATTCTGAGGCATCAAGGGATCACCAATTTAGTATTGGAGGGCAGCTTGGAGGGTAAAAATCATAGAGGTAGACCAAGATCTGAATACACTAAACAGATTCAGAAGGATGTAGGTTGCAGTAGGTACTGGGAGATGAAGAACCTTGCACAGGATAGAGTAGCATGGAGAGCTGCATCAAACCAGTCTCTGGACTGAAGACCACAACATCAACAACAAATATGTGGCAGGAATCAACCTAGATCTTTGCAAGACCTTCAGTACAGTAGGACATCAATTTCTCCTTGACATACTGGAGGCAATAGGCATCAGAGGAATTGGGAGGAAATGGTCTGAATCCTATCTCCAAGATAGAACTCAAACTGTGGAACTCACCTCATCTCAGAATAAGTCAAAAATGTAGTGGGTAGCTGATGCTAAGACAATGGCAGTAGGTGTCCCTCAGGGTAGTGTTCTTGGCCCCCTGTTATTCCTAATCTATATAAATGACATTTAAAGGCCCAACAGATCATCAAAAATTATGTTATTTGTGTAATTATAAGTGATGACAGCAAATCCTTATTCACTAGAGCTGAAAAAGTTCTGAAGAGTGTGCAACAGTGGTTTTAAATGATTAAGGGAAAACATCATATTAAGTTGTGAAACAAATACTAACAAAGAGATAGAGGGTCTGGTCATTGCTTATCTCAACTCATTACAGCGGATAGATTCACAAAACAGGACAGAAAATGTACAGTCCTAGCTTTCGGAACTTTGTTCCGTCATGAGGGAGGAGGGAGGGGGAAAAAAGGGAAGAAGGAAAAGTGGATTCAGCTACTCACAACCTTTCCCTTTTGCTTCATAACCTGGGTTGTGAGTAACTGAATCCACTTTCCCTTCTTCCCTTTTTTCCCCTCCCTCCTCACTGATGAAGTAACAAAGTTCGGAAAGCTAGCAATGTACATTTTCTGTTCTGTTTTGTGAATCTATCGGCTGTAATTAGCTGAGGTAAGTACTGGCCACACCCTCTATCTCTTTGTTGGTATTTGTTCAACAGTGGTTTTACACTGTTCAGTTAACACTCAAAAAAAATTACATACAGTACGGTAAAGTAAATGAGAAGGATGATCACCATTTATCATTGAGTGACCTTGAAATAGAGAAAGTCTGGTCTACAAAATTTTTGAGCATGTACATTGATCAGCACTTGAGCTGGAAAGACCATGTCATATACATATCCTAAAACTCAATTCAGTATGTTTTGCACTGAGAATAATTTCTAGAGTTTGCAGTGCAGAGTGTACAAGATTTCTATACATGGCCTATTTCGATTCTACATCTACATCTACATCCATACTCTGCAAGCCACCTGACAGTGTGTGGTGGAGGGTACCTTGAGTACCTCTATCAGTTCTCCCTCCTATTCCAGTCTCGTATTGTTCGTGGAAAGAAGGATTGTTGGTATGCTTCTGTGTGAGCTCTAATCTCTTTGATTTTATCATCATAGTCTCTTCGCAAGATATATGTAGGTGGGAGCAATATATTGCTTAACACTTCAGTGAAGGTATGTTCTTGAAACTTCAACAAAAGCCCGTACCGAGCTACTGAGCATCTCTCGTGCAGAGTCTTCCACTGGAGTTTATCTATCATCTCCATAATGCTTTTGCGATTACTACATGAACCTGTAATGAAGCGCGCTGCTCACCATTGGGTCTTCTCTATCTCTTCCATTAACCCTATCTGGTACGGATCCCACACTGCTGAGCAGTATTCAAGCAGTGGAAGAACAAACGTACTGCAACCTGCTTCCTTTGTTTTCGGATTGCATTTCCTTAGGATTCTTCCAATGAATCTCAGTCTAGCATCTGCTTTACCAATGATTAACTTTATATGATCATTCCATTTTTAATGACTCCTAATGCGTACTCCCAGATAATTTATGGAATTACCTGTTCCAGTTGCTGACCTGCTATTTTGTAGCTAAATGATAAGGGATCTATCTTTCTATGTATTCGCAGCACATTACATTTGTCTACATTGAGATTCTATTGCCATTCCCTGCACCATGCAGCAGTTGGCTGCAGATCCTCCTGCATTTCAGTACAATTTTCCATTGTTACAACCTCTCAACATACCACGGCATCATCCGCAAAAAGCCTCAGTGAACTTCCGATGTCATCCACAAGGTCATTTATGTATATTGTGAATAGCAACGGTCCTATGACACTACCCTATATCACACCTGAAATCACTCTTACTTCGGAAGACTTCTCTCCATTGAGAATGACATGCTGTGTTCTGTTATTGAGAAACTCTTCAATCCAATCACACAACTGGTCTGATAGTCCATATGCTCTTACTTTGTTCATTAAACGACTGTGAGGAACTGTATCGAACACCTTGCGGAAGTCAAGAAACATGGCATCTACCTGGGAACCCGTGTCTATGGCCCTCTGAGTCTCGTGAATGAATAGTATGAGCTGAGTTTTACACGACCGTCTTTTTCGAAACCCATGCTGATTCCTACAGAGTAGATTTCTAGTCATCAGAAAAGTCAATATACTCCAACATAATACGTGTTCCAAAATTCTATAACTGATCGGCGTTAGAGGTATATGTCTATAGTTCTGCACATCTGTTCGACATCCATTCTTGAAAATGGGGATGACCTGTGACCTTTTCCAATCCTTTGGAATGCTACGCTCTTCTAGAGACCTACGGTACACCGCTGCAAGAAGGGGGGCAAGTTCCTTCGCGTACTCTGTGTAAAATCAAACTGGTATTCCATCAGGTCCAGTGGCCTTTCCTCTTTTGAGTGATTTTAATTGTTTCTCTATCCCTCTGTCATCTATTTTGATATCTACCATTTTGTCATCTGTGTGACAATCTAGAGAAGGAACTACAGTGCAGTCTTCCTCTGTGAAACAGCTTTGGAAAAAGACATTTAGTATTTCGGCCTTTAGTCTGTCATCCTCTGTTTCAGTACCATTTTGGTCACAGAGTGTCTGGACATTTTGTTTTGATCCACCTACCGCTTTGACATCAGACCAGATTTTTTTAGGATTTTCTGCCAAGTCAGTACATAGAACTTTACTTTCGAATTAATTGAACGCCTCTCGCATAGCCCTCCTCACACTACATTTCACTTCGCGTAATTTTTGTTTGTCTGCAAGGCTTTGGCTATGTTTATGTTTGCTGTGAAGTTCCCTTTGCTTCCGCAGCAGTTTTCTAACTCGGTTGTTGTACCATGGTGGCTCTTTTCCATCTCTTACGATCTTACTTGGCACATACTCATCTAATGCATACTGTACGATGGTTTTGAACTTTGTCTACTGATCCTCAACACTATCTGTACTTGAGACAAAACTTTTGTGTTGAGTTGCCAGATACTCTGTAATCTGCTTTTTGTCACTTTTGCTAAACAGAAAAATCTTCCTACCATTTTTAATATTTATGTTTATGGCTGAAAACATCGATGCAGTAACCGCTTTATGATCGCTGATTCCCTGTTCTGCATTAACTGTTTCAAATAGTTCGGGTCTGTTTGTCACCAGGAGGTCTAAAATATCACCACAAGTCAGTTCTCTGTTTAACTGCTCAAGATAGTTTTCAGATAAAGCACTTAAAAAAATTTCACTGGATTCTTTGTCCCTGCCACCTGTTATGAACGTTTCATTCTCCCAGTCTATATTTGGCAAATTAAAATCTCCACCCCAAACTATAACATTGTGGGGAAATCTACTCGAAATATTTTCCAAATTATTCTTCAGGTGCTCAGCCACAACAGCTGCTGAGCCAGGGGGCCTATAGAGACATCCAGTCACTATCTCTGAGCCTGCTTTAACCTTGACCTTCACCCAAATTATTTCACATTTCGGATCTCTATCAATTTCCTTCGATACCATTGCACTTCTTATCACTATAAACACGCCTCCCCCTCCACTGTCCAGCCTGTCTCTGCGGTTTAAATTCCAATCTGAGTTTAGGATTTCATTACTGTTTACGTCTGGTTTCAGCCAACTTTCTGTCCCTAGTACTAAATGGGCATTGTGACCATTTATTAATGAGAGCAGTTCTGGGACCTTTCTATAGACGCTCCTGCAGTTTACTATTAGCACATTAATATCGTTATTCCCTGTTGCATTTTGCCTACCTTGCCACATCTCAGAAGGCTCCTTGTTTAGCCTAGGGAGGGAATTCTCTAGCCTAAAAAACCCACATGTGCACTCCACACGTGCTCCGCTACCCTTGTAGTCGCTTCCAGCGTGTAGTGCACACCTGACCTATTCAGGGGGATCCTACATTTCTCCACCCGATAGCGGAGGTCGAGAAATTTGCACCCCAGATCTCCGCAGAATCGTCTGAGCCTCTGGTTTAAGCCTTCTACTTGGTTCCAAACCAGAGGACCACGATCGGTTCTGGGAATGATACTACAAATAGTTAGCTCAGATTCCACCCCACAAGCAAGGCTTTCTGCCTTCACCAATTGCGCCAGCCGCCTGTACGAACTAAGGATGACCTCTGAACCCAGACGGCAGGAGTCATTAGTGCCGACATGAGCAACAATTTGCAGTCGGGTGCACCCAGTGCTCTCTATCACCACCAGCAGGGCCTCCTCCACATCTCGGATGAGAACCCTCGGCAAGCAGACAGAGTGAACGCTGGCCTTCTTCCCCGACCTTTCCGCTATTTCCCTAAATGGCTTCATCACCCACCTAACATTGGAGCTCCCCATAACTAATAAACCCCTCCCCCCGTGTGCCTGCTCGGACCTTGCTGAAAGAGCAGTCACATGTCCGCTCACAGGCAGAGCGAGCGATGCCAAATGGCCAGCGTCCAGACCCTCTGCTTCGTGCGCCGTGAACGAAGCTGAACCTGCCATTCCCCTTGAGGAGAGGGTGGCCCAACCGTGCCCGGTACCCGCAAGGATGTCTCGACAGCAGGGACATCTGGGTGAAGCATGTAACACCTGGGGTATACCATGCGGCGCACCAGACTCCCCACTGCCGCTACACTCCGAGGCAGCAGCCTGAAGACGCCTGACCGTGGCCATCAACACGTTCAGCTGTTCGCGAACAGTGGCCAGCTCCTCCTGCATCCATACACAGCAGTAACACATCCTATCCATCCTAAGAAATTAGTTTACTATACAGAGTTAATCAACTTTTAACTAGACTGCTAATAGCTGACTAAACTGTGGTTACTAGACACTTCTTGTTGAAAACAATGAAAATAGGCAGTACCTGTCTCTGGACTGTATTCAAAACAAACACTAGCACTACTGGCACTACAGTTGACTAAAGGGACTCTCTCTGACAGTATTCAAAACAAACACGAAATCTGTGGAACACTATTACTAGCACTCGACAATTAAAGCTTCCTAAAAACAAAAACACATGGAAGAAGAAGTGACAAGTAAGAGAAATACAGTTAATACTTAAATTAAAGTAGCCCGCTGCACAGCAGACGTGAAGCAGACGGCAGTTACGACAAAACTGACACTATGGAATAACATTCTGGGCTGCAACTAAATGTTGCTTGAGAGAGGTTTTTAAATGACAGAAAAGGGCCATTAGAATTATTACACACAACTCTCCACAAACACACTGCAAGCCCTTGTTCATGCAGCTAAACATGCTTACAGTACCATCTTTGTACACATTAAAAAACATACTGCATACAAGAACACACCTGAGTAGTTTACGTGTAAATTCAGATGTTCATGATTACAATACACATATCTGTAAGAATCTGCATGTAAAAAGAACAAGAAAAACAAAAATTCAAAAACATGTGAGCCACTGTAGAATAAAGCTTTATAATGCTCTTCATTAGGGGAACAGAAGATGAAGGAAAATTTAAGTCAGAATTAAAAAAGTATCTGATAAATAAATGTTTATATAGTATAGATGGATATTCTGAATACTTAAGTCATTAACTGATAGTTGTATTGTCAATATCATGTTGTCCTCATTGTCAGTTCTATGTCTTGTTTCTCTTTTAACTCTAAATTATGTGTAATTTGTGTTTTCCAAAATGTACTAAATATAGATAAATTCATCACATACAGTACGTGTTAAAAGAGCATGTCAAAGAATAACCCATAAATTCAATGTTTTAATTTTCAACATATTATATAATGTTAATTTTATGTGTTTGATAGAAATTTGTAATATTCTGCTGTGTATATTCTGGACAGTATTATGACAATTCCTATATCATGTAAATGGCGCAAAGAATGATAATAAATGAAATGAAATGAAAATGAAATGATGCCCATTCAAAGTTAATTTTAATGCCACTCTAGAATTTTTCTTTCATTTCCAGCATTGTTTCTTTTATGTATAGACTGAACAGTTGATTGTATCCCTGTCTTATGCTGTTTTTAATCTGAGCATTTAGCTCATGGTCTTCCATTCTTATTGTTCCTTCTTGGTTCTTAAACATATTGTATATTATGCATCTTTTGTCAGAGATTTTTCCTATTTTTCTCAGAGTTTTGAACATCTTATGCTGCTTTATGTTGTCAAACAATTTTTTCTGGGTCGACAAAGGCTACGAAAGTTGTCATGACTGTTCTTAAATCTTATACACATTATCAGCTGCAACATCACAGCTATCTCTCTGGTGCCTTTACCTTTCCTAAAAACAAACTGATAATTACCTAGAAGATCCTCAGTTTCCTTTTCCATTTTTACATAAACTGATGAGCCAAAACATTATGACCACCTACTTAACAGGGTGTTTCTCCATCTTTGGAATGAAATACATCACTGATTCTGCATGTTAGGGATCCAGCAGTTTGTTGGTAGGTTTGTGGAGTTATGTGGTATTAGATGTCTATGTACAGGTCATGTAAAAATGGGCCACTGATTTGTGTGTGCAGTGATAGCACCCAATAGCGACACAGATGGGTCCCATGGATGTACATCAGGCAAATTTGGTCAGCAAGACATCAACATGAGTTCACTATAATAATCCTCAAACCTCTTTAGCACGTTTCTAGCTCCAGGAAATGGGCATTTGTACTGCTGAAAGATGACATCACCATTGGGGAAGACAACAAACATGAAGAGATGCAGGTGGTTCACAGCTATCAGCATGTCTTTGATTGCTACCACACGTCCCATGCAATGGCAGGGAATGTCTCCCAAAGCATAATACTGCTCCCAACATCATGCATCTGTGGCTCACTGCACTTTTCAAACAACCATTTATGTTGATGAAGCCATTTGTGGAGATGACCAGTGACCTAGTGTAGAAAAAATGGGATTCACCCGAAGAGTCAATACATTTCCCTTGATTGATGGTCAAATCCCTGATTCTCCCATACCCACTGCAGTTATAATTGATTATGTCACTGAGTGAACATGTGAACATGTAGGGGTGGTCTGCTATGGAGTTCCATGTTCAACAATGTACAATGAACAGATTTGCAAGATGGTGGCTAGTGTTGATATACATAGTGTTCATGCGAAAAAAAGTGAAAATTACCTTGATAAAAACAGCTTGTCCACGAATTGTAGTGATCAAATCAGAAAGTTAAATGATCATGAAAGCAGTCTGCAACTAACCATTAATACTCTGATGAGCGAACTAAAAAAACTTACATCCAGAAAGTGTGAACCTACATCAAACTTGCCTCACAGTAACCACAAAATTCCAGGCAAAGTGAAAAACAAAGTGCCTCATTGGCAACAAAGCTTATTGTATGAGCCTAATATCACGTTTACAAGCAAGTTCAGTGTGCAATCAACTGTGCAAGATAAGAAACATTGTGCATGTGATAAAACTAACTTCTGAGCTGAATATGAAACTGCAAATAAGTGGAGTGATACATCCAAAAGAATGCCTAACAACTCAACTACTGTTATGAAAGGAAATGAAACTGAAAAACCTGAACACTTGTGTGACCTAAATATCAAGTGTTTGTCCAGCGCTGATACTAAATTGTTTGGCCATAATGCCAGTGAGCCTTCTAAACATGCAGAAAAGCATAAACGAAGAAAAGTAGTTGTGATGGCAGACAGTCATGGTCATGGATTTGCTCACCTTCTGAATGGTCAGTCCAGTGTACAAACAATTGCTTACATAAAGCCTGGTGCTTCTATGTCAGAAGTTTGCAAGCATGTACGATCCACAGACGTTGCTGACTTATCCTCTGAAAACTTTGTTGTGCTAATTGGTGGGTCAAATGATGTATATAAAAACGAAACACACAAAGCAAAACTAGAACTAAATAGTTGCTTAGGACAGTTGACACACACAAATGTTTTAGTCCTGAACATCCCACATCGGAATGACTTACCATCTTGGTCATGCGTAAATAAAGAAATAATCAATGCCAACCAACAAATTTCAATACTTTGCAAACATTTCAGAAATGTAGAACTCTTAAATGTTAACAATATTGGGCGCAGATTCCACACATTACATGGATTGCACATTAACAACATGGGGAAAAAATTGCTCGTCAGAAAAATTGAAGAAATTAGCATCAAGAGGTGTCAAACACTCGAAAGCAAAATCATCCTGTATTGGCACCCCAAATATTCAAAGGAAACAACGCCAGCAAGACCTCACTCACCAACATCAACAACAAAATAAGAAACAAGGTGCCTCCAATATTCAGGCACAGCGACAACAATGAATGCAGTAACAGCTCTACCAATTGCAGACCAAGCTCTAACATCAGCAGCAATATTATCAGCAGTAGGATCAGCAGATGAACAACTACCAGGGGAGCCTAACACAGAAGAAAATTCTGCTGCAGATGATAATAGAAGAATAGGTGCAGTCGGGAAAAGAAAAGCAGTACTTCCAGCACACCTGAATGATTTTTTATTGACAAGGTAATGGTAAGTGATCAATTAAATATGCCGAAGTCTAACAATATACCAAAGCCTAACAAATCCTTTAATTTCCTGCTGATTCATCAATGTCCAATCATTGCTAAACAAATTAAGTGAAGTTGAAATTTTATGTACTGATGAGCTAAAAAACGCTTCTGTAATGTGTATTACTTAACACTGGCTGCCTAAAGATGCAATGTCAGTCACAAAGCTTGCAGACTTCAATCTTTCATCATCATTCTCTAGAATTACATCCAGTCATGCAGGGTCATGTATATTTGTTAAAAGCGGCCTTGATTATTGTAACATAAAACCCATTGAACTGTTAGCTGAAGAGAAAGTTTTTGTAGTATCTGCAGTTGAACTCTCTGCATTAAAATTAATAATCATCTGTGTATATAGGAGCCCTGATGGGAACTTAAATGACTTCTGTAAGCAACTAGAAGCAGCTTTAAATACTATAAAAAAACTTCAACAAAACAGTGATCATATGTGGAGTTTTTTAGGTTGATTTTCAAGAAATCTCAAAACACCAGCAAAGCTTGATGACCCTATTGGAAACATATAACATAAAAGCCACCATAGACTCTCCTACAAGAGTTACACCAACAACTATCTCAACAATTGATCAGATATTAATAAACACAAATGTAAATCACAATTTCTGTGCCGGAAATCTTAATACTGGCTTCAGTGATAACTACGCACAGTTTATTGCTTTGCACACCCCAAGTGAAACAACTGAAAAAGAGGAACTTGTAAAAGAAGCAAGGAAATTCACTAACAAACAAGTAAACCTTTTTGCACAAAGGCTAAGTGAAGAAACTTGGTATGAATTGTATATTGTGAAAATACTAACAAAAAGTTTGAAAAATTCAAGGAAATCTTCATGTCATACTTTGAAGCTGCATTTACATTTAAAAAAATGTCAACCTAACTTCAAAAAGAACAAATGGATTACAACAGGTATTAGAATCTTGTGCAGAGAAAAGAAGATTACACAATATAGCAAAGACACACAACATGCCTCATGAATTTCATTTGTACCTGAAGAATTACAAGAGGATCCTCAAAAATGTTGTAAGGAAAGTTAAAACAATGGCAAATGACAAATACATTGAAAATTCAAAAAACAAATCTAAAGCTGTATGGGAAGTTATAAAAAATCAAACATCAAGTGAAACTAAACAATATAAACATATGAACTTATGTTATGAATGACAAATGATTTCTTGCCCAACAGAAATTGCAGGGACCTTCAACAAATATTTTGCAAACGTGAGTGAACAGTTGGTGAGTGGACTGGAAGAACAAAACAAAATATCACACCCACAATGCAATAGTGTGAGAAATGTGTCTACATCTTTGTTCCTTTCACCCACAAATACTAAATAAATTTTATCAGTTATAAAAACCTTGAAAACAGGGTACTCATGTGGAATTGATGGAATACCAGATGCAATTATTAAAAAATGCTGTCTTGCCTTAGCTGAACCCTCGACAAACTTGTGCAACAGCTCACTGGCATCAGGAACCTTCCCTTCATGATTAAAAACAGCAAAACCGAAACCACTGTTCAAAAAAGGAAATCCAGACTGTGTTTCAAATTATAGACCAATAGCTCTACTGCCTGTATTTTCAAACATTTTAGAATTTTTTTAAATGGGAAATTATCTGATTTCCTAAATAAAAATAAAATTCTCTCACCTTCACAAAATGGCTTCAGGAAAGGCTATTCAACTGAAAGTGGAATATTTGAATTTCTTAATGAAATCTGTACTAAACTGGATGCAAGTGAGTTTGTGATAGGCACTTGTCTTGATTTGACATCATTGACCATAATGCCCTACTGCAGAAGCTTGACCAATTAGGAATTAGAGGTATATCCAATGAGTGGCTCAAGACATACCTATGTGATCGCAATATACTGACCATAACAAAATCAGCTATTACTATTCAGGATATGAAAATGTGAAATACGGCGTCTCTCAAGGATCAGTACTAGGACCCATTCTGTTTCTCCTCTATGTCAATGATCTTATGTACAACAAGTATTGCCAAACTACCCTCCAATTTGCAGATGATACAAGCTTCCTTATTAGTGATAAAACAGAAAAAAAAACTAAAAGACTCTGCTATCCAAACAATGAACAGTGTAGAACAGTGGTTCAGTTATAACAAGCTAATTATAAACAAAGAAAAGATGGTAGCACTGAACTTCTATAATGTAAAAGGAAGACACCACCCAAACATAGAAATAGAACTTAGGGACAGAGTTCTTGAAAGCGTTGACAGCACTAAATTTCTGGGACTCTGGCTCCAGAACAACACAAAATGGGAGATACACACTGAATATTTGCAAAGAAAACTAAGCAAAACCTGTTACATGATACGGATCTCAAAAACCTGTTGCAGCAAAACCAGCCTGTTAAATGTATACTACTCCTATGTGCATTCTGTAATTAAATATGGCATAATCTTCTGGGGCAATACAACAACAAATATGAAACTTTTCAGGATGCAAAAGAGAATACTAAGAATTATTGAAGGGGTAAACAATACGAAATCATGCAGACCCATATTCAGAAAACTGTCAGTTCTTCCTCTTCCTTGCATTTTTACCTACAAAACATCAGTTTTCATCAAACAATATATTGATAGACCCCCAAACATCTTTTTAAAAAATGAAGATATACATGCACACAATATGAGGCAAAAATCTGACCTTCATATGAAACAGGTGAGAACATCATTGTGCTGAAAAGGCACACTACATACTGGGATAAAGATTTTCAATAATCTACCTAACCATATTAAATCAATAGGTAAACTCTGTAGTTTTAAGGCTGAAGTAAAGACATATTTAATTGATCATTGCTTTTACAGTCTGACAGAATATATAAAAGCCAAACAACCAAAATAAAGATGCATTATTAATATTCTACTTTTTATATTGCCTGTAATGTTTGTTGTATGTATGAAGCTAAATTACTTCAATATCTAGTCCTTAGGATTGCAATACAAACTGTATTCTATCTTGTAAATACCTAACCATGTCTTTGTATATATTCTATACAAATAGGATTTGAAGGACAAAATAAAAAAAGTAAATAAATAAATAAGCAAGAATGGTGTACTCCAAAACACTTGTGTATGTACCAGCATTGCCACTGTGCTCTTTTGGCCAAGATGCCATAGATCACCATCTATCCTACTTTACAGAGCAGAAAAGCCTCTGAACC
Organism: Schistocerca gregaria; assembly: GCF_023897955.1. Classification (NCBI taxonomy): domain Eukaryota; kingdom Metazoa; phylum Arthropoda; class Insecta; order Orthoptera; family Acrididae; genus Schistocerca; species Schistocerca gregaria. Next base: position 290,148,764 of record NC_064924.1, on the reverse strand, counting down.
TCATGTTCCATGAAGAGTCATTTATGTCCAACTATATAGCACTCTGTGGTAGTCTCACTATCCTTCTACCTCTTTTTGTAAATGCTCACCACAGTAGGCTGTGAACATTCAACCAGCTTTGCTGTTTTCAAGATCCTCATTCATAGGTTCTACATAATAATAGTCTGCCCTTATTTCAGTGGAGCTCCCCATTTACAGCCCATATGTTTGCTAGGGTGTTCCCCTGTTCTTGTCTGCTGCTCTTACATACTTTTGTTCCCATGTCATGTGCTCCTAACATAACCAGGCAACATCCAACATGGTGGTGTGCAGTGTTCATAATGTTTTGGTTTATCAGTTTATGTTATAATTGTCAGCTACTTGTGTGTACCATTAGGGTGACTGTGCAGTAATTCTGACATTTACCTGCCATTGCTGTCTTTGGAATTCTGTGGATGATATTTCTACAAAATTCTGACTATACACCACCAGTCTAACAGAGTCACATTAGTTTGCATAGTCATTTGGTTGTTACTTCTCCCAGTGGTTTTAGAAATTTTGAGAGAATATTATCTACCCCTTCTGCCTTAGTTGATCATGTGTCTGCCAAAGCTCTGTTACACTGTGACTCTAATACTGAAACCCATACATCTTGCTGATCAACTCCCATTTTTTCCTTTTATCACATCATCAGAAAAGTTGTAGAGGTCTTACTGTATTCTTTTTGCCTGTTTGCTGTCTTCTCTATGTTTAGCAGTGCATCTATAATGTTGCTGCCCTTGCTTTTAATTTCATTGAAGATTGTCTTGACTTTTTCATATGCTGAATCAGTTCATCCAACAACCATCTCTCTTTCAATTTCTTCACATTTTTCTTGCAGCCTTTTTGTCTTAGCTTCCTGTTTATTTAATTCCTAACTGTTCATGTTGTCATATGCCTGTCTTTCTCTGAATTTTGTTGTACATACTTCTTTCCTTGATCAATTGAAGTATTTCCTCTGTTACCCAAGTGTTCTTGGCAGTTTTTTCCTTGTACCTACTTTTGTCTGTACAGCTTCAGTGATTGTACTTTTTAGATATGTTCATTCCTTCCTCTACTGAACTGGCTACTATTGTATTTATTATCACAGTATCTACATACTTAGAGAACTTCAAATGCATCTCATCATTTCTCAGTATGGCAGTGTCCCATTTCTGTCTACATTGACTCTTTCAGTTTACTCTTCATTGTTACTAAATTGTGATCTGACTCTGTATCTGCTCCTGAATATCCCTTACTGGTAAAGAATGTCATGGAGTTGACCAAAGCTTTATTCAAATTTTGGACTTTTGTATTCTGTCACTGATTTGAGAAAATATTAATGTATATGGGTCATCTGTCAGTTGTGCCTGAGAAATGTTTTTTGTTACCTCCAAAGCAGAGGTGTTACATTTAATGAGGAACTAGTTCCAATTGTTGCCCACATAGACAGTGAATAATGAGCTTGAGTTTTTCATGTTCTTTTATCAATTATATTGTAAGAGCAAATGTTTAAATTCCACACAAACTTAAGTCACTTTTGTTTACTGTTTCTAATCATTACCTATGAGTGCTAACTGCATTCATTTTGCTTTCAGTGTTTGAGTCAAAAAGTTATTAATTATACATAAAACAATATCAGAAAATAGAGAAAGGAACAAATAAATATATTCCTGTCATATCATTGTTTTATTCATTCATTCATCATGTGCCATAGATCTTATCAAGAAGTAGAAGTTTTATGGATGTGGAATGAGTCAATGTGCATGTAACAAAGGAGAAATGTATTGTAGAAATTTAATCTGTACACTGTATTAACAATACACTATTACTACAGTGCTTAGCAGTATTTGTAATTATGCCAGTAAAAATTTAATAATGTCAGTTAAAAGAAAAAACCTGCTGCTTCCTCAGTTAACTTAAATGGTGGCAAGCCACTGTATACAGCACTGTTATCATGGGAGCCTAGTACACCTTTGGAGTCATGTGTCCATGTGATACTGTGGATGTATACTTCCACAGCTGTCTACTTAGGTTGGTGCTCCAACTCTGGAGGGCCAGTCATAGTCCAGGATTCAAGCAACCAAAACTGCTTCAGCTGTCTGCTACAAGTCTCCACTTCAGACCGCACCTGCCACTGTTGCTCCTGTTCCCACCTAGGTGTCACATCACTCTCAATGCAAGCTGTGTCCAACACTGCATTTCTGTCTGCTACTCCCGAGGGCATCACTTCACAGTGTTTGTACATAGACTTCACATGAGCTCATCACCTCATGGGACCATGCCATTATGACACCTTGAAGCTCATCAGTAGTATTCACACAAACTTCCAGCCTCTTGTGACTGTGTCATTACTAATCTTCCCTGCACCGCTAAGCATTGTCAAGGATCAAAATTTCTGTTATTCACTTGCCTAGGCATTTATTCTCAGAAGATGTACTTAGTTTAGTTCCTGTGATAAAAAATTGTCATTGAAAAGTGTGCATTTCACTACATCCAACTACACCATTCAATAAATAATATTACAGTTCCAATAGTACATCTGTAAATATAGAGCCATGTTTACAACATGTTACTATTTGTCGTGCATCTTTACTAAGAACATTGTTGCTTTCTACATGGTTAACAAGAATTTTCAATCCTTAAATCTATATAACCAGAAAATTTGTAGACGGTATAGCTAACAAGGAACATTTTTAATGTTCTTTTTTAACTGGTAGGGCTTCCCAATTCTGTGATTTATGTTGGATTGGAGATTATCTATAAATTTTACAGCACTCTTAATTCTGAACATGAAAGCAAAGTCTACATAAAAATACTTTTGTGACTTGTATTGTGACTGTACAAGACATAATTCAGTAAAAATTTATTTTTATTACTCAAAACACAGATAATTAAAGAGAAAATGCACTCAGAAGTGAGTGTATGATCCTCAGAGACGTGCAGTTATCTACACCATATTCTTACTGCTGGCTTTTGTTGAAAAAGTACAGGATGGGGAAAATAAAAGTGGCATGGAGAACAGAGTTCCAGGCTACAAAGAAACACAGCAGAGAAAAGGATATATGGTACTAACCTGAACTGTAGCAGATATTGAAGTAACCACCAGTCATCTCTTGGAATATTGGGAGCCTAGTCAACTGCTTGACTTGCTGGTGTCTCATCTGAAATGTTCTGCTAAAAACTAACTGCTGTGATACACCTTAGACTTAAGGACTCCACACACAGGGTAATCGCACACTGACAAATCAGGTGACAAGGTAGCCAGCTAGGGCCATGACCAAACTGACATCTGCTAACAACTCTGTCAGGTGTGAAGAGTATGTTGACATACTCCAAGGTTCAGCTGGCTTTATGGGCAGTTGCTCCATCCTGTGGGAAGTAACTGTAAGTCATTTCCTCCTCTGGTATTGCTGCTACAAATCGTATCCACTCATCCAGGCCGCTTTTATTTTCCCCACCATTTGCACTGCCCCAGAAGATAATTCTATAAGACAAAAGATCATGAATATGTCCCAAATTATCCAACAAATTTGTTTTTATTTCAATACAATGAGAGATACCACCAAAAGGAGAACATACAGGAATGAGCTTCTTCATTAGTCTATCTAATTATTCACATCTGTTGATAGCTGTAGTTTCTGTGTAGTCAACAACTGTAAGCCTGCACTTATAAATTTCTTTCACCAAAAAGCATTGTTTGTAATTGTTAGAGTACACAGATGACCACTGGAAAACTTTCAGATATTCTTAGAAAATCTGCAATACCATTATGCCACTTGGCAGATAAAATAATGCAAATGGTAATCTTTGAAGTTTTTAATATCACTTCTCTAACAGATTCAGGTAGAAGAAACAATTTGGAAGTGTTACTTAACATTTACAATATGTGTCCTATGTTATAATTTTCCCACCAGAATTATGCAGGAAAGCAATATACCAATAGGCAATGTTTTTGTATGTGAAGACTTGAAGTATAACTGCTTATCCAGTAGTGAATGGTCCCTCAGACTATGATGTACAACTAACCATACAAAACCAGTATCATGGAAAACAGTTAAGAGTCTTAACAAATAGACAAAGGAAAATTTGAGAGTAGATTTACAGGAACCTTATTGAAGGAATGTGTATAACATGACAGATGTCAACGTCAAATTTAACCTATTCATAGTTGGATTTCTATCAGTTTTTAACAGGAGGTTACCTATCCCCACAACCAGCCTTCAAAAAATAACATTGCTCTAACTAAACATCAAAAATCCCTGGATTCAAAATACCATGATCAAGAAAAAGGAAAGTATTAGAAATGAGTAGATATGTAGGACTACAATCAAAGTCCTTAAAAACATAAAAATCTCTGCATAATATCTGAAATCACTAATTCAGATAATAAAATGGAAATTTGTGTGGGCAGTAGTTAAAAGAGAAGCAAAGAAATCTGTTAATGAATGTAGGAACTTTGTAGTTAAAGAAAACACCCTAATAGTAAATGTTAGAAGTCAGATACCCAACATATTTAATAATCAATTCCTTGAAGTTGCTCAGAAGATTAGCTTAGACAGTTCAAGAGATAAAACAATAGATTATATGCAAGAAGCAATGCCTCATACATACAGGCAAATTACACTTGGTGCGCACTTTTCCAAAGAAGTCAAGATGTGATTTGATTTTTATTTGGTCCTGTGAAATTGCACTCTGTACGTCTGATTTACCATAATGTAGGACAAGTCAAAGAATACAATATTATAGGGAGGGGTGGGGGGAGGGAAGAAAGAAAAGATGTATATGTACATTTTCCTTGTAGGTATTATTTATCATTATTTACAGGGCAATCACACCAATTGTTTGATTTTATAACCTACCTTACTTATTGCCACATACAGTACTGCAAACAAAATACATGCAAAGCACACAATATTACTTAAATGAACTCCAGAAAAGAACTCCCTGATTTCAAAATTAAATGTCTCAGAAACTAACAACAATAGATAAGTGCAACAGAAGGAGTCTTTAGTGTGAAAGCTGTAAGATTTTTACACAGAAGTTCAAAACATTCAAAAAGCAGCTAACAGATGGTGCTGTACACTCCACAGCTCATACAGTATCAGAATGCATAATTAAAATAATATGCTGCAAGCAGTCTTTGCAATCACATCACAATGTTTTTGAAATGTCGACCATTCACAGTACAGAGGTGGCACAAATGAACAGCAAAATTTGCCATCCTGTAATGTCTCAATGGAAATGTATTCAGATGCCACACAGATTCACCAAGAAAGCAAAATAACTGTTCAGAGCAATGTGGTCTGGCCCCATTTGCATGTACCGCTCATTGACTTGTCAGTTCTCTGACACTAGCTGTGTAGTGACAAACTGTCACAAAATTGCAATGTCAAGTTCACTAGTAAGTCTTTCTCACATGTAAAAAAGGACAATAATGCCTCTGCTTCACACTGAAGCCTAAACAGAGCCTATATTAGTTTCAATTTACACAAACAGTAAATTTTTGAACCCCAAAATCATCATCTTTTTATTCGCAGCTCCATTCACAAGCTTCTTCTGTGAAACAGGCAACATCAAAGCCTTCATTATTAGTTGTAGTCAGAATCTACTTCTCAGACTCAGCCTTCTGTTGTACAATGCGTGCAGGTGGATTTTGAATGTAAATGTTTGAGTCTCTGGCTCAGCTTTTTTTCTGTGCTGGAACACTACAAACCAGTCTCTGCTGCAGCTATTTGGACAGATTTCCTTGGATTTTGCTGAATAAATCCAGAAACAGTGGTGACATTTTTGGGAGCAGCTACAATTTGCCTAGACTAATGCTCCCCACTAGATCATCAGCCATGCTGCCTGCCCCTTGGAATTTGGCAAAGAGCATGCAGCCAGTTTCTCCATTGGCTCCTTTTGGAAATAGTTTCAACCTACTATCATATGTTAATGGCAAAAATAATCACTCTGAGCTGCAGCACACTCTCTATAGGCACTATGTATTGCAGTTTAAGTGCTACCTGTTAGCAGCTTTTAAAACTGTTTTGAAAATTGTGTATTATTTCTGTATAAAGGTCTTACAGCTTTCACAATAAACATGCCATTTATTGCACTCTTCTATGATCTTAGTTCTGTTAATGTTTAATTTTGAAATCAGGGATTCTTTGCCCAACACCCTGTACATACGCACATACATATATAAGGCACATATATTGTACACAAAAGTACAATTGTATACTCTTATTCGAGACTGAACAGCTATTTTTTGCAGTATACTAAAAATTATTGAACCTTAGTGAGTATTTGTGAGACTTTGGTTTTGTCTTGTGTGATTGTGAGCATCACACTTAGTTTGTAAAAGTTTTTTGTTGTTAATTACAAATATCATAAGTGGAAAATCCAGGATACAAATATCATCAGTGAATGGATATACTCATTTGTGAAATCAATATCCTGAGAGTCTTGAATATCTGCTTACAAGATGTCAAATTTGTAACTGCAAAGCTCAACCTAAGAACTAGTTTCTTTAGTTCAAAAACGTTTTTCATGTGTTTATAAACTTTTTCCACTTTTGCAGCATTTCCCCAAAATATTGTACCATAAGATACCAGAGAGTGAAAAATATGTGGAATTTGACAACATTATTATTTTCCTGTCAACATACGGTGAAATAGCTCTTAGTGCAAAGCATGCTGACCTTAGTTTCATGAGTGGTAACTATGTCCATTCCATCTTAATTGATGTTCATTTGTAAGCCTAGAAATTTTGTATGTAGAGTTTCATTAATTTTCTGCCTGTTGACACCTGTTTCAGGAGCTTGCAGCTTGTTATTTTTAGACCAAAATTGCATTGATTTGCTTTTGAAAAGTTAGTGATCGGCTATTTGCTATGAACCATTTGTATAGTTCATGTGTTATTGTTTCATTTGTAATCTGCTTTGACAAAATAACTCTCATTACTAAGATATTTGTATCATCAGCAAACATTACTATTTTGCCTTTTATTTACTGATGCTTGTAGGTCATTAATGAACACCAAGAAGATCAGTGGTCTAAGGGTCCAGCCCCAGGAAACACCATACTTAATAGTTCCACACTCTGATTTTGTTGTTCCACTTGCAGCTGTTAAGGAAACTCTTTGTTTCCTTTGGTGTAAATGAGATTCTAGCCTAGCTGGTGGTTTCTCTTTAACACAAACTGGTAGTGTGAGGGTTTTTGTACTGATGTTTTATGAAAAGCCTTAGTAAGGTCACAGAAAATTCCCACAGAATGCTTGCTCTTGTTCAGTTCATGAAGAATTTCTTTTGTGAGATTAGCTCTCTCTGGGGAGAGCCATCTAGGTTAGGGAGAAAGTCAGTGAGCCTATTGTACACTATCTTCTCAAATAATTTTGAAAATACTATCAGCAAAGAAATAAGTTAATAGCTAGATATTACATGTCTCTCAGCACCTTTGTGATTGACATTGCTGTAGCTTGTTTTAATGTAGCAGGAAATGTCCCAGTTTCTATAGACTGGTTACATATAGCACACTATGTTGCAGATTTAAATCTCCAAATAATTTTAGTGCTTTGTTTGATATTCCTTTGTATCCAGAAGTGATGGTGCTTTTTAGGGATGTGACGATTTCTATAGTTTCATTAGGTGTTGTGTATTTAATGGACAGTGTCACTATGGGTGTGTGTTGAGTAATACTAAATAAGAAGGTAGGGCGTTTTGTGTTTATGTTTTCAACTATAGAGAGGAAGAAGATATTCAGTTTGAACACTGCACTTTACAGATGATCTGATTTTTTCAGTTTTCCATTACTTATGCCATTCCTGATCATTCTAATTTTTTGCCCCTATTTGTTTCAGATTTTATTATATTCCATATGGTGCAGAAATAGTGAAACTATTTTTGTTGTATTCCAGTGCCTATTGCAGAAATGTAAAAAAAGAACCAAGAAAACATTCATAATTGTTGTTGATTTCAACACAGATTTAGGTAGTGATACCAACAGCTTGACAGAATTCATTGACATGATTCAAAAATCGAGTATCATTGCTAGTTTTACTAATTTTACTCAAATAAATGAAAAGTTAGCACCATGTATAGATAATATTTTAATCGTATCTAAAAACAAAGATGATGTGACTTACCAAACGAAAGCACTGTCAGGTTGATAGACACATGAACAAACACAAACATACACACAAAATTCAAGCTTTCACAACCAACGGTTGCTTCATCAGGAAAGAGGGAAGGAGAGGGAAAGACGAAAGGATGTGGGTTTTAAGGGAGAGGGTAAGGAGTCATTCCAATCCCGGGAGCGGAAAGACTTACCTTAGGGGGAAAAAAGGACAGGTGTACACTCGCACACACACACACACACACACACACACACACACACATATCCATCAGCACATACACAGACACAAGCAGACATATGTAAAGGCCAACACTCCTTTACATATGTCTGCGAGTGTCTGTATATATGCGGATGGGTATGTGTGTGTGTGCGACTGTATACCTGTCCCTTTTCACCCCCAAGGTAAGTCTTTCCGCTCCCGGGATTGGAATGACTCCTTACCCTCTCCTCGCACACACACACATACCCATCCGCATATATACAGACACAAGCAGACATATGTAAAGTAGTGTTGCCCTTTACATATGTCTGCTTGTGTCTGTGTATGTGCTGATGGATATGTGTGTGTGTGTGTGTGTGTGTGTGTGCGAGTGTACACCTGTCCTTTTTTCCCCCTAAGGTAAGTCTTTCCACTCCCGGGATTGGAATGACTCCTTACCCTCTCCCTTAAAACCCACATCCTTTCGTCTTTCCCTCTCCTTCCCTCTTTCCTGATGAAGCAACCATGGGGTGCGAAAGCTTGATATTTGTGTGTGTATTTGTGTGTTTTTTATTGTGTCTATCTACCAGCACTTTCCCATTTGGTAAGTCACAGCATATTTTTTATTATAATATTTTAATCAGTTATAGTTATAATGAGGTAAATAAGTTTTGTTTGCGTTTAGGAATTTCTGACCTGTGTATGTAGTTACTAAAAGCAATAGAACTTTGCTCTAAATAAATTCTACACCAAATGACAGACCAGTACAGAAATGTGAACTTAGTATTTCACCATAGATTAAATAAGGTAGGGTGGACTACAGAACATAGTATTTCAAGTTCTAAATTTTTTTCTGAATTATTGGAAAACTTCTTGCACATTTTTAACTAAACTTTCTGTCTTACTGTATACTCTCATCCAAACAGGCTTTGGAAGGCTCAACAGCACAGGCCAACCACTGTATCATCCTCAGCCAATAGGCATCACTGGCAGTTGATATGCAGGGTCATGTGGTCAGCACACCACTCTGCCAGCAATAGCCAGTTTTCATGACTGCAGCCGCCACTTCTCAATCAACTACCTCCTAAATTGGCCTAACAAGGGCTGAGAGCATCCCCTTTCCAACAGTGCTCAGCAGATCTGGACAACCACCCATCCAAGTGGTAGCCAAGCCCAACAGTGCTTAACTTCAGTGATCTAACAGTCTGTGTAGCAAGGATATCAGCATCATTATATTGGTACTGTAAAAAATAAAAATAAAATAAAAGTTGTTACCAAAGGAATAAAAATATCCAAAGCAAGAAAAAGACAGTGACACCGGGAAATAAAACACAACAAAAGTCCTGATTTGTTACCTAAGTAAAAAATTACAGAAATATTTTTAAGGAAGTTATAGAGACAACAAAAGTAATGGCAAATAGTAGATTTATTTTTGACGCTGAAAACAAATCAAAGGCCTATGGTCAGTGATCAAAGCTGGAACAGACATTACACCTACAGGTGATGATCTTATTGAAATCAGGGTAGACGACAAAAACATTGTAAATCCTGCTCAAATTTCAGAACTGTTTAATGAATTCACTATAAATGCTAACAAATCAAACATTAATGTAGAAAATTGCACAGACGTAAGGTAAATTTGTTTTGTACTGGGGAATATGAAGGTGAATCTTTCAACGCATTCAGCAAAACTACTGCAAAAGATATAGAAAATGCAGTACTACCACTAAAATGTAAAACATCAGCAGGTTAGGAGAAATACCAACAAAAGTGCTATAGGCACTCTCCAAAATAACTATGCAGCCTCTGTCCACAATAACTAATCAGTCAGTTGAAGCAGTTTGTTTTTCAGAACCTCTGAAGTACACAGTACTTAAACCACTGCTCAAAAAAGGCACAAAACGACATATGGAAAACTATCACCCAGTCCATCTTCTCCCATCACTATCAAAAATATTTGAAAAGGTTGTCACAATACAAATTCAAAAGTTCATAGAAAAATTTACAATAATTTCAAAAAATCAGTATTGGTTTCAGAAAGGCGAAAGCACATTATCTGCTACCAAACTGTTTGTTGACAAAATTAGTTCCTCACTAAATAATTCCCTGCATGCTACAGGACTTTTTGTCACCTGTTAAAGGCCCTTGACACTGTGAACCATTGCTTGCTACTCTCTAAACTGGAGAAAAACATAGAGTTAGGCACACTGTATTAGGATGGTCTGGTCCTATTTAACCAACAGAAGACAAAGAGTGGTTATAACATCAGAGAGAGGAAATTATGATGCAGAATGGAGAACCATTTTACAACAACTACCCTAAGGTTCAGTCTTTATGTCCTGTTATTTTTCTGTTCTACACAAAGGATCTGCCACTTAATACTGAGTGTCACTTATTTTTATTTGCAGATGACATATCTGTAATTATTGAAACCATCAGTACCACCAAATTGCTCAAACTGTCTTAAATACCTTAGACAAATTAGATACCTTGTTTAATTAAAATTAAACATCGGAAAAACTCAGTTAATACAGTTTAAAACAAAACAAGTGAAGTTAAATCATATTCAAATCCATCAAAAACAATCAGGATTTGAATTCTTGGGAATGCAGTTAGATAAAAATGTCTCATAGGGCTCACATACACTATGCGATAAAAAGTATCTGAACACCCCCAAAAATATACGTTTTTCACATTAGGTGCATTGTGCTGCCACTTACTGCCAGGTACTGCATATCAGTGACCTCAGTAATTACTAGACATTGTGAGAGAGCAGAATGGGGTGCTCTGCAGAACTCATGGGTTTCGAACGTGGTCAGGTGATTTGGTGTCACTTGTGTCATACGTCTATACATGAGATTTCTACACTCCTAAACATCCCTAGGTCCACTATTTCTGATGTGATAGTGAAGTGGAAACATGAAGGGACACATACAGGACAAAAGCTTACAGGCTGACCTCATCTTCTGACTGACAGAGACCACCAACAGTTGAAGAGGGTCATATTGTGTAATAGGCAGACATCTATCCAGATCATCACACAGGAATTCACTGCAAGTACTATGACAGTTAGGCAGAATGTGAGAAAACTGGGATTTCATGATTGAGTGGCTGCTCATAAGCCACACATCATGCCGATAAATGCCAAACGACACCTCCCTTGGTGTAAGGAGGATAAACATTGGACAATTGAACAGTGAAAAACTCATGGTACATTACGTGGTGATCCAATGGCAGGGTATGGGTATGGCGAATGTCCAGTCAATGTCATCTGCCAGTGTTTGTAGTGCCAACAGTAAAATTAAGAAGCAGTGGTGTTATGGTGTGGTCGTGTTTTTCATCCAGGGGGCTTGCACCCCTTGTTGTTTTGTGTGGCACTATCAGAGCACAGACCTACACTGATGTTTTAAGCACCTTATTGCTTCCTACTGTTGAAGAGCAATTCGGGGATGGCAATTGCATCTTTCAACATGATCGAGCACTTGTTCATAATGCATGGCCTGTGGCAGAGTGGTTACATGACAATAACATCCCTATAATGGTCTGTCCTGCACAAAGTCCTGGACAGGGTTTTGAAATGCTGACTTGTGTCTGGCCTCATTGACTGACATTGATACCTCTCCTCAGTGCAGCACTCTGTGAAGAATGGGCTGCTGTTCCACAAGAAACCTTCCAGCACCTGATTGAATGTATACCTGCGAGAGTGAAAGCTGTCATCAAGGCTAAGGGTGGGCCAACACCATATAGCATTCCAGCATTATCGATGGAGGGCACCACACACTTGTAAGTCATTTTCAGCCAGGTCTTCAGATACTTTTGATCACATAGTGTATACAGTACCTCACAAATTAATTAAATAGCTCAGCATTCATGATGATGATATTATACAATGCTACTAGCATGAATGTTAGAAAAGTAGTATATCACAGCTACTTTGAATTTATAATATGGTACAGAATTATGTTTTGGGGCAGCCCGAACTATATTTCCCAAATATTTAAACTTCAAACAAATCCACACAATGTAAAGCAAAGAAAATCATGCTGCCCACTTCTAAAAAATCCATGTATGTTATGTGTTCCCTCACTGTCTATGTATGAACTGATTATCTTTGCACCTAGTAACCCTGATTTATTTGTAGCGAATTATTGACAACAGGATTGCAACACCAGGAATCAAAAGAATTGTATGCTGCCCACCCCTGGTTAAAACTCTATCCTCAAACTCTGCAGTATATGGCTACAAAATTGTACAACAAAGTAAAAGGAAAAGAATTGCTCAGTATTAACTAAGAAATGCTGAAAAAATTTATATGACAAACAGGTCCAGAAATGTTTTTGTTCAGTAGAGTACATGGAGGACAGTCTGAAAAGTTGAGCAGGAGAGAGCATGTAATGGTGATGTTACAGTTTGTTATTTTTTCTAAAAAAAATCATCAATTATGTATTCAGTATAGTATATTATATTAATGTTATTTAAGACAACTACAAACAACCGAGCGAGGTGGCACAGTGGTTAGACGCTGGACTTGCATTCGGGAGGACGACGGTTCAATCCCGCGTCCGGCCATCCTGATTTAGGTTTTCCATGATTTCCCTAAATCGCTCCAGGCAAATGCTGGGATGGTTCCCTTCAAAGGGCACGGCCGTCTTCCTTCCCCGTCCTTCCCCAATCCAATGAGACTGATGACCTCGCTATCTGGTCTCCTTCCCCAAACCAACCAACCAACTACAAACAAATTTTTGTGTTTTGATGAGTTTCCTGTACATTAAGTCAGTGACTTGAATTTATATGTTATGAGACAATGAATTTATATTCTTCTTTAGATTTCTTCTTCCCATAACTCCTGTTATTAACTAAGTCTAAACATATTAGCAGATTAATTGTTTGTCAGTTTACCACACCTAACTTGGGTGTGTTTAATAACTGTTTTCCACTTGGAGAGTTTTAGGGTTGCCATGTGACCTTAATGGGCCATTTATTACAGCCTGTGTTTATTTACATCATTGTAATATGTCGGCAGTCCAGGAAAACATTGTCAATAGCAGTCCTACTACAGTCAATTACTCTTTTTGGGGATGAGATCATCAGGTGTCAGTTAAAGAATGACATCCATGTTTCTAATTATCTGTGATTGCTACTGGTGTTATAAAGTTACATAAGGGCAGTTTTTAGCTGAGCATGAAACTTTGGGATATTTCCTATTGGTGCCTTGTAGATTTTTGTAATCATGATGAACAGTTTTTCTAGTTGTAGCCTGATGACTCATTCAAAATGTTGTTCAGTGCTGTACTGATTTGTATCTAGATTCTGCGACCTAAGAGTACAGTGGATAAAAATTGCTACACCTCATTTTGTTAAGATGGTTCTACAGTAGCTAGGATTAATTTTGCAACTTTTTAAGTTTAGCTCCTCAATTTCTGCAGCTTCTTTGCTATGTTAATCAAAGTACATCAACTGCTGTTTCATCTAAATATGTCACATCTTGAAGTCAAAGCGGCAGCTCTTCCTCCTTGTTTAGTGTAATTCTTATATTCTGATAGAATATTTTTAAGCAATAACACTTAGCAGCATGCTTATTTAAAATTTTGGTATCTGTCAGATTATTATCAACTAGAACTACTTTTATCTGCATCTTCCATTTTCTCTTGTCTTAAAAAAGGTCTACAGTTATTGTTCAAAATTACTTGGATTGTATGGAGTCTGTCTTACTTGTATCTAATGTTATTAGTGATGATGTCTCTAATAAACTTTTTCCTGCTGTATTTAAACACAAGCCATGATGTGTGTAATGATATTTGCTTAGTGACATTATGTCATCCATTTCAGGGTGTTACCAGCCTGGCTGCCACAGCAGTCTGTCAAGCCATTTATTGAAATGTTTCACAGAATGTTTCATTCATGACCTATTGAAATGATGAAAGCATAAACTATCTTCACACTGATGTTTAGCAATGTTAGACATATTATCTCCAGCATTGTAGCTGTGGCTATAGCCTAAAGTGTTCTGTGTACCAACTATTATTATTACATTGTCTTATTATTATGTAGTCCTTCCCCAAGGAGCCCATATCACTTGTAAAATCAGTGAGTCCAGCATTTCACTTAGTTATAACAGTGACTTGGTAGTTCTTACCCAAGGATTCCTGTAAGAACTATGAAATGCCTCTACAAGGACTGCTGCCAAGAACATGGTGTCTCTTGGTAATATTAAGTGCATTCTTGGCTTTTATTTTATTGGCAAATTTGTGAGGCTGCATCAGATCACCCTTAATACTTTGTGTATCTTTATGAAGATCTCTCTCAGTGCTAAGTTGTCCATAGTTATCTTTCTTAACAATACATGTATTATAATCAAATATAATGAAGTAACTGCATCACTTGAAAATGCAAAGATTTTCTTGAAAATTTATATCTCATTTTCTACAAATGGACTGTCACTGAATTTAGATAAAATGCAATACCTTAAACTCAGTACTGCACAAGGCCTTACCCCACCATTAAAGTTGATGCATGAGGATATAACAAAACTTGAAACAGAATATTCTGCATTCCCAGATGCTTATTAACAATGTTGGAAAAGATAGATTACCACTTATCATAAAGATAACATGCTACAATCCAAACAGGCACACAATTAAAAGACACTTACACACAAGTTTCCAGCCACAGCCAATATTTGAAAAAGAGCAACACACTCCATTCATTCACACAAGCAAGCACACCTCACACATGCAAATAAAATCCTTGATGATGGTATTTTCCCTGACTGCCTTAAAATTATAGTTACACTCCCCACATACAAATAGGGTGTCAGAGAAATGCCAGATAACTATAGACCAATATCAATTGTCCCTATACTCACCAAAATCATAGAAAGCTGCTCACACACACAGATTTACATGTATTTTGAGACTAATAAATTACTCAGTGACAGCCAGCTTGGATTTATAACTAATCAGTCAACCATAAAAGCTATTGAAAGCCTGATAACTGAAATCCACAGCACTTTTGAAATGAAACTGATTCATAGACTTAAGCAAAGCATTTGATTCAGTATCACATGAGATAACTGTTAAAAATTAGAATATAAATTAGAATATTATGGTATTGCAGACAAACCACTTAATTTGTTTAAGTCATACCTATATAATGGGTAACAGTCAGTGTACGTGAACAACGAAAGGTCAGATGTAATGAAAATTAAGAGAGGAATTCCACAGGGCTCCATTTTTGGACCCTTCCTCTTTATTATCTATGTTAATGATTTCTCAAACTATATAGCCTGCAAAAATGTTTCATATGCTGATGATACGACCATGATCTCCACAGGTGAGAGTATGCAAGAGGTGGTAAATAAACATAATGAACTTTTTGAAAAATATAGGGTGTGGTATATTGCTAACGAGTTATGTATAAACAACACAAAAACAGAGGAAATTAATTTTAATCTGAATGTACAGAAAACAGAGAATCACAGTATCAAATTACTGGGACTAAAAATAGACCAAAGGCTCTCATGGGATGACCATATAAGCTATCTGACAGGCAAACTTGCATGCATAATATTCCTGCTGCATAAACTAAGATATTCTGTCAGTAAAAGTTTATTGATGCTTTGCTACTATGCATTCTTTCGGTCACAGCTACAATAAGGGATTGTGTTATAGGGTAATTCACCAGGCACAAACTGTGTATTCAAATGCAAAAAGAAGCAATTAGATGTTTACAAGGATTGGGTCCAAGTGAAAGCTGTAAGGAGCACTTCAGTATATTAAACATAATGACACTTCCAAGGCTTTATATGTATAATTGCTTAATATACGTAAAAGAAAATATACAACCATTTACACAGAGAATGAATTTACATTTGCACAACACTCAAAACAACTGTGTGCTTGATATACCGTATCCTACACTGTCACTGACACACAACAGTCACAGACACCTAAGTCTAAAGTTATATAATAAACTGCCAAAATCCATCAAAACCCTCACCCACTTTAAATTTAAGGAGGTATTAGACACTTGGCTCAAAAATAATGCATACTACTCAAATGAAGAATATCTTGGAAGTAATTTGAAAAGAATGTATAAACAATGAAATAATGTAACTATCATTAACTGAATGTGTAAAACTCTATAATTAATTCTTGAATGTAAACTGTATAATGATTATTGCTGAAATTGTCTGATTAGTAAGAAGTTTGTGTATTTATATGTATTTATGTGTATGTAAAATGATGATGTGAGTAAAATGTACAAATTACTAACTACTAAAAAGATGTATGTATCTGTATGCATAATGTATAATGTAAAAATGAGCAACAACTGTACTTTTATGAAATATGTAAAATGCATTTTGACAAAGCCAATTGCATGGTAAGCATACTGAATGGCTAATAAATAAACATATGAAATATGAACACCAACTCTGGATACTTTCTGGCAGTCTACAACATAACATGTTAACTTTGCAGTAAGTAGCAATCTATCTTTTCATACATTCCTAACTGAAGTTTCCATTCTCAGGTGTTTCTATTGAAAGAACCTCAGCTGGAAGTTAGATGTTACAGATCTCCTTAAATGTATAAACTTTGCAGTTTTGTGCTGCATATAGTATCAAATTTTGGAGGTGAAAATGTCAAAAAGTTCACTTACTTTTCCTATTTTTGCACACTGTATTATTGCATTATGACATCCACTCTAGAATTTCTTGTAGAGAGCTCTTTAAAAGAGTTCGGCATTCTGATACCAACATCACATAAATTTATTTCCTCATGAATGTTGTTGTCAACAAACAGTCACAGTTTAAAAACAACTGTAACACCCATAAGTGGAATAAGAGAAGAAGAAATGATTTTTCACTATCCATAGTGTGTAGTGTGGCACAGAAAGAAATGAGGGTTTCAGCCTTAGTACTCTCAACCACCTGCTCAAGTAATCAAATTAACTTCTGAAAACAAATCATATATGCTTGCCAACTCCTTCTATTCATGTATAAAACACTGGATATATGGAAAAATACTGAATGTATGGAAAATAACCACAGGAAATTATGTAAATGGGCAGCATTTTGCCATATTTTCTTCTGAGAAGATTTACTATAATTTTAAACCATCTTGTTCCATATTGTAATGAAAGGTCACAATTATGATCCATACAACATGCAAATAACTAACTCTGTATCTATTGCCTTCATTTTAAATTATTATTCAGTTGGACTGCAAGGAATTTTCCACATAATGTTTCATTTAGTGCATGATCTTTAATGTCTATATCTGGCACTAACTGGTCAATTTTCTCATTTGAAATTGCAGAAAAGGGGGCATTCTAAAGTTTAGACTCACTCTGCTTGCTGTAAACAGTTACAGTCATAACTCTTTGAAAAACTGTTATCAGAAGCTATACAAGTACTGAAAAACTACTTAAAATTGAATAATAGATATCATATTATAGAAGCATATAAATAGTGAAAAACCTCACTTATTGCATTAATTTTAAATGATTAGATAGAGAATTAGGTTTCAATTGGACCTCTCAATAATTGTGAAATGATTTATAATCTGGATAATTTGTAGAAAAAGTAGCTCATGAGGCATGTTTTCAATTTTATTTTCTATTAGTTGGGATTCCCAGTTTCTTCTATTGTGTTAGAGGGGAGTTTCTTAAATACATTTGCACTTTAATAAATAACTCCATTCTGAATGCTAGGCAAGAAGACAAAGTTTACATCAAAACTATTTTTGTTTCTTGTAGCATGATTATGTAGATCGAAGATCAGCTGAAACTGAATTTTGTTGTTGTCAATAAAAACTATTAAGAGGTAAATGTGTTGAGAAATGAGTGTAAGAATTCCAAGATTCTTAAAAATGTTTCTGCAAGTTGTACTTTATGCAACATTGTTACTGCTTGTTTCTGCTGAATATACAGAGGATTATTACTTGAGACAATAAGGAGTAAATATATGTTACATATGCTAACACACTTGTATTTAGATTGCCACAATGAGAGATGCGCTGGAGGGCTTCTTCATTGATTTATCTATGTGTTAGCTCCACTGCAACTTACCAAATTGGAATCCAAGGAATTATATGCAGGAGTTTTCATTTAGTGTGAGACAATTTATGTCTATTTCTGATGCTGGCAGATCCTTTTTTCTTGTTTGAAAGTGCTAAAACTGTTGGCTGTGAAACTCTTGTAGGCATATTCAGCTATCATCTGAGCTGTATCTGGTAGTTCTTGAACAATACTTCAGATTCACTGTCAGACCATTTATTTATTTTAAGAACAAAAGAGGCCCCAGCACCAGTTCTTTCATGTTTCCATATGTTATATTGTCCCATTCTGAAGTTAGTCCGATGCCTATGACACAAAGTGCCAATGCAACATACTGAATAGTGATTAAGTTTGGAAAAATTAGTACATACTGTGAGCAGTCGATCAAATTTTGGAAAAAAACACTGACTAGCCACTAGAGCAAGTGAATTACCTTTATTAAAAATGGGTGTGAACAGAAATATAAGAGAAAGGGAACTGGTTGGTAACCAGTGGTCATATTCAGAACCATACTGAAGGGAGAGGGTGATTCAATAGGCCCCGCCAAGGGTGCAGTTCAGTCAGTTTCTGTTAATTAACGTCTGGAGTGGGATATGATCGTGGAAGAAACTAGCAAGAAAGGTTGAGAAAAAACGTAATTTACTTGCCTCTCCAGCCAGGTATTTCAGTTAGTACAATGTGCTGTGTAAATAAAAAAGAATTCAAAGTGAGTCTTCTGTAGCTGATTAATAACATGGTGGTCATTGTACCTCTAGACAGCTAATCTCTGTTTGTCCAACAACAAGTTAGATCCTCATGCAAACATAAGCATGCTCAGTCATTTGTTATCAGATGCATTGCTCATGAATGTGCAAAATAGGTATTTTGTTGTTTCCTAGTGCGAATGAAACTATGACAAAGCACTGAGACTCTTAAGCTTCTTTTGCTAATTGCTCTGCTGAATGTTTAACCTATGAAATTCTTGCATCAAATTTTATGGGTTAGCCAATTTCATTGGGCCTGCTAGCCATGCCGATATGGATGTGTCATTCATATATGCACATCTGAGTGAAACACAGTGAGGTTGGCAGTGCTGTTGCAGGGTAAATGTACTGATGGTTAGTGGGTCTCTTTCATTATCACTGTACCACTGTAAAACTGAAGATATTTGTAGCAATTCCAGTGGTGGCAAACTCTTGTGAATGCTTATCAGCAATTTAAAGTTGATAACAAACTACTTAATGTCAAGTATGGGTGAAAACATGTCTTCAGATTTGGCCATTTTGTTAATAAAATATGGCAGCTACTAAACTTGATATCAATGAAATAACCAATGGGTTTGCATTGCTCACATTGGGAAATCCAAAGTAATAAAAACACAATTCCTGGAAAGGGATAGGTTATCAACAGTTTATAAGAAGCAAATAAAATTTGTACTTTACTATACATTACATACAATGTTCAGTATTGTATTATACTTTCATTTTTAAGAGAGTTTATACAATTTCTAATTTATTTACTACAATGATAAACTTAATTTTTTATGTGCAGTATTTTTCATCAATATAATTCATTTGAGTTATTTTTTCAGTAATGCATAATTTTTAATCTATTTACAAAATTATAAAATGTTCTGTCCCAAAACACAAAAAAATCCAGTAAAAGAATTTTAAAGGAAGGAACGAGAGATACAGCTCTGCTAGGGTCACAGGATCACCTTGGTATGGCTCTGGACATATTATTCCATGAAGATTTCATTGGTAGAACTTTGGACATGGTGAGCAAAGCCTAGCATGGTCTCACTGGAGCCGTGGCCAGTGGGGCATGAGAATGATGAATCAGAAAAAAATTGATTGAATGCCTACAATCACTGTTAGGTATTCTACCATTTCAGAGCACTAAGGGCTGGTATCCAGAACAGTGCCAAAATGAAATCAAGACCACAGAATATATGTGGTCTGAGAGACTGAGCTAACATCAGCTTAAACAAAATGTACAAAATTAACCAGCTGAGTAAAATGAGCCAAATTAGAAGGTTAACATGTATGGAATATTCTGCCAGTACTTGGAGGAACTTAGACATATTATAAACTGAAATACACAGTACTGATGTTCACTTTCATGATATTCATTTCTGTAAGTGCCTACACCTCTTCCCCCATGATTTCCCGATCATAATTTTGGTTCCACCCTCCATGTTGCTAACCACCAAATCCTCCTTGATTGAAATTCTGTCTCTCATTTTTGCATAAAAAAACCAACACCATCTGAACAGGTCTTGAAGGCTCATTCTTTATGCATAGGGATCTCCTGGTAGATTTTCATTAAAAAGAAGTGCCTTGAGGCCACCTAACAGACATGCTCTCATTATTTATAATAAATTATAAAATAAATATTATTGTGGAACATCAGTACTGCATCTTTCAGTAATTAAATGAGAAGAAATCAAATCAGTTTCTTTATAACCTCAGACCTGCAGGAGTGACATAAGCACTCCTGGCATCAACACAAATGCCAAATATTAGGAGATGCCATCCTTGTTTCCTTCTGTAGGGCAGTGCGGGTAATCTGCATTCTAAGTTGGCAGACACAAAAAATATACCAAACAATCATGAGAGCATGTTTGTTAGGTGGCCTCAAGGCACTTCTTTTTAATGGAAATCTACCAGGAGATTCCTCTGTATAAAGGTTATTTCAGCCATGTCATGGCATAAAGAAATACAAGGCTTTTGAAATGGATTGTCTGCCAGCTTAGTTACCTCAAAAGTTAAACCCTTACAGTAAGTTGATAAATGTACAAAACACCACAAGTAGTTCCACAGTGTCACAAGCATACTGATATGGGTAGTCAAATTTTAATCCTTTTGTCTCCCATGAAAAAATGAGGGACAGAATTTCAATCAAGGAGAATTTGATGATTAGCAATATGGAAGGCAGAACTAAAATTATAACCATGGAGATAATAGATAATGGTGGGGGGGAGTGATGCAGGGAGTTACAAAAATGAATATCAGGAAAGTGGAAACAGTGTGGATTTTCATTGCAGAGAGAGGAATAGGAATGGGAACAGAGAATTCAAAAATAGGAGATCGTGGGAAGAAATACACTCTCAAGGCAAAAAAATAATGTATGATGAGGAAATTATCAAAATGAGATGGAAATCAGAGGTAGATGTACATGAACAGAAAAAAATGATCACAATTTCAGAAAATTTGAATAATTTATTCAAGAGTAACAGCTTCTGAAATGTAATCATTTGTTTGCTTGTACATGTACATCACATCTAAAAATTTCCATCACATTCAGATAGTTCATTCATGGTGTGTGGTTCTTTTTATCTTAGTTTGTAACACACAACATGATATCAGAAGATCTGACAATGGGGGGAATGTTCAGGGAAACTGATAGTCATCCCATTGGGAGTCTCTCAGTTTGGGGTGAGAAATAGGAACCAAAATCAGGCTGTCTATTACAGAAAAAGGTTTCTGGAAAGGAGAACATCCCAATCTCATGGGTAAAATAATAGAAGACAAACCAGATGATTAGATTACATTCAGACAGAAAATTTTGGGAAAAATGAATACTAACATGGTTAATTATGATGAAGAAATAGATTTAATTTGATTTGATTTGATTTCTTTATTAATTCATGTAACAATTTACATTGTGTGGATTTCGTCAGCAAAATCATATACAATACAATATACCTACAAATTATGCACATAAAATTAATATTTACACAAATTTTTAAAGTATGTTACATTAGTTTTATATCCTTATGTAATTTTCTTATAGTACTGTAAAATTTTGGATTTCATATTTTAATTATTTCCTCATGTATTACAATGCAGGCTACTTTAATTTCACTACATGTTTTAATTCAGTTAGTCCGTTACTGCATAATAACTTTTATTTAATAAAATTTTTTTTAGTTTTGTTTTGAACTGTCCAATTGTGTCAATATCTTTTATATTTTGGGGTAATTTATTATACAATTTAACAGCATTGTACAACAAGCTCTGCTGCGTTTTAACTTTATTTTTTCTCTCTAGATGCAGATTGTATTGGTTTCTGGTTCCATAGCTGTGTACTAAAGAATTTTTAACATAGCAGTCAATATTTTTCTTTACATACATAATACTTTGAAAAATATATTCACAGGGGACAGTTAGGATTTCCAGCTTTTGGAAATGTTCAAGGCAGTGAGCCCTACTGCCATTCTTGGTTATTATACGAATTGATCTTTTCTGTAATTTGAAAACTATTTGAATATTTTTACTGTTGACTCCCCAAAATATTATTCCATAGGTAATAACAGAGTGGATATAAGAAAAATATACAGATCTGACACATGTAGTATCACACACTGCAGTCAGAATTCTAAGAGCATAGCATGCTGTAGCGATTCTGTTACTAAGTATTTTAATATGTTCCTCCCACTTTAACTGATTATCAACATGCATACCAAGAAATTTTGTGTAGTCTAGTTTAATTGTTTAACTTAAAGTTGTTATAGTGTGGTTTTTTGCAGACATAGAAGTTTACAGCATTTGTTTTTTTAAAATTTAGTGTTAGTTTATTATTGGATGCCCACTCATGTACACTGTTTAGTGTTTGTTCGGCTTTTTCTTTCAGTGCATCTGGTGATTTGTCATTGATTAGTACATTTGAGTCATCTGCAAACAATATTGTTTGTCCATGCTTGATGCTCTGTGGGAAGTCATTTATGTAAATGAGGAATAGTATTGGGCCAAGGACACTACCCTGTGGGATACCTATATTTACATAATTTGGGTCTGAAGTATACTTTACAATATAGTTTGAGCGACTTGAAATATGTGAAATTTCAGTTATCTGTCTTCTATTTTTTAGATATGACTGGAACCACTTTTCACAAGTCCCCTTATCCCCAGTTCATCTAACTTATTTAACAATATGTTGTGGTCTACTGTATCAAACGCTTTAGTTAGATCAAGAAATATACCTGTTGTGTAGTTCCCTTTATCTAACGCTTCTAGAATGTGTTTTGTGAGATGTGCTGTTGCTGATTCTGTGCTTTTCCCTGATCAACAGACAGTAAGTTGTATTTATTTAAATAATTCATTAGCCTATCTTTCATAATAGTTTCTAATATTTTTGCAAAGCATGAGAGTAGAGAAATTGGCCTATAATTTTCAATTTTTCCTGCATCACCTTTTTTTGAAGAGAGGTAGTAATTTAGCATATTTTAAATAGTCTGGAAAGTAGCCCTGCTTGAAAGATTGATTTATAATATCAACTAAAGGTGGAAGTAGGCTCTTGATACAGTCCTTAATTATAAAAATGGGGACTTCATCCAGACCAGCTGAGTTTTTGTTTTTCAGTTTGCTGAGTGCTTTGTAGACTTCTTCCTGTGTTGTAGGGAATAACACCATCGAGTGTGATACACCATTATTTGGCTTTTTGACCTGAGGGGCTGTTAAAAAATTTTCCTAGTTACGGCAGTGGAAGACAGTAATTTAAAAAATAGTGATGAATATAGTTGAGTAAGTCAATATGTTCATAGGAAGATCCCTGACAATGCAAAAAAAAAGTACGAGAGAACATAAGACATGAAATTTTGAAGATAGCTGGAGTAACTGTGATGACAATAACAGTAAAATCAGAGCTAATTTATGAGACATTTGTGAGATATGCATCCACACTGGTGTGGGAAGAAATGAAAGATAAGTTAAATAATGGAGGTAATCTGACACTGAAAATGTTGAGGAGGTTCTAAATAACTTACAACAAATTTCCACTGGGTTCTCATATTGTGAAATATTGTGTAACAAGAAACCTGCCAAACAATTTAGTTGATAGAATGTCCTGCTAGCTAAATACTTGCTGCTCAGATGGACTTTGTAGCCGTAGACATTTATGGGATATTACCAAAGCAAGAGGAGGTTTGAGTTAAATTTTTGTTGTGGTTGATGTATACTTTAAATTCACAAAATTATATCCTCTTAAGAAAGCAACTAATAAAACATTATTTCAAAAATCATAAGGGATTATTTTCCAAACGTGGGTGTTCTAAAAGCAATTTCTTCTGACAGTTGGACCAATTCACTTCAAGAACTTGGAAAAACATTGTAGAGGAGAAAAAGTAAATTATATATCAATTTCTGTGTAGCAGCCTTCAAGCAATCCTGCAGAGAGATATAGGAGGGAAATTTGAAGATTATGCATAATGTCTTACAATAAAACTGATTCAAATTGGACTGAGTATGTCCATGACCTGTGACTCTTATAACTGCCATATGATTTCTGTACAAGTTGTAAATAGCCTTTTGGTCTATATATTTTATCCCTGCTACCTTCAGACTTTCAAAGAGTGTATTCCAGTCAGCACTGTCATTAACATTCTCTATGTTTACAAATTCTATACATATGTGTTTGCCTCTCCTTAAACTATCTTATGAGAGAAGTCAATATGGCCTTGTGTGTTCTTACATTTCTCTGGAATCCAAACTAATCTTCTCTGAGATCAGCTTCTACCATTCTTCTGTAAATAATTCATGTTAATAATTTGCAGTGTGATTTATTAAACTTCTAAATCAGTAATATTCCCACCTGTCAGCACCTGCTTTCTTTGGCATTGGAATTATTACATTCTTTTCAAAGTCTGTGGGTATTTTACCTGTCTCATACATTTTATTTATTTATTATCTTTTTTTGCATATAGTCACCAACTGGTGACTTTTGCAAATGTCATAGTATTTTTATACAATTTTTGTACAAACAGTAGGAATTTGCAATTCACATGTAGAAGGAGCCACTTACAGGTGATGCACTTGGCAATATATGGTACAGAACTTCATACTGCAACATACAGTTGTTACATAGTATAGGTATTTGCATTTACAGCATGTTGTTACAAAAATAATATATATTACAATCACCTCAGAATAGTATATCATATAGACAGAAGAGTTAGGCCTACATTTAAGAATAGCAACATTTTAATATCAGTATTCATTCAGTGAGTACAAACATTTGAGAGTTAAGAATGATTTTAATTCCCTTTTGAATACTTTACCTCTGGGGCATCTTATAGCACTTGATAGCTTGTTAAACCATATCTGGCCATTAATCCAAGGACTATGATCTATTGTCTTTAGTTTAGTTCTTTTTCTGAAGAAGCAATCTTTTTGCCTTGTGTTATGGGTATGCACATAAGAGCACTTAGTTGCATTTTTTTATGGTCTACAAAGAATATTATTAATTTGTACAGCTACAAGGAATATACTGTTAGATATTTATGTTATACAAAGGTTAACCTACATGAATCTCTGTATCCTAGTCGATGCATGGTGCTGATTGGTCTTTTCTGCAGTGTTAGGATTATGTTCATGTGACTATCAGTGGCACATCCCCATACCTCTATTCCATAATGAATATATGCAAATATTGTCCTATAATAAGCACTTTTTAATGTTTTTTCAAAGACTAATTTTGATAGTTTGCTAATTAAGTGCAGTGAACAGCTGATTTTATTGCATACAAAATTGATATGGTCTATCCATCTAAGATTTTCATCTTGGTATATCCCCAAAAATTTACATTTTTCAGTGTTAACCTTTTTTGATGCCACTTATATTATCAATACAGTATTGGTAAGAATTACCAAATTTAAATGGTAACAGCTGGTACTTGCTAATATTGACTTTTAAACTTTGATCATGGAAGTAAGTAGTTATTTGACTTAAGCTATCAGTTGAAGCCAATGTCAAGTCATTAGTTTGTTTGCAAAAGAACAAAAGTGAGGTACCTTCTGCATAACTTACTAATTGGGAGTATATGCCTCTAAATCGTTAATGTAGACCTGGAAAAGGAATGGGCCCAACGTGGAGCCCTGAGCTACACTTTGTTTTACTGTTTCACAGCTGGACTGGAAATGTTTGATGTGATCATTAATTTCATAACTCAGCTTTGTACACTGCTCGTAAGCAGTTAGATAAGTGATCAGTAGTTGTATGGATGTGGCATTTATATTGTAAGTTTCCAATTTGCTTTAGTAGTAGCTCATGGTTCACTGAGTCAAATGCTTTAGTAAGGTCTAGAAATATCCCTGCTGTCTGCATTCCCTCATCCAGGGCATCAAACACCTTGTGGAGAAATTCAGTAATTGCTGTAATGGTACTGTGATGCTTTCTGAAGCCATGCTGTGTTTCTGCTAGTAAAGTATCTTTGAGAAATAATCAGTAAGTTGTGTCAACAAAACAATTTTGCACACCAGGTGGCATAGTTATGTCCTGACTGTCTCTTCCAGATGTAACTGAACTAAAACCTTACAGATCAGTGACAAATTTGGCAGACTAATATGTGTATGTGCTTTGTGGTAATACTGAAGCAAGATCTTTTTCTGTGTTTAATTTTTATTTCCCTCAGAGGGACATACACTTTTTGTATGTCATGTGCATGGCAAGCATAAGGACCCCTAGCAGTGTAGTATTTTCTTCAGTTTTTATTTCTGTTGGAATGTACCTTCCCTATTCATCCTCTTACTTTATTTTCATTCATACACTTCATTTTAGGGGGTCTGCTGTTTCAACATCCAGACACATTGGCAAATTTCAACAATTTTAACCTTATAAGTGAGTGTGGACTTTCCCAGCCGATGAAATCTTGTTCAGTTGCATTCAAGTGGCTGTGAAGAAATTCTGTGATGTTTTGATGAGTGTCACTCTCATAAAAAAGTAAAGGAATTCCAATGCAACCACCTGGATGGAATGGAAGCTCGAAAGGATTTCATCGATTTCAACCTTATTTGCAAAAGCAGTCTGAGATGTTTCTTCATTTCAGGGTTTCTCAGTTTTCATTCAAGTTTATCTCCTTCAGGTGATAACATTCTTTGTATGTCGTGTGTACAAGCATAGCAATTTAGCATTTTCTACTGATTTTCATTTTCTAATGCTACACTACTTGCATATTAGTTCTATTACTTTCCTGTCAATTGTGCTCTTCATTTCAAGATTTATCCACTTCTTAATCAACTATATTTTTTACTATGAGTGTTCTACATTGTGCAGTCAAGTTTTAATTTCAATACAATGTTCTCTCCGTGGCTATACTTTTTATTCAATACAATATTATCAGTGCAATATATGTTAATATCTTGGTTTAGTGTCATCTCATATATACCTAGTATACATCTCAATACTATATCTAAATCTTCACCTGAATCTAATCTCTATTCTGCAAACCACTGTGAGATGCATGGCAGAGGGTATGTCCCATTGTACTAGTTATTTGGGTTTCTTCCTGTTCCATTCACATGTGGATCACAGGAAGAATGATTGAATGCCTCTGTGCATGCAGTTATTATTCTAATCTTATCTTCATGATCCCTATGTGAGCGGCATGTAGGGGGTTGTAGTGTATCCCTAGAGTAATTGTTTAAAGCTGGTTCTTGAGACTTTGTTAATAGACTTTCTCAGTATAGTTTACATCTGTCTTAAAGAGTCTGCCAGTTCAATTTCTTTGGTGACATTCTCCCATGGATTAAACAAACCTGTGACCATTTGTGCTGCCCTTCTCTGTACAAGTTCAATATCCCCTGTTAGTCCCATCTAGTACGGGTCCCCCCACACTTGGGCAATAATCTAGAACCAGTCACATGACTGCTTTGTAAGCAATTTCTTTTGTAGACCAATTGCACTTCCCTAGTATTCTACCAATAAACTGAAGTAAGTATGCCACCTGCTTTACCCACTACTGAACGTAAGTGGTAATTCTATTTTGTATCCCTACAAAGTCTTAACCCAGGTAATCTATTCTTGTAACTGGTCCAAACAGCTGACATTGCAGCCTAATTGTGCTGGCTACAGAAGTTTGAAGTTTGTATGTTTTTGATGTTTTGCTACTCCTAATAAAGCACACACTGATCCTTGTCTACTTGGGACCCCAGTCATTCCATATGTACCACACCACTGAACACACCAGTTATAATGTAATATTATCCATTTTAATGATGTGTGATATTGGTTGTTATGTTTTAACAGCAATGGCTGCTAGCATTCAACTGTGCTGCTGCTCTACATACAGCTCAACAACATTTTTAAGAGATAATGCTCTCTCTCATGATCTGGTTTTAAAACATAGCTCTTGATGTAAGAACACTACAAAATCTACCAATGTAACTGCAACATTTGTAACACAAAGTAGAATAAAAACACACTGATCTGTGAGTCCTAATCTGTCAATAGCCTGCCATCTCACACCACACACTGCACCAGCCTGTATCCTACTGGTCTACTGTGGGATCCAAGGGCATCAACTTGATGTCTCTGCAGAGGTATTGGAGTTGTTGCGAACTGACGTGTCTGTAGTATTCACATGTAAACACAGCTATTGGCTCAACCATGGTGCTATTCTATTGCCTGCCAGCTTTGGAAATGAGGAAAGATGGCAATCAATAAAATAGCCAATAGCTGTGCTTACAGTAATATTGCAGAAAGGTCAGTCCACAACCCACAAGCATCTGCAGAAGCATCAACTTGATGCTCTTGGAGCCCACAGCAGATCAGCTGCAGCTGTGGCATGAGATGGAACAGCTACTTACAGAAGTCGACAATTTTAATGTAAAACAAGGATCCACAGCGCAATGTGTTTTTATTCTTTCTCACTTTAAGTGCACTGTAATTATATTGGTTGAATTTTTAGTATTGGACAAACATACAGTTGATTGGTACCAATTATTACTGTCTGAGGAAAAAAATATCTTGTGTCAAGTTATACTACCTCTTTCACCATGATCCAGGTTCTGTGTTATGCTGTGGGAGTCCCCTTCTGCTGAATGGGAAAGCCTACTCACAAGCTGGAGGAAGCCTTGAAAGCTAGTTACCTGCATGTTCCATAGAACATAACTGCAATTCCTTGCTATGAGATATGAGCTCTAGAGGGAGACAGTGATGACCATTTCTAGGTAACTCAATATGAGCAACATTTGAGGCAGAATATTATTGCTACATTCTGTACTTTTAATTTCTATCTTTCAGAAGTCTGACATGGAATAACAATAATTTCAAAAGAATATTATCATAACATTCAAAATTTATGATTCTGCTTGAAATTTATTTTGTTTGCATGGTGAACAGTCCTATTCCTTGCTAACTCTCTTCATTCTCAGTTGGATTCAGATTTTGCTCTTGGCTGACATCATCCTCACAGGAAAAAGTGTCATCTTCTTACTCCATGTCCTACAAGAATTCTTCAGTCACATTAACATGTCACTATTGAAAATCAGGTGGTAACTGGTGGGGTACTCATCTTACATGCAATTTGTAAAACTCAATCACATCATACATTATGTAATTACTGCACCGTGACTAATGTTTACAACTAGTGTAATGCCTTGCCGTACCACTTCCACTTGGCAGTCTTCCATAATGGGCATTTTCTGAAGAAGCAAAAAAATACTCCTTGTCTATACAAAAGGCACTGGACATTATTTGTGAATTTGTAACTCCATTAGTAAGGCTTTAAAGATGTACATCACCATGATCAGTCTCCATTCTATCGCAGATTTTCATAAGTTTCACAACTTCAAAATACAAAAAGCGCACAACATAATATTGTTCATGCTGGATAATAGTTGCTAGTGCCACAGCCATGTTAACACAGTTCCTTTGATGATGTTTGTGCATCTGATAATGCTGCAAACTACTGGATCTGTAAGACACAAAATTTGAACTTGCTTAAGAACTGATGCCCTACTGGCACCAGGTTTCAGATTTTTCCCCTTTCCTTTTTGTGACATTTCTCATTTGATTCAACATCAATAATAATAGCTCTGATTGCTTCATAATTTTCAACATAAGTATTATTGGTTCATAAATTTTAAAACAAGTATTCTTAGTTATTTTTATACCATCATAACTACCAGTGTGTGTATTTCCAGCCCCACCAATGTAGCACATCATGCTAAGAAGTTTTGGTCCAACACCACTAAAAATATGAGAAACAGAACTTTCCTCTTTTCTTTTATATGGATGTACCCTTTTCCTTTCATGATACTACAAAATATTATATAATATACAGAGTGTAATGGGTGTAAGTGCAGAAATTTTTATATGTGGTGCCTTAATATGTACGCACATCAGTGTGTTGGTTGTTTTTTCCCTGTGTAGAACTATCTTCCCACAAGCACATCACATAATTTACTAGTTGATGTTTTATGCATGTTTGTAACTGTACCACTAAGTGGGCCATGCCTGTCAGTATAGAATTTTTATTCTGCATCCACACTTCAACGTCCGCCTGCTGCCCAGGGGAAAATAAGTATTAATGGTTTGCTCTTGTCACAAGTACTTAGCAATACAAACCAACTTATAACTGTATGACTTGTAATAACTATAATTATCAGCCTGCAAATGAAGCAAATACTGAAGTAGTGTTGTTCAGTGTACCATCCTCAGTTACCAACAGAAATATCTTCACTTGTAAACCTGTTATACCCAGGACATCACGTGGCACACCTTTAAATTTTCTCTCTGTTTTGTTAATCAGAAGACAGCTACAAATATTTATCTATTCTTCCACATTTTTGTTTTACAGAAAAGGTTTAAGAGGGTATAGTGATTAATTGTACTAGATGAGTGTCCATTTGTAATAGTTTCACACTCATTAATTCTCTATAACAATCATCTTTTCACTCTGTCTTACGGAGAAGTAACCTCTACTTTCAAAACACCAGGACTCAATAGCAATATTAAAGTCGACTGTTCCATCTGTTATCTAGTGATTTGCATGTTTCTGTTAATAACCTTTCTTTACTCATGTGATTTCAAATATACAAAATTGTTTTTCTAAGACTAATTAATGATTGTTCTTCATGCAGAATAACAGTTACGTGTACAATTAAATGACAAACACAGGTATGGAGGCATCTTGAGCTATTATCACAAGTAATTTTCTTTAGCCATGTGTTTCCCATCCATCCTACCAATTTTAGGACTAGTCAGGGTTACACAAATTGCATCAGAAGGAAGTGAGAGAGAGAGAGGAAAGTGAAAATAGGCTGATTGGTAATAAGATAACAATGTAGGGAGCAGGAATATAACTTGATGCTAAGATTATTATAATATCCAGGGTGTCTCATTCATCTTGACCACCCTAAATAACTATCTGTCCAGATGCAAATTACAAAATACCTCAGACAAATGTTCTTTAGTTGTCAGGGGGACATCAAGCAGCATGATTGCCTTAGTTGTAGCTTTGCTTTAACAAAACTTTGAACAGCAGTATGACTTTTTTAAATGGCACCCTGTATTTTTTATTCAGTAATTCATTTCCTCTCCTAAAGATCTATTGAGAAATGTATCACAGTGTACCATTCAATAATACGCAACATTATTAATTACATAACACAACACTGACATTGACACTCCCAGCACTTAGTGCACGTACTCAGGGTAATGGAACACTTCCACATGCTGACGTTGACAGAGGACAAATGGAAACATAAGTAGAATGCACACCCATCATTTCATCAACCATCATCAGTTGAAGAGTTGTGTGGTAGAATGTACACCAACAAAGAGAAGGTAGAAATGCTACTCATCTATGGGGAACATAAGTTAGCAGAACAGTAATTGCAACACTGTTTTCTTATGTATGGGTGCATTTAGTAGATTAGATTAGATTAATACTTGTTCCATAGATCATGAAAACGACACTTCGTAATGATGTGGAACGTGTCAGGTTAATGAAAGATGTCTGTACAAGATATTACATTACACAAAATATTGCATGACACTAATGCTTAAGTTAGTTTTTTCCCCTCCCTTAATTTATATCTAAAAATTCAGCCAATGAGTAGAAGGAGTTGTCATCTAGAAATTCTTTTAATTTATTTTTAAATGTTGTTTGACTATCTGTCAGGCTTTTGATGCTGTTTGGTAGGTGATCAAAGACTTTTGTGGCAGCATAATTTACCCCCTTCTGTGCCAAAGTCAAATTTAACCCTGCATAGTGAGGATCATCCTTTCTCCTGGTGTTATAGCTATGCACACTGCTATTACTTTTGAACTGGGCTGGATTATTAACAACAAATTTCATAAGTGAATATATATACTGTGAGGTTACTGTGAGGATCCCTAGATCCTTAAATAGATGTCTGCAAGATGACCGTGGGTGGGCTCCAGCAATTATTCTAATTACACGTTTTTGAGCAATGAATACTTTTCTACTCAACGATGAATTACCCCAGAATATGATACCATACGAAAGCAGTGAATGAAAGTAGGCATAGTAAGCTAATTTACTGAGATTCTTATTACCAAAATTTGCAATAACCCTAATAGCATACGTAGCCGAACTCAGACGTTTCAGCAGACCATCAATGTGTTGCTTCCAGTTTAACCTCTCATCAATGGACACACCTAAAAATTTTGAAAATTCTACCTTAGCTACAGACTTCTGTTCAAAGTCTATATTTATTACTGGAGTTGTGCCATTTACTGTACGGAACTGTATATACTGTGTTTTATCAAAATTTAAAGAGAGTCCGTTTGCTGAGAACCACTTAATAATTTTGTGAAAAACATCATTTACAATTACATCACTTAGTTCTTGGTTTTTGGATGTTATTACTATACTTGTATCATCAGCAAAAAGAACTAACTTTGCATCTTCATCAATATGAAATGGTAAGTCATTAATGTATATCAAGAACAGTAAAGGACCTAAGACCAAACCCTGTGGGACCCCGTGCTTGACAGCCCCCCAGTTTGAGGAATCAGCTGTTGTATTAACATTACATGAACCACTTATTTCAACTTTCTGCATTCTTCCAGTTAAGTATGAATTGAACCATTTGTGCACTGCCCCCTCAAACCATAATGATTTAGCTTATCTAAAAGAATTCCATGATTTACACAGTCAAAGGCCTTTGAGAGATCACAAAAAATACCAATGGGTGATGTCCGGTTATTCAGAGCATTTAATATTTGATCAGTGAAAGTGTATATAGCATTTTCTGTTGAAAAGCCTTTCTGAAAACCAAACTGACATTTTGTTAGTACTTTATTTTTACATATATGGGAGGCTACTCTTGAATACATTACTTTCTCAAAAATTTTTGATAGAGCTGTCAGAAGAGAGATTGGGCAATAGTTGTTGACATCCGACGTATCCCACTTTTTATGCAATGGTTTTACAATGGCATATTTCAGTCTATCGGGGCAAACACCCTGCTCCAGAGAGGTATTACATATGTGGCTGAGAATCCTACTTATCTGTGGGGAACAAGCTGTAAGTATCTTGCTGGAAATGCCATCAATTCCGTAAGAGCTTTTACTTTTCAGTGAGTTTATTATTTTACTGATTTCAGAGGGAGAGGTTCGTGGAAATAAAGTTGTTTCAAACTGCACAGGTATGGCCTCTTCTATTAGAAGCCTTGCCTCTTCTAGTGAATATCTAATCCTACTTTCTCCACAACATTTAAAAAATGATTATTGAAAATATTTCCAATTTCAGATTGTTTGTTAGTACACTTGTCATTCAGTTTTATGGCACTAAAGTCTTCCTGTGCTCTTGGTTGCCCTGTTTCCCTTTCAATAATATTCCAAATTGTATAGTAGTTTAGTCCTTTTAAATACTGTACTGTAGAACAGGTATACAGTAAAGGCTGTCCTTCCTACAAACTGCATTGACATAGCATTTCTTTTATTGTTGTTGTTGTTGAAGGCAGGCAAAATGTTATGCAGGCAGCGGAACTGTACAGAGGTCGATATCCTGACAACAACCCTCATTCCCGATGGATGTTTTCTCATCTTGTTGAGACACTTCAGGAAACGGGAAGTTTCAACCCACGACAATGCAATTGTCGTAGCACTCATACAGATGAAGCTGCCAAAGTTACTGTTCTTGCTTCCATTGCTATGAATCCACATGTGAACACACGACCGCTTGAATACAAGATTGGCATTCCCAAAACAAGTGTACATAATATTCTTGCATGTCACTGGTTCCATCCTAACCATGTACACCTACATCCAGAATTTCATGGAAATGATTTCCAGAATCGTATACAGTTCTGTCAGTGGTCACAGCAGGAAATCCTCGCTGACCTGAACTTCTTCTCCAATGTTCTTTTTACTGATGAATGTTCTTTCCCAAACAAAGGACAGGTAAATACAAGGAACATGCATTATTAGTCCAGTGACAACCCATGATAGCTTAGACAGGTGGAACATCAGCATCAATGGAGAGTTAAGTTCTGGTGGAGGATGCTTGGTAGTACAATTACTGGCCCTTATTTCATCAAAGGTAGTCTAAACAGCACAGTGTATGCCAACTTCTTCGGAAAAATTCTTCCTCCTCTTCTGGATGAAGTGCCGCTAAGAACCAGAATGCATATCTGGTATCAACACGATGGATGTCCAGCACATAATGCCTTGTGTGCATGTCGTGTTCTGAACCGAAGGTATCCTGCCAGATGGATTGGTCAAGGAGGAACAGTTACTTGGCCTGCTGGGTCTCCTGATTTAAATCATCTAGACTTTTTTCTTTGGGGATGCATTAAAGACATTGTCTATCATGATATTCCAACAACTCCAGAGAACATGCAGGAATGTGTCATGCTTGTTTGTAATGCTCTTCAGCAGGCAACACTGGAAGCAGTAAGTAATTCTTTCCTTCAACGAGTGCACCAGTGTATCGGTGTCCAGGGTCATCACTCTGAGCACCTTTGAATGTTCTACTCCTGGGCAATAGTACAAGAGAGTCAAAGTCAATTTTGTGTAATGTTTTTACTTGGTTTTCATTTGTTTTCTGACAACTCCAGCAAATTGATGTGTTTGTGATCCCAGGCTCAAAGTCACTGTTGTGTTATGTAATTAATAGTGTTGTGTTTCAGTGAATGGTACACTGTGATACATTTCTGAATAGGTCTTTAGGAGGGCAAAGGAATTAAAGAAAGAAAAAAAACAGGATGCCATTTAAAAAGGTCATACCACTGTTCATAGCTTTGTAAAAAACAAAGATACAATGAAGGCAATCATGCTGATTGATGTCCCCCTGATGGCTAAAGAACAATTGCTTGAAACCTTTTTGTAATTTGCATATGGTCAAACAATTATTTAGGATGGTCAAGATAAATGGGACACCCTGTATAACAGTTGTCTAAATCTCTCTTGACAGTATTACAAAAAAAGGGACAAAAGTGCCTTAGACAAAATCTTTAACAATTTCATCAATAAAAGAAAATCTGACACATTGTTGAAGAAGTGGGTGATAAATGTAGTACCCTAAACAAAATAACTGACTTGTCAAGCTACTGTATTTGCTTTCTGTTTTTCTAAAATCCTCAAAGGGAGTGAAGCTGAAGTGGTTCATTCAGAAATTAAAAGTGTAGAGAGTGGGCATTGGAACTGGAAGGAAGTGTAGACTTAATTCTAAGAAAGGAATGAAATTAGCACTAGTTCATGAACTGTAAAATTTAATCAAGATACATATAATAGATATTGAGCAAAGAAGTTGTTGAAAAAATCACAGTTGACATAATTGTACTAAGTAGGTGATATAGTTTTACCATTTATGTATATTCCACTGTAACAAAAAAATCGGTTCTTTGGGGAAAGTACTGTATACGTATTTTACTAGTAAAATATGATGTATCAGCCTTCTTATGTGGTCTCCCTTATGATTGTTTTGTAGTCATAAGCAACATGAAAAATAAAAGTTTTTAATGGGCACATCTGCCATTGAGTGAACATCTGACACCAAAGTATTTTTTTCCTTTTCGTCTACATTTACCTTTCATATTTCACATTTATATAATTTAGGAGTAAAAGCAACACCTCACTGAATAGTAGAAGTATTGAGTCATAGACAGGCACACAACAAAATAATGTAGTGGTATCGGTGAGGGGAGAAAAGAAATGGAGATTGGGACTGAGGGTCAGAGAAGGGTGGCTGACGGCAGCAGATGGATGGAATAGGAATGCAACACATGGGCATGAGAACCAGTAAGTTCATGCTGTGCACAATCACAATAATGTGGGATAATGAATTGGGAGGAAGTGAATTGGAAAGGGGTGGTATTGTGGTATTCAAAGGAGGCTACCTGGCCTCTCCCCCCCCTCCCCCCCCCCCCCTTGTTGTAATTGGGTTTTTTGCTTCCACCGAAAGACTCTCTGCTCTTGTCAAACAACAGTTCCAACCCATTGCTTGTAGCCCAGCCTCTCATTTTCAAGATACAATTCATTTCCTTCACCAGCTCTCAACTGTCCCCACCTCATTACCAACTCGACCCCTGTTTGTCACTGTTGATGCCACCTCCATATACAACAGCATCCACCATGCCCATGGCCTTGCTGCAAGTGAACACTACCTCCTCCAATGCCCTTTTACCTCACTGCCAACCAGACTCCCAAAATCCCAAACTCCTTGTCTGATTCATGTTCGTTTATGTCATCTTCATAATCTGAACCCATAGCCAATGCACACTATTCTCATTCCTTCACAGTCTCAGCACCTGTCTCCCATTTTTTCACCTTTTCCTCCTCAGACCAATGTGCCAGCTTCATGGACACTGACTGACTCTCACCAAGGCCTTCACAGACTGCCACTCCCCCCCCCCCCATGCACACACACAAACCTGATCCTCCCAGTGTACCAAAAACCAGTTGCAAAGGAACAGTCATGACATCATCCAGTGTAGTATCACCCTTTTCACATTTTATTTCCCTTGTAGAACAAATGTTTATGTGCAACTGCACAAGTAATTTATATAGCTCAACGACTCATTGTGACTATGAGAGACAGATTATCTCTGACTCATGATATAAAAGCTCTGTGTGTGTAATGTGGAACATTATGTGTACAGTGGACTTCTTACTTCTGATTTAGAATTACAGAGAGCAGGATCGCAGTACAATTGTAATTAGTGGCATTGTTGCCACCAACGCATGCAAATCTTGTAGGACTTATGATGAATTTCTTATCAAAATACTGGTTGCATTGAACTCAATAAAGGTTGTGCCAAGAAGTATTTTATCCTGAACAATTCTCATTCAAGCAAGGGACATTGAGAAAGTACTTCAAAAAAATATCTTAGTAAATGTCATTACTGGGACGATCCATTACCACAACAGGATATACCGGTACTGAGAATATTAAATTACCAGTCAGTGCAGAAATCTTCTAGTTAATCTCTCAAATGAAAATTTGGAGGAATTTTTATCTGTGTTAGATTCAGTCGACCTGATTCAAGAAGACTTGAAGTCCACATCGGGATCAAATAATGCGTATAATAATTTGAACACTCGTGTCTGGCAAGTGGCTGTGGAAGTAATGCACAAGGAAACAACCAAATGGATCAAGCAAATGCAAGCAATGCACCAAATCATAATCCAAACAATAGTTGGAAGAACAACAGTGGAAACGGAAATGGTGGTGGCTTCTGACTGGCCAGTGGCAAATTTAATAGAGCCAATCGGAGGGAAAATCCAGTCCAACCTAATAACCAGAAACTGTCAACGTGCCAGTTTTGGAACAATAACTTTCTGCAACAGAAACAACAGAATCAGCCGCAGTCTATGCCAGGAGATTGACACATGCAGACACCAATAATTATGGAGGTAACAGACGGTGCAAATAGTGGCAGTGATAGGCATCTCTGACACACATCCGACAAACTAATCATGACCTCCTCAAACACAAGAGACATGATCAGTATTTGAATAGGGTCTACAACCAACAATTGCAGATGCTACAGTGTAATGATGGAAAGAAATTACTGGAGGAAATGTGTGACAAAGTTTATCCTTTCCTGCCAGTGTTGGAAATCCTTGCTACAATCAAAGGAATGCCAGTTACCATACTGGTAACATTAGACATGGGAGGTAATGTGATATCAAGTGCTTTAATGCAAAAGCTATTGCGAAAAGTAAAACTACTAATTTTGCCAGTGTAGAACTGTAGAATTACAGGAGCCTTAAACACAAGATCCATAATTGTCAGGAACACAACTTAAGTTGAAATTGGGAAATGCAGCAATTACATGCATGTTCCTGATTGTTGGATTGTATCCTGAGAATTAGTAGAATATGAGAGAAGGACAGAAGCATTTACTTCTCAGTGGGGAAATCAAAATTTTGGATCGATGGTGCTTTAGTGGAGGTTGACTTAATATGGAGAGTAATAGTACATTAGTGGTAGTGCCATGCAGCCCACATAAACTTGATCATCACAAATAATAATGCCAAACAATGTTTTACATGAACACAATGAAACTATCCAGACTTTCAGATTAAGTAATTGAGAAACTGAAGGAACATAAGCACATGAACAGAATCAACAATTATCAAGCCTCCTATTATTTCATTCAGTTGTTTATGAAGAAAAACCTGGAATTATCAAAAGATGTGTGTGTCATCTTAATGTCACACAGGACATATGTCATAGCTTCTGTTCGGTTCCCTGGGGTCTTAAGAAACCTGTAGAAGAGGAAATCATGAGCAACTTGTTTCACTAATCAACCAAATTCACACTTGCTGAACAGATGTTTAGAAGAAAGGAAAGAAATGGATAGGTTGATAGAATTCTGAAGGCAGAAGATATTGACATACCTTGGACAGAGAAAGTTAGACAAGCTCTGGTTAATCTCACTAAGAAGACCAGGGTCTGAAAAAAGGATTATTACAGCAAACTCAAAGAGATGCAGACATTCAGGACTGGCAGAAAGTTATTGCTGCGAGAACATCCATTATCCTCATTACTTTCCAAAAAGAATGGGTGGCAATTATTATACACTGGACCATTCGTAACTGTGAAGATTACAAACCCTGGTGTGTATTATTAGCATATCCAGAAAGTTTACAAAGCAATGGACCATATCCCCATCAAGATATTAAGAAATATCATGTTAAGTGATTAATTGTGTGAAAAGGACTATGATGATTAAATTCATAGTGATTAGGAGTTATGTAGTGAGGTCTGATCGATTATGATTAAATTTATAGTAATTGCATTTGTGTTGGACTATGAGGCACTCATAATGAAATCAGAGTTACTAACAAGACATTATGCACAGCATAGTGAGTACTTTAGAGAAATAGTGATAGTGTTTATCTAGTAACTAATTAATTCTTTTTATTAATTCTTTATTTTTAGGAAGAGTGTGTACATATATTTGTACGGTTGTTTGATCTCAGTTTCATGCATCATAAGTTTCTCTTTTGCGTGAGAGGAAATGTACCTGAATTGGCTGAACTTACCCAAAGGAGGTATTCTGATTTATGAAGATGGTGACTTGCAGGAATCGTCGATAATGAACAGTTAATTTGTGGTACAGTCTTGCCACTTAGTATAAGTTGCAATTTGGTTGGTATGTAAGGTGTAGACTGGGAATGATTTGATGGTTACTGGCCCTAATGAATTTTACTTTCAGGAAGATGAAATCCGTTCTAAATGTTTGTAAGATTTATTTGATTTCAAATGATTATGAATGTAAGAGAAATTAACTTATCTATCTGCTTTAAAGTGCATTCAGATTCAGATGTGGTATGAAAAGAAATTGAGAAGGCATAGGAGCTTAACAGAGAAATGTATGGTGAAAGCATAGAAGTGGTGCAAAGGCAAGGTGATTTATAGTCTTCATCGGAAGCATTTGCCAGGTGCAACACTCACTTTGGATACACAAAAAATTGTCTTGTCTTACTTTGAAGTCTGATAATGAGATACTGATGCACAGGGAGAAGGATTCCTAAAATGAAGGATGATCTTTTTTGAATCTCAGCTCATACGAAAAATTCATATATGTCTAGTTATGTGGTTAAAAAAAGTATTGTATTGTCTGCTGACTTCATATAGTCCAAGAACATCTTAATGTAATGGCATGATCAGAGGAGTGATTTACTTTGGAATGACTTATTTAAAATAGATAAAATCAACTGCTATGCAGTGGACACTGCAGTAAGACATACCTCCTCCGGATCTACTGAATTTATGAAGGATCCATTGGAGAAATGTGTTTCTTGCCCATTCTTTTGCAGTGCCTAAAGTAAAGATCTGTGTCTGGCCCAACATTTAAAATTGTTTCATGTACTACTGGTCCTGTCTGGTACCTTGAGGTTCATGATCATTCCACTTCCCTACAACCTGGTTCCCGCAAGATTTGTCCTACATCAACCTCCAACAGTTCCAGTCAGCCTCCAGCATCCAGCCATCCATTTGTTGACCAACTCCACTGAGCTCTATCAATCTTCATCAAATCCATCTATTCAAGTCAACAGATTGTTATTGTTGTTCACTAAACTATTTTAAACACACAAACTATAGTTTATTCCCTGCTAGTAATCTTAACATTCAAACACTTTGCCATATGAAATTGGTTATGTTTTAAAACATCCAAGGTGATTAGTAAAGATTATTGTAGTTTTCTCTTTTCTGTGCATAATTTTCAAAATTTTAAAATCCATCTTATCTATATATCATGAAAAGGTCAAGGCTGTGGGCCTGTATTCTGGGGGTTTTCATGGTTTCCCTCTGAATAAAACTCCCTAAAGGGTAGATCTGAATTTATTATGATCTTCCATGGTTGTGTGGTACAGTGTGATAAACCCCCTCTCCACATGTGAAAGTCAGCAACCTAGTACCAGGTGATGTATCTTTTTGTAAACCCAGGCTAAGATAAAGAGAATAAGATAAAAAAAAAAAGAATGTAGAGTCAGGAAAATCCTTCAAATCTTCCAAACACAGCTATGAGTACTCTTGAAAAATGTGACAAGACTTTCTTACCCAACATTTATGCCCTTCTGAAATTACTCTGAGTTATTCCCATTTCTGTCACAACCATAGAGCAAACTTTCTCCAGCCTGAGAAGACTGAAGCCTTACCTAAGGAACAATGTATCTGAAAATATGCTTAACGGGCTTCCTCTACTTTTTATTCACAGAGACATTGCAGTTAGTGATGATGAGGTTCTTGATAAGTTTGCAATGGTACCAAGAAACCTGGACTTCATTCTGTAAGTCTATTTCTATACAAAAAAGTGAAGTTCCTTTTTAATTTTATGTATTCTTTTTGTAGTCAGTTTAATAAAACAAATTTTGTTGCATTGTCATTTGTCAAACAGTCAATTTAATAAACATTCTTGTAAGGTCTCTACAAAATAACACCTACTCAAAACAGTCTTTTGAATTATAGTTGGTAAAACACACATGGGTGTATACACAAAAAGAAAATATAGGGGTGTTGGCAATTTATACATACATGATAGAACAAACCAATATTTATAGCTAGAATCACTCCAAATATGATAATCACAATTGTGTTTTCACTCTTTTAATTTGGATAAGTGTTTGCAGATGAGACACTCTTAAAATCTCGACTAATGTTCGAAATGTAGTATTATTGCCTCACTATGTTCATTCTCCGGTGACTCGCTTTGTTTCCTTGACACTGTTACAGTCACAAGCTGCCAACTATTGTGACAATGTATGGTACATTGCCTCGGTTTGGAAATATCACAGATCCAGGGCTGTATCCTACCACATCAGAAACAGAGTCACCTGTGAAAGTAGTCATGTTAAATACCAGGTCTGCTGCAATTTCTGCACAACATTTTATGTGGGCATGACCACCAGCCAACTGTCCACCCAAATGTATGGCCACCACCAAACTTTGGCTGATAGCAGAGTTGACTGATTAGTGGCAGAACACGCCCCTGAGCACAACTTTCTCGATTTCAATGGCACCTTCACAACTTGTGCCATGTGGATTGTCCCCCTTCAACATCAACTTTACT
This sequence comes from Schistocerca gregaria, assembly GCF_023897955.1. NCBI lineage: Eukaryota > Metazoa > Arthropoda > Insecta > Orthoptera > Acrididae > Schistocerca > Schistocerca gregaria. The sequence continues at coordinate 290,106,640 of NC_064924.1, read as the reverse complement.
GAACTACATACATAGGGAGTTATCCTTGTGCCACGTCATTGTTCCCCTAATACTCCTCACCTCAGTCTATGTTAACCCCCTGCTTCCACACCCTCTTCCTGACTCTCCCCTTTTTCTGTACTGCCATCCACTCCCTCACACATCAACATCAAAGCATGCACTCACTGGCTCCACTGCTTGTGTGTCTCATTCCTATCCCATGTATCAGCAGCCTCTCTCCAAGCCATCATTCAACCCCCTTACTCCAGTTTATTTGCTGAACTGCAGTCATGGTACAGTGTATTCAACTGGCAAAATGTAACTGCATAGGCACATGTGTGTGTGTGTGTGTGTGTGTGTGTGTGTGTGTGTGTGTGTGTGTGTGTGCCATCATGGTTATAATTCCTTTTTCATGTCACTAGTTAAGGCACTTTCCAGTTTACAGCCCAGCGACCAGAGTGCCTCTCATTTCCCAGAGCTTTTGTTACTTTATTTTGTTATAACAACAACATTTATGATTTTCTAACACTCTTTTGTTTACTAATTTGTCTACCATTCACATACTCAGTACGTTCCACATCAACCTGACACGTTCCACATCATTACGAAGTGTCGTATTCATGATCTATGGAACAAGTATTAATCTAATCTAATCTAATCTGTTACTTCGTAATTTATTTCACCTTTCAGGCATGAAAACTGCATGCATCTGTTCTTAAATCATAATAAATGTATAAGATAATTACATTATAAAGGCACTATCAGCAGTTAATTAAATACATGTATCTATCCTTTATCTATCTTTTCATACCTGCTACAAACTATATGACAGCTAACTGAATCTCTCACTTGGAAGTGATTGAGACAAATGTGCTTCAAAATGGAATGGAATGTTGAAAGTGTGTTGAAACAAAATAAAGAAGCTGTGTTCTTTAAAGAAGTTACTATACATATGAAACATAAACTCACAATAGATCATTTAAGATCTGAATGTAGTTCATTGACAATTTGTGTATTGAAGTGTAAGTTATGTTGGCACTGGGACTTCTTTTTCCTGTAGTTGAGTGCAATTTTTAGCAATTCAATGATTTATTTCAGAGTCACTGATACAAAAATATATACACTTCATAACTGTCTATGTAAATAAATATCAATTGTCCAGTTTCAGAACAAATAAAATCAGTACAAAAATTTCTTCCATTCTTTTAAAAAATTATATACAATAGAATCAATGGAATGATCATTATAAGTTGCACTGTACGTCACATCAACATGGTGTGAAAGACATTATATGAAAAATGGAATCATGAAGCATTTTAAGAATCACTTCATGTTAGCACATAGAAAACTTTTTGATACAATATTGTATTCAGACTGGTAACATTTTTATTTCAATGACTGCTTTGTATAATGAGCAAGATTGTTCTGGTAATACTGAACACTTACAGCCATCATGGCATTTAAGACTATGTCAATGAAAATTTTAGTTTTGTTGTGCTTTCCACAGTAAAAATGCGTTAAAAATATATTTAATACATATATAACCAGGCATACACGAAGTGTGGAGATTCATTGTAAGTGGCTAGGTTACCTGTGCCATGTAATCATCACCATATTTTGTACCCTTTTCTGCATTTTGAATTAACATCCTAAAGACTTTCACGGGTTATTTTGAAATGCCTGTACTCTAATAAACAGCAAATTAAGCAACAGCCACACTCTAAAATTGTGTTTCAATAATCCACAGTTAATTTTCTATTACAAGGATGAAGCTAACCTTTCTGATTTCAATAATCTTCTAATTTAGCTCTCAAACAATTTAACACACTATGCACAGCAAACACACGAAAGAATAAATTCAAGATACAGGAAGAGAAAATGAATATTCAAATTAGATACTAAAACAATATAAATCATTTTTACCTCATTGTACATCACTGAAGAAATGTAACAGGTGAATTTTAATGCAGTGATACCTGTCACATTCTTATTGAATGTGCAGCAATTACATGATACATAGATGAATATAGTTGTTCAATATAATATTCACTCATATGTAGGTACAATATTCAACACTGTCTTATATGCAAATATTTTAAAGCTGGAAATTCTGTATGCTTGAAGCATACTCAGGACGGTAGCCGGATGCCTTTGAACGACCAGTGCGGTTTGAGAACTCAGAGAATCGATCTGCTTCTGGGCCATGTGGTTGTGGCATAAGCAATACTGGATGGAGATTGAGAGACTTGCGAGAACCAGCGACAGACTGAGCATCTCCAACAAATCCACCATTCACTTCACCTGTGACGACAAAAACACAAGTAATTAGCTCTAGCCACAGTTACTGTTAACATTAAAAGATATTACACATTCCTTTAACAAAACACAGTGTATAAACATGCTGTTAGACAGTAGCATTTGAGATCTTGTTGGCTCAAGGTCTTCACATAATCTATTATGATAATGCTGTATTGTTTATTTGAGGGTAACAAGATGCATATTTATCTTTCCACAAATGTGGTCAGAGGCAGTCAAGATATTCTGGATCTGGGGAAAGCGTCTATTTGGAAGTCATTTAGTAACTATGTCAGGAAAGACATAGTAACCAGTGCCACCAGAGATTCCTGCAAAACAAGTGGAACCAGAGACATAAAATGATTACACAGGTAATTGGTTAATTCCATCTTCCATATGTCACTAGCAAGAGTTATACTGAAATAGTGTAGAACAAATAAGTTTACAGGTTATACACACAAAATTGCTTTTTAATACCCACCATGTAACAATGAAAACAGATCCCTAAATAACACTGTCACTTATATTTAATAAAAATAAATATATTAGTCTTTGATACTACTTGTGTTATTCAGAAACATACTTTAAATTTGATGACAACAGAGAAACTTTTATCTTCTGTGCTACATGAGCTGTTACAGCCACCAATATATTCTGATGCTCATCTCTGTGTCAGAGCAACAGATCCCACTTTGAGGGTTTTGAAAATAGATGTTACAAGCAAGAGTCAAAATGAACTTAGATGTGAAACAAGTCTCCATTTTCCTGCCTTTACATCTGAGAGTATGTTTAGAATCATAATAACTGATGACATTGTAGACAGTTGTACATTCTAATAGAGCACAAGAGCAATCAATGTAGAAAACTGTGCAAAACCTGACTGGTAAAATAGATTATGTGTGCACTTTAACACATCATCCCCCTCTTTACTACAATAAACTATCAATGGCAAATATTTGTATGTGAAATGACCATCAGGTACATCACAGGTATTTTCCATAAGTGTGTCTCTCGGCATGTATGAATAGATTGTTATTTTAGTTGCTGTTAAAAAATGCTCCTTACCTACCTACAGTCCTAATAAGCAAATGAGTTGGATAGAACTTCTATATGGAAAGAGAGTGCCCCTGTTGTCATAGAAAGCTGAGAGGTTGCAACATGATGTGTCAAGGATGTGGTCAGATTTTGTCCTGGCCATTGCTGTGACAGATGATAGCAAGATATCAGTGAACTTTGTAGCCACCAGATTATAACTGTCTAATGTCTAGGATTGTCCATGTAGCACTGGACTTATAACATACTACTGAGAGTAAAGAGTACTGTGAGTACCTAGATATTGGGAAACCTACCACTGTTTGAATCAGTTGTTGTGGACAACAACCTGCTAAACACAAAAACTGCTGTTGACAATTACAAACTGCAACAATAGATGGTTTGATCACAACCTGCATGCAGGCATTTCAACCAAAGCCATCTCAGTATTGGGATCTGACACCATAAACAACATCCATATCTCTACTCATTGCACACCACAAGGCATAGATAACAGCATGGACCCAGAACCAATGTAGGACATGCACAGCCAAGAAAAAGGTCACCTTTATTGATGAGTTTCAGTACATATTGGTGCACTTCCATTACAGTGTACAAGCACGTCAAAAACCGCATGATGTTATGGATGCATGTTGCCCCCCCCCCCCCCCCCCTGGGTGCCTTTCAGGAAGATGGTGAAGGTACTCTTGCTACAGAATATTCACTTTGGATGAAATGGCCTCTCAGCTGTATGCCATCTTCTCTCACTGGTAAATAATACCATAATCTAGTCTCTGACGATATGTAAGCATTCTTTCACAAACACAGCACCATTCACTCATTCCTTGTGTGTGACCTGCACTTTCATCATGCCCAAATGCCACTCCTTAATTGTGTCAGAATGCTTTGATGAATAGAGCACAGACTTGAGGGTGCTAGGTGTAGTCCCTGGGATCTATAACTACATACATACTCCACGAGCAATGACAACACTTTCCTGTGCACTAGAGCATCATCAGCAACCAGCTGCAGATTGCTGGTCATCCTATCTATCAGATTGTTTATTTGTAAAGAAAATAAGGGTAATTTTTTAACACTACTCTGAAGCACACTTGGTGGTACATTGGTCTATACCATGACATGGCACTGACATTTTCAGGCTAAAAGTGGCTACTACACAGTGTCATGAGTGTGCTGTTAATATTAATTTTTAATTATTGTAGACAGATCTTCACTGAAAATATAACAACTAAGGCACTGATCTGATACCAGCATAAATTTATAAAATAGAAGGAGAAAAACCAGCCATGAAATAAAATGAGTGATACATCTCTCTTAAGGACATGTTAACAGATAGAATGTACCTTTTGTCATCTCTCTGCAATATATTCTAAGTGCATCTGGTTACTAAATATATACAGACAGTCTGTCAATTTTTAAAACTGTCTAATTGTCATTGTACTACCAAGTGAGATAGCACAATGGTAAGGTATTTACGAGGATGGAAGTTCAAATTATTGTCTGGCATCCAAGATTTGGTTTTTCATGATTTCCCTGAATTGATTGAGGCAAATGCCAAGACAGCTGCTTTCAAAGGGCATACCCAGTTTCCTTCCACAATCTGATCTTGTGCTCTATGTCTAATGACTTTGCCACAGATGGGACATTAACCCCTAATTTTCATTTCTGCCTTTTTGTCAGTGTACAAAGAGTCACAGTTTGCTTTAAGCTATATTTGTAACAAAACTTATATATCAGGCAGGCATAATTCAGATCCTGCAAAACAATTTGCTGTTGGCGTAAAGGGATCGGACAAAAATATAAGAATACCACAAGAAATACATGTTTCCACAAAAATGCTAGCCAAACCTGCAGGTTGTGCTGCTGTATTTGACCATGAACTGCACCTCTATAATGTCCTCAATACGTTACAACTGTTGGTCATCATCAGAACAATGTCCTGTGTTGTTGTGAGTGCATTATGTGGGAGCTATGTGAATTCGAATGCGGACAAATTGTTGGTGCTCATATGGTGGGTGCTTCCACAACCAAGGTAGCAGAAGCAGTTGGTGCTTCAAGAGGCACCATGTCAAAGATTTATACTACATACAGGGAAAGTGTAAAAACATCACCAGTTAAGTCACAATGTGGATGGAAGTGTGTGTTGAGTGATTGTGATGGAGGTAAGTAAAGATGATTGTGACAAAAAATGAATGGATGACAGCCCAAAAATAACTGCAGAACTGAATGTCACATGCTTAAGCACTTTCAACACCAAAACAACATGAAGGGAGCTCCATAAGCTAGGAACAGCAGGCTGAGCTAGAATTCCAAAACCACTAATCAGTGATGCAAATGCCTCTAACAGGAACAATGTGATGCCAGAGTCATAAAACCTAGACTATGGAGCAATGAAAGAGGCATTTGGTTGGATGAGTCTTGTTGTGTGCTGTTTCCAACTTCTGGATGAGTGGAACATGACAGGGTTTCAGGAATGTTTGGGCAGCCATACTGTAGTATTCCATGGGCTCCATGGTTACTCTACAAGGGGCATGTGACCATTTTGGCTGATTAGGACCATCCTATGGTACAGAACCTGTTCCTCAGTGGTGATGCTGTGATCCAAGATGAGTGGACCCTTGTTCACAAGCTTGCAGTGTCCAGATCTTCCCTAGAAACCCATGCAGGAGCCATATTTATTGATTCCAAGGTGACTGTTTTTCAATGCCAATAGTTTTCCTACACCATATTAGGTATGGTAATTTGTAATATTTTTGGTGTTTCAACAATGTAGGAGAAGGCAAGTCACTACTTACTGTAACAATAGCATGCTAAGTTGCTGACACGCACAATTAAAAGACACTTCCACATCAGCTTCCAGTCTCAGCGTTCATCAGAAAAAAGAGAAACACACACCACTCATTCACCCGAGCAAGCACATCTCATGAACACATGACTGCCAACCCTGGCAGCTTGGGCCACAGTCTTTTAATTGTGCCTGTCTGCAACTTAGCATGTTGTCTTTATAGTAAGTAGCAATCTGTCTTTTCCCACATTGTTGATACTCCTAATTGGAGTTTCCCTTATTTAATTTTTGGTGTTTTTATATTTTGTTCACCTCTCCAGATTTTGCAGTTATGGTGGAGCTGTTTAGTCTCCTTGATGTGACAGGAATACTTAAGTGCAAACTGTAATGCATACCATAAATAATTGTTCTCAACAAAAATTCATAAGTTCAATGCACTTATTTAATTGGAAGAATTAGATATTCACCTGAGAGTGAGCCTGAATCCTTCCAACTTTACTGTGTAAGGGTACAGACTACATTTTCTATTTTACAAATAAGTACGACCATCTTGCAGTCTTTAAGTTTTTAAAAATAGAATTGGAAATAGGTCAATTTGCAGTTTTCAGAGTGCTCCCAGAAGAGAGGCAGAGCATATATTTTTGAGCAACTTGCACCCGAATGTACCAAACAGAAAATAGTGTGGCATGCTCACAGGCCACTGTTGATCAATTGCGAGGGAACCTCTGTGAATAACCATGGAATGTGTAATGAGTTAACCTTTTATGAGTAATGTGACTAACAATGACTAACAACTGTTGCTGTTGAATCTTGTATGTTCAATACATAAAGATTACGAGTTGTCCATGAGAGTTCTCATTGGGCTCATCTGTATATGGTATATGCTGTAAAAACATTGTGCACAATGTTAAAAATTCTGGTGGGCATTAGAAGAGTGCTTATCTTGCTGGAGTTGGAAAGTACTGTTAATATTTTTTCCATGTTTGTGAATTTAATTTGGGTTATAAACAATATATTTCTTTTGTCACTTTGCCCAAAACAGGTTACATCTGAATGTCCTCTTTTATTTTACACATAGAACTATAACATGTGCATTTTTTATGTTCTTTTGACTGCTCACCTGCAATTATATAATTGTGAAAGTGGATCTGCACAGGTCATCTTGCATGGTGTGACACAGCATGTCATCTGGTAAATAGTGTGAAGAATTTGCCATTTTTTTTAATTTTGGTAGTTGTATTAGCAGTGTATGTACTGTACCTTACGAATTCTGTCCATTGGTACATCTTCGGTGCGACTCTTTTTTTTTTTGTGCTTATTGTACAAACAAATTAATTAAACTTCCTTCATTGTCTAAAAACACCTGTTCCCCAACACCTCCCCCACCTCTCTCTCTCTCTCTCTCTCTCTCTCTCTCTCTCTCTCTCTCTCTCTCTTTCTCTTTTCCATGTTGCATGACCAGATATAAGTGCAGATATTTTTTATATATGTACAGACATCAGTTGATTAGTTGTTTTTTCTCAGTGTCAAAGTATTCCACAAAACCTACAAATATGTCACATAGGCTTAAAGTAGAAAAATAACCATGAACTTTGCATAACATTTTTACAGAACTATATTGAATGAGATATAGGCATCAAAACATGTTTTGGTAACAAAGAAAAGAAATATATTGTGTTTTGCAGAGAGCATAATTTAAAATCCAAATTATATGAATGTGAATTATTTACAAGTAATAGTCATAAGATTTTAATTGACGAAATAAATTTATGTAACTAATTTTTTGTTTGTTTGTAGACATGAGTCTCCAGTCCTATTATTCACTGAAACCCTCATGCCTCAGTTCCATAGCAGCAATACGAAATGGTGAAGTAGATGAAGTTGATTATTGTGGGGTAATTGTTTTCTGAATTTGATGGGGAACAATTATGTAATAATTCACACTGAGTGGAATCAGTTTTCAACATCTTGACAACATTTTGAAATTTTAAAGAAATTGGTGAGGAACTTCCGGAGATGTAAAATACTGAAGAAACAAACATAAGGTTTTTGCTAAAAACATACCTGTTAATATATTATATATATTTATATACCATACGGTACTCCAATAGGTAAGACCCTCTCATATTCGAATGCAACATTGTGCCAAAATTTCATAGCAATCAGTCAAGAACTGTCAGAGATAATAATATACAATTTTGAGCAAATGAACCTCTACATTTTTATTTGTACAGATCACCACCACCACCACCGCCACCACCACCATCACAGATTCACTTCTGCTAGTACATCAGCACCTATCTTTCAAACTTTGCAGAAGTTCTCCTGTGTACCTTGCAGAACTAGCACTTGTGGAAAAAAGGATTTTGTGGAGACATGGTTCAGCTACAACTCAAGCACTTTGCAGAGGAGTGTTCACTGATTTGAAACTTCCTGGGAGATTAAAACTGTGTGCTGGACCAAGACTCCACCATGTACATCTATAGACCTACTCTGCAAACCACTGCGATGTACATGTCAGAGGGGATGTCCCACTGTAACAGTTATTAGAGCTTTTCCCCATGCCATTCATGTATGGAGCACAAGAGGAATGACTGCTAAAATGCCTCTGTGTGTGCTGTAATCTTGTCTTCGTGATCTCTACAGGTCCAATGTGTAGGAGGTTGTAATATATTCTTTGGCTCATCAGTTAAAGCTAGTTCTAGAAACTTCATAAAAGAAGGTTTTCAGTCATTCATTTAGTTAGGTAGTTAGTTACATGTTCCATGGGTCATTTGAATGATTCTTTTATTGAAATTATGTGGGACAAGTCAGATACAGGATATGAATTCATGATTAGTGTTACCATTAATGAACACACTTTTTTAGTTCTACTCATGCATCTATACTTAAAAACAATATTTTTAAATTTTTTACTTATTAAGTTTGCATCTACTTTGAAGAATTTACCAGTTCATTTGTTTCATTACCTTTGTGTCACTCCGGCATGGGTTGAACAAACCTATGAATATTTATCCTGCCCTTTGTTCTATCTGTTCAATACCCACTGTTAGCCATATCTAGTATGGGTCCTGTTCGATATCCATATAAACTGTTGCACTCAATTATTCATGTGAGTTGTCCATTCCAACTGTGACTTATTGACATTATTGTCACTGTATATTAATATTTTTTGTTTTGTGAAATGCACTATTTTACATTTCCGAACACTTTAAGGAATTTGCCAATCACTGTACCACTTTAAAATTTCATCATTTGAGTTTGGTGGAATATTTGTGCAAATAGGTAACTTTTTATCTGTAAGAAGTCCGAGGACCAATAATACTTAACATGAACAGCAGGGATCCCAACACACTTCCCTGCAGCACATGTTAAGTTACTTCTATACCTGTTGAAAACTCTCGATTCGAGATAATGTACTGTGTGCTCCCTACTAGAAAATTCTCATTCAAGTCGCAAATTTTGGTAAATACCCCATACACTCATACTTTTAATAGTCAGCACAAATTCTGCATTGAGCAGCCATGGTCTACTGATCGAGCTATCGAAGCACAACTCGTGACTTGCCGTCACAGCTTTACTTCCACCATTACATTTCCTACCTTCCTGACTTCCCACAATGCAAAGGTCCTACATTCAAGCCCCAGTCCAGCATACACTAGCAGCAACCCCAGATTCTTTAAAGAATCTAAATGCGGGTATAAAAAGGAAGTTTCAAATTGGCACACACTCCACTGCAGAGTGAAAAAACATTCTAGAATATTATTATTGTTATTTCTTTCGTTTCTCAGACGTTATGTCTGGTTAAAAATGGAAAGTGACGCGGACCTTGATCAAGCATGACTTCCTTTTAACTGTACGGTATATGTTACATTGCATTTAGGAACTTTCGGGTAATTGAACATGTATCAATAATTACAGATTTCTGTAGTTGTATATATACGTTTGAATGTAGCTGTATTGCGTTGATGTACTGGTGGATACTGAGTGGTATGACTCCTGTAGTTGATAGTATAATTGGTATAATGTCAACTTTATCCTGATGCCACATGTCCTTGACTTCCTCAGCCAGTTGGATGTATTTTTCAGTTTTCCTCCTGTTTTCTTCTGTATATTTGTTGTATTGGGTACGGATATTTCGATTAGTTGTGTTAATTTCTTCTTTTTATTGGTGAGTATGATGTCAGGTTTGTTATGTGGTGGTGGTTTATCTGTTATAATGGTTCTGTTCCAGTATAATTTGTATTCATCATTCTCCAGTACATTTTGTGGAACATACTTGTATGTGGGAAGGTGTTGTTTTATTAGTTTATGTTGTATGGAAAGTTTTTGATGTATTATTTTTGCTACATTGTCATGTTTTCTGGGGTATTCTGTATTTTCTGGTATTGTACATCTGCTTGTGATGTCATCTACTATTTCTATTTGTTGTTTACAAAGTCTGCATTTATCTGTTCTGGTATTGGGATCTTTAATAATATGCTTGCTGTAATAGCTGTATTGCAATCATGAATCCTTCTGTCTCACTGTATATATTGCCTTTTCTTAGCCATGCGTTGGATGCATCTTGCTCGATGTGTGGCTATGTTAGATGATACGGGTGCTTGCCATGTAGTGTTTTCTTTTTCCAATTTACTTTCTTTGTATCTGTTGATGTTATGTGATCTAAAGGGTTGTAGAAGTGGTTATGAAACTGCAATGGTGTAGCCGATGTATTTATATGAGTGATTGCTTTTTGTATTTTGCTAGTTTCTGCTTGTTCTATAAAGAATTTTCTTAAATTGTCTAATGTAGGTTTTTTTATGTCAATAAATCCCCTTCCTCCTTCCTTTCTGCTTAATGTGAATCTTTCTGTCGCTGATTGTATGTGATGTATTCTATATTTGTGGCATTGTGATCGTGTAAGTGTGTTGAGTGCTTCTAGTTCTGTGTTACTATTTCACTACTCCAAATGAATAGGTCAATATTGGTATAGCATAAGTGTGTATATTTAGTGTAGTGTGTGCTCCTATATAAACCAATAGTTGTAACTCTTTCATAGTTGTATTTTCATTTATTTTGTTGTGTATGAGTGTGTTGATAGTTGTTATTGTTGTTTTGACATGTGGGTTATTTGGTGGTCTATGCAAGAATAGTCTAATGTCTGTATTTGTGTATTTGTATTCTATATATGTCAGCCAAAATTTTTCTTCTATACCTAACAAGTGTGTCACTACGTGATCTATTTGTGCTTGTTCTAGTGGCTGTCTTAATATTTCATTTTTCTCTGATTGTTTAATTGATGTGTGTTGTTCTTTGTTTGTTTGCTCTGGGATGTTTGAGTCCATTACTGTATTTTCTTCTTCTTCTGATTGCACATTATTTTGTTATAGTATTTGTTGTACTTGCTGTTTGATGTTTTCTAGTTCTGACTGGGGTATCCTGTTATTTTTGATTATTACACGGATCTGATCAGCTAGTCGTTGTTCTGTTAAAAATTTTAATTCTGGGTATCTGGTAATAAATGTTGTATATACTTGCGATCTGTATCCAGTTGAGTTGGTTCCTAAGTTTGTTGCTTGGTAATAACAGAACATGAGGTGTCGGTTAACTTCATCTGACCATCTCATCCTCTGTCTTTGTTTTCCTTCTAGAGTGGTTGCAGGAAGCATATCCTGAAAAACACTTCTATTTGGATTTAAATCATTTACCGTGTGGCTAGCAGTGTCGTTACCATTGTGGAGGGGCATAGGAGTCAAGCGTCGTCCCCGACCATGACAGCACTTGTCCGAGGCTTCATTAGTTCTGTCCTGAACCAACTAAACGGGGGTTGTTTGTTCTTTTCGTCGCCTTTTACGACTGGCAGAACATACTGGAGGCTCTTTTCCTGGGCCTCCACGGGGTTTATTATAATACTAATAATAATAATTATTATTATTAAGGAAGCTGCTAACAGACTGAAACCTCACACTTTGAATTACTTGTGATTGTCCCGGTATTAGTGGCAATTTCGCATCCCAAACACAGGAGAGAAACCCAATCTTCTTCCAACATCACAGCCTAAAAAAAAAATTAAAAGAAATAGGGAGAGAGAGAGAGAAGAGGAAGAGGAAGAGGAAGAATATGAAGAAGCTGTAGTTACACTGAAGTGCCAAAGAAACTGGTACAGGCATGTGTATTCAAATATAGAGATATGGAAACAGGAAGAATATGGCACTGCGGTCAGCAATGCCTATATAAGACAAGAAGAGTCTGGTGCACTTGTTAGCTCAGTTACTGCTGCAAGACGGCAGGATATCAAGATTTAAGTGAGTTTGAAAATGGTGTTTCAGTTGGCACACGAGAGAAAGCAGAAAGGTGGAAGGAGTATATAGAGGGTCTATACAGGGGCTATGTTCTTGAGGACAATATTATGGAAATGGAAGAGGATGTAGATGAAGATGAAAGGGGAGATACAATACTGCGTGAAGAGTTTGACAGAGCACTGAAAGACCTGAGTCGAAACAAGCCCTGGGAGTAGATAACATTCCATTAGAACTACTGACAGCCTTGAGAGAGCCAGTCCGTACAAAACTAGCATCTGGTGAGCAAGACATATGAGACAGGTGAAATACCCTCAGACTTCAAGAAGAATATAATAATTCCAATCGCAAAGAAAGCAGGTGTTGAAAAAAATGGTTCAAATGGCTCTGAGCGCTATGGGACTTAACTTCTGAGGTCATCAGTCCCCTAGAACTTAGAACTACTTAAACCTAACTAACCTAAGGACATCACAGACATCCATGCCCGAGGCAGGATTCGAACCTGCGATCATAGCGGTTGCGTGGTTCCAGACTGTAGCGCCTAGAACCGCTCGGCCACTACGGCCGGCAGGTGTTGACAGGTGTGAAAATTAGCAAAGTATCAGTTTAATAAGTCACGGCTGCAAAATACTAACGTGAATTCTTTACAGATGAATGGAAAAACTAGTAGAAGCTGACATCGGGGAAGATCAGTTTGGATTCCGCAGAAATGTTGGAACACATGAGGCAATACTGACCCTATGACTTATCTTAGAAAGTAGATTAAGGAAAGGCAAACCTAAGTTTCTAGCGTTTGTAGACTTAGAGACAGCTTTTGACAGTGTTGACTGGAATACTCTCTTTCGAATTCTGAAGGTGGCAGGGGTAAAATACAGGGAGCGAAAGGCTATTTACAATTTGTACAGAAACCAGATGGCAGTTATAAGAGTCAAGGGGTATTAAAGGGAAGCAGCGGTTGGGAAGGTAGTGAGACAGGGTTGTAGCCTGTGCCCGGTGTTATTCAATCTGTATATTGAGCAAGCAGTAAAGGAAACAAAAGAAAAATTCAGAGTAGGTATTAAAATCCATGGGGGAGAAATAAAAACTTTGAGGTTCGCCGATGACATCGTAATTCTGTCAGAGACAGCAAAGGACTTGGAAGAGCAGTTGAACGGAACGAACAGTGTCTTGAAAAGAGGGTATAAGATGAACATCAAAAAAGGAAAACGCGGATAATGGAATGTGGTCGAATTAAGTTGGATGATGCTGAGGGAATTAGATTAGGAAATGAGACACTTAAAGTGGTAAAGGAGTTTTGCTATTTGGGGAGCAAAATAACTGATTATGGTCGAAGTAGAGAGGATATAAAATGTAGACTGGCAATGGCAAGGAAAGCGTTTCTCAAGAAGAGAAATTTGTTAACATCGAATATAGATTTAAGTGTCAGGAAGTCGTTGGACTGAGAATACCGGACGATAAGATGCGAAGTGAAAGGCACGCACCCTTGTAGAGAGAGCCGTTGTTGGCGTAGGCGGGCTCGGGCTGCAGGCGGACGTGTCGCGTGGCGAGGATGAAGGCGAGAGCGGCGAGGATGGCGGCGTCGAGGCAGCCGATGAGCGCGAGCAGGAAGGCCCAGCGCAGGCCGCAGGCGCCCAGCTGGTACAGGCCGGCCGCCGGGCCGCACATGGCTCGCACCTCGGCAGCGTCCCAGCCCGCCGGGAACACCGCCACGCCCGCTCCCAGGCTCACCGCTATCGACAGCGCCACAAGCGCAAGTCACTACTGGCTCCACTAAAATACACCACTACAAGTAAAAGTGCTGGTCTTTTTGCACAATTAATCACAAAACGCAGGATTCAAAATTATTATACGGAAACATTGTTGTTGTTACATGGCAAATACAGGGTGGAGCACGAAATGCGTCACCATTTTGTTTTTGAATATAAACTTTATTGTCAATACAATCTGAAAGGAACATATACTACAATGAAGAGCCGTCCATGGCAATTTGGTCTAACTCGGCACATGCTCCATTGTTGTTGTTGTTGTTGTTGTTGTGGTCTTCAGTCCTGAGACTGGTTTGCTGCAGCTCTCCATGCTACTCTATCCTGTGGAAGCTTCTTCATCTCCCAGTACTTACTGCAGCCTACATCCTTCTGAATCTGCTTAGTGTATTCGTCTGTTGGTCTCCCTCTACAATTTTTACCCTCCACACTGCCCTCCAGTACTAAATTGGTGATCCCTTGATGCCTCAGAACATGTCCTACCAACCGGTCCCTTCCTCTCGTCAAGTTGTGCCACAAGCTCCTCTTCTCCCCAATTCTATTCAACACCTCCTCATTAGTTATGTGATCTACCCATCTAATCTTCAGCATTCTTCTGTAGCACAACATTTCCAAAGCTTCTATTCTCTTCTTGTCCAAACTATTTATCGTCCATGTTTCACTTCCATACATGGCTACACTCCAAACAAATACTTTCAGAAACGACTTCCTGATACATAAATCTATATTCGATGTTAACAAATTTCTCTTCTTCAGAAACGCTTTCCTTGCCATTGCCAGTCTACATTTGTTATCCTCTCTACTTCGACCATCATCAGTTATTTTGCTCCCCAAATAGCAAAACTCCTTTACTACTTTAAGTGTCTCATTTCCTAATCTAATTCCCTCAGCATCACCCGATTTAATTTGACTACATTCCATTATCCTCGTTTTGCTTTTGTTGATGTTCATCTTATACCCTCCTTTCAAGACACTGTCCATTCCGTTCAACTGCTCTTCCAAGTCCTTTGTTGTCTCTGACAGAATTACAATGTCATCGGGGAACCTTAAAGTTTTTATTTCTTCTCCGTGAATTTTAATACCTACTCCGAATTTTTCTTTTGTTTCCTTTACTGCTTGCTCAATATACAGATTGATTAACATTGGGGATAGGCTACAACCCTGTCTCACTCCCTTCCCAACCACTGCTTCCCTTTCATGTCCCTTGACTCTTATAACTGTCATCTGATTTATGTACAAATTGGAAATAGCCTTTCGCTCCCTGTATTTTACCCCTGCCACCTTTAGAATTTGAAAGAGAGTATTCCATCAACATTGTCAAAAAGTTTCTCTACGTCTACAAATGCTGGAAACGTAGGTTTGCCTTTCCTTAATCTTTCTTCTAAGATAAGTCGTAGGCTCAGTATTGCCTCACGTGTTCCAACATTTCTATGGAATCCAAACTGATCTTCCCCGAGGTCGGCTTCTACCAGTTGTTGCATTCGTCTGTAAAGAATTCGTGTTAGTATTTTGCAGCTGTGACTTATTAAAGAGACAGTTCGGTAATTTTCACATCTGTCAACACCTGCTTTCTTTGGGATTAGAATTATTATATTCTCCTTCAAGTCTGAGAGAATTTCGCCTGTCTCATACATCTTGCTCACCAGATGGTAGAGTTTTGTCAGGACTGGCTCTCCCAAGGCTGTCAGTAGTTCTAATGGAATGTTGTCTACTCCTGGGGTCTTGTTTCGACTTAAGTCTTTCAGCGCTCTGCCAAACTCTTCACGCAATATCATATCTCCCATTTCATCTTCATCTACCTCCTCTTCCATTTCCATAATATTGTCCTCAACAACATAGGCCCTGTATAGACCCTCCATATACTCCTTCCACCTTTCTGCTTTCCCTTCTTTGCTTAGAACTGGGTTTCCATCTGAGCTCTTGATATTCATGCAAGTGGTTCTCTTTTCTCCAAAGGTCTCTTTAATTTTCCTGTAGGCAGTATCTATGTTACGCCTCATGAGATAATCCTCCATATGTCCACCATTTAGTTTCCTAGCTTCCTTCAAACGAACACTGAAGTTAGTGATTATCCTACGGCACACGTCTTCCGTAGTTTCACTGCAAGCTTGAAGAATAAGTCTTCTGAGCTCCGTTAAATCACACGGATGTTTCGGGAATTTTTTTTCCTTTAGGTACCCCCAAAGAAAAAAGTCACGTGGATTGAGGTCTGAACTATTGGGGGGCCAATTTTGTCAGTCACTGAACCGACCTGGGAACCTGAGTGGAATCATCCACATGTCTAAATGCTCGTGTAAAAAGTCCAACACAGTGTTTGCAGTATGTGGCCTTGCTCCATCTTGCATGAACTACTGTGTGTTGAAGGGCAAGGCAGTAACAAGAAGCTGTGGAATGAAGCTATGCGAAGCATGCTCAAATAACGCTCGCTATTCACAGTTTCTTCAAAGAAAAAGGGTCTAATAAGTCCGTGACTGGAAATTGCTGCCCACGCTGTAATCCTCGGAGCATAATGTTGTCGTTCATGTAGCATCTGTGGGTTTTCAGTGGGCCAAAAGCGTACATTTTGTTTGTTAACCACACCGTCCGCGCCTCGTCTGAAAACCGAACGCTGTTGAGAGTTTATTCTCTATCCTCCGCACACTGATTAAACAGTAGTCTCTGCTGCTTGTGTTCTTTAGTGAGCTTCTGTGCACAGGTAATCTTGTATGGGTACATATGGATGTCACTTTTAAGAATGCGTTGAACGGAGCGTCTGGATATTCCCAGTTGCACTGCTGCCTTTCTACACCAGTTCCCGGGACTTCTCTGTACAGCAACTCGAACCGCTTCAATATTCTCCGGGTAACAAACAGGCTTAGGCCGAGGTCGCTTCGCTTCCAATACTGTTCCTTCCTGTATAAATTTATCGTACAACTTGTGGATGGTCTTCTTGCGAGGGACCCATCGTATGTTAAACTGTTATCGAAAACCCCTCTGAGTCCCAACAAGGCTTTTCGTTTCATGAAAAAGTAACACAATTGCCGATCGTTGCTGTGTCGTCAGTCTTCCATTTTCAGCCATTGCTGCTTATTAGTCTCCTAGCGGCAGTATCGTGAATTGCACGTCATTCCGTAACTCATTTGTATTTTCAAGCTCTACTGGTACTGCTGTAGAGATCACAGAGGGGTATCTATTGCGTGTCGTAAATTGTGAAAGAAACAATTGGTAACACATTTCGTGCGCTACCCTGTATCACACTGCAACAATAAAACACCGGAATTCTAGATCTCTTGTTATTCTTGTAATTGTGGTCTTCAGTCCTGAGACTGGTTTGTTGCAGCTCTCCATACTACTCTATCCTGTGTAAGCTTCATCATCTCCCAGTACCTACTACACCCTGCATCCTTCTGAATCTGTTTAGTGTATTCATCTCTTGCTCTCCCTCTACGATTTTTACCCTCCACGCTTCTCTCCAGTCCTAAACTGGTGATACCTTGATGCCTCTGAACGTGTTCTAACAAACGATCCCTTCTTCTAGTCAAGTTGTGCCTAAAATTCCTCTTCTGTCCAATTCTATTTAGTACCTCCTCATTAGTCATGTGATCTACCATCTAATCTTCAACATTCGTCTGTAAGCACCACATTTCGAAAGCTTCTATTCTCTTCTGGTCCAAACTATTTATCGTCCATGTTTCACTTCCATACATGGCTACACTCCATACAAATACTTTCAGAAAGGACTTCCTGATGCTTAAATATATACTCGATGATAGCAAATTTCTCTTCTTCAGAAACCCTTTTCTTGCCATAGGAGTTTACATTTTATATCCTCCCTGCTTCGACCATCATCAGTTATTTTGCTCCCCAAACAGCAAAATTCATCTACTACTTTCAGTGTCTCATTTCCTAATCTTATTCCCTCAGCATCACCTGATTTAATTCGAAAAATGGTTCAAATGGCTCCGAGCACTATGGGACTGAACATCTACAGTCATCAGTCCCCTAGAACTTAGAACTACTTAAACCTAACTAACCTAAGGACAGCACACAACACCCAGCCATCACGAGGCAGAGAAAATCCCTGACCCCGCCGGGAATCGAACACGGGAACCCGGGCGCGGGAAGCGAGAACGCTACCGCACGACCACGAGATGCGGGCTGATTTAATTCGACTACATTCCTTTATCCTCGTTTTATTCTTGTTGATGTTCATCTCACATCCTCCTTTAAAGACACTGTCCATTCTGTTCAACTGCTCTTCCAAGTCCTTTGCTGTCTCTGACAGAGTTACAATGCCATCAGCAAATCTCAAAGGTTTTTATTTTTCTCTATGGATTTTAATTCCTACTCCAAATTTTTCTTTGGTTTCCTTTATGCTTGCTCAATATACAGATTGAATAACACCGGGCACAGGCTACAACCCTGTCTCACTCCCTTCCCAACCGCTGCTTCCCTTTCATGTCAATCGACTCTTTACAACTGACATCTGATTTCTCTACAAACCGTAAATAGTCTTTCGTTCCCTGCATTTTCCCCCGCCACCTTCAGAATTTGAAAGAGTATTCCAGTCA
The DNA here is from genome assembly GCF_023897955.1 of Schistocerca gregaria. Lineage (NCBI taxonomy): Eukaryota > Metazoa > Arthropoda > Insecta > Orthoptera > Acrididae > Schistocerca > Schistocerca gregaria. The sequence goes on along the minus strand of NC_064924.1, from coordinate 290,087,934 downwards.
ACATTGTGAAAAGCTTTCTCAGACTCCACAAATTCTAGAAACATATGTTTGCCTTTCCTTAATCTTTCTTCTAGTATAAGTTGTAGGGTCATTATCGCCCGTGTGTTCCAACATTTCTACGGAATCTAACCGAGGTCGGCTTCTACCAACGTTTGCATTCGTCTGTAAGGAATTCGTGTCAGTATTTTGTAGTCCTGACTTCTTAAACTGGTAATTCGGTAATATTCGCACCTGTCAACACCTGCTTTCATTGGGATCGTAATTATTATATTCTTCTTTAAGTCTGAGGGTATTTCGCCTGTCTCATACATCTTGCTCACCAGACGGAAGATTTTTGTCATCCAAGGGGTATCAGTATTTCTAATGGAATGTTGTCTACTCCCGGGGCCTTGTATGACTTAGGTCTTTCAGTGCTCTGTCAAACTCTTAACGTAGTGTCTACCTCCCATTTAATCTTCATCTACGTCCTCTTCCATTTCCATAATACTGCTCTCAAGTACGTCGTCCTTGTATAGACCCTCTATATACTCCTTCCACCTTTCTGCTTTTCCTTCTTTGCTTAGGACTGGTTTTTCATCTGAGCTCCTGATACTCATACAAGTAGTTATCTTTTCTCCAAAGATCTCTTCTTTAATTTACCTGTAGGCAGTACTATCTTACCCATAGTGATATATGCCTCTACATCCTTGCATCTGCCCTCTAGCCATCCCTGCTTAGCCATTTTGCATTTCTTGTCGATCTCATTTTTGAGACGTTTGTATTTCTTTGCGTCTGCTTCATTTACTGCATTTTTATATTTTCTCCTTCCATCAATTAAATTCAATATCTCTTCTGTTACCAAAGGGGTTTTACTAGCCCTAGCCTTTTTACGTACCTGATTCTCTGCTGCCTTCACTATTTCATCTCTCAAAGCTACCCACTCTTAGATCTAGATCTCTGAGTGTCTGGATTTCAAAATAGCATTTGTTTTGGAAAGAAAAAGCTGACACTAAGAACAATTATTTACAGAATTGTAAATTATGAAAATAAATATAGCCCTAAAAAAGAATCTAACCCCGTTGTATAAATCAGCTCAGACGTCTGATTACTTAGACAAAGGGGTTGATGTGTTGAATATTTGACGCTAACCATGTAAGCGAAAAAAAGTTCGTAATGAAATTATAAAGTATGTTCGAAGTCTCTACACCCCGTTTATATGGTGCTCCCAAAACAGGATTCCGTAAACTGATTTCCTAATACCGCTTTTGGGTGGTCATGAAAACACTTCACAATGGATTCTTGGAGTCCGCTTCTAGTTGACGGTTTTCCAATTCCGCAATTGATTTTCGCTCCCCCATCAACGCATGCTTGGGCTGTCACGTTTCGTTTGCTTTTAAAAAAATTTCGGCCAATATGGACGGAGTGACTTTTTGTACAGTGCACGATAAGTATAGAAATATTAGACTGAAGCTGTTTACACCTCTTCTGATTGGGCAGAAACAGCAATTGCGCTGACTAAATCTGAAAACGTAACAGCGAAAAACGGTACTCCAAATTCAGTTTATGTCTTTCTAAATATGTGTCGCATGTAAAAGTAATGTAATTGCTCTCATTACGAAGCACTAGATGAATAGATTCTGGGTAATTTGTGCTCTATTTTAAGCAAAAGCTGTTTTTTCACGTGTGTAACTGTTTTTGGCGTCATCTCTCCTGAACTATGTGTACAATGATATTCGAGAGGCATTCAATAATTAAAGAGACAAACTGGGGTAGAAATGCAACAGTTTACAGGCCGAGTTTTGTACTTTCATGACTTTAGGTTGACATCACTAGGACGACGTGAGAACAGCTGACGGATAAAAATAGTTTTTTTCATAACCTCAATATCGCGTTAATGATGGTGTGTCCACTTGGAGTTTCCACTTTAATAGGACAATGTTCAGTGATCCATTTTTTGCTTTCTCAAGGTGAAAACCCGGCTAAAATCTTTTCCTTTAATTATTTTACAGTATGGAAAAAGCTGTCTGAACCGCGAAAATTTTGAAAAGTTAGTAGGACAGTTCAAAAACGGTGGATAGACGAGTAACCTCATGGCAGGCTAGTTGAAGTATCAACTCCTTCGCTTGAAACCCGCATGACCGACGGAATACAGTTAATCATATAGCAAAAACAGTTGCAGTATGTGTTGGCACTGTTCATAACGTTATCAGTTACACGCTAAGTACAGCAAAACAAGTGCAAGTTGGATCTCGAAGAACTAACGCAACATCGCAAGGAAACAAGACTCAGAATGTGTTCATAGACTTAAAAGAACGCTATGAAAGGGAAGATGACCCTTTTCTAAACACGATTTCAACGTGTTATGAAGCCTAGGTTAACTCAAGGAGGCATTATGTAGGAGCATAAAAATTCGGCAACAATCAGGTGGTCAAAGATTTTGTGAGAAAGTGGTTCAAACATGACTTGCAGCGGGGAATGTGAGCTATTGTATGAAATGGGTCAATCAGTTGATAATATAGATATGCCAATGTTGTCCGTAGAATTTAACCAAGCGGGGGCAAGATTCTACAACTGTCATTTTTGAAACAGCCGATTCGCTGATATTGAGAATGTACCATGCCCCAAGAATTAAAAGTGACAGTCGGTAAAATTTATTTCATCTCAAACGAGTGATAGGAGTCACGTTATTAGGGTAATGCTATTATACCTGAAGGGTAAGATACTCCATTAGTATGTGCAAAGCACATCTTTTTATATTATTAGAATGCCATTTTTTTATTCAACAATTTGAAATTAAATTCTGCTCATCATCAAACTGAAGGTATAGTGTGAGATATTCCCGAAAAAAATATTTTATTGGTATACTGGTCATGTTAAATATACACTAATAATTAAATATTTGAAACAGACAAAAAAGAAATCAAAATCAGTGAGAAGTTCTTGTTGGATAACAACAAAAATAACGAACAAAAACTACCGTGTTAAATCGCCTCAAAATGGATTAACAGGAAATGAACCAGTACATACTGCTTGAAGCCATCTGTAACAATTTATTTACTTTCAAAACTGCACATTCGACAACGTTAATGGATTTATTGCACTATTTTCATGCCTTCCATTATTTAATGTTGATTAGCACAAAGAAGTTGAACAAAGAGTGTTCAGAAAGTTACATTTTTCGGTTTCTTTGGTAAAGTGTAACCTAAGGCCTTCGACTAAGTCAATATGGCAAACTCCCGAATCCATTATCGAATTAACTTTTAGAATCGATTTCTTAACATGTTAGCACTGAATCAAGGCAATGCCCCTCGCCTCAGTTTCATGCATTATTGAGTAGCCCTGCCCTGCCACCTGGACTGTGGGACTTGCACCTCTACGACAGCATGGTGCGCTCTGTTGCACCCCATAGATTGTCAAGTTTCTAGTTTCTAGCATGGACAGCTTTTCGACCTTGAAATTTCACATTGTTTTATTTTTCTTCTCTACTGATGCAGCTGAATACAAAGATGAAGTATGGATCACGCCTACAGTATGTCTATGTTCTACACAATTGCTCTGCCGGGTAAGACTGAGCACAGTCTCAGGCAGCCGCCACGGATTTTACTTCACCACAGACAAATGATAAGTTAGTTATTTCTACAGTCGCACTCGAGAATTTTGAATCTGCTATTTAGTAGTAACCCAAACAAGCATGGCTAGAAATAAGTGAGAACTTTGTACAGAACAAAAAGTCTATATCCCTGGTTCCAGGAGGGAGTAAAGTGCCCCTCTTGTCGACCATTCGGACGCTTCTGTTTATACGAGGGTTGGAACTTAATTAGTGGCAACTATTTCTTCACAACCGATACAAAAGAGTTATATGTTTGCACCTGTTACTGTCCTTCAAAGTAGTCACCAGCGTTGTGTAGAACCCGTTGCCAGCTATGTGGAAGTCGTAGTATACCGTTAGTAGAGCCTGTTCTGTTGATGGTCGAGTGGAGCGGTCTACTGCCTGTCGAATCTCCAACAGTTCTGGAGCGAATGCCACGAAGTGGTTCCTTCATCTTCGGAATCACATCAAAGTCACAAGGACTTGAGTCCAGGGAGTATGGTGGATGGTACAGTACTTCCCAGTCCCATCGACCGAACACAGCAGCCACAGCTTGCGCTGTATGCGCCCGCTCATTGTCGTGCAAAATGATGGGTGGGTTGCACAGAAAGTGACGCCACTTCTTTTGCAAAGCTGGTCGCAGGTGATGCTCCAAAAACGAACAGTAATACTGTTCATTGACGGTCCACCGTGGAGGAACGTAATGCGTTAGGATAACACCGCACAGTCGTACACGAGAATCACCTTAACTTTAGAACGCTGCATTCGCATCAACAGAAAAAGCTCTGCTAATGGTATACTACGCCTTCCTCATCGCTGGTAAGGGGTTCTAAACAACGCTGGTGACTACTTTGAAGGACAGTAATAGGTGCTAACATGTAACTCTTTTGTATCGGGCCGGCCGTGGTGGCCGGGCGGCTCTAGCCTCTTCATTCCGGAACCGCGCGATTGCTGCGGTCGCAGGTTCGAATCCCGCCGCGGGCATGGATGTGTGTGATGTCCTTAGGTTAGTTAGGTTTAAGTAGGTCTGAGTCCTAGGGGACTGATGACCTCAGATGTTAAGTCCCACAGTGCTCAGAGCCATTTTTTGTATCGGTTGTGAATAAATAGTTGCCACTATTTAAGTTCCAACCTACGTATATGCACTGTAAAGCCAGCGACGCCGTTGATCGTGGCTTACCGTTGTTGCACAGCTGTTTCAAGTGTGAACATTTTGCGTCAGTACAGTAGTGTGATTTCATCGAAACCAGTAGTGTGAGTAAAATCACGCGTTAACTGACAGCTTGCATTTGGGAGCCAGAATATCATCTGCAATTCATCACCGCGCTCCGCACATCGTTATAGCACGTTTATGGCTTCGTGGCACAATATGTAATCATTCAGACGGAAATTGCCACACCCAAAGAGGAAGAGAGAAGCCATGAAGGACGCATATGGTCAGTAACAGCATTAAGATTGTACTCCTCCCCCACACTTCCCTCTCCTCTAAAGCCGTGCGTGTCAAAGCGCCGCTTCTGGGTCGAGGAGGTGCGCCGGGGCCGGATCAAATCGGCATGGCGGATTAACGACGAGGGTAGGCGTCCTGGCTATCCTGGACGAGGTTTTCGCGGTCCCCACACCCCACAAGATGAATACCGGCATAGTATCCAAGTCTCACTTGAATTACACTTTCGCTCACTTTCACATGAGTAACACTAATAGAATGCCGGACATTTGCCACACTTGCCCGTTCGCCAGGTAGCGATCCCTCAGGTAAGGGACGCCCTTCCTCGTACTTCTTCTGTCCGCTTTCAAACCGCAGTCTCCACATCTTACTCGATACAATCAGTACGTAAGGGACTTTCTTCTTCGACATCTTGGCGAAATACAGCTTCTTTTCCGAAATCGAAATATTTATATCTTTTGGGAAACGAAAGCAATTCCGACGATTATGTCAGTATGTAATTAATTCTGCCAAGTATAAATATAGATCCCTCTGTCTGTACGGTAGCTTCCTTTCACGCTTTCTGATTGCGATAGAAACAGTCCATTGCCATGGGAGCAACAAGAAAGGAACGCTGTAAATAGAATGCGAATGTACGCTAATCATTTCTTTTTGATCGCTGCATTTGTGCCTACTTTAATTACTACAACTGCATGCCCAAAAGACAATAAGGAAAGAAGAAATGTGTATGTGAATGTTCGAAAAGAAGAACGACATAATCCATATTAATTCACTCTCTAAAATCCGATATCCCTTGCGGCGAAACATCAGTTAATAAAGTGTGGCGGGACAACGTTCAAAACATGACTGAAAGTAAGTTCATAAACAGAGATAAGAACATTTATGATTGAGATGTCATCTAAAGTCGACGTACAATTTTAAAATGTTAGAAATAAGGAAATGAAGTAATACAGAATACTATGCTTGTACCGTACGTTGTTGTTCTACATTGTTTAGCTCTGGTATTTACAGGGTCACAGAGAAAGCATCCTTGGTTTTGGAGGGAAAAGTCGTAATTGTAATGATCTCCACTACAACAGAAACAAGAAGCACAACTTAAGGAAAAATAATGTAATGAGTGTTCCAGCTCACAAGCGACATTGAAGGAGGTAGTTCCTGTGACTTAGTATGGACATAGGTTATATTCGACAATCGGAATAAATTAGTAACTGGTTCCTTATACGAACCCACGGACTCAGATGAAACAGTTGCTGAACATTTCAAAGAAAACTCGAGTCTCATCGCAAATAGGTACCCCACTCATACAATTATAGTTGGCAGTGACTTCAATCTCCCATCCGTATGTTAACAAAAATACATTTTCAGACCCTACTGTAGATAGGAAACAACTCCCATAATTGTTCTAAATGCTTTTTATAAAATTATTTTGAACAAATAGTTCACGAGGCCATTCAAATTGTAAATGGTTACGAAAACACACTTCACCTCTTAGCCATAAATAACGCTGAGCATCACGACGGTTACAGGAATTAGTGAACACAGAGTCGTAGTGAGGCTCAATTTCGTAACAAAGAAATTCACCAAAACTAAACGCGAAATATATATATTTATAAAAGCAACTAAAAATTCGGTTGACGTCTTTCTAAGAGACAGTCTCCAATCCTTCCAAACTATCTAAGTGAGGACCATATGTGGCTTAAGTTCAAAGAAATAGTATCAACAACACTCGAGAGATTCATACCAAATAAATTAATATCAGACGGAACTGATCCCCCATGGTACACAAAACACGACAGAAAGCTGCTGCAGGAGCACCGAAAAAGGCACGTATAATTTAGACGAGCGCAAAATCTCCAAGATTGACGAAGTTCTACTGTGGCTCGAAATTAGGTGCGGATTTCAGTGCGAGATGCATTTAATAGTTTCCACAAGCGAAACTCTCTCTAGAGATGTGGCGAAAAATTCATAGATATTCTGGTCCTATGTTAAGAAAACCAGCGGAAAGGCTCAGTAAGTACCTTTACTGCGGGTCGGGCGGCGAGTGAGGAGGAGGTGGTGGTGGGGGAGACAAGGGACCCAACCCTTAGGAGCAGGTAAAGTCGTAGCAAATGTCCGCACGCCACACTAATCGCAGACAGTTGAAGTACACATAGTCCGTCCCGTGGGCTTACGGGGCAGTTCAGGAAAATCCGTCCATGTCCATGCTGACCCTGCTCCGATGCGAGACAAAGACACAAGAAAAAAAGAAGAAGAATATTAAGTTCGTAAACAGCTTTAGTACTGTACCCCTTTAAAAACCGCAGGATCCATGGTGGCCAAGTGCGTCCTAAGGTCATTTGTACACAACACGGAAGACTTCAGAGCGGCAAATGACGAACAGTGATTTTTCACCTTCTCCTGGCATAATTCAGCTCACCCGTAAGTCGTCATTGACCAGTCACAAGGTACCCGCGTCCACAGCAAAAGCACACAATTTGCACAAAGGTTTCTGAACAGTACACCCCGACGGTATGAAACCTTCCTCATCATCTTACTCCGCTGTCTTTTGCGACCCAGACTCTCGCTATTGTCATTTAGAGACAGGCCAAGCCACTGGCCGTCAGGGCAGTCATTCATCTACAGATGCTAAAATTTTGTGAGCAAATAACAAATACGTCGTCTACCGCTCCTGGCCACTCGCAGGTCAATTATGATTTTGCTTTTGTTAAATTTTCTTTAAATGACTTATGTTCTCCCTAAAGACGGCGATTCTAATCATGATTTCTTTTATCCTCGGGTCCTATTATGCATCGTTCATACAGTGACACATCACGGTATAGTGTGGTTGTTATGCTTTTGCTTATCAACGTATTATTCCCACCATCTTTTATCTTTTCGCTACCTCCAGAAATGGGAATTTTGATGAATTTCTTAAAACTGGTAGCTACATGGGTGGTGTTTCATAGCATTTTAAAGTTACTTTTGGTTACTAAACTTGACATCAGCCATTTTCTCACAGTAAAATGTAAACGTCGCGTGACTAGGGCCTCCCGTCGAGTAGACCGTTCGCTAGGTGCAAGTCATTCGATTTGACGCCACTTCGGTGACTTGCGCGTCGATGGGGATGAAATGATGATGATTAGGAGAACACAACACCCAGTCCCTCAGCGGAGAAAATTTCTCACAGTAGCCGTCGTCGACTGTAACTCCGATAAACTGACTATGGTAAACATGACACTTTTTAGTGATTTACTTCTGCTATCAGAAAATTTATCCCGCAAACGACTAATGCCTTTTTTCTTATTTCGTGATAATCACTTCTGTTACACAGAACTGTGTTCCGTAGCTTGTGTATTTAGATACGTTCAAGCTTATCTCTCAGTGAGAATAAGCAGTTCTGTTAGTGTGTAATTTTTTTTTTTTTTTTTGACGGTTTCTTGCAGTAATCACGAAGTGTTTCACGAACTGATATCCATATAAAAGTGCTTTAGGATTTGTAATTTTACATTAGGTATTGTGTTTTCTGACGAGTAAAGTTTTTAAATTTTATGTATTAACAGAAGTAAAACATGTATTACGGAATGTAGTCGAATTAATTTAGGCGGTGCTGAGGCAATCAGATTGGGAAATGAGACCCTTAAAGTAGTCGATGTATTTCGTTATTTGGGCACCGAAGTGACTGACGATCCCCGAAGTATTGAGAATATAAAATGGAGACTTGCAGTAGCGTGAACAACGTTTCTAAAAAGGATAAATTTGCTATCGTCGAATATAAATTTAAATGTTAGAGAGCTTTGTCTGATGGTAATTCTTTTTGAATGTAGCCTCGCACGGAAGTGAAACATGGAAGATACACAATTTAGACAAGAAGAGAACAGAACTGAGTGCGACCGTAAAATGCTGAAGATTAGATGAGTATATCGAATACCAATGAAGAGTTACAGGATCGAACAGGGGGGAAAAATTGTCGCACAACTTGAGTAGAGAAAGGAACCAGTTTATGGGACACATTCACAGCTATTAAGGAATAGTTAGTTTGTCAATGGAGGGATATGTATGTGGGAGGGAGGGGAAAGGGCGTAGAAATCATAGAGGGAGACCAAGACTCGAATACAGCAAGCCGGTTTAAACGGATGTAGGTTGCAGTAGCTATGCAGAGATGGAGAGTCTTTCACAGAATGACTAGCCCGTAGGGCGTGATCAAAACAATTCTCGGAATGAAAACAACACTTGTCTCCGTTAAAGGAAATGGTACAGCTCGCAGGTTGACTAGCCAATCTTGGCATAGTTAACAATTCTGAGAACGGTGTTTATCACGAATCTGTAATTGTCTTGGGATCAATATGTAAAAATAAAAACGGCTGTTAAATTCACACCTTGTATAGAGTGAATAAGTGACTTTTTTGTGTTAAAAAGTACAGGCAGCTGTTGTCACTAACGAAAACATTCGAAGCAGAGTTGTTCTTTAACGCCCGTTTTACACAACTAATTAGTGGTCGAAATCGACTACTCGAAGTGCGTGCACCTTTCGTGACTCCGTGTAAATTATCAGCCAACCAGGACGGGAGTCTGTCTACGACGTCAATGGTCTATAGACTGTGCCACGTGAGGGATTCTAAATTTGCGAGTGTGTTACACACTTCGCATGCGCTACAATAAGGGACTGTGGTGGCATCTGCATTACCAGACATCGGAAGTTAACCTATTCTGGAAGAGCTCACTCTCACTATAGAAATGGAATTGCTGTCTTCGTGTCTTCTTAATATTTACTGTGGTGTCTGATTTGTTTTCGTCACACACTGGTTCAAATGGCTCTGAGCACTATGGGATGTAACTTCTGAGGTCATCAGTCCCCTAGAACTTAGAACTGCTTAAACTTAACTAACCTAAGGACATCACACACATCCATGCCCGAGGCAGGATTCGAACCTGCGACCGTAGCAGTCGCGCGGGTCCAGACTGACGCGCCTCGAACCGCTCGGCCACACCGGCGGGCTCACTCACTGGAAAGCTACACAAGGGCCAGGTATTTTTTTTTCCTACTACTGTTTTCCTACAAGAGAGAAGAGATATTTGAAACCAGAAAGGTATTTACGTTTTACAGAGACAAAAATATGCAAAAATACGAGCGTAAACTGATAAACATGTTTTAATGGACATTATTTCAGCAGTGACAAGTCAGAATCATCTAGGCACTTAGGAAGAAAACAAGATACAAAGGATACTTAAAGCAAAAGGTGTTATTTACTGCGTTCTAGATATTGTTTGATTTGTTTGCAAGTATATATTTTATCGAGCAAATAAACGTATTTGTCCTGAAATGTTTGGATGAATCTTTTACTATTCGTTCTGATTTGGTCATTAATAAACTCTATCATCGTTGTCCGTTCCTACATTCTGTTACTATATTTCGATTTTTTCTTAAAAAGGATAGTCGCTGATAATTTCACCTTCACCGTTCGGATGCCAAACTACAAGGTAGACAGCCCTCACAACATACACAGTTTTGGCGCTGGCGGGCAAGTGAAAATGGCTACTCGAAACAGACGAGACAGTACAGCAATAAAACACCAGGTGCACTGCCGTTGACTCAGTTGCGTTGAGTCGTCAATTGAAACAACGAAGTCGATCTTGTAAATGATACTAACGCAAATGTGAGGCCTCCGGGTGAAGCAATGCAAGCAAGAACGCGGCACGACCGTTGAGTTGTAATCGTGAAGGGCAGCCTTCGCGAGGAATGCTGTGTGTCGGCAGGTGTTGCTGCTGTGGCCTACTGCAGAAGCGGCGCCGGGTACCGTTAGAGGCGTGGGCCGAAGGTTGCCTGTCTGCCTCCTGCCCCTTCACACTCTCCTAGACTGCTGGAAGCTGCCTGCTCTTTTGCAGCTCTGGGTTCCGCGAGTAAACACTCAGCTGCACACACATCCTCTCTCTTCTGCCACGAGCGACTTTCTCGCTTCAGTCGACTGCTCGGGGCGAATGAGACTAGCAGATGAAATGGGACTACCTTCCCATTCGTACCTGAAATTCCTTCCTCATGTCAAAATTCTCTGACGAAGTCAGTTTAGCTCAAATTTTTAACTTTCTGGCCTTTATATTGTGATATCTATACCCAGTTCCAGTAGTAAATCGCCCTTTAAAAAATTAGTACAAATGAATTTACGATTTCAGATTAAATTTGACATTAATATATTACCCGATTTATATTAGCAACTAAGGGAAGTAAGCCGTTCGTTACTAATACAACTTTGAAATTTCGTGATATAAATTGTGCAGTCATGTTGCACCACAAATTCTTGAAAATTTACCTCTCCCATGTTCCCGAAAAGTTACGATATTTATTCATTATGATCATTTAAAATGATAGTTCTACTTGAGAGTTATCAAAGGCACCAATAACTATTTTATTCAAAGTAATTTGTTCATAATTAACTAAAATGTAATTTAAATTGTTATACTGTAAAACGCATTGAAATTATATATGAAATTAAGTAAACTCTTCCAAATTGTATATCAGAAGATGTAGGGCAATATGTGGCCCATTTTTTGATGTAAGTAACGAAAGTCCGCAGCTCGTGGTCTCGCGGTAGCGTTCTCGCTTCCCGAGCACGGGGTCCCGGGTTCGATTCCCGGCGGGGTCAGGGATTTTTCACCTGCCTCGTGATGACTGGGTGTTTGTGTCGTCTTCATCATCATCATCAATCATCCCCATTACGGTCGGAGGAAGGCAATGGCAAACCACCTCCACTAGGACCTTGCCTAGTATGGCGGCGCGGGTCTCCCGCGTCGCTCCCCTACGCTCGGTAAACGGAGTATGGGACTCATCATCATCATCAAGTAACGAAAATCATTTAATGACTTAATTGTTGTTTTGTAAATCTTACATTTAACAATGTATTGAATTGTTTAGTTTTACGGTGTATAAAAGGAAGTGGCGCATGAGCAACGCTGGCAAAGTAAGGATGTAGTAGTCGAAGTAAGGGACAGTCAAGTCAGACAATAACATGTATCTACCATCAATGTGTATATCATTCAGTTACAATACTAAAAAAGAAAAGTGATATACACTGTGTTTTATTTAAAAATTAGTACATCAGCGGACTTTCTGAAGCAACAACCCCCGTAGGTTACCAAAGTTGAGCAACTTATCATATGGAACAGCAAAGTTATTATGTGAACTTTTATTAACTGTGCTTGCAATTTTCTAGTTTCCACTCGTCTTTGTATTTGTGAATGGTGGAGGCCCAATTATTAAGATGCTCCGATGACAATTGGTTCAAATGGCTCTGAGCACTATGAACTTAACATCTGAGGTCATCTCTAATTGGAGATGACCAGATTTATAATGTTATTATTACAGCCCACGCATTCGTATTAATTTTCTTTATAGTAATACCTATTATGATTGGTGGATTTGGTAATTGACTTGTTCCGTTACTAATTGGTGCACCAGATATAGCATTCCCACGAATAAATAATATGAGTTTTTGATTACTACCACCTTCACTAACCCTTCTTCTTACATCTTCTAGTCCCCTAAACTTAGATCTACTTAAACGTAACTAACCTAAGGACATCACACACATCCACGCCCGAGGCAGGATTCGAACCTGCGACCGTAGCAGCAGCGCGGTTCCGGACTGAAGCGCAAAGAACCGCTGGACCACAACGGCCGGCTGATTGAGAATTATAGCTAGCGCGAAAAACTGTATATTTTATTCAGACTCAGCGTCGGTGGTAATTAAAATGCTCCCCTCCTCCCAAACATTATGAGTGGCATTTTAGAGGGATTTCAAGAAGTTTTAATTATAGGTGGAAAAAATAAAGTTACCCAATTATTTTTTTATATGTATGCACGTACACTCGAAGACGAAGAAAATACGACGCACCACGAATGAGACGGACGTCTGTAAATGTGATCTACATGTACAGAGCCGGCCGGTGTGGCCGAGCGGTTCTAGGCGCTTCAGTCTGGAACCGCGCGACCGCTACGGTCGCAGGTTCGAATCCTGTCTCGGGCATGGATGTGTGTGGTGTCCTTAGGTTAGTTAGGTTTAAACAGTTCTAAGTTCTAGGGGACTGATGACCTCAGAAGTTTAGTCCCATAGTGCTCAGAACCATTTGAACCGTGTACAGACAAACAAATGATTGCAATTCCGGAAATTTTGGAGGATTTATTCAAGAGGAAGAGCTTCACAAATTAAGCAAGTCGGTAACGCGTTGGTCCACCTCTGGATCTCATGCAAGCAGTTAGTCGGCTTGTCATTGATTGACAGGGTGGTTGGATGTCCTCCTGAGGGATTTAGTGCCGAATTCCGTCCATTTGCCGCTTTAGATCGTCCAAATCCCAAGGTGGTTGGAGGGCCTTGCCCATAATGGCCCAGAAGTTCTCAATTGGGGAAATATCCGGCGACCTTTCTGGCCAAATTTCGGTTTGGCAATCATGAAGAAACTCGCGTCGTGCTGAAATTTAATCCCAGGCTGGCTTGCCGTGAAGGGCGACAAAACGGGGCGTAGAATATTGTCGTCGTACTGCTGTGCTGTAAAGATGCCGCCTATGACTACCAAAGGACTCCTGCTATGAAACGATGGGATACCAGTTCGATTTTACACAGAGTACGCGAAGGAACTTGCTCCCTTCTTGCAGCGGTGTACCGTAGGTCTCAAGAGCGTAGCATTCCAAAAGATTGGAAGAGAGTACAGGTCAATCCCCGTTTTAAAGAAGGGACGTCAACAGATGTGCAGAACTATAGAACTATATCTCTAACTTCGATCAGAATTTTGGAACACGTGTTATGTTAGAGTACTATGATTTTTCTGGAGACTAGAAATCTACTCTGTAAGAATCAGCATGGGTTTCAAAAAAGGCGATCGTGTGAAACCCAGCTCGCGCTGTTCGTCCACGAGACTCAGAGGGCCCTGGACATGGGTTCCCAGGTAGATGCCATATTTCTTAACTTCCGCAAGGCGTTGGATACAGTTCCCCACAGCCCCTAATGAACTAAGTAAGATCATAGGAACTATCAGACCAATTGTGTGATTGGATTGAAGAGTTCCTCGATAACAGAACACAGCATGTCATTCTCAATAGAGAGAAGTCTTCCGAAGTAAGAGTGATTTCAGGTGTGCTATAGGGGAGTGTCATAGGACCGTTGCTATTCACAATATACATAAATGACCTTGTGGATAACATCGGAAGTTCACTGAGGCTTTTTGCGGATGATGTTGTAGTATATCGAGAGGTTGTAACAATGGAAAATTGTACTGAAATGCAGGAGCACCTGCAAAGAATTGACCCACGGCGCAGGGAATGGCAATTGAATTTCAATGTAGACAAGTGTAATGTGCTGCGAATACATAGAAAGAAAGATCCTTTATCATTTAGCTACAATATAACAGGTCAGCAACTGGAAGCAGTTAATTCCATAAATTATCTGGGAGTAGGCATTAGGAGTGATTTAAAATCGAATGAACGTATAAAATTAATCGTCGGTAAAGCAGATGCCAGACTGAGATTCATTGGAAGAATCCTAAGGAAATGTAATCCGAAAACAAAGGAAGTAGGTTATAGTACGCTTGTTCGCCCACTGCTTGAATACTGCTCACCGGTGTGGGATCTGTACCAAATAGGGTTGATAGAAGAGAGAGAGAAGATACAACTGAGAACATTGCGCTTCGTTACAGGATCATTTAGTAATCGCGAAAACGTTACCGAGATGACAGAAACTCCAGTGGAAGACTCTGCAGGACAGACGCTCAGTAGCTCGGTACGGGCTTTTCTTGAACTTTGAGAGGATACCTTCACCGAGGAGTCAAGCAGCATATTGCTCCCTCCTACATATACCTCGCGAAGAGACCATGAGGATAAAATCAGATAGATTAGAGCCCACACAGAGGCATACCGACAATCTTTCTTTCCACGAACAATACGAGACTGGAATAGAAGGGAGAACCGATAGAGTTACTCAAAGTACACTCCGCCACACACCGTCAGGTGGCTTGCGGAGTGTGGATGTAGATGTAGATCTAGATGTGGTCATCAGTCCCCTAGACTTAGAACTACTTAAACCTAACTAACCTAGAGACATGACACACATCTATGCCCGAGGCAGGATTCGAACCTGCGACCGCAGCAGCAGCGTGGTTCCGGACTGAAGCGCCTAGAACCTCTCAACCAAATGGCCGGCTGATTTACAATTCACTAGTCCAATTACAGATAGCGCGAAAAACTGTATATTTTATTCACACTCAGCGTCGGTGGTAATTAAAATGCTTCCCTCCTCCCAAATATTAAGGGTGGCATTTTAGAGGGATTGCTTGAGTTTTAACTATAAGCGGAAAAAATAAAGTTACCTCTGGACCTCATGCAAGCAGTCGGCTTCTCACTGATTGACAGAGTGGTTGGATGTCCTCCTGAGGGATTCGTGCGGAATTCCGTCCAATTTCCGCTTTAGATCGTCAATATCCCAAGATGGTTGGAGGGCCTTGCTCTTAATGGCCCAGAAGTTCTTAATTGGGGAGATATCCGGTGACCTTTCTGGCCAAAGTTCGGCTTGGCAAGCACGAAGAAACTCGCGCCGTGTGCGGGAGGGCATTACCTTGCTGAAATTTAAGCCCAGGATGGCTTGCTATGAAGGGCAGCAAAATGGGCTTAGAATATTGTCGACGTACTGCTGGGCTATAAGAATGCCGCCGATGACTACCAAAGGGTTCCTGCTAGGAAATGAAATGGATCCTAGACCATCACTCCTGGCTGTCGGGGCAGGTTGGTATCCCACCGCCGACTGAGGCATCTACAGAGAGATCCTCAGCCTGGAATCTCATTAACTGGAGTAAGATTGTCTTCAGTTATGAGTTCCACTTCGAACTGAGCGCCGATGAACCGCGAATACGTGTTTGGTGACGCCCCGGACAGCGGTGGAATACCAACCTGACTATAGCCCGCCATACGTCCCAACAGCCGGGAGTGATAGTCTGGGATGTCATATCGTTTCATAGCAGGAGCCCTTAGGTTGTCATCCGTGGCACCCTTACAGCACAGCGGTACGTCGACGATGTTCTACGTCCCCTCTTGTTGCCCCTCAAGGCAAGCCATTCTGGTCTTACAT
This sequence comes from Schistocerca gregaria, assembly GCF_023897955.1. NCBI lineage: Eukaryota > Metazoa > Arthropoda > Insecta > Orthoptera > Acrididae > Schistocerca > Schistocerca gregaria. Next base: position 290,071,838 of record NC_064924.1, on the reverse strand, counting down.
TTTAGCAAGATAAAGCCCCCACCCCCCAACACGGCGAGAGATTCTATTGCTTATCTCTGTGTTTACCAAACGCTACCTAAGTCAGCAGATCTCTCCCCAATTTAGATCGTTTGGAGCATTATGAGCAAGGCCCTCCAAACCAGATTGGGATTTTGACGATCTAACGTGCCAATTGGACAGAATTTAGTAGAATACTCCTCAGGAGTCCAACAATTCTATCAGTAAATGCCAAGCCGAACAACTACTTGCATAAGAGACAGAAGTGGATCAATGTGGTATTGACTAGCTCAATCTGTGAAGAACTTTGACTCGAATAAATCATCCATTTTTTCTCAAATTGCAACTGATCGTTTGGTTTTTTCATCTTAGAGTGTATACAGTTGCAAGCGCTGGTACACATGCCAGCGCATTGACGAAGTTGAGTTATAGTACGGTAATTCGATTTCTCTCCAACGGCCGGCCGGTGTGGCCGTGCGGTTCTAGGCGCTTCAGTCTGGAACCGCGTGACCGCTACGGTCGCAGGTTCGAATCCTGTCTCGGGCATGGATGTGTGTGATGGCCTTAGGTTAGTTAGGTTCAAGTAGTTCTAAGTTCTAGGGGACTGATGACCACAGATGTTAAATCCCATAGTGCTCGGAGCCATTTGAACCATTTTTTTTCTCTCCAACGCTGCAACGATCCATGCTGGTTTGGCGGAAGTTTACGGCAATAATGCGCCGTATCATATGGCACAGTGGTTTGGAGGAGCAGGCGCTTCTACTGTGGCCAAACAGTTCTGAATGACGAAGAACGCAGTGGCAGACCATCTCTATCTAAAGAACCCAGAAACTGAGGAGGAGACCTGTTGCTCTAAGACTAGCACAATACAATCCAGGCGATTGCGCAAAAAGAAAAAAATGAGTCGTGGATCAGTTTTCCACGACTTGTACGACATTTTAAATCACAAAGGGTGCCGAACGCTGAATTCCGCTACTCCTCACTCTATTCAAAGAGCAAAGAACCGAGGCAACAGGGGTAGTTTTACAGCCATGTCACGCCAGTCTCTGGCTTCTTCGGTCCCTCCTAATCATCATGGACAGCTGCTGGGTTACTAAGACCTCGAAACAAAAGTTGATTCACCGCCGCCAAAAAGGACGAAGACCCAACCATTATCGGTCAATACGATTTTATGAATAGCATGATGTGGTGTTAACAGGTTACGCTCTTAAGGGGACAAACCGTCATAGGAGCATACTGCCGAAAACTCCTCAAGAGGTTAAGGGGGGCTGTCAATACGAAGCACCACCGGTAGCTGTACGAAAAGAAGCTTTCGTTCCACCACAACCCGCCAGTTCTTTCTGCATCAAATTCTGCCTTGTTGTTGTGGTGGTGGTGGTCTTCAGTCCAGAGACTGTATTGATGCAGCTCTCCATGCTACTCCATCCTGTGCAAGCTTTACGCCTCGCCTGGGCCCTTCAACATCGATATTGGACTGTTGCTGACTGGAAACATGTTCTCTGGTCGGACGAGTCTCGTTTCAAATTGCATCGAGCGGATGGACGTGTACGGATACGGAGACAACTTTATGAATCCATGGACCCTCCTGTTCAAGCAGGTGGAGGCTCTGTAATGACGTCAGGCCTGTGTAGTTGGAGTGATATGGGGCCACTGATACGTCTAGATACGACTTCGATAGGCGACACGTACGTAAGCATCTGGTCTTATCAACTGAATCCATTCATGTCCATTGTGCATTCCGACGGACTTGGGCAATTCCAGTAGGACAATGCGACACCCCACACGCCCGGAATTGTTACAGAGTGGCTCCAGGAACGCTCTTCTAACTATAAACACTTCCGCTGGCCACCAAAGTCTCCAGACACGAACATTACTGAGCGTATCCGGGATGCCTTGCAACATGCTGTTCAGAAGACACCTCCACCCCCTCGTACTCTTACAGATTTACGGACAGCTCTGCACGATTGATGGTGTCAATTCCTTCCAGCACTATTTCAGACATCAGTCGAGTCCATGCCACGTCGTGTTACGGCACTGCTGCTTGCTCCCGTGGTCCCTACACGATATTAGGCAGATGTATCAGTTTCTTTGGATCTTCAGTGTGTTATCCGTATACATTATTAAATTTGTTCGGAACAATTGTGCGAGCCCTTCTTTATTTCCCGTCTTTAAAACTTGGGACGCAACAGGTGATGAATGAATGTCGTGTGGCTAGGGCCTCCCGTCGGGTAGACCACGTTGCAACCGACTGCGGCCAAAGGGCTCCAAACTGTAGTCCAAACATGGCAGTGTGTAGTAATCAAGTCGGTGCTTGAGAGACAGAGTGATGTAAAATAGTTTCTAACCGCAGAAAACGACCTCAAATTGAAATCCATAGAATACTGTGTATGATGATAGCTGAATTGACATAACTGATGTGCGACTTAGGGTTTTTCGTGCTCTTAGTGGAAGAAAACAGTGGTGCAATGCCACACCACACACGAACGCTACGATATCTACAGTAACGCGACGCCTTGGGTTCATCGAGGCCTAAGAGAAAGATAGGCCGCGGGTCGTATGTCACGAAGGTTGTCCTGCGATCGCTCGCTCGCTCAAATCAGCAGACAAACAACGTTTCTACATGTGTTAACTCGTAACTAGGCGTGTCCGTACAAACGACAACTGAATCTTCTACGGGAATCGGCTATTATGGAATCTTACTGTTATTAGTCCATTAATGATGGAAAGTCCATGGGCCTACTTATAATTTGTTACATCTGTACTGGCGTACAATACAATAAAATCATGCTAAAATGAGTATCAGTTGCTTAAGCAACCACTTCCAGCATGTAAAGTGTACTGTTAAGCAGAAGAGACTAAATGCTATAAACAAGCCGTTATACCATTTATATCGGGCACTGATCTTAAATTAAATTTTGCTGTAGTACTGTTAATCGGTAAGACTTCACAGTAGCAGATTCCAGTGGAAGATGCAATTCTCGTTGGTATTTACACACCCAGCTACGAGTTAACAGGTTTGGAAACGCATTTTGTCTGCTGAGCTGAGCCAGCGAGCCAGTTCAGGACTACCTTCGTGACGTACGCACCGCGGCCTGTCTTTCTCGTAGGCATCGGGGTTCACTATCATACGTCATCATGCAGTCCCGACTTGCCCCCATCCGGTTTGCATCCGTTTCCCAAAACTTAAAGAACACCTTCGAGCGCTGCAGTCCTGGACTGTGCGGCTTGTCCCGGCGGAGGCCCTAGGGCATGTGTGTGTGTGTGTGTGTGTGTGTGTGTGTGTGTGTGTGTGTGTGTGTGTGTGTGTGCGTGTGCGTGTGTGTGTGTGTTTGTCCTTTGGATAATTTTGGGTAAGTAGTGTGTAAGCTTAGGGACTGATGACCTTAGCAGTTAAGTCCCATAAGATTTTACACACATTTGAACATCTTAACACCTTCGATGAGTTCGCTTTTATAGTGATGCGCTGCAAGCAAAGGTGCTGTTGCGGCTCGGTCAACAAAGTCGAACATTCTGCAGTGACGCTATTAACAAACTTCTACGTGGTCGTGCCAGGGTAACCAAGTTGGGAGACATATGTAGACAACAGGAATAAATATGAAGAATATAAATAACGTTTGTTTTATTTCAAAAGGTTTAAGAGTTTTCACGTAAGAAACTCGGAAGCACTACTTTTTTGGACACCCTCGCAAAAAGCGAGGAAAGTGGCGTCATATCTTCCAGTCGAGACACAATGGCGAAAGCCTTGCCTCTTGTGGGAAATGGGCGAATCACACAGCACACTCTCTTGAGAAACAGCTTATATCGTGAGAACGGCTAAGGCTGGAGCGATAGATGTGTAACGGACGCTGAAACATCGTTCAGCGCTGTGTTCTTGAATTTTTACAATAATTTGCGGTACTGAAGGAACACATTTTTAAAATTTTGTGCGTGAAATCATCACAATCCGAACATATTTTATTTTATTTACTCATATGCCTTGCGGCCTTTTTAGTTGACGCCACTTGGACAGCTTGTATGTCAGCTGCCTTATCTGTAACTGTTTCGCATAGGTGACCTGTACAGTGCAGTGTCGCCCGTATGAGAGGTCAACAAACTCACCTGGCACAGCGAACGAGGAAATGTGACCAGCCTCAAGTAAGAACTGTAGCGAATACGAATATAACTTGTGAAGCATTTTTACGCAAATAACTGTTTAATTATCTCTGTGCAAATGGACAGGTCAGCGAGAGGTAAAAATACATGAAAACCACGGAAGTCATTTTGCGGAGAAGACAGTTGCTATAAAGGTTGGGGAAGCGCTAGGAGTTGGTCGAGTTCGATACAGCAATCGAACTGCTGTTATTGTCGAAGATGGTACTGACTACATTCGATCTCCCAATAAGGCATTTCCTAGCTATTAACTTCTAAAGTACTGATGTGAAAAGGAGATACTCGGATGACAGTTTCGGTGTATCAAACAATCAAGTTGGAGCTTACTGATAGTCATCGTTTGTAACAACCTATAGGTGTTGAATAAATAATAGGAACTCCTACCTAATATATTGCAGGGACCTCCGACAGCTAAAAATAGCCTGAGCAGTTGTGGAGAGGAGACGTCAATTAAATGCTGATACGTGGGATGTTGTATCATTTCTCGCGAAGTAAATATGTATCGAAAGATACTGGAGGAGAATAACGTTCCCTTAATGTGTTTTAACCAATGCTGACCACAATGGATGGGTAATATCCTAAAATACATTGTTCTAATTCCCGTGGTAGGAGGCAACAGCATCGAAACACATCCGGGAACTTTTGATTACAGCCAAGAGCTGTTCTCCAGAATGAGAAAGTTTCAAAAATCATTCACGTTCCAGTTTCGAGATCTGCATATACCAACCACTTTGCAATGAGAAATGGGAGCTCACGTTTTTGAATATGATATATGAACAGTCGATATTGATTATAGGAAATATTTATTTGCATATTTTATTAATGGTCAACACCCGTTATTGTCTTCTTCTTCTACTAATTCCTCTTCAGTCTGAAGCAGGGGTAGTGAATCTTTTTGCCTACCTTAACGTGGTTAGCAGTAAAATTTTCTAACCGCCCTTTGTTTCCTCTGTAATTGTGATTTACGATGTAGGGAAGTAACGTTGCATTACAAAGTTTATAAAGCAGAGTTAACAGCAAGTTAAAGCATTCAGGTTGTCTCAAACCATTGGAGTCCAACTGAAACAGGTGAAAGTGGGCCCACAACCGAATGTATTGAGTTAGAAAACGAATGGTTGGAAATGCATATTTATTGTTTATGGACATCCACAGCGTACAGCGCATAATAACGTCTGTTGTATCAGAAGTTGTGTACAGTATGTCTGTCTGGTGGTTAGGGGTGTACGCTATTTCTTTATCACCCTTCCTGTTCCAGTGTAGGGCTGTTGATAAAATATCAGTCTATCGAAGAAATATACATAATTACATAATGGCGTTATCCCCCCGCCGATTTATCGATATCAAAACGGCGATATTTTCGAAAAATATTTGAAGTTGTTCTTTGAAATTGTAGTAGAATATGATTTTACTTTCACTGTGTGAAGTAGTCTTTTTATTTTTTGAGCTTTCCCGATTGCACTTGAGAGGAGGGGGGGGGGGGGGGGGGAAGGTGTGAATGGAATAATAAGATCTCCGATGTGAAGAAGCAGCACACCTTTTACGTTAAAAAACAATAACTAGTGAACTATTTCTTCACATCGACATTCTTAAAAAAATGTTGCAGAAAATGATGAACAAAAATCTAAATGACAAGATTGGTCGCTGCGGTGGATGGAGACATGTGATGGGAAATGCTAACGTAATCGGCGCTCAGCGCTGCCAGTAAAAACTGCAACATTTGGTTTCACCACGCAATTTTGACACTATAAGCTAGGACGCTGGCGTTTGCAAAACTGAAAAACAGGGAAGTCCACATGGAATGTTCCGGACAAAATGGTTCAAATGACTCTGAGCACTATGGGACTTAACATCTCAGGTCATCAGTCCCCTAGAACTTAGACCTACTTAAACCTAACTAACCTAAGGACATCGCACACATCCATGCCCGAGGCAGGATCCGAACCTGCGACCGTAGCGGTCGCGCGGTTCCAGACTGAAGCGCCTAGAACCCATCGGCCACCAATCCCGGCATCCGGACAAACCTGATTTGTGACGAAACCGAAAGATGGACCCATGAGACGCCTTTTATTGTGCTACTTACGTGCACTTACGATTTTTGGCAAAATGGTTATCGCCCTTCGTGAACGTGTATAGTCTTGCTTTCAAAAAATGGCTATGAGCACTATGGGAGTTAAATGCTGAGGTCAGCAGTCCCCTACAGCTTAGAACTAATTAAACCTAACTAACCTAAGGACATCACACACATCCATGCCCGAGGCAGGATTCGAACCTACGACCGTAGCGCTCGCGCGGCTCCGGACTGTAGCGCATAGAACCGCTCGGTCACCCCGGCCGGCCTTTTGCTTTCAATTCTTGCTCTACGAGTAATATGCACGCTGCTAGATTGTTTATTTACGGAATATCAAATAATAAATCACTACTTAACTGTACAGTTCTAAAACCAGCAGTACATTTATAAATTGTAGCTGATATTTTTATTGTCAGTTACGTCGATATTTTTCCGCCGATATACCGATTTATCTATACCTGTTTTCGATAAACTAAGGACCGATCGATCATATTTTTTAAACATAGATATATCGGGTTCCCGATATTTTTAAAAATATCAATAGCCCTATTTCGGTGTACAACAGACACGAGGGATCTTTGCACGAATGCGACAGAACTGCATACGTCGTTGCAATAAATGCATTGACACTTGCGGTCGTCGCTTTCAACAATTAAATTACTGTTGTTGTTGTTGTTGTGGTCTTCAGTCCTGAAACTGGTTTGATGCAGCTCTCCATGCTACTCTATCCTGTGCAAGCTTCTTCATCTCCCAGTAACTACTGCAACCTACATCCTTCTGAATCTGCTTAGTGTATTCATCTCTTGGTCTCCCTCTACGCTTTTTACCCTCCACGCTGCCTTCCAATACTAAATTGGTGATTCCTTGATGCCTCAGAACATGTCCTACCAACCGATCCCTTCTTCTAGTCACGTTGCACCACAAACGTCTCTTCTCCCCAATCCTATTCAATACCTCCTCATTAGTTATGTGATCTACCCATCTAATCTTCAGCATTCTTCTGTAGCACCACATTTCAAAAGCTTCTATTCTCTTCTTGTCCAAACTATTTATCGTCCATGTTTCACTTCCACACATAGCTACAGTACATACAAATACTTTCAGAAACGACTTCCTGACACTTAAATCTATACTCGATGTTAACAAATTTCTCTTCTTCAGAAACGCTTTCCTTGCCATTGCCAGTCTACATTTTATATCCTCTCTACTTCGACCATCATCAGTTATTTTGCTCCCCAAATAGCAAAACTCATTTACTACTTTAAGTGTCTCATTTCCTAATCTAATTCCCTCAGCATCACCATACTTAATTCGACTACATTCCATTATCCTCGTTTTGCTTTTGTTGATGTTCATTACTATGAGCTACGTTTTTACTAGGCGGTGAATGTATGTCGATAACACAATAAACGCGTGTTTCCGACCACTGGTACGCTAACTCAACATAATCGATTGTTGATCCACTATCACCTCTTTCAGTTTGACCAAAAGGTTCGAGACACGCTGTATAATAATATAATCGTTGGTTTCCGCGTAACTGTCAATGAAAATCTTCAAGAAATGTGATTGCATTGTCAATATGTAAAATTCTCCGTCGTTTCGGCTGTTGTCGGAGAATTTTACACATAAACCTTGCGGTCACATACCCTGAAGAATATTACTGACATAGTATAATAATAATTAGTTACCAAACACTGTCAAAATATCATGAAAACGCGATGAAAATGGTTTTTAAAATTTCTACTGCCTACAGCTCAGCATGAAAGCTGTAACGTCTACTAGTGGACAGTAGAGACCAAGTTGACTACCACCTGTCGGAGACTGGTTTGTTGCAGCTCTCCAAGCCGGTCTCTTCTGAGCAGACCACTTCATCTCTGCCTAACTAGTGCAACCTACTTCCATCTGAACCTGCAAACTATAGTCAAGCCTGGGTTTCCCTCCACAACCCGCTCCCCTCCCTCCACCCCCCCATCCCCCCATCTTTCTACCATGATAAGTTCTATTAATCAACCCCCTTCTGTTAGTAAAATTCTGCCATAAACTTTTTCTCTTCAGTTTGATTCAATACCTTCTCATTATCTACCCGTATTCCATCTCCTCAATTTATCTTCAGCATTCTCCTGTAGCAACGCGTTTAGAAAGGACTTTAGGCGTCTACAAGCACTGTAATAAATCGGTGATGAAGGATGAATATCCGTACCGGACCGGGACTCCAACACGGATGCGCTGATATTATAGAAAGGTTGTCTTAACCGCATCGGCCATCCGAACAGGGTTCCCGTTCAACCCAAACTCTCAACATGCATGTGCAAGTATATCAACATACATTTTAAAAGCTTATCTTCTCTTCTCTCCTCAAATTGTCATTCCAGGCAAATACCTTTAGATAAGACTTCGTAATACCTAAATTTAAATTCGACGTTAAATTTGTATTTTTCCAGGAGAGCGTTTCTTGCTACTTCTAGTCCGCGTTTTATATCCTCTACCAGTCATTTTGCTGCCTATAAAACAAACCTCATCCTCTGCTTCTTGTATCTGATCAGCTAATTCCCTCAGAATAGCCTGATTTAATTCGACTGCATTCCACTACTCTTGCTTCGCTTTTGTTGATGTTCATTTTATGACCTTTTTTCAAGATACTATCCGTTTCGTTCAACTGCTCTTACAAGTTCTTTGCCGTCTCTGGCAGAACTACAAGGTCGTCGGCAAATGTTAATTTCATGAATTTTAATTCTGTCAGCCGCTGTGGCCGAGCGGTTCTAGGCGCTTCAGTCTAGAACCCCACGACCGCTACGGTCGCAGGTTCGAATCCTGTCTCGGGCATGGATGTGTGTGATGTCCTTAGGTTAGTTAGGCTTAAGTTCTAGGGGACTGATGACCTCAGATGGTAAGTCCCATAGTGCTCAGAGCCATAAACGTTCGCTGCTTTTTACAGTTACATGGTTGTTCATGTAGCTCTGAGCACTATGGGACTAAACATCTGAGGTCGTTAGTCCCCTAGAACTTAGAACTACTTAAAGCTAACTAACCTAAGGACATCACACACATCCATGCCCGAGGCAGGATTCGAACCTGCGGCCGTAGAATTACAGGGTTGTTTTAAAGTTCCTATAGAAAATTAAAACTTTGTTAAGATTCACATAAGATTCATTCTCTTTGTATAGTTTGGCAGCAGACCATCTGGAACGCAACATTTCGCAACTGTTAGCGAAAGAACGTGCAGAGAACGGTTTCAACGCTTCAAGAACGGTCATTCTGAAGTCGAAGACCGGCATGGCGGGGGAAGACAGGTTTTCGAAGCTACTGAAACCGACAGAAAATAGGAGATAGATATCGAAAGCGGAACATGCGTTTGAGCCAAGTGCTGAGAGACAAACGTCCACAATACGGCAATAGATACCAAAAACTGATTCTGCAGGATGACAAGCTCAAAACCATGTCGCAAAACGCGTCGAAAGATACTCCAACCACCGTATTCCCCAGACATTGCTCGTCCAAACTACGATCTATTTCGATCAATGGGAAATGGCCTGGGTGGCCATCACTTCCTGTTATATGAACAACTGCAAAATTTTATCGATTCATGCATCTCCTCAAAAGACGCCCAGTTCTCCCGTCGAGGGATTCGCATGCTGCCCGAAACATTGAGGAAAGTAATGGACAGGGACGACCAATTACATTTTTCACAACAAAGCCTTAAACTTCGAGAGAATACCTAGACCTAAAATATTTCGACGAAAGAAGTCATACGATTTAGCGATTTCCATTAGCTACTGTATACTATCAACCGATTGGCTACGACCACCGGAAACGAACTGCCAACAGCAGCACGCAGCGGAAGAATTGCCGACATGGTAAGTGCACTTTAACTCTTTCATGCACTGGGATATGAGAGAAATTCTGAACTTATTACACAAGACTTTAATTTGTTGAACAATTTTGTGAAAAAATGGTGAAGTGTTGTGCAGTTATATTTGAATAAGAATATTAATAGACATTATGATGTTTTTAAAAACAATTTTTCGAAAACAAAGGTGGTTCATTATGTGTACCACCATTCCTCAAATTACGTGGCAGTATCGGATGCAGGATTTGTTCTTACCAAAATACAGGGACCTGTCACGTGTAATACTCCAAGTAATGTGTTTTTTCCCCTAAGCAGAGAAGTACCTGGCACACGCAACTCATTCATTTGATTCTTACCTGCTTTTCCTTGGTGATTGAATTTATACATCTTCGTTCGGAAGTTCACCAACATCATTGTTTCCAGCTTCAGTTCCTTCTGATGCACAAAGGTATTTACTGTAAGTGTATCAATAAAGTACGAGAAGATACGAGTCCATCGTTTCCAGTTCTATTTCCTATTTCGATTTCCTCTGAAGGTATTTCAGTATTGAGTACTGCCATTACCATCTATCGGTAGTTCGCTTCAGTGATTCATTATAAACTGAAATGGAAGATAACGTCTCGAAGTACACGTATGACGTTCGTAAATCCTATCACGCAGCTTTATTGCATAAACATTGCACGAAATGTGTAGCACTTGTCCATGTCCCACACAGCATCCAGCATAGTTGAGGAACGTACAGGCATTGTGGCACATGTTTTGAACACAGAGTTATTCATGAAACAGTTCTCTTTTGTAGAATGTATCTAAGAACCATGAATTTCACAGTGATTCTAAATGCACAAAATTCATCAAGTTACCTTCCATTAGGAATATGGATGCACACGACTGTCATATTACTCTCAAAATGATGGAGCACAACAATCAGTCCTCCTTTCCTTTCAACTTTTGTTGAAACAAATCTAGATTTCGATTATCAGTGCACTGTTTCTTACACTAGCCGAAATCTAGATTTGCTTTAATGAAACCTGAAAGGAAACGACGACTGATTGCTGTGCTCCGTCATTTTGAAAAAAAGTCAAACCTCGCCAGTAATAAAGAGCTGAATCAACAAAACATCACATAAAATGGAAGCAATCACGCACCCGAATCGCAGTGGGAGAAAACGCGCAGCACTGTGCACATAGCGGGAAATAACAATAGCCATAGGCGGACTACGTGAAATGATGCTACTTCTGATCCCTCTCGGTCGTAAAGCTAATTACCACATAATGTACACTGGACTTTTCACCAAACATACCTTCATACTGGATGAGCCAGGACTTCAAAATTAAGTGATACGCTTTTTGTACCACCAAGCATTTAGACAAAGAGGAATGCTGGCACACACGTTGTACCACCTACACTGAAACAGTTAACCCAGCTTTTCAAAACTGGTATACGCAGTGGCGTAACAGCTTATTCTTCAATCTTTGTCGTCCGCTACTGATTTGAATTTCATCTGCCTACACCTTCACACTGACTAGTCCCATATGTCACAATATATGTGTGCCCACTCCACCGCATACTGTGTTTAGGCTTGTGCAATAGATGTTAAAACGTATTAGTACTGTTCCCCCGTCGGAGGTTCGAGTCCTCCCTCGGGCATGGGTGTGTCCTTAGCGTAAGTTAGATAAATTAGTGTATAAGCCTAGGGACCGATGACCTCAGCAGTTTGATCCCATAGTCCTTACCACAAATTTTCTAGTACTTTTCGTATCGATGCCGATGCCCGGAAGGTCATTCCGGGCACAGCCCGTGGCAAGTGAAACAGGAACTGGAAGGTAAGCGTCTCGACCGTGACTGTCACACTGCGAGGAAAGCACATGCAAGGGTGTGGTTGCCAACGTCCGGGAGAGAGCGTGCGTGTGACCTACCGTGCCAGCCAGCTGGTCGCGCTCTGCTGCTGCGCCGTACCGAGGCATGATTCCCTGGCCGTTTTCGCTTTCGTCGTTAATTTCTTGCTTAGTCCGTTCCGCTCTTGAAGCTGTCATTACAGTGGGTCGATGGCCGACAACACAGCCCGTCAATGTTGCACGGTACCACTTCTGGCCGCACTAACTGCAGCCACATGTTCGACGATAACTACCGACAACTGTTGCCCAGCATGGTTTATAGCAGTACACGTCCGGGTCAGAAGTCTTTACGCAGCTTAAAGTATTGTAGGGATAGGGTTACCGCTCAAACAACTGTTTTTTTTCCCTTTCATCTTCTCCAAATTAAGATTATTGTAAAAACCGCTCTAAATAATAGTTTTCTGAGACAAATGATGTTGGTTTTTTTATTGCTATAATTCCTCAAAAAGTACACGTTGACATCGAACAGACATCAAGAAATGAAATTACAATGAAGTCCAGACCATTAGCTGCTTACAGGCATTGATTAATATCAACGGGGACAGTTGAAAATGTGTGCCCGACCGGGGCTCGAACCCAGGATCTTCTGCTTACATGGCGTCTGCCTGTAAGTAGCTTATGGTCTGCACTTCAATGTAATTTCATTCTTCTAGAGCTGCAAGATCACCAATGGTATCTGTTCTTTCGGACATGTCCAAAAGAACAGAACAAACTTCATAAAGATCGAGAAATTCCAAAATGGTTCAAATGACTCTAAGCACTATGGGACTTAACATCTGAGGTCATCAGTCCCCTAGACTTAGAACTACTTAAACTTAACTAACCTAAGGACATCACACACACCCATGCCCGAGGCAGGATTCGAACCTGCGACCGTAGCAGCAGCGCGGCTCTGGACTGAAGCGCCTAGAACCGCTAGGCCACAGCGGCCGGCTGAGAAATTCCAAGACTCCAAGAGAATTTTACATTATACATTTCAAGATACGTAGAATCAATATATCAAATACACTGACGGAATAAAAAATTGCAACACGGAGCAGTTGTGCAACAGAAACGACAGTTGGTCGCCGTGTTTCTACCTCTGAAAGGTGGTGAGTATTCAAATTTCGCGCCAGTCGCATGAGTGAACTTTAAAACTGGATATGGTAAGTTGATGCCAGTCAAGAATGCCTTTATAGCGACACAGACGAGCCGCGCGGGGTAGCCGTGCGGGCTAAGGTGCCTTGGTACGGTTCGCGCGGCTTCCCCCGTCGGAGGTTCGAGTCCTCCCTCGGCCGTGTGTGTGTGTGTGTGTGTGTGTGTGTGTGTGTGTGTGTGTGTTGTCCTTAGCATAAGTTAATTTAAGTTAGATTAAGTAGTGTGTAAGTCTAGGGACCGATGACCTCAGCAGCTTGGCCCCATGGCAACTTACAACAAATTTACGAAGACGTCATCATGAACAGCTCACTGAGTTTCAACGATGTCGTATACGAGAAGCTGAATGTTCCTTCTGCGATATTCCAGGATTGGCAGGAATCTCGCCACTGAGCATTATTGCTAGCAGCAGTGGTCACAAGAATTCACGGTCACAAGAAGACCAGATACCGCACAGCCACGTGGCACTACCGAGGGGGAAGACGATCGTATTCGCCGTATGGCTGTGGCACATCATACCGCACTTGAGCAGCAGTTTGGACAGCTGTTGGCACTACAATGACAATCCACTGTTATAAATTGGTTACTTCAAGAGCGGCTCCAAGTCAGACGTCTTGCAGCGTGCGTTCCACTGACCCTAAACCATCACCTTCTGCAACTTCAGTGCTGTGACGCGAGAGCTCACTGGAGGGCAGGAAGAGGTCTGTTCGAGTTTCTTGATGGAAGCTGGTTCTGCCTCGGTGCCAGTGATGGCCATGTATTGGTTAGAAGAAGGCCAGTTGAAGACATGCAAACAATATGTCTGCGTGCTGCACACAATGGACTTACACCTGGATTTGTGGTCTGGGGTGTGATTTCGTATGAGAGCAGCAGCACTTTCGTGGTTATCCCAAGTACCCTGACTGCAAATCTGTACCTCGGTCTGGTGATTCGACCTGTTGTGCTGCCATTCATGAACAGCATTCAAGAGGGCTGTTTTTCAACAGGCTAACGCTTGCCCACATAGCTCTGTTGTAACACAATACGCTATACAGTGTGTCGACACATTGCCTTGTCCTGCTCGATCACAAGATCTGTGTCCAGTCGAGCACATACGGGATACCATCGGGCGCAATTCCAGAGTCATCCACAAACAGCATTAACCGTCCCTGCACTGAGCGACAAAGAGCAACAGGCATGGAACTCCACAAACTGACATCCAGCAACCGTACAACACAATGCATGCACGTTTACATACTTGCATTCAACATTCTGGCAGTTACACCGGACATTAATATGTCAGCCAGGATTTCACATTTACAATGGCTATCTTGTGCTTTCCATAACCTGTGATCTTGCAATGCTAATCACTTAAATATGCTACCTAGGCAATTGTATTCTGGAAAGCTTATTAATCTCTAATCAGTCATTTTTTGGTGCTGAGATTATTTTTTTTCAGTCAGTGTGCAATAGGGTAATAGGAAATAAAAGGCTTTGAATATTACAAAAAGACACCAGTATTCTGCTGTTGATCTAAATTTTTTTCCAACTCACGTCTACATATGTGCTCCACAAGCCACCAGACGGTGCATCGGAAAGGGTACCTTTTACAGTGTATTTTGGATCGGACTTCCTTAACTCTTGTGCAGAAATGTGTGCAGTATACTGCTGCATCCATTTTCAATTAGCTACCACTCGAATTCAAAAATCTTAGCAATAATCCACGCGCTTTCAAATCGATACTGAAGAGTTTCCTCATGGGTCACTTCTTCTAGTCTGTCGGTCACTCCTTCTATTCTGTCGAGGAGCTCCTTGAAAAATTAATCTGGTTCTTATTGTATTGTTGATTGCTTTTACTTAATCTTATCGACTGACTTTTTTCGGGTTCATAAACATTTATTTTTATCTGTTATTACTTTTATGTTGTAATTTCATGTACTGACACGTTTCATGACCTTGGAGATTTGCTCCTCAATTTGGTCCTACGGAACTTGATGTGTAAATAATAAAAAAAAGGAAACGGAATGATCAACAACTGTAAAAGGTACCCTTTCCCATGCACCGTCTGGTGGCTTGTGGCGCACGTATGTAGACGCAGAGTAGGGTACTTACGGAGGGATAATGGCACATAACGCGAATGTAATAGAACTGGAAATGTCTAGTATAGAAAAGAAGTATCCTTTCCATACGCAGTGCATATATGCAGAAGGACCTTGTGAAATACGCCTTGTATAGACACAGACAACGGCGTTCCTATTTCGTAACATTTCCCGTGGACGCCAAGGGGTTTCAGGGGAGTGGGATTTAGTCGCACTGCCCGCGGCTGACCCACCGGCTGGGCCCCAGCTTCCTGCAGGCAGCGACCAGCCGCCACTTCCGTGCACTTTCTCTGGGCTTTCTTTCAAGACTCGCGGCCACAGACGTTCACCCGCCTCGCAACAGGTCGTTACGGCCCTATGTCGCAACCACTAGCCCGCCACACGAAGTTGCCTGGAACGTTTACGCTAGCGCCTACCACTGCAGTACCACGGGACAGGCAAGTTCGGTTTTAAATATAATATACACTACTGGCCATTAAAATTGCTACACCACGAAGATGACATGCTACAGACGCGAAATTTAACAGACAGGAAGAAGATGCTGTGATATGCAAATGATAAGCTTTTCAGAGCATTCACCCAAGGATGGCACCGGTAGGGACACCTACAACGTGCTGACATGAGGAAAGTTTCCAACCGATTTCTCATACACAAACAGCAGTTGACCGGCGTTTCCTGGTGAAACGTTGTTGTGATGCCTCGTATAAGGAGGAGAAATGTTTACCATCACGTTTCCGACTTTGACAAAGCTCGGATTGTAGCCTATCGCGATTGCGGTTTATCGTATCGCGACATTGCTGCTCGCGTTCATCGAGATCCAATGACTGTTAGCAGAATATGGAATCGGTGGGTTCAGGAGGGTAATACGGAACGCCGTGCTGGATCCCAACGGCCTCGTATCACTAGTTGTCGAGATGACAGTCGTCTTATCCGCATAGCTGTAACGGATCGTGCAGCCACGTCTCGATCCCTAAGTCAACAGATGAGGAACTTAGCAAGACAACAACCATCTGCACGAACAGTTCGACAACGTTTGCAGCTCGGAGACCATGGCTGCTGTTACCCTTGACGCTGCATCATAGACAGGAGCGCCTGCGATGGTGTACTCAACGAAGAAATTGCGTGCACAAATGGCACAACGTCATTTTTTAGGATGAATCCAAGTTCTGTTTACAGCATCATGATGGTCGCATCTCTGTTCGGCGACATCGCGGTGAATGCAAATTGGAAGCGTGTATTCTTCGTCACCATACTGGCGTATCACCCGGCGTGATGGTATGGGGTGCCATTGCTAACATGTCTCGGTCACCTCTTGTTCGCATTGACGGCACTTTGAACAGTGGACGTTCATTTCAATTGTGTTACGACCCGTGGCTCTACCCTTCATTCGATCCCTGCGAAATCCCACATTTCAGCAGGATAATGCACGACCGCATGTTGCAGGTCCTATTCGGGCCTTTCTGGATACAGAAAATGTTCGACTGCTGCCCTGACCAGCACATTCTCTAGATCTGTCACGAATTGAAAACGTCTGGTCAAGGGTGGCCGAGCAGCTGGCTCATCACAATACGCCAGTCATTACTCTTGATGAACTATGGTATCGTGTTGAAGCTGCATGGGCAGCTGTACCTGTACACGCCATCCAAGCTCTGTTTGACTCAATGCCCAGGCGTATAAAGGCCGTTATTACGGCCAGAGGTGGTTGTTCTGTGTACTGATTTCTCAGGATCTATGCACCCAAAATGCAAAATGTAATCACATGTCAGTTCTAGTATAATATATTTGTCCAATTAATACCCGTTTATCATCTGCATTTCTTCTTGGTGTAGCAATTTTAATGGTCAGTAGTGTATGATGTCTCAGAGGCTCGCTGAGAGGATTGTGACTGAAAGTTACAAAACGTAAAACAAAAAAACAAAACAAAAAAAACCATAGAAACCACTCTCTAGGAAAAGTGAGAAACAGACGTCAGCTGCACGAGGGCGTTAAAATAATCCAATGGCGACAAGTGTAAACCTATGCCGGAGGTGGACTCGAACCTGCAATTGCCGCTTAGACATATAATAGTAATAGCTATACGCCCTGACGGCACTTCATGACGTATCTACAGCGTGGATGCACCCTAGGTCCGACCTCTTGCGGGGATCATGCAAAATGCTGCTAAAAACGGCGATGGTGGACCGGGGGGGGGGGGGGGGGGGCGTTACGGACGCACTGTGTGAGGAGTTGAGAGTTTGGACTGGACGTAAAACGCGCTCTGGTAGCCGAAACTGTTAAAGAGACCGCTCGCGTGTCGAGAAATCCCGAGTTCCATGTCGCGGTCAGGGTTTGATTTGTCCCCAACGATTCTTTCAATATCCTCTCATGCGGTTGCGTCGGTATTTCCCTTTCATCATGTACATACAGGTCCACGGAATCATGAATGCCTGATGTCTGTTCCTTAGGACAAGTAATAGTATTTTCTGGTCTTTAGCCGACCACATCACCGCACACCTACATTCTCTTGCTGTTTGTTCTTTTGATGTAAAGCAATTAGGTTATTCTACACCTACATTCATACTATACAAGCTACTAAGGATTGCGTGGCAGAGGTTACTTCGTACAGTATCACGGTCTAGGACTACTTCCCGCTCCATTCGCATATCGTAGGAAGAATGACTGTTTAAATGCCTCTTCGAGCACTATAAGTAATGTAATCTTCTCTTCATGATACCTATGGAAGCAATATGTAGAGGGTTATATAATATTCCTATATTCCTCACTTAATCGCAGTCAATGAATCTTTGTAAGGTGGTTTTCATGGGATAGTTTGCGGCCATCTTCACCCGTGTGCCAGTCCGATATTTCGAAATTTTCCATGACGCTCTACCGTGAGTCAAACAAGTCTGTGACCTATAATTGCGTAATAAATCTGTGACCATTCGCGTTGCCCTTCTTTTTTATGTTCACTGTCCCATATTTCTTCTATTTGGCATACATCCCATAAACTTGAGGTGGATGGAGGACCAAGCCTTGTTAGAAGGGTTCCGGGAACTGTGGAGCTTTAGTACAGGAAATCGCATATACGAGGGTTGGAACTTAAATAGTGGCAACAAAAGATTTACATGTTTGCACCTGTTTTGTCCTTCAAAGTAGTCACCGGCTTTGTGTAGAACCTGTTACCAGAGATGTGGAAGGCGTAGTATACCGTTAGCAGAGCCTGTTCTGTTGATGATGCGAATGAAGCTGTCTGCTGCCAGTCGAATCTCTGGAACAGTTCTGAAGCGAATGCCATGAAGAGCTTCCTTCATCTTCTGGATCTAATCAAAGTCACAAGAATTTAAGTCGTATTTTTGGAGCATCACCTGCGACCTGCTTTGCGAAAGAAGTCGCGACACTTTCTGCTCAACCCACCCATCATTTGGCACGACAATGCGCGGGCGCATACAGCGCGAGCTCTGGCTGCTGTGTTCCGGCGATGGTACTGGGAAGTACTGTACCATCCACCATACTTCCCGGGCTTAAGTCCTTGTGGCTTTGATTTGATTCCGAAGATGAAGGAACCACTTCGTGGCATTCGCTTCAGAACTGTTCCAGAGATTCGACAAGCAGTAGACCGCTCCAGTCGCACCATCAACAGAACAGGCTCTGCTAACGGTATACTGCGCCTTCCACAATGCTGGCAACGGGTCCTACACAACGCTGGTGACTGCATTGAAGGACAGTACCAAGTGCAATCATGTAACTCTTCTGTATCGGTTGTGAATAAATAGTTGCTATAATTTAAGTTCCAGCCCTCGTACTTCAACAGTGTGGCCAATTGGAGAGTATTACTCCACTGCTTGGAGCTCTTATCAAGTAAGCATGGCAATACGCGCTGAACGAATTCAGAGACGCGGTGCTAGGATGGTAAGAGGTCGGTATAGCCCATACCAGAGTATAATGGAAAAGCTCGGGGTCTAAACGGGAATGTTTCTAAGAAGACCATGTAATTCTCGTGAAACTTGTTGGGTAATTATTAGAAACCTGTATTCTGTAGTTATACGGACTTCTGTGCTGTGTCACTGAAAAACTGGCCACCTGCGCGATACATGGTAAAGTATGACATATACTGCACTGTGTGATAAGGATTATTATAGTACTGGTAAAAACTGTTTAAAGGAAATCTACGAAGTTTTTTGTATGTTTTCCTTTGGAACATGAACATCGCGGGGATCGACCGAGAGAAGACGGTTGTTCTTCGCTCGACAAAGAAAATTCATGTCGCCAGATTCAATGTTACCAGATTCAAATTTCATCTGGTCGACTTCAGTCTTTGGTGTTTAATACGAAACTGAAGTGATTTTTGAAGATAAAGAGCTATTACAGAGCTGCGCCTATTTCCTGAAATATTTACGAGGAAATTCATTCCCAGCTGAGTCTCGATAGAAGTCTAAATCAATTGCTCACACATATTTTTTTTTAAAAAATTTTAAATTGTGAACAATACGAATACAGTGGAACGTCAGGTCTTAAATGGCTACACAGGATAATTGAAATGGCCTGGGAGTCGGGACAGGTTCCATCAGACTGGACAAAAGCAGTAATCACACCAATCTTTAAACATGAAAACAGCAAAGACTGTAACAACTACAGAGGTATCTCTTTAATCAGCATTGTGGGTAAAATCTTCTCAGGTATTGTTGAAAGGAAAGTGCGAGTATTAGTTGAGGACCAATTGGATGAAAATCAGTGTGGGTTTAGGCCTCTTAGAGGTTGTCAGGACCAGATCTTTAGTTTATGGCAAATAATGGAGAAGGAAATGAGTGGAACAGGGAATTGTATCTATGCTTTATAGATCTAGAAAAGGCATATGACCGGGTTCCTAGGAGGAAGTTATTGTCGGTTCTACGAGGTTATGGAATAGGAGGCAAACTTTTGCAAGCAATTAAAGGTCTTTACATAGATAGTCAGGCAGCAGTTAGAGTTGACGGTATATTGAGTTCATGGTTCAGAGTAGTATCAGGGGTAAGACAAGGCTGCAACCTGTCTCCACTGTTGTTCATACTATTTATGGACCATATGTTGAAAACAATAGACTGGCTGGGTGAAATCAAGTTATGTGAACACAAAATAAGCAGTCTTGCATATGCGGATGACTTAGTTGTGATGGCAGATTCGATTGAAAGTTTGCAAAGTAATATTTCAGAACTAGATCAGAAATTTAAAGACTATGGTATTAAGATTAGCATCTCCAAAACGAAAGTAATGTCAGTGGGAAAGAAATATAAACGGATTGAGTGCCAAATAGGAGGAACAAAGTTAGAACAGGTGGACAGTTTCAAGTACTTAGGATGCATATTCTCACAGGATGGCAACATAGTGAAAGAACTGGAAGCGAGGTGTAGCGAAGCTAATGCAGTGAGCGCTCAGCTACGATCTACTCTCTTCTGCAAGAAGGAAGTTAGTACTAAGACTAAGTTATCTGTGTTCCGTTCAATCTTTCGACCAACTTTTTGTATGGGAGCGAAAGCTGGGTGGATTCAGGTGACCTTATCAACAAGGTTGAGGTTACGGATATGACAGTAGCTAGGATGATTGCAGGTACTAGCACATGAGAACAATGGCAGGAGGGTGTCCACAATGAGGAAATCAAAGAAAAACTGGGAATGAACTCTATAGACGTAGCACTCAGGATGAACAGGCTTAGATGGTGGGGTCATGTTACACGCATGGGAGAAGCAAGGTTACCCAAGAGACTCATAGGTTCAGCAGTAGAGGGTAGGAGGAGTCGGGGCAGACCAAGGAGAAGGTACCTGGATTCGGTTAAGAATGATTTTGAAGTAATAGGTTTAACATCAGAAGAGGCACCAATGTTAGTACTGAGTAGGGGATCATGGAGGAATTTTATAAGGCGGCTATGCTCCAGACTGAACTCTGAAAGACATAATCAGTCTTTAATGATGATGATGAACAATACAAAAATTGAGAAGTGTTAAGTCTGCTTTTGAAATAGTTCGCCGAAATATCTTTGCATTAAAGTACTAGGTGTTTAAATGGAGTGGGCTGTTAACTAAATGTGAATGAGAAAAAACTTTATTCTGATTCAATGAAAAGAACAAAAAAGTGCATTATGATGGAAATTATTTCATTTCTTATTTGAGTATTAGAAAGAAACTAGTGATGGAGTGAAGATTTTTTTGGAACACCCTGTACGCAATCCGTAGGGATTAAGTTCCAAAACGATCTTCACAAATTCGATCACGTGTATTTCAGAAATGGGATTAATTAGAAAGGTCCGATTTGCGGTATAATGCTCACAAACACCTTTTTTTCTTTTGTAGGTTAGTATTGACGGAAATGGCCAGTCGAACTTCCGGACACGTTACAGAAGCACACCATTATTATGCCCGACCATCATCAGACACTGGCACAGGAGCTTCACGCAATCCGAAAGCGTCATGAAGAGGATCTGTACTGGGCCTCCAATCACGAGTGATGCAGAAGTCGAACAGGTGAAACACGCATTTATCCAGAGCCCATGAAAACCATACCGTCATGCGTCTCAACCTATTGAAGTCTGTTAAACAGCTAGTAAAACTTTAGGTGTTACGCCGCAAACTGCACCTTTCTACCAACCCCCATTCCTGAATTATACGTGATCGAAGTTGTAAAGATCATTTCGGAACACACTGTGTTACAGTTGTCTAGGCAACATGTGCAATCAAAAACTAAATTTATACCGTTTCAGACAAGTTTAACCTGTAGTATTCACCATTTTGCGCCTTATTCTGTCTGAAAAGAGACGAACCTGCAAACTGTTAAAAATATTTAAAGAAGTGTTATAGTATAGACGAATAGCAGACAGTAAACAGCAAAGTTCACTCACGTTCATTAGTCGTAAGACGTCATATGCATTATGTGCAAAATAATTACTACGATTCGCAAAAGACTGTGCGACCATTGTACACGGAACAGTTTATCTTGCGTAGGCATCATTTTCTGCAGGGTCACGTACGCACCATGATCTTGAAGCGAGCGGCTAAGGGGCGATCGAGCAGTTAAACTGTGAGGTCTTTCGTTTCTGCCCACTCTGGGTTGGGCAATTCTAGCGTTGGATGCCAGTGTGAATGCGCGAAGTCGAATGCGGCTGCACTGACATCTGCCGAACTTTCGCGGCACTACCTGCGACAAGTCATTCGAGCGAACACCATAAGCGGACCTTCTCCTGACACTGGTCTTTCGAAATGGTTACCATAAGTTCTGAGACACCCTGGACGAACCGTAGAGGTAGCATTTACTGCGAGTCCTGTTCGCGTCGCAGGGCTGCCAAGGGAGACGGGAAAGAAGGCGGCCGGCGCGCCATACCACCCTTCCGGTTCCCAGAGCTGGGCCTGGTGCCCTGTTCGCCTTCAGCCGCATCAGGTTACGGGATCGCAGCTGACCGTTACAGCGCCCTCTCTAAACTGGCGACGTAACCCGCAGCCGTCTCATTACATCCTCCGCTACAGAGAACAACACGGTATAATTACGCTCTGTTTTTCAAATTAAATGCTCCCTCAGTTCTGCTTATTTCCACGCAAAGTCGTAAATACTGACGAGCAGCCGAAAAGCGTCGCACAATTGAGCTATAGTCAGTTCCACGAGAAAGTGTACGCCTTAATTTTAATGTAACTTCTGCAGCGACATCTCTGGTAGTGATCTCGAATCTGTAATCAATGCGCTTTTGCACAGTGTCTATATAAACAGTGCGAGAGTTCATGGTTTTGTTTTGTCGATTGCAGTTTAATATGAGTGCAAAATATCTGAAGCGTCACTTATTTATATTTATACCGGGTGATCAAAAAGTCAGTATAAATTTGAAAACTGAATAAATCACGGAATTATGTAGATAGAGAGGTACAAATTGACACACATGCTTGGAATGACATCGGGTTTTATTAAAACAAAACAAAAAATACAAAAGTTCAAAAAATGTCCGACAGATGGCGCTTCATCTGAACAGAATAGCAATAATTAGCATAACAAAGTAAGACAAAGCAAAGATGATGTTCTTTACAGGAAATGCTCAATATGTCCATCATCATTCCTCAACAATAGCTGTAGTCGAGGAATGAAGTATGTCCGGAGTTATGGTGAGGCATTGGTGTTGGTTGTTGTCTTTCAGCATGCCTAGAGGTGTAGGTCGATCACGATACACTTGCGACTTCAGGTAACCCCAAAGCCAATAATCGCAAGGACTGAGATCTGGGGATCGGGGAGGCCAAACATGACGAAAATGGCGGCTGAGCACACGATCATCACCAAACGACGCGCGCAAGAGATCTTTCACGCGCCATCTGTCGGACATTTTGTGAACTTTGTTGTTTTTTTTTTTTGTTCTAATAAAACCCCATGTCATTCCAAGCAAGTGTGTCAATTTTTACCTCTCTATCTCCATTATTCCGTGGTTTATTAAGTTTTCAAATTTTTACTGACTTTTTGATCATCCGGTATATTCATAAAAAATGCGTTCTGAGGTCCGTTAAGAAGCTATTTGGTTCGAACGACGCAAACTGGGTGATTCAAGAGGATAATGACACGAAACATGGCAGCAGTGACCGTACAGAGTCGAAACAAGACAATGAGTTGTCCACGATGGATTGACCTGCAATGTCTTCGGATGTAAATCCGATAGAAAATGTTTGGTCCTACATTAAGATGAAGATTACACGAAAGCTTGTCGTGTCAAATCAGGACGATACGGAGATGGTGACTGCAGAAAAATGAAGAACATGCCAAAAAGGGCCAAGCTATAATCGAAACTGGCGGCGATTGGATTAATTGTTAGGTAATTGTACAATTAGTAGTAACGTGTACTTTCATGCAAACACATATTTATGATAGTATCTTTTATTCCATGGAAATAACGGCGTACACTTTCTTGTGGGACTGACTGTATGTGACGGAAAAAGATAAAACCGCCCACACTGCAGCTTCCAATTGGGGGGAAAAAAAATCACAAATCGGACGACGACAAGCCTGTATCAATGACTGCAGGAGTTACAAGAAACGTTACAATATTTTTCTTAGGAGAATGGGCAAAGAGTCAAACAGAACAGTAGCTGAGTTGTTGACATCAAAAATTCAGTTCTGAAGGCGAAGATGTAAAGCAGTATTTGCCCAACAAAGGAATGAGGGATGGGATAGATTAACAGCTGTGTTAAAAAGTCGTTAAGAAAGCATACGGAATATCATAGATTCAAGCGAAGAAGAAGCAAAATTTATATGAAAAAGTTGAACAAAGCTAAAATGAGACAAAGGAAAGCAACAGAAGAAGCTTTCAATGAGACAGAAGGTAAAATATTACCAACAGTTCCGACTGGAAAGAAAATTTGGTCGTACGCAAGTGGATCGAAATCATCTGTTTAGTCGCTCAGTGACTATACTAGCACCGAACGGAATATGACACAGAGAAGGCTGCAATATTAAATTCGGTATTCCAAAACTGATTCACCGCTGAGGATCGTAATACAGTTTCTCCTTTCAATAACCGTGCAGATGGCAGATAACAGGAATCCATGCATATTATAAAAGTGTGTGTGTGTGTGTGTGTGTGTGTGTGTGTGTGTTTTCCACATCTCCTAAGCTACTGGACCGATTTCAACCAAACTTGGTACACATATCTTTGACAGGCAACACACGCTGTGTGGATACGAACCATCTAAAAAAATAGTTCAAATGGATTTACGCACTATGGGACTTAACATCTGATATCATCAGTCCCCTAGACTCAGAACTACTTAAACCTAACTAATCTAAGGACATCACACCCAAGCCTGAGGCAGGATTCGAATCTGCTACCGTAGCAGCAGCGCGGTTCCAGACTGAAGTGCCTAGAACTTCTCGGCCATATGAACCATCTACCTGTCATAGTTAACGAGATATGAGATCATAAATAATAAGATGCGTGAAAAACTGCCGCATCACACATGATGCTTAAATATATTACTTCTCTGCTAGTAACTCTATTCCCCTTGAATTTCGCAGACATTATCCACATATGGAGCTAAAAACATCTACAAAATTATATCATGATGCCACGTATAGTTAAGGAGATATGAGTCTTAAATACTGAGATGCGTTAGAAACTGTTCCATCGTGCACAAAGTTTCAACTCCTATAGCCGAGTCATCTCAAGGAAATCCCTGACACCAGGCAGCGCTTTTCACAGTTTTTAAGTGCTAAGTGCAAATGCTAATAGGCGAAAACTATAGCCATTGCAGCACCACCACCTAAAGAGATGGTAGTTGTAGGCATGCGAATCAGCTGCGGCCAGCATCCAGGAACTTTTTGACAATTTCAAGGGTGTTTTCACGAATACACGGAAATTAATTTATTTCGATATTTACACAACAAACACAGTTCATTTTTTTTGTTTTTGAAAATTGGCAAAATGAATAGCCAGGCAATGCCAGGTTTGTCAGCTTGTAAAAAATAAACTAAAATCGTTCAACAGTGGAATAACAACTGGCTGAGATGACATACCTGTGATGTTCTACCTGACCCTGTCCCCTTTCTTAGAAGTAGATTTTTGCAGTTCGTTGGAGCAACGAAGGGTAACACACTTGAAAAAGAACCACAGGTCCTTTGTTATATGAGGGTTGCCCAGAAAGTAAGTTCCGATCGGTAGTGAAATGGACACCACAGTGAAAACCCGTGAAGCTTTGCACAGATGTGTTGGTTAGTGTCTCTAGTATGACCGTCGATCGCATCAAGGCCCTCTTTTCAGTTGTGAGGGCACTGTGAGCGAGTAAAGGTGCTTAGAACAACGATGAAATTTTTTTGGTGGCGGTGAACCTGTGTGCTTCCATTGAGCTGACTGGCGCTTTGTTTCTGGATTGAAAAATGGCATCCACGTCTCATCCATTGTCACAACCGACGAAAAGAAAGTCCCATTCATGCTGTCGTTGTGCGTCAACATTGCTTGGCAGCAAGCCACACGGGCAGCCATGTGGTCGTCCGTCAGCATTCGTGGCACCCACCTAGAAGACACTTTTCGCATTTTCAGGTCGTCATACAGGATTGTGTATACAGAACTCACAGAAATGCCAACTCTGGAGGCGATCTGTTCAACAGTCATTCGGCGATCCCCTAAAACAATTCTCTTCACTTTCTCGATCATGTCGTCAGACCGGCTTGTGCGAGCCCGAGGTTGTTTCGGTTTGTTGTCACACGACGTTCCGCCTTCATTAAACTGTCGCACCCATGCTCCTGCAGAATGCGGCTGAAAATTATCTTGAAGAAAGAAAGGCATGACATTTGTTATGTAGGCTCCATAGCTTCAGGAGAAATCTCTCACCAGATCCACATACTTGGTGGGAGACACTGTTGTTTTAGGCATTTCTAAGTTATCACTTTGCACTCTGAACTGAAAAGAGCGACGTGATGCGATCGACAGGCATATTAAAGACACTGCCCAACACATCTGTGCAAAGTTCCATCGGATTTTCCCCGTGGTTTCCATTTCGCGCCTAATAGGACCTTACTTTCCGAATTCGACTCTTGCTTACAAATTATCTTGTGGATAACACTGTCGGAAGCTCCATGCATCTGTTCAAAGATGATGTATCTGTCTATAGACAAGTTTCAAAGTCAGCAGACTGCAGAAATACAAGAAATATTGATGAATACTGGGATAGACAGTTTGATCTAAATGAATAAATGCATAAATGCATAAATAGTCTAAAAGAGCCATTTTTCTATTATGCTATCGGGCAACGGTAAATCACTGGGGAAAATGACGACATTAAAACAACTAAGAGCGAGCTACGACCATTTGAAACTAAGCTATACGAAAAGCGGATGTCAGGCCGATATTGATTGACGAATCTTAACGAAATGCAATTCATCCACGGAAGAAGTTGCTAACAAAACACTTGTAAGAACTACTCTTGAATATTGCTCATGGGTCTGGGACACTTGCAGGTTGAAATGATAGAAGAGAGAGAAGGATGCGACACGTTTCGTCACTAGATCGTTTAGTACGCGCGAGAGCATTACGAAGTTGCTCGAAACAGTCCAGTGGCGTAGTTAACTACAATGTTGTGGATCTCTAGGTGGTTTACTGCTGAAATTCCGGGAGCGTCCGTTCGAAGTGGAGTTGGGCAACATGTTACTGCCCCCCCCCCCCCCCCCCCCCCCCCCGACCCACCCCCCGTATACTTCACGCGAAATTATCACTCGGAGGATTTATAGCTCTTGCGGAGGTGCATCGACAGTCATTCTTTCCATGTAGCAGTTGAGAATCGATATCCACGTTCCAGTCTAGGTCAGGTACAGATTTTCTTTCTTCATTGCATATTCATTAATGATCTCGTTGCGGTTTGTTAGCGCACACCCTATATTTAGATTAAGTGGCGTGTTATCGCGGTAGCAATCCAGTAAAAATTCTGTTTGTTCAACAGTGAAGGCTGCAGAACCGGACGAAAACCGAGCTAAGGTATACATCAATTTGCACGACTTATCCGGGGAGCAGATTTTATTGTTTCTCATGTTGTGGCTACTTCTAGTTTCACAGAACCGTCTTCAGATCTAGACAGATAAGACAAACACAATGCATAACAAAGCAAAATGAACCGACCAGAAGATGAAGAGGGAACGAAACTAAACTTAACGGGATTAGAAAGGTATGTGACGTTATTTCGGTGATTACACTATTGACAACGGAAGGTCACGATTTTCGGTTAACAGATTTACTTCAGACTTTACACTCTTTAGGTAGTCCATTAGCACAATACGATGTGCAAGTAGTAATGTCTACTACTTCGACGATTTCGAGAAAATCTCAAGAGACGATTTACGCGTCAGTGAGATACCGGCACTTTGCAACACAGCACGAGATGGCGGCGGTCATGTGGTTAGCGTTTAAGGTCCGTAATCGATTGATCGCTGGGTTGAATCCTGTTCATATTTTTTAAATTTGTATTTTTTTCAACACTAGTCATATTGTTTCATACGCATTACATTTGAAAGGAAATATAATGAAAAGACACGTATATTTGCATTAACTTTTATTGAATTTCCAATGTTATTTCTCTGTTTACTAATTTTAATTATTAAACAAATGTAATGAGACTTGTTTTTGTACGTAAATTAATAAGATTTATCAAGTGCCTTCAAACTTTTTCGTATTTGATTGAGAGCGAACAAGAAATTGTTTCTCGTAAAGACGCTATTAAAATAAATCCAATTGTACATCGCCAGTTTTCGGTACCGATATTTACGAAAATATTGCGTCACGCATGGCTTGCATCCAAACTGTCGTAAGAAAGAGAAATTTTTCAAATTGTCATAAGCTTCGTTTTCCCTTCGGAACTCTAAAAAGACTCTTTGTGCATGCAGGAAAATTGCGTTCATTCGATGTAGCAGATGCCGCTTTAATCCATTTTTTCCGTGTCTGTGTGAAAAACATCATTCTGCAGCTTGTAATGTCGAAAGCAGATCCGACGATTAATTCAATTACTGAATGAAGTTAATTACAGCTGTATTTATCGATGGTTGAGTTGCGCTTTCCAAGCCTGTTCTTGGAACCTGTGTCTGCATATCAAAGTGTCGACCTGCGAAAGCAGTTCTCGGCACCTTACCCGGGATTTCGGAAATCACGACAGGCACACATTTTCAGGAAAACTTTATGCATTGGTCGTTTAATTGTCGATAGCTATAAATATATTTGTTGTGATGATAAAAATGAGCAATCAACAAAATAACAAAAAAAATTGTTCAAATAGCTCTGGGCACTATCGGACTCAACTTCTGAGGTCATAAGTCCCCTAGAACTTAGAACTACTTAAGCCTAAGCAACCTAAGGACATCACACACATCCATGCCCGAGGCAGGATTCGAACCTGCGACCGTAGCGGTCTCACTGTTCCAGACTGTAGCGCCTAGAACCAAATAACACTGGAAGTTCAATAAAAATTCATGCAAATACACGTGTCTTTTCATCATATTAGCTTCCACCTGTAATATGTATGAAATAATATGACTAGTGTTGAAAAAAATATAAATTAAAAAAAAGCATGAGCGGGACCCAATGTAACCATTACAGAGCTTGAAGTTAACCACACGACCACCGCCATCTCGTGCTGAGGATCGCAAAACACCGGTACATCATTAATGCATAAAGCTTCTCTCGCAATTTTCTCAAAATCACCTAATTACTACGCCTTGCAACTTGAACATAATGTTGTCCTAATGGACTATTCAAGTGTACAAAGTATGAAGTAAATCCGTGATCTGTGCGTCGTGGCCTCCCTTTTTGTTTGCGAATCGAATTTACAAAGAACTTGGCAATATGTTGCACCCCCTATGGCCTGAATGCATGCTCTGATTTGGTTGAGGAGCCGTTGTATTCTCTCTTGAGGCAAGGTAGTCCACAACTGCAGACACATTTCTCGGGTTTGCCACAAGGTAATGGTGTGCAAATTCCACATTATTTCATCGAAACAACTGCTCGATATATTCGTGTTATGACTGTTGCAGCCGCCAAATCAGGGCAGGAGCATGAATTGCTCATGCGCGAGGCGGCCTCACAGATGGTTGGAAGCGGCGCTCCTATTGCCCCTGATGGGAGCCGCAGAGAGGTATTTCACGCGTGCGCGGTGGGCGACGATCATGCACAATAAGTAAAATTTAATTATTTGCTATCCTTCCTGGCACTGCATTGTTAATGGTCAGCAGTGTAAACGCAGTGTATACAACAACATTGTCTTGTAAAACCACTGATTGTGATTGACTAAAACAGAAAGCCCACTTTGTGAATGTTGTACAAAACTTACTTGAGGGCCTCACTTATAGACAAGGTAGCGTACGCGGCTAATCTGGCAGTGAGAAACTCGTGGGAGCGCTTGATGCTCTGTACAGATGATGGTTGGCGAGAGCAAAAGTCTGCCGACAAAACCTCGGTCTCCCATAGCAGCGTAGCGCGCCGCGCCGCACAGCTGTGGCATCACCGGCGAAAGCCACAAACGGCCGGCGCCTAAAAACGACTTCGCCTCCAACGGAGCGTAGCAGCCGCCCTCCACGGTGGGCCCGCGCCCACGAGTTCAACCTTCACCGTCTCGCTGCAGCTCTCCGTCAACTGGCTTGAATCTGCAGTTCGGATCATGTGATGTACTTCCAGTATTGCCTCTCAGCAGACTTCACAAGATACAGTAGAACTCGCGCAAAATAACTTGACACTTGCGCAAAAACGCATTCTGGACGAGTGCTTTTACTGTCACCTGCTGAGCTGTACGCTTCGCCTATTAGAAGCAGCAGTCTCAATTCTTTGTGGGCTCACTTACTTATTCGTTACTCTAGTCAGAGATAAGTGACTTGCCGAATTATTGGTCATACTGGCGCATCCTTTTAATAAGACCATTTGCTGACTTGCTAGCGTAGTATAGAAGACCAAGATCTTGGGAAGATGTACTGCTTGTTCACATAGAGAAGAGCTAATTCTGAGGGGGGAGGGGGGGCGCGCGGGGGGGGGGGGGGGTGGCAGGGTATAGAGGAGGTAAGCTCCGCCCACCGGCACACAGCATATTGGCGGGGTAATAAATCGCGCTAACGTTACGCAGTGCTGGCAACACTGTGGCTTCCACATAAAAGTTGTGCTCCAAGTGGTTATTGGCTCTGAGCACTATGGGACTCAACTGCTGTGGTCATCAGTCCCCTAGAACTTAGAACTACTTAAACCTAACTAACCTAAGGACATCACACACATCCATGCCCGAGGCAGGATTCGAACCTGCGACCGTAGCAGTCGCACGGCTCCGGACTCCAAGTGGTATACACAATGCCATCTATTAGCCGCAGCAGCAACTGTTAATGTTGCGCATATACTAGCGCAAAAGCGGACAGCGGCATAATAAAAGATTGCACGATACGTGAAATTATTTGTGTGTAAAACCCTAATATTGCAATTTCGACTGTTGGCCGTTATGAAGTGAAATCGAAAGTTTCATACTGAATGATACTGCCTATTGTTACTAATTTCGTAACAATTCTCTTCGACAATTTGGCATTATACAGAACTAGGAGGAAAACTTACATAGTGACAATAAAAAGAGAAGGAATAAATTTGCAAAATTTATTGACAATTGTTACTCTGTATTGTACCAGCAAATACATAACTCAGAATAAAAAGAGAAGGAATAAATTTGCAAAATTTATTGACAATTGTTACTCTGTATTGTACCCGCAAATACATAACTCAGAATCACTTTGATTGTACTCCTCTTCTGTGTGTGCTTCATGTTCGTCGCTACTGTCCATTTCGGCAGTGTTAATAATGATATCGTCTACTGCTAGTTCAACAACACCATCACGCCCCCAATATTCTTCTTCTAGTTGGTGGACCTTCCTGCAGTACCCTTCCGAATCATCGGCTGTTAAAGACAAAAGGGATTCACTTGCTGTCGCAAAAAGGTTAACTTTCGATATGTCCCCCGAAATGTTGCGCTCCCTAAACAACCGTTTTAATTTCGCCCATGCCAGTTCTACCGCACACAAATCACAATTGTAGGGAGGCAAGCGTACAACCATGTGGCCTCTCTCTTTCGCCATTTCGTCAATAACATTTTTTTTTTTTAGCAGGTCTATGCTCTTGTATTAAAGCGAACAGAACCTGCTTTCTCACGCTCTCATACAGGCGACACGTCTATTTTGAAGCCATTCCAACATCCTCACTTTGGTGTCACACCGTGTGGGTGTTTTCTCAACCTGTCTGTTATGGTATGGAGCGTTGTCCATCGCAATTACCGACTTCGGAGGAAGTTTCGGGAGCACCATGCTTCAAAACCACCTTTCAAAATTTCCAGATTTCATCTGTCCATGGTAGTCACCTTTAGTTGATTTACCCCAAAGTTTTAGTTTGGCTTCCCTGACAAACCCCTTCATTGATCCAATGCTTCCAATAATCAGTCTTTTGGAGGACGTTCCCCAACCCACAACACCGACAATATCACTCTTCTGCCAACATTTACCTACTGTCATATTGCTGTCGATCCACGTTTCATTCAAATAGAATATTTCTGTGGCTGCTTCCCTCAGATGTTACATTTGCACAATGAAACGCGACCGCCAATCAACAATGTTTCCACGCTCTAGCAGTGAAGACCGCTATTTTGCACTTTTTGCCATATGAATCCCACGGATAACAAAATATTCCGCAGTGAAGTAATACCCCACGTCCAGCTGGCCTTTTCTTGTAGTACAGGACGAAGTGTTCTCAGACTGGGAGCAATCTTCTGTACCATATAAAAATCCTCGATTGTTTGTTTTACGACAGTCCTGTCGAAATTATCCAACTGGATTTTTCCAGTATATCTTAGCCTAAATAAAAGAGAATTTAAAAAAGGGTTAGAGAGTCAGACTGTAAGAACGTGTAGTTAGAAGTAACAAGGAGACGTTTGCAGGTGAAGAATCTACTTTTTAAAAACACTTATAGAGTAGTGTTAGTTAGTGTAGTAGGTTATGGTCCCTGGTGTCGTACTGTGCAGTCACATTTAACTGTATTCAGTGAAAATAATTATAGCAGTCCTTGCTACTAATATTAAAAAAATTGAGGTGTAACAAGATTCGTGCCCGTCACTTTCGGTACAGCAATCAAGCACCATCACCGCTACGCTACAAAGCGAATTGCATAGATATGGCTAATTTACAGCTTTAGCCTCAATTTATAAGCCTATTGGAGGACAAGAAATTCTTTCACACCATACAAACAAAACGGCAACAGAAATTCAGCCAAACGGTAAGGCAGATTCAAAGCAATGTCGAACTGAAAAATTTGAACTGAAATTTACCTTTTTTTTGCCGGGAGTTTCTGGAGATTTTCCAGGGTTGTCTTTAGAAAATCTACGTATTCTTTTCACGGAACTGACTCTCACCCCTGTATAAGTAACTGTTCGTGTTATTGGCTGCGAAAGAGGGTGGAGCAATTTTTTTTAATTTTTGCTCTCTTCTTCGCAGCATTTAGCTGCATTACTAATTATTTTTCTTTCTCGACTCCGTAGTGTGCTACCCTTTGCTCTTCTCTGAGGAGTGCATAGAGTATTTGGCGCTGCCCGAGATGGGCCAGGAACCTCTTCGTCACTCATAATCCAGTGTTAAAACTTCACTAAGGAACGTAGCGAAGGTCACCAGTCACTTTACAATGGCTACCCACAGTTCCGTATTACGCCACTGAGGATGGCAGAGGCCGGACGCTAAACACGATTGAACCGAAGTGGACTGAGTTTTAACGACTCAGAACTAGGGAGGCCTGGTTCTTCTTTTTGTGAACAAGCAGCACAAAAGTGTCGCCATAGCAGTAAGTAATGCAGGACTGTTGCTGCTGTTGTTGTTGTTATTGTCTTCTGTCCAGACACTGGTTTGATGCAACTCTCCATGCTACTCTATCCTGTGCAAGTCCCTTCATCTCACAGTAACTACTGGAACCTACATTCTTCTGCATCTGCTAATTGTATTCCTCTCTTCTCCTCCCTCTACGATTTTTATCCCACACGCTTCGCTCCAGTGATCCTTTGATGTCTCAGAAAGTGTCCTACCAACTGATCCCTTCTTCTAGTCTGGCTTTACCACTAATTTCTCTCCTCCCCCCTTCTGTTAGTACCTTCTCATTAGTATCGTGACTTACCCATCTGATCTTAAGCTTTCTTCTATAAGACCACATTTCAAAAGCTTCTATTCTCGTCTAAACTGTTTATCGTCCATGCTTCACTTCCATAAATGGCTACACTCCATACAACTAATTTCGGAAAGGTCTCGTCACACTTAAATCTATACTCGATATTAACAAATTTCTCTCCTTCAGAAACGCTGTCCTTGCCATTGCCAGTCTACATTTTATATCCTCCCTACTTCGACCAACATCAGTTATTTTGTTTCCCAAATACCAAAACTCATCTACTACATTAACTGTCTCATTTCCTAACCGAAGTCCCTCGGCATCACCTAATTTAATTCGACGACATTTAATTGTCCTCGTTGCTTTTGTTGATGTTCATCTTATATCCTCTTTTCAAGACGCTATCCATTCCATTACTGTGATCTCATTCACCAAATGTGATACCTCCTCTAGGGGAGGGAGTTAACGCAATTGGATAAAACCGGATCACTGGTCAATCGTTCTGAACTGCGTTGCCACCAAGATCATCAGATTTGAATCTGTGCCATTTCTGGCTGTGTGGCTACCTGAAGGAGAGGGTTTATCAACGGGACACTAATATACATTGGAAGTTGAAGACGAGCATACTGAGGGAGGTAACCAGCATTCAACCCGAGATATTTCAGACTCCAGTAGAGCAATTTCTTGTGCAGCTCCAGACTGCCTTGGATGCAGATGGCCGTCATACTGAGCGACGTTTGTAATCTGGAACGTAAACATGGTATGCAGTTAACAAAAGTTACCGTCTCATGTCGAAATTAAAATGTGTTTCTTTCAATGATTGCTCGATATTTCTGTTCCGCAATGTCCTTTAAATGTTTTCTCGAAGCCTCGTTGCTCTACGACCACTCGATTTTTATGCAGCCCCTCTAAAGTAGCGAAAGTTTAATTATAACCACCCTCTACATCAACAATTTATCAGACACGATCAGCACCACCACAAAATTGTTCGCTGACAATGTTGTCGCCTACAGCAAAGTATCGGTGTTGGACGACTTCGACAGAAATTCCACTCTAATTAATGACTACTCTTTTTTAAATGTAGATAAATGAATGAAAAGGTTAGTGTTATTCATCTCGAGCACGTCAGTTTGTATAAGTACTTAGGATAATATGTACTACGAAGCGGTACGAAATGAGTTATCATGTAAAATCGGTATTAGGGAAATCGAATGAAAACTTGCATACATTGGAAGGGTTTTGGGAAAACGTAATGCTTCTGCAGAGGAAACTGCATACAAGTCACTAGTGCAACCAATTCTGGAGTACTGTTCCACTGTGTGAGGTCCTCACAAAGCATGCACCAGAACAGAGGTTTCTTACTTACAGTGCATGTCTACATCAAACGGTGTGAATGTCAGGAGTAGGATTTTTACACCTGAAGAGAACGTCGTTTTATGCAGGTGTGCACAAGATGCAAGTAACTGTCTTTCACCAGGTACAACGAACCTTATTCCAAGAAATATTAGAATGCGCAGTCTAAAAACAAAACAGGATGTTTAATTTATTATAATCAATAAAAATCAGACATATAATACGCAATGTTTTATTTGAATTACTCTACACTATCACCTACTAAAATGTTTACTATTCTTCCTGAAAAACCCTTCTATTATTACTTACAGTATATTTAAATATTTCTGCAGTAAGGTTAGTCTTAAAACGCAAAGCCGAGTTTTCGTTGAGACAGAGGTTTATATTATCATAACCAGTCTCGAACATAAGAAAGGCAATGGGTTCCAAGAGACGGAGGTGCTATCGGCGAGAAATAGGCCACGGCGCCAACGATTAACGCGGCTCTTTACTTGTACGGCTAACAAAGCAATAACATGAGCCTTGCACGGCGATTGCCGACTAATGGCACCCAGGAACACCGTTTACGTCCACTGCTGCGTCAGAACGCTAGAGCAACGGCTGACGCATGAGGAAAAGGAGGTGATGACATACTGGTAGAATCGTTTCCCCGTATTCCGCGGCGCACCTTTGCAATTGTGTTCATCTACTTCATCGGACCTAGACGTGCTGATCGTCAAGCTGAAGGCTCGTATTAGTGTTCTGGTGAACTAATGAAGTTTGCTCCAGAATTTAGAATATTGGGTCTTGACCCGAGGAGTTAACTGCAGTTGACTGAGGGGTAAAAGCTCAATCGAGTCGATTATGGTCTAAAGGTGACTCAATTATTTATGAGACGTATCTCTGTCATCACTACTTAGCTAGACTCGGTAGCACGACTAGGGTGTGGAAACGGGCACGCGTGACATAGGCTCTGTTTCCGTGGAATGATGAATCTGAAAAGATGGATGTGGCAGAAGAAGAGGAAGAAGAAGAAGAAGAGGGAGTTGGAGAAGGAGCAGGAAACGATTGGAGGGAATGTAGCAGAGTTGTTTCGCGGAGATTCTGATTGGACTATATTGAGCAACAGTTCTACCTCTCCCTGCTACGGAGACGCTTGTATCTCGTCTCCAGGTACGGTAAATGGTGTGCATGTAACATAGCAGATGTGTGTTGGTGTTGCGTTCTGCAAGGAGAGAGACGGCGTCGTCAGTGCGCTATGTGCATTTGTTTCACAGTACACGCTTCAGCCGTTTCGCGCAATGGAATCTTGCAACGCTGGGCTTAACCACCACTTTTCCAACTTTTTCTGCTTCTCACACACTCTAGAAAACTTTAATTGCTCAAACAATTGTCAGTTCTTAACATTTTTTGCTCACAGCTCACAAGAAAATAAGCTGTTACTAATCACAGACTAAGAGCAGGTAACGTGAGCATTAACAAAACGATGCATTTGATAAACTTCACAAATTACAATTACATCCGTCACTGAAGAGGACATTTACATACACGTTAATAAAAACCAATAAATACAATAATCCAAGAGGAGTTACACGGTACCACGTTTTAAACACTGTGGATTACTTTTCTTTCAGAGTTACTCTTAGCTTCATGAAAAGGTATTCGGCACTGTATTCATCTCTGTAAAAGCAACTTTAAAAATTTACGAGCTTTTCCGATCGTTCATTATGCACACATCTGTACGTATATAATTAGGATTTGTATTAAAAACTGAATCTTACTGTAACTGTGCACCCAAACCGGTGCATCTTAGACTCGTCTTACATAATTGTTCGTTTATGTATAATACATTGTGTATCATTATGTCATACATTTTAATTGATCAAATGGCGTATACCTGAAACCTGTAGAATAAATACATAAAAATATTTTAAGGCAATGAAATTCGAGCCAAAGTACGAGAATCATTCTACAAGTAACGAACGTTTGTTTCTCCAGACACTTTCATTCAAGATGATGAAACAAAATATATTTTACAATTTATTTTGGTATCTAAGCTATTTTCCAATGAAGACGCCGTTTAAACTTTTGTCATAGCACTCTACAAGCTTTCGCATGCCTTCTGGATGCTCACCTGCTACCAAGTTGTTGAAGTTACTAACTCGAAATCTTTCAATTTACGAAAAAGATGATAAGCTCTAGGCGCCAAAACCGGGCTGTATAACCTGTATTCGAAAACTTTCTACTTAAACTGTCGATTCAAATACTTCGCCAACGCAGCATAATGCGGGCGCAAGTTTTCGTAAAGAGCGCCGCTGGACAATAATGCACGTCATTGGTTTCGAACTGCGCTGCGTAGTCGCTGAAAGGTCTGAAAGCAGGCCGCTGCATTTGTGGTCTCTCCTATAGGTATAACGTCGATAAGAAAGAAGCCCTTTCGATCCTAAAGAACTGTAACCGTAGCCTTTTTGGTGGTCACATTTTGTGCTTTTTTTTAGGCGGAGGGAGGTCGTGAATGATGTTACTCCATTGCTCGGATTGTTGTTTCTGGACTGCTACGCGAAACCCAGGACACGTCACCAATATAACTAAAAAACTCCTGGCCACCCTCGTCGTATCTAGCGAGGCAAGTCAGAGCAGTTGTTCTTGAGTACATCTGCAAAAAGTCTTTTCTACTGCCCAAGCCACTACTAATGAATAATCGATCTTCAAATTTCAGGAAAACACAGGCTCAGGCTATTAATAATGAAACGTCTGTCCTGTTGACTTTTTCCTCGATCCTTGACTTGCGTTCGTCATTCACAACTGACGGTCGCCCTGATCTTTCCTCCTCAAATATTCGTTCGTCCGTCATTAACAACGATGCACCATTTTCTGACTGAAAATTCATTTTCACATTTTTATAAGCTTCGTTTCCTGTCTGGTAAATTTTGAGAGGGCTGACTTTTTTTCATTTAGAAACCGTATAACACTATGCATCACATACTTGGCGGGATCGTTAATGTTGTGACCCTTTTTAAAATCACAGAAATAAAGAGTAAACGAGCTCTCCTATTCACTGTTGGCGTAATAATGGCACCAGTGATTAGGAAGCTCTTGACACGGCGAACGGTGTTACCTCCGCATCGTTCCGCACGGTGGAGGTAGACGTGGAGGTGGAGGCTACGCACGCTGCGCAGATGTAGCATTCAGGTAGAGAGAGCCGACCCAGACGCTATGACGTCACGCACACGTCACGTAGCAGGCTCTTCCATTGTGCGGCTGGCCTCCGCGAGGCAGCTCTGTCTGATCGCTGTGTAGGCACACCCGCCTGTCGAATAGGGTCGCGCCTGAATGCGGGTTGTTGAACCAGGAGAGTTCGGGGAACGATATGTGCCTTACGTACGTAACTTTTTTTTATTTCTGTGATCTCAAAGCTACGTATTGCGTTCTCAACCAAGTAAAAAAAAAATACGATTTCTTCACAACTGTTGTGAAGGCTTCCGGCAGATCGAGTTCAGAACATAATTACATGAGAAACGTGAGGATGTGAAACACCGAGAAAATTGCGTGTTGTATAGAAATGCTATATTTTCTGCGATATTTTTTATTGAAAATGCTATATTCTTTCTGTATCAATAGCTAAAGTT
This sequence comes from Schistocerca gregaria, assembly GCF_023897955.1. Lineage (NCBI taxonomy): Eukaryota > Metazoa > Arthropoda > Insecta > Orthoptera > Acrididae > Schistocerca > Schistocerca gregaria. Next base: position 290,033,099 of record NC_064924.1, on the reverse strand, counting down.
TATCTTCATCGTCAAGCGTCTACAGTTCTACAACAGTACTCCTGCAAGCCGCATGGCGGTATGTGGCGGAAGGCACTTCTGGTTCCGCTTCTGATCCCCCCTTCCCTGTTCTATTCGCGAATGGCACGCGGAAAGAATGACTGTTGGCAAGCCTCTGTTCTGAGTCATCAGCCTTCTGTCCGATTTGATGCGGCCCGCCACGGATTCCTGTCCTGCGCCAACCTCTTCATTTCAGATTCGCACTAGCATCCTACGTCCTCAATAATTTTCTGGATTAATACAATCTCTGTCTTCCCCCTACAATCTTTGTGTTATCTCTAATTTCTCCAATTTTCTAGTTGTGGTCATTTCGTGAGACATATGTGGTAGAGTGTAATATGTTATCCTACTCTTCCCAGAAAGTAATCTCTGGAAATTTCAATGGTAAACGTCTCAGTGATTCACAACTCCTCCCTTGTAGCATCTGCCACTGGAGTTTATCGAGTATCTATTTGACGACAAAGAAAATTTGTGCCGGACCAGCACTCGAACCCGGATTCCCAGCTTATCGCAAGCGGTAGCATTACCATTTGGCTATCCGTGCATGACTCACGACCAGACTCAAACTTCCATAGGTCACTTGGTTGACGACGTACGTGTCTGGCCGTGGGTACAGAGGAGACCGAGGAGTCTTCGAACATTGTCGCAAACCGCAGACTGTCGGCACTTCGGTAACTCCTTCTGGGTAGGTTGCGTAACGGGTTGTGATGTGTGCCGCGGTGAAAGCTAATACAGTTCGCAGTGATGTTTAAATTCTCACCATTACCAACACAGTTCTTGTATCAACAATTTCTTATCATTTTGGGAGACGCACGCATCAGTTCAAACGTATTGCGTCGAATTTAGTTTATCTCAGATTCAATTTTTTAAGTATTGCTCGATTCTAAAATGATAACACTTTCTTTCTTTCTTTCTTTAATGAATTAAATAATCCTTCATTCTCTACACAATAACACATGTAAAACTTCCAAACATGAATAGTTCAAATGGCTCTGAGCACTATGGGACTTAACATCTGAGGTCATCAGTCCCCTAGAACTTAGAACTACTTAAACCTAACTAACCTAAGGACATCACGGGCATCCATCCCCGAGGCAGGATTCGAACCTGCGACCGTAGCGGTCACGCGGTTCCAGACTGACGCGCCTAGAACCGCACGGCCACACCGGCCGGCATGAGTGCACAGAGTTTTTGTCAACTCTCTGGTGACTTTGAGGCATCGAGTCAAAAGGAAACCTTAAACAACGCACGAAATATAATAGCGTGAAGTTCACACATTGTTGGAAATGGTGAAAGGAATTTCCACGTGTCAAACTGATGTGTTAAAACATTATGGCAGTTTGTCAAAGTTAGGCCTTTGTCAAATTACCTTTGATCAAAACTAGCGTCTCGTCTTAGACTTGGTCAAAGAAAGCGTTCTTCTTTTTTCTGCATGGTGAAATGTAGCCGCTTCCAACGCTGGCATCGCTGCAGCTGTGAGACCTCTAAGGTTACCAACAAGGACTCGAAATATACATGGTGGGTCTCATGTACGACGAAGTTGATAGAAATGTGCGAAGCAGATGAAGCATTATAACTTGCGGCATCTGTGCGGCTGGTCCCGGCGGAGGTTCGAGTCCTCCCTCGGGCATTTGTGTGTGTGTTTGTCCTAAGGATAATTTAGGTTAAGTTGTGTGTAAGCTTAGGGACTGATGACATGAGCAGTTAAGTCCCATAAGATTTCACACACACACACTTGCGGCATCTCGAATTCAAAAACAGAATAAGAAGCGAGAGTTATAAAAAATTACGAAGGCCATTAGCCGTGACGCACGGCCAGGATCCACGCACGACGATATGAAGAAAAAACTTACAACTGTTGTAGAAATAAAATATTTCTTAATGGTTGTGGTATGTACTAAACATTTACTTGGCTTAAGATGTTCTTCCTTCATTGCTTTATAAAAAGCTTCACAGGCTTTCTTTTACGGATATATAATTTCTGAGGTTAGAGTTTTGCTTCTTAACATGAGGATCTATTTTCTCGAGCACATACTGAAATGTACTTTCGTCCATTCGCATTTCATACAATTTTACGTCCTCGACTTGCAGCTCACGTAACAGATTTTGTTGGATGCTTGCAGCATCTCGACGTGAAACCCACGGTTCACCCAAGTACTTTTCCTTTTTCTTTTCTACTGATTCTCTTCCACATGTAAATACAATTCAGTTGTAGTACACTAAACTGCAGAGCTCACTAATAACTTTCCGTCGGCCGTTCTGAAGGAACTATGACGTCAAAGATCTGTAAAATAAAATATGATGAATATTTCGTCACATTTGTTTGTCAAAAAAATTGATGGTTCAAATGGCTCTGAGCACTATGGGACTTAACTGCTGAGGTTGGTTCAAATGGCTCTAAGAACTATGGGACTTAACATCTGAGGTCATCAGTCCCATAGAACTTAGAACTATTTAAACCTAACTAACCTAAGGACAGCACACACATCCATGCCCGAGGCAGGATTCGAACCTGCGACCTTAGCGGTCGCGCGGTTCCAGACCGTAGCGCCTAGAACAGATCGGCCACCACGGCCGGAAAAATGATAGTGTAATACTGGCCTAAGTAAACAACACTAGTTCAGGCACATGTGTTTCGAAACATTTAGTTGACGCAAATTGTTGAACCCAGAACCCCATAGCAAACGAACACCATGTTTGCCATGTTGATCCAATGACATCGTCAATTACGACTGCAGTGAACACGCGAACATCAAGATCGGACTGCGGATCAATGGACACGTGTCGATCGGTCGCATGAATCTTCATAGACCAGGTCGACGGTAGTGTCTAGATACACGGTCGACCAAGCGAAATGCTGCTCTGAAAATTCTCCAGGCGTTGGGCTCAGGCCAGTGGGGGCGTTATTATGCAATGGGGAAATTCATCTGGGCTTCCATTGAACCTGTGGTTGTAAACGAAGGTACCATGCGAGATTTGGACTACGTAAATATTATTGTGCGTCACATGCTTCACTTCTTGCTTGAATTATTTCCCCGACGGCAGTGGCAGTCTGCGGCAAAGACCAGAATCGTGCTACAATCGTTTGAGGAGCTTAATAGTGAACTCACGCAGATGTCTTTGCCACCAAATTCGACTGAACTGAACTCTGATTGGCGCTATCGGGCGACAGGTCCTCGCCTACAAATCATTAGCCCGTAATTTATGGGAATTGCATGATCTATGCATAGAAATCTGGTGCCACTTATCTCCGGAAACCAACAAAAAACTTGCCGAAGCATTATCGCTTAGAAAAGCTGCTGTATTGCGTTCCAAATGTGGACAAACATACTATTAATTGGTAACTTTATTTTGGCTCTAACAGAGCCCGATGTTGTCCAATCTGTATATTGAGCAAGCAGTAAAGGAAACAAAAGAAAAATTCGTGGTAGGACTTAAAATCCATGGAGAAGAAATAAAAACTTTGAGGTTCGCCGATGACATTGTAATTCCGTCAGAGACAGCATAGGACTTGGAAGAGAAGTTGAACGGAATGGACAGTGTCTTTAAGTAGGGTATAAGATGAACATCAACAAAAGCAAAACGAAGATAATGGAATGTAGTCGAATTAAGTCGGGTGATGCTGAGGGAATTGGGTTAGGAAAAGAGATACTTAAAGTAGTAAAGGAGTTTTGCTATTTGGGGAGCAAAATAACTGATGATGGTCGAAGTAGAGAGGATATAAAATATAGACTGGCAATGGCAAGGAAAGCGTTTCTCAAGAAGAGAAATTTGTTAACATCGAGCATGGATTTAAGTGTCAGGAAGTCATTTATGAAAGTATTTGTATGGGGTGTAGCCATGTATGGAAGTGAAATATGGACGATAAATAGTTTGGACAAGAAGAGAATAGAAGCTTTCGAAATGTGGTGCTACAGAAGAATGCTGAAGATTAGATGGGTAGATCACATAACTAATGAGGAGGTATTGAATAGAACTGGGGAGTTTGTTGTACAACTTGACCAGAAGAAGGGGTCGGTTGGTAGGACATGTTCTGAGGCATCAAGGGCTCTCCAATTTAGTATTGGAGGGTAGCGTGGAGGGTAAATATCGTAGAGGGAGACCAAGAGATGAATACACTAAGCAGATTCAGAAGGATGTGGGTTGCAGTAGTTACTCAGAGATGAAGAAGCTTGCACAGGATACAGTAGCATGGAGAGCTGCATCAAACCAGTCTCAGGACTGAAGACCACAACAACTTAGTATATAATAATGAAGATTCTGTACGTTGATTTATTTTGAGAGAATATGTCACTCTGAAGCGGAGAGGCGTTGTTTTGAAACAACATGACAGATTAAAACTGTGTATCAGATACTGAAAACTTTTTCCAGTACCTCTCTCTCTCTCTACGCTGTAGGAGAACTATGGAAATTAGAAAATACGGAGAGAGGATCTGACCCACGTAGAGCTGAGAGGGCGCATCGTGTTCCGTGCCTGGAATGCTCAGCCGTAACAGCATTGTTCGCGTGTCTAAAGGTTCCGGGTTCGAGTAACGGTTCCGTACACACACACACACACACACACACACACACACACACACACACACACATACTTTAATTTGCCAGAAACGTAGGCCCCTAACCTCTTTCTTTGGTACAGCAGAAGTGTGGGACTGGAGAAAGATAGCAATAAAAGAAATTCCTAAATAAGTCCGTGAACATTATGAATGATTAAGCATAAGTTTTTAACACTTGTTTTGCGAATTCTAAACTTCTGGTTATTTGATGATGGCACGAACCGAACCGGAGCCAAAAAATGAAATTTTATCAAGCGATCTAGACGATTTTATTCACAAAAAATGGGAGAAGGTGTTAGAAATATCTGTTACCTAAAATGGCATGTGCTACTCGTTCGCATCAGGCACATCGAGTTGTGACGAAAGAGAATTTTGCAAGAGTTGATATCAAAGTTTGTCCTTCTACACGATTGCCATTACAATTCTGCAAGCCAGTTAATCTCATCTCCATGAATGCCAGTATGGGCAATCTTAGTTTCTGAAACAACTGTTACCACGTAAATGCTGGGAACCTGGTGCGTGTTCTGTTTCACCGTTTCGCTTCAGTTACTTTTAGGCCGAGAAACGTGACCGACAGTCACGACTTAATGATGCGGGTGGGACCTGCATATCTCACCCACATCAGCGTACCAGTGAGGCGTGGGAGGCCTTGTAAAAGAGAAACTCGTTGATACGTCGACGAGAAACAAGTGATGAATGCAGCAAGATGAGGATAACAGACATAGTGACAGCATCGAAATACAAAACGAGATGCATTTACCATTATTCTTTCTGAGAACATGTTGATGTTCGCGAAGGGAAATATGCACCTTAATACTATCTGCTTCTCTTGTATTTTGATCCTCCGGTGATTTAACATTGATAACTAAATAATTATAAAAACTAAATGACTATTTTTTTTCTTTGATATGCTACCTGAGCTCCCCCGACCAAGACATTATTTAAGCAACGGTTGTTGTTGTTGTTGTTGTTGTTGTTGTTGTTGTTATGGTCTTCAGTCCAAAGACTGGTTTAATGCAGCTCTCCATGCTACTCTATCCTGTGCAAGCTGCTTCATCTCCCAGTACCTACTGCAACCTACATCCTTATGAATCTGTTTAGTATATCCATTTCTTGGTCTCTCTGTAAGATTTTTACCCTCCACGCTGACCTCCAATACTAAATTGGCGATCCCTTGATGCCTCAAAATATGTCCTACCAACCGATCCCTTCTTCTAGTCAAGTTGTGCCACAAGCTCCTCTTCTCCTCAATTCTGTTCAATACCTCCTCATTAGTTATGTGATCTACCCATCTAATCTTTAACATTCTTCTGTAGAACCACATTTCGAAAGCTTTTATTCTCTTCTTGTCCAAACTATCGTTCACGTTTCACTTCCATACATGGCTACACTCCATACAAATACTTTCAGAAACGACTTACTGACACTTAAATCTATACTCGATGTTAACAAATTTCTAATCTTCAGAAACGCTTTCCTTGCTGTTGCCAGTCTACATTTTATATCCTCTCTACTTCGACCATCGTGAGTTATTTTGCTCCCCAAATAGAAAAACTCATTTAGTACTTTAAGCGTCTCATTACCTAATCTAATTCCCGCAGCATCACCCGATTCAATTTGACTACATTCCATTATCCTCATTTTTCTTTTGTTGATGTTCATCTTATATCCTCCTTTCAAGACATTTGATCCTCCGAATGGGTGGAACATTCGCACATGGTATCGACAGTTTCTAAATACAGGATGTGTATGTAAAGGAAAGAGTCATGGCCGCCCTCGTGTTCCTGAAGAAAATGTTGCACGAATTCAAACTGCTTTCCAACGTAGTCCTTCAAAATCAACTCGTCGTGCCAGTCGGGAGTTACAACTGCCGACAACAACAATTTGGCGTGTTTTGAGACGTCGGTTGGTTATGAAGCCGTACAAGTTACAGCTGTTACAAGCTCTGCGTCCTGATGACAAACGCAAACGTGTGGCAATTTGTAACGAGATTCTTGATGCTATTGACAATGATAACACTTTCGCAGAATGCATCGTGTTCAGTGATGAAGCGACTTCCCATGTTATCGGTCAGGTAAAGAAACACAATGTTCGAATTTGGGGCATATAGAACCCAAATGCAGCCATTGAACATGTACGAGATTCGCCTAAAGTCAATGCATTTTGTGCGATATCCCGACCATATGTTCACGGCCTATTCTTCTTTGGTGGAAACACGATTACCGGTCAGCAGTATCTCGCTATCTTACAAAACTGGTTGTTTCTGAAGCTGCACGAAGACAACTTCATTTTTCAACAAGACGGGGCACCCCCTCACTGCAGTTGCCGAACCTTTGGATTGGTCGCCAAGGAGCTAGCGACTTAGCATGTCTCAGCTGGGCTCCACGGTCACCGGATTTGACCCCCTCTGACTTCTTCCTGTGGGGTTTTGTTAAAGACAACGTTTATGTACCAACATTCCCACAGAACGAGGAAGAGTTGAAAAACCTGATCTGCACTGCCATAACATCAGTGACAAAGGACATGCTTACCCAAGTATGGGAGAAATTTGAGTATCGATGTGATACTGTTCGTGTCGCTGATGGAGGACGTATTGAACATCTGTAATCTGAAGTTGACAGGTTCACAAATATGTGTGTTAAGTTTCACATTCATATGTCTTAAAGTTTAATAAATATATGCATTCGAAATATGTATATTCTTTTGAAACACCCTGCACTTACAAACTTGGGGTGGTACCATTCTGTAAGTCCGATGACGATAATGAGCAACTACCATATAGACCAGATGGGGCAAGTCTTGCACATTTCATGTACACACGTACCATCAAACAGGGCGCGCCTCATAGTAACAGGCATATTACTGTATCGGCAGTGCTGTACCAGTTCTTATGCCATGTGTTTTTCGCTTGTTTCTGACGGCACTGTTATTCAAGTAGCACTGACCACTTTTCAAATTTCCTATAACCCAATACTTCTAAGCAGATTACATTTTACGAATAAAAAATACTCACTCTTTAAAAGAGGTATATATAAACGAAAAATTTTAGCACTGCTGCTATGGATAAGTGACATTTCAGTTTTTTTATCCAGTTATTAGTCAAAAATAGAAACACCTGTTATAACCGAGAGCAAACGAATACCGAAAAAATACTGGTTATTTAGAACTAAAATACCGGTGTCTGTTTTAGCAGGTCGGTTTTTCCCATCTCTAGAATAAGGTATCCTTGAACGCCAGTGAAAGTGATTGTTACGATCTACATGGCTCGCCCTCCCAGAAAACGCGGACTCTGGCGTAACGAAAATGGATGTCGGGAGTGAAAGTTCACGAGGCACGCTAGCCGAACGCTACCTTGGATACAGCTACGCTTGAGACGACAAAAAGGTGGCGGCTGAACCTCCGTGCCCTTGACGAATCGAAGACTTAGAGTGCATATTTTGTTAATTCAGCATTAAAATCAGCGTTGTTAGCGTTGGTGTCGCCGCAGCGAAATACCTCCGGGTAAAAAGCCAAACGTGGCCATGGAAGAGCCTGTGTTATCAGTACTTTATTATTGTGTGAACAATTAATGTTGCTGTCACTGAAACACAGATTAGCAGTGACCTACACAATAACTGAAAACCAACCAGCAGACTTGATCGGTAGGCTAATAGTTGCGTTATCGCACAATTACAGAGAATCGTACATGTATGAGAAAGAAACAGATCATACGTCCAGACATATGTAAAAAAGAGAGAAAGTGAGAGAGTAAAAGAAAAGTAATGATGGAGAGTTATTCCTGAAACTAAAATGAGAAAAGCAAACAATATTTTTGCATTAAGATTAATACACAAATGCCAAATTGCAGGAAATAACTCTTCCACTTCGCTGATTTATTCATTTATCCCCAAATATTAGGTTGATGAATAAGTTAGTAGCATTTTAGTTTTACATGTTAGTATTCCGGTTGTCTTGGATTTATTTATCGATAGTTATTTTTTATTTGTAGTTTACTGATGCTATCTGAGTTTATTTTGTCATTCAGAGATAGTGTAGCTGTGGACGCTAGAAAATGGAGACCTAAGTGGAGAAATTGGAACATTTCCGACATATTATTCTGTTTGACTATAGTCACATAGCCGGCCAGTGTGGCCGTGCGGTTCTAGGCGCTTCAGTCTGGAACCGCGAGACCGCTACGGTCGCAGGTTCGAATCCTGCCTCGAGCATGGATGTGCGTGATGTCCTTAGGTTAGTTAGGTTTAAGTAGTTCTAAGTTCTAGGGGACTGATGACCATAGATGTTAAGTCCCATAGTGTTCAGAGCCATTTGAACCATTTTTATAGTCACAGCCTTGAGAGAAATCAGCAACTGCATAGGAGTAGATATTAAAGATAATTCTCATTAATTTATTGTTCCGTCTAAGCTGCACACTATTTTAATTTGATTACATGTTTGGATCACTCTGGATCGCCAGCCACGTCTTGTCCACTCAGAACAACATTACACAGTACTAATAAAATAAAATAAAATAAAATGCAACTCAGACGGAACAATAAATGAGGATTATCTTAAATAATTCTTCCGTTTGAGTTCAACAGAGGGCTGACAGCAACGGAGGCAGCCAGGAACAAAATGGTTCAATTGGCTCTGAGCACTATGGGACTTAACATCTGTAGTCATCAGTCCCCTAGAACTTAGAACTACTTAAACCTAACTAACCTAAGGCCATCACACACATCCATGCCCGAGGCAGGATTCGGACCTGCGAACGTAGCAGCCGCGTGGTTCCGGACTGAAGGGCCTAGAACCGCTCGACCACTCCAGCCGGCACAGCCAGGAACATTTGCGCCTTGTATGAGGATAATACCACTGGACAGAGCACGGCAAGAAAACGATTTTCTCGTTTGAAGGAGAATCGTTTTAACATTTGTGATTCTCCACGTTCAGGAAGAACTTGGAGTTTCATGAAGATCTTTTAAACGCATTAATCCACAATGATACACACCGGTGTACTCGAGAAATGGTAGATGTGGTGAACTGCGATCATCCCACCATTGTGCGGAATTTGCATGCAGTGGGGAAGCTTCAAAAATCGAGTGCATACTCTAAGCCAAAATCATAAAAATCAGTGGGTTGTTTTATGTGCATCTCTGCTCGCTCGTCATGAATTTGCTCCTGAACAGCACTGACCATTACCATCCTGCATCGTTACTGATGAGCAGTGCTATCTTTATGCTAACATAAGGAAAATAAAGGGATGCTTGAGCAGCAACTCTTCGTAGGAAGACCTGTGCACATTCACAAAAGGTAATATTATGCACCTGGTGGTACAGCGAAGGTGTGGTGTATGACGAATTGCGTCGCCGAAGTGTAACCATCACTGCTGACAGACATCTTGCAGGCGAAATTGAAGAACAACGACCAGTACGACTGCGTGAAGAGATGCTACTCCAGGATAGCGCCCGCCCGCATTATGCTAGTCTGACAAAAAACACTATACAGCACTTGGGTTGTGAAGTCATTCCACACCTAGATTATTCACCTGATCTTGTGTCCTCAGATTTCACCTTTTCCGCTCTGTACCGAACAACTTACAAGATCATCTTTTCCGGATGAAAATGCGCTCCGAACACGGCTCGACTAGTTATTCACCTCAAAACCACGTGATTTCTACAGGTGCGGAATGCCATCGTTGGCAAACTGTTGTAAATAGTGAAGGAGAATATACACACATCCAAAGAAGTTTTGCATCACCCAGGTTGCCAGCACTCCTGACGATAGATGTTGACTGTGGATATTTCATCACAGACATAATCTCTTTGTTCAGAGATGTTACTAAACCCGCCCAAAGATGTACACAACCTTGCATGAGCAGCGCCTATTAAACGCAGAGGGTCCGACAGCCAAACAGTTTCAGTCATTCCAGCAGAAGGAGGTACACGGGTCTTGTTGTCTGTAGTTCAACTATGCCTAGACGGTCAAAACCGCGGTTCGATCGTTATCGCATTGTTACTTCGTGCCAGGACGGACTCTCAACAAGGGAAGTGTCCCAGAGCCTCGGAGTGAACCAAAGCGATGTTGTTCAGACATGGATTAGATACAGAGAGACAGGAACTATCGATGACATGCCTCGCTAAGGCCGCCCAGTAGCTGATGACCGGTACCGTAGGTGCGCAGTCGATTGCATTATGCGCAAATTCACTCGCGACGTCCATCTCTGCAAGCACGACACCATGCAGCACGGTACAGATGGGCCCAACAACGTGCCGAATGGACCGCTCAGGATTGGCATCACGTTCTCTTCACCGTTGAGTGTCGCACATGCATTCAACCAGACAATCGTCGGAGACGTGTTTGGAGGCAACCTGGTCAGGCTGAACGCCTTACACACACTGTCCAGAGAGTGCAGCAAGGTCCAGGTTCCCTGCTGTTTTGGGGTGGCGTTATGTGGGGCCGACGTACGTGACTGGTGGTCAGGCAGGCGCCGCAACGGCTGTACGATACGTGAATGCCATCCTCCGATCAATAGTGGAACCATATCGGCAGGATTTTGGCGAGGCGTTCGTCTTCATGGACGACAATACGTGTCCCCATCGTGCACATCTTGTGAATGACTTCCTTCAGAATAACAACATCGCTCGCCTAGAGTGGCCAGCATGTTCTCCAGAGATGAACCCTATCGAACATGCCTGGAATAGATTGAAAAGGGCTGTTTATGGACGACGTGACAACCAACCACTCTATAGCGGGTGACAAAAGAATTTTTTTTCGAGTGATATAATTAACAGATCTCTGACCTTTTCCTTTACTTGTTCTGCAAAACCTTGCTTCTTCCTGTTTTCATAATTATAGGTCAACGGCAAGTTCCCTTTAAGTTTTAATGAGTTTGCGAGTATCAAAATATGTGACAAATGGTCGTTTTTTTATTGCACTGACTTCGAAGCTTAAGTATTTTACGCCGCCAAGGGATCATATACCTTAGTATGTGACATATAAATTACAATTTGATACGTGTACCTTTTTTTGAGAAAAAGAGGTCTTCACAGACGGACAACACAAACAAGGTCGAATAACAAATGACAAAAAAAAAATGCGTGTGGTACATCAACTAATCAACAATTTTCGGATTATTTCTTCACTTTTACTGTGAAAGCTTTTGCTTGCCAAATTTCACGATTATAGGTCAGCGGAAAATACCCTATACGTTTCGATCAGTAGTTTGCGAGTGTCAAATATGTGAAATAAATGACCGTGTCTATTGACTGCACTGACCTAGCTTTTTACATTTATGACACCACTACAGGACCATAGACCTTAGTATGTGACCTAAATTTCAACTTGATACGTTTACTCGTTCCTGAGAAAAAAGGGACTTAACAGACGAATGGCCAGTCAAAACGTTGGATAACAAATGACAAAAGAAATATTTTTTCCGTTTGTTATAATTACACATTAACAATTTTCGAATTTTCCCCTATACGTGTGTTGTTGAACCTTGCTTATTGCAAATCTATACGCAACGGTAAGTACCCTATAGATGTTGATGAGTAAGTTTGCGAGTATTGAAATATGTGATACAAATGGCGCTATCTTCAGACTGCATTTTGAAAGCTTGGGTGTTTTTCACCGCCAAGGCGCCGTAGACATTCGTTTAGAACAAAAATTTCAACTTAAAGGAAGTTATCCCCATGATGAGATACGTTAATGGTACAAGTGTCTGGACGGCACACACATTCAACGAAGTCAGGAAAACATAAGACTGCGTTACAAGTATCACACGCGATGGAGCATGCGACCCTAGCAGCGCAGATTCTTATTTCGCGCATAAACATTCTCGTCAATTCACGTGGTATGGTGCCACGTCATAAAGTAAAATTACTACCACATAAGTAAACCGACGTCTCGGCCACGGTTGCAGTGGCGTTACTCTGGGTCTACTGGTGTACTGTTACGATTATCCCAGCGTCTCATCAACTAATCCCCTACATTCACTGAAACTGGTGAGCTAATAATATCCACATTCATTTCCCATGCACATTAACATGAAAGCTTGTCCATCTTACAGAAACATCCAAACATGAAGTAAAAAAATACATACACGACAAACACTACTCTCTACCACATAACAGACTCCCTACCATTACCGATTTTCAGTACCCACCTACTCCGACAGGTTACCCAAAGGGTCATCCTCACCTCCAGTAACCAGTCCATAGCAAATTTTGTCAAGACCCCTCTAAAGAGCAAGTCATTAGGTTAAAACTAGTTTGGTTGGTTGACTGGAGATTAAAGGGACTAAACTGCATGGTTATCAGTCTCTTTTTCCTAAGTCACACAGGTCTCCGATTAAATATCCCAAATTAATCCCATCGCTTGAAACCCGGGAAAGGAACAAAATGCGTAAAACTATGTGTGTAACCACACTGAAATAGGAAACGAAAGTATCAAGTCAAAACTGGAAACATTAACGAAAAGATAAAAAGCGGTAAAAGGTGTTAGAACAATATACCAGATGGCCTTGGCAGGCTCATATTGATTTGCTAAAGTGATCGGAGGGAGAAACTTTATCGGACTGTCTGCCAGTGTATATGATAAGCAAATGGGCAAATGGAGTGTAGTTTAGTTTTCCTCGAGTAATTTCTCTATGGTACCGCTAGTGTACCGAGCGAGGTGGCGCAGTGGCTAGCACACTGGACTCACATTCGGGAGGACGACAGTTCTATCCCGCGTCTGGCCATCCTGATTTAGGTTTTCCGTGATTTCTCTAAATCGCTCCAAACAAATTCCAGGATGGTTCCTTTGAACAGGCACGGGCGACTTCCTTCCCCGTCCTTCCCTAATCTGATGAGACCGATGACCTCGCTGTTTGCTCCTCCCTCAAACAAACCAACCAACCGCTACGGTCTCAAGTTGACTATGCGCGCTTTTGGGATTTTGATGGCTAGCAGTAACCACAGAGCTAGTCCAAAGCCATCTTTTCTATTAATATTGTTAGGGTATTTTTATATTTCAGTGGCCGATAAATTTCCACACTCCTGTTACACAGAACCACGCCGAAATAAAGCTTTTTTTATTCTTTTTTTTTTAAATTGTGCCTTAATGTCGTGCCCAGAAGAGGCACCATGACGAAATATAAGAGGAGCCTAAACAAGAAGGTACAACGGTAGCCGGTGGTCTCGCGGTTCTAGGCGCGCAGTTCGGAACCGTGCGACTGCTACGGTCGCAGGTTCGAATCCTGCCTCGGGCATGGATGTGTGTCTTTAGGTTAGTCAGGTTTAAGTAGTTCTAAGTTCTAGGGGACTAATGACCACAGCAGTTGAGTCCCATAGTGCTCAGAGCTATTTGAACCATTTTTTTGGACAACGGTAGACTCACAGAAGGCCAGTGCAACTATGGCCGGGACTTTGGTTCTTATTCAGTGACAATTCCAATATGACATGGCACTAGACGTTGAAGACATTTCCCAACTGGCCCTGGTCGCGGTATTCTCGTGAATGTTTGATGTGAAATGTAGAGACGCTCGTTTGGAGCTGCTATGTGCAAATACTGTGTGTGAAACAGCAGGAGTAAATCTGAATAAGCGGTATGATCGTAAAGCGAAATGCAGTAGCGATATTACGACAATCTGCGTCTCACAGCGGGGTTTCTCGGTTACGAGAATTCTTCTGGTTGCCATTAATACGGTGCTCTTACTTCACTAACCGCTAAAAAGCGAGTCAGCTTGTTACATGCAGTCGCGAGACCCTCTCACTTTCATAACACTCGAACAACCATTGCACAATGACTGCCGAGCGACGACATTCGCAGCGAATACTCATAGTTATAGAAAAATAATGTGGCGTGTCTTCCAACGGAACTGGTTTTTTGCATCGGATTTTAAAAATCCTTTCTCTACTGTCGTCGTATTCATTAAGATAGAAGCCCCTGACCTCAACACGATTATTATGATAACGTACGTATTTATTATCTTTACTTCTTGCTTAACTCTTACAATTCACCTCCTGATACTCCCAACTCACAGCATAAAATTATGATACCGCACAGGTGTGGGTTCTCCGATGTCCTTATAATATTTATTTGCTGCTCTTTTAAGACCAGGAGCCTCTAATGGAAATTTATTCGTTTAGATAAATATAGGTTCGTAAATATTAGTTCAAAAATGGCTGCGAGCACTATGGGACTTAACTTCTGACGTCATTAGTCGCCTAGAACTTAGAACTAATTAAACCTAACTAACCTAAGGACATCACACACATCCATGCCCGAGGCAGGATTCGAATCTGCAACCATAGCGGTAGCTCGGTTCCAGACTGTAGCGCCCAAAACCGCACGGCCACTGCGGTCGGCAAAATGTTTAGTTACCGAGTTATGGCTAATAACAGATTTTGCCAGAAATTTAGCAACTTCGCTAGTATGAAGACATCGCAAAACTGTACGAGGTTAAAGTAAAGCACGAGTTCCATTTATTTTGTTGTTATTGGTCTGGTGAATCTAAAAAAACTGTCTCAGACGTGTATCTGCAGTAGCTTTCCAGAATATCCAGAGAATCAATGAGGTAATTTCCGAAATTTTTTAATTTATTAACTACTTGGCCCAATTTGTTTTTGTAAATTCAACATAATTGCGCAGAGCTTTCAACATAAGTTGTAGAAAACTTAATTTTGGAAAAAACGACGGTAATAACGTCAACTGAAACTGTGTGAATGTGTCAGATAATCTGCTTTTATTAATACCATAGCAGAGTGAATCCATGTTCTCTGGATGTTCTGGAAAACTACTGCTGATACACGTCTGGGACATGTTTTATTAGATTCATCAGACCAATAACAACAAAACAAATGGAAGCCGTGCTTTACTTTAACCTCGTACAGTTCTGCGATGGCTTCTTATTAGCGAAGTTGCGAAATTTCAGGCGAAATCTTTTACTTGCCATAACTCCGTAACTAATCATTTGCGGCCCGATGTTTATATGAACTTTTCTCTTTAGTTTTAGTTGTACAATAATATATTAACATATTTGCATATCTATGTGAATCACTTTATATTTGGAAGGGACTTTACAGCTCCATCAATCGCCTGCCAACCTCAAGACATCTCTCAGAATCTTGATGAGAGTTCGCGTACTGGAACAATTTTTATTTATTTCTAGGGCAATTTTTTCCATTGTGTCAGACAAAAATTAAAAATTTGTATATGTATGTCTGTTGTTTTCTACAAGCCTTTGTACCACTATCCCTGTGTGAAAATCATCTTCGCTCTGTTTGCAGCAGCGCGAAGACGTATAAGTAGTCACTGTCGCGGTTGACTATTTTCGTATCTTTGCGACACGCGCCATGCTGCAACATGGCGAGATTACACCATTTCCCGCAAAGTAAATGTCTATTTGTGGTTTCCGGGCAACTCTCTCCACTGCTGCATAACTGAAACACCTTTTGATAAAAGGCCGTTAAAAACTGCGGAACTGTGAAACAAAGACAAGTCTTAAAATCCAAGAATATGCTGAATTACACTACCTGATCAAAATAGTTTGGATATTAATATGGGGTGTGCCTTTATGACGGCTTGAACCCAGATGGGGATGCTTTCAATGAGATAAAAAAAATGGCTCTGAGCACTATGGGATTTAACATCTATGGTCATCAGTCCCGTAGAACTTATAACTACTTAAATATAACTAACCAAGGACAGCACACAACACCCAGCCATCACGGGGCAGAGAAAATCCCTGACCCCGCCGGTAATCGAACCCGGGAACCCGGGCGTGGGAAGCGAGAACGCTACCGCACGACCACGAGATGCGGGCTCAATGAGATATCTGAATGTCTGTGGAGCAGTGATAGTCCATTCTTCCTCAAGAGCCGAAACCAGAGATGAGACTGATGTCGGATGCTGTAGTCTGGAGTGAAGTCGACGTTCCAACGAATTTCAAAGGTGTTCCATGGGTTCAGGTCGGGACTTTATGCACGCCAGTGCCTATCGGGTATGTTACCGTCCACAAACCGTTGCAACAGCTGTTTTATGACAGGGTGCATTGTAATGCGATACAATCAACCATAGTCTCCAAACCATTACTCTAAACAATGCTTCCACTTTATCATTTTCTTAACTACATCGTAACAACGAAAAACACGCCCATACCATAACACCACATCCACAGTACTTCACTGTTGACTCTACACATGATGGCAGGTATCATTCACATTAGCCAAACGCAAACCGTTTTATTTGATTGCTACAGAGTACGGCGTGATTCCCCGCTTCAAATCACTCGTTTCCTGTCATCCACTGTCCAGCGGCATCGCTGTTTACACTACCTCCAAACGTCGCATATTATTGACTAAAAAAATATGTGGCTTATGGAGCGGCTGTTCGGCCATTACATCCCATTTCTTTAAATTCCCCATGCACGTTCATTGTGCTTGCTGGATTGTTGGTACACTTTGGCCCTTACGAGTGATTTCCTCCGCTGATTTCATGCGATTTTTACAAATACCCTCCACAATGCACGACGCACCGTGTCCGTCACTAGATGAGATCTGAATTGCCTTGGTTTATCTGTGGCTGTTTCTCCGCATTTCCACTTCACAATCTTGTCGCCAACAGACGGCTTAGTCAGTTTGACTAGTACACATTCGAAGTCACTGAGATCTCCTAACCAACCCATCTGCTGTTTCTACTTCTCTACCAGACAACACAATATTCCCAGCCTCCTTTCACAAAGACGGGTCTGCCACGCGTGACATCTAGTGGTCAATTCCGCATTACATTGGGGTGTCCTGACACTTTTAATGAAGACGTGCACAACCCGAATGGAAGAGATCGACCAAGGAAACGGTGGGCATAAACTTTGCGAAGAATTAGCACACAAGTGCCTATTCCCTGCATGCCGAACGATTCCTACGAAATTTTTACTGAAGTATATGGCAGAGCACTGTCTCCGTGAAAAAGTCCTTCTGTGGGAACTTTGTAACCCGTGCGTGTATCGTCAACAATTCGATGCACAAGCAACGGAGATAGAAGTCACTCAACGCCAAAAACATATTAGAATGTTTTTCTACGCAACACATACGTCATCGTATTTTCCAAGATGGCTTCGCAAGAACGATATCAGCTGACGTGACGTAGAAACAAATTGGCAAACGATCCATGAAGATAACACACAAGAGAAACAGCATGATGACTAACGCTCGTAGCACAACGAAATACTAACAATACCACTTTTTGGATACTCCGGCTGTAAAACGAAGTTTGAAGACAGCTACAGACCTTATGGCGCAACTGGTCCCACAGTCCACTTAAAAGGCCTGAAGAGAATGAGAAAGAAATGAGAACGATCTGCCAAACATAAGTAACACAAACATGACACTTGGTGTAGTTTGCAAATTTAAACCTCCTCATCTTGTGAAAGCACACAAGACGAACCACTAAAAGTGTCATCATAGACGATGCCAATCATAAGATAGCGGATAGGAGTTCACACAGTCCATTAAACTTCGTGCATACAGCCGCGCAAATAGAATTTCCTCCACTGATATTTCGGGCGCGTATCGTGCGGCCATCTTCAGAGTGAGTCACAAAGACAAGATGCCAGGCGCGGCCTTATATGCTCCACCGCGGCTGTACTGCGCATGCGGGCCACAGATGCTGGTCGGCGGCAAAGAAATACGATTACACATGCGCCACCTGTGGCGAAGGCGTACAGACATTCGAGTCACTTATCGATGTATGTTCGTCGGCGCTGATACCACGTTTTGCAGTTCAATTTCACCAAGAGCCGGATTCCATGTTTTGTCCAAATTAAAACCATTATCTCTATTTGTTAAAGACAGATTCCCAAAAGAAAGAGGTGGATGTTAAAATCTTCACATCACTGTAATTCATGGAATGCCCTGTATCAATACAATGTTCAGTCACAGCTGATGTGTCTGGCTGTGATAAGCGTGTGTATCTTCGATGCTCCACACATCTCTCATGAACGGTGCGTGTTGTTTGACCTATTTATGACTTCTCACATGTTTAGGCAAATGATGGTAGGGACGCTAATAGACCATCAAACAACGACTGTCGCGTGTGTATTTAAGTGTCACTCATTGTAGGTTTTCTGGTTCTGGAAACAAGATGGTGAGTTGTTATATTGGCTTCGAGTTTAGTCTCAACAAGCAAGCCGGCCGTTGTGGCTGAGCGGTTCTAGGCGCTTCAGTCCGGAACCGCGCTGCTGCTACGGTCGCAGGTTCGAATCCTGCCTGGGGCATGGATGTGTGTGATGTCCTTAGGTTAGTTAGGTTTAAGTAGTTCTAAGTTCTAGGGGACTGATAACGTCAGACGTTAAGTCCCATAGTGCTCAGAGCCATTTGAACCATTTGAACCATTTTTTCCCACAACCAAGATATGACACTTCCGTTTTCAGTTCAGACTTATAACGCATATGTCCACTGTAGCATCCCCAGCAAAAATTTTCACAGGATTAAAGCCGTTCGGAACTTACATTCGACGAAGAGAATAAGTCTGTCGTGACGTTCTAAACATCTGTAAAATTAGTGCGAAGCGCATTTCGGTTCATTCTAATAGTGACAGTATTATTTATCATTATCAAGACCAATACCTAAATTGATGAATCAACTTTGTCTCATGACCCGTACAAAGTGCGATTGCGAAGGTAAGGTAGTTACGATATTATATTCCAGCACATTCTAGTGACGTAGCACTAGATGTTATATGACAGGACCGAACTGCGCCAGTTCTTGCCACGGAGTACAGGAAATGCTTAAGTAAGTAGTAAGTATGCGTAACGGCTAAGCAACTCGCGAATCGAGCATCCGGTGTTCTGTACTAACGGCCGAGAAATGGTGTTGGCAACAGCATCCTCCCGTTGCGCCGGTACAAATATTACCGGCACCTCTTCCACTAAACAAGTGTGTGAGGCCAGATTATGGGTCCAGAAGCCTCGGGTCCGATCTCCCGGTCCGTTCTAAAATTTTTACCTGTGACTCATCACTTATTTCCGACAATGTTGATGTGAAAAATACCAAGTTGCACCGTGGTTCAAAGCCAATGTTAAACTGTAAATCCCCATGTAACTGGCCGGGTAGTTAGTTCAACGGTCGGAAAAAGGTAACGGCGTACCACTTACGACAAGACGACGCCTAGCACAGCAATGTGTTCAACAGAATCTTTTGACTGATGCCAGTTTTTCTTGCTACGGTGTATTGCTCTCCTGCCAGGGAGTACTAGCAGAATACTACAGTATTACCGAGTGGGCCACATACGTGTCGCCTGCTACTTATCCCAGACACCTCCACTCTTGTCGGTGATGATGATGTTTGGTTTTTGGGGCGCCCAACAGCGCGGTTATCAGCGCCCGTACAAATTCCCAACCTTTGCTCAGTCCAATCTCGCAACTTTCATGAATAATGATGAAATGATGAGGACAACACTAACACCCAGTCATCTCGAGGCAGGTGAAAATCCCTGACACCGCCGATTCCTGTCGGTAAACTACTGAGCTCAATTAACAACCCATTGCACGGATTGTGCCTGTAGGGCCAGCTAATATCCGTGTTGCTGTTGTTGTGGTCCTCACTCCAGAGACTGGTTTGATGCAGGTCTTCATACTACTCTATTCTATATCCATACATATTATAAAATTTGTGTGTGTGTGTGTGTGTGTGTGTGTGTGTGTGTGTGTGTGTGTGTGTGTGTGTGTGTGCAACATATCCCTCCGAACCACCAATTTCAACCAAACATGGTATATAGTCCCATACTGTCAGGCAGCAAATCGCTGGGAGAAAAGGGGGGAGAATTACCTACTCGTTATAGTTTAGGAGATATGACTATGAGACGAGAGAAAAACTGCTGCATCATAATTTATTACTTCCTTGTTACTGTCGTTATTCGCAACACGTTTGGCAGACAATATTCATATATGCCACTGAATGTACCTACACAAATAAATCGTAGTACGAACACCACTAAGCTACTTAATGAAATGCCTGACACCTGGTAACATTTTTGACAGCTTTCAACTGCGAAGCGGAAACGACTGTAGACGAAAACAATAGCATTCTTTAGAGCTATGACGAGGCGTTGCCATAAAGTCGTTTACAAAATCACATTGTCGGAACTAGAAGCAGCTGTACTTACACATTTGTACATGCATATATCTTTGTGCGACTCCTTCATAATCTCAAAGGTGTTTCCACGAATACGGGGAAATGATTTTTTTTCGATATTACACTTAAATAAAATTTATTTATTGTTTTCGTTTCTAACAGAAAATTCTGGGCCAAGCTAGGTTTGTCAGATAGTGATCAAATTAAATGCGGCCGCAATATTAATGCTATTGTACGATCCCTCTGAAGCAGTAACTGCGTAGATTAATAGAAACAGAACTCTTCTGGAATAATGCGCACCTTTTAATTGCACGGTTGACCAGCAATATTATGACCATGGACCAATTCCATAGCTGGAAGATGGATGTGGATAGCAACAATAGCTCTGTTACTTTTACTGGATATGCAAAATAATTATAAATGCACGTATCCTGGGAAAAATTGCATATAATCACAACGCATCTCACTGCACAAGCTGTAATGACAAAAAACGCACAGAAACCCAATGAGCGTAGCAGAAAGCACAGGAACAAGTGTGCTAGGGTTTTGCTACACACGAAGAGTTTACCTGTGTACTGAAACACGGCTTGGTACGGCAACAGTGACCTCAAAGTCGCACGGACCCGGCCTCGAAAGTAAAGGGGCATCCTTCACGGAGGCGTCTTGTCTCGCAACGAGGCAATACTAGGCAACACGTTGCTTAAGTCGAATGCTACCTGTCTCCAGGTGTTGCCAATTTTTAGTGCGCAATGTGAAACCGTGCTACAAGGTTGCTGTAGGCCAGAAAAAGTGTTGCATGGTGTCGCATGATGCAAGCGATCTGTGTTGGTAGCATACGCCTCTCAATTCCACTGAAGCTACATCAGAAGAGTGCACCATGTCTTTGCAAACGGTAGCAGCAGCTGCGTTATTGGTTGCAACCGTAACAGAAGAAAAAGAAGGCACACGTTGATATAATCTGATAGGATTAGCTGGGCAGTGAATCCACCTTCTCAGTGCACAAACACTTCCGGCCTCCTGTGGGAATCTCGGAAGAGCGAATATGGAGGAAATGGACAGACGTTGCGGATAGGTGGCCATGGGGCATGCAGAGATAGTCCGTGCAGTGGCGGTAAGAGTGTTTCCCGTATGGCGCAGTGGTTACCGCACCTGCCCTGTAATCAGTTCGAATCCCAGTGCGGTGCACATTTTCACTTATTGACGCAGATTCCGCGGAATGTCCAGGTCCAGGTGACAACAGTGAGCTTTCCACTTTCCTTTCCTTTCTTCCCCTCTCCACCTTAAATTTACATATTCTGCAGAACCAATGGGAGGATTTTCTTAATCATATCTAACCACAGCCGCATGGAGCAACATATTATTAAAACGTAATGTTACACTAGCATTTGTGCCCTACGCGACAAACGCCGTAGCTCGTTTGCAATATGCACGTCGTATGTTGAAAATTCATCCCTTGCAGCTGCTACTTTAATATAGCATACGCTTCTTCCTCACGTTCTGATGCAGATGTAGAACGGAAACTGTTCCTTACTCTCCTCCTGAGTGAAGGAACCATTTTACCTCCACAGCCCGGCCCTCTTTTCTCAGCTTCAAAAAATGGCTCAGAGCACTATGGGACTTAACATCTGAGGTCATCAGTCCCCTAGAACATAGAACTACTTAAACCTAAATAACGACATCACACTCATCCATGCCCGAGGCAGGATTCGAACCTGCGACCATAGCGGTCGCGCGGTTCCAGACTGAAGCACCTAGAACAGCTCGGCCACAACGGCCGGCTTTCTCAACTCCGTAACTGGAAAATGCATGTGATACAGGCAGTGTTTCATCATAGCTTAATGTACTGTGAGAACCGGCAGTGCTTGAAATTGCATCTTCACCCTGTAAAACCAAATACGTTAACAAGTAAATTAATTTGTTCTTTGTTTGTCGCTGTCACTATTTTCATGAATAATTATGGCGACTATTTTTAGACGTAACACATCCGTACACTTTAAATATAATTACAGTAATAATATTGTTGTTATTATTGTTGTTGTTGTTGCGGCCCTCAGTCCCAATACAGAAGAGTAACACACTGAGATTGCAAAACACAATGCATATGCCATATATGTCTGTGTCTCTCTCTCTCTCTGTGTGTGTGTGTGTGTGTGTGTGTGTGTGTGTGTGTGGAGGGGCGGCGGGGAAGTATTTATGGCCGTGCAAACTGATGATCCCCGAAACCCATCACACTTGAGGGACTGCCCACACTGTATCGGGGCTTATGATGGAAAACACATAGTGATTCAGAATCCGAAGAATAGTTGCGGCATCGTTTTCAGTTATAATGAAACTTTTAGCATTATTCTGATGGCTACTGTTGATATTCATTGCTGTTTCTTGTACGCTAATGCATGTTGTCTAGGCCGCATTCCAGACGGCGGAGTTTGCCAAGAAACTTCGTTCTACAGAAGAATGACAAAAAATGAGTTGGCATTGCCGCCTCCTGGATCTCTTCCTTGAAGCAATACAGTGGCACCAGCCGTGTTAGTGGCTGATGTTCACTTTCCACTATAGGAACACACAATGAAACCCTTTCCAAGACACCAAAATAAGAGGTTCTTGCAGAGAAATGGATAACAGTTTTGGGTTGCTGGCATCAGTTTTTCGTTTATTTAGAAAACCACTATTGCTGTCTGTGGAAAATGCAGAAATTGTTGCTACAACATGCATTTATCTTAACTATTTCTTGCGAAAAAGCTCCGCGTCAGAACCACTGTATTCGCGTCAAGGAACCTTTGACAGCGACACAAGCGATGGAAATGAAGTTTGTGGATCGTGGAGGTCCGTAATTCGTAATGATTGTGGCAAGGGGAATTTGTAACGCAAACCACGGAGATAAGCATTAGGAGCAAAAGAAGTATGGAATGAGTTTATGAGATGCTTTACTTGAAATGAAGGACGTGGGCCTTGGCAAGATCATTAATAATGTGCAAACCAAGACGAAATACCAATTGTTATAACGCAAGGAAATGGAAACTCTAAACTGAACCACACAAATTTTTACGTATATAATCTATGAATGAAAAACATCCTATTTTTGTAGTTCACCGAGACTGACAGTAGCATGCTACAACAGAGGGTGGATTGAACCTGGTGATATATAAAAGTATTTTATCTCTTTGAACGCTGTTAATACGACCTATAAGGGGTGTTCAAAAAGAAACGAGACGGAGTTTGGAATGCGCAAGCCTGTGACAGGAGGGTTATATCGTGGCGTGTGTAACGTGGAGTTGTTCCGACCAGAGCGTAGAAGTTCACAGCCCGTCGCTAGAGGGCACGCGTGCACGTCACGTGACTGTACAGAGCTAGAAGCAGCATGCATCAATCGTCCAACGCTGCCAGTCGCATTGCAGGGAAACGGAGACGTCAAAGGAAGAGGTGTTAGTTTTCTGACAGCAGAAGGGGTAGGAGGAACGGACATTCATCGGCGAATGTCACAAGCGTACGGCGAACACTGCATGTCCCTTGCAAGGGTCAAGCGCTCCAGGCAAGTCGTTAGCCGATAATGCACGGTCTGGAGCACCACACTGCATTACCGATGACGTCGTCCAGCTGTTGGGTGCACTCATTACCCAGGACCGCCAAGTGACAGTGAAAGACACAGCCGACGTGGTCAGTTTGAGCGTCGGACGTGTTCACACGATCATGGAGGAACGACTGCACATGCGCAAAATGTGTGCCCAATGGGTGCATTTGAAGAGATCGGTACTTAATGGAGGATACGTAAGGGCTTCAGGGCTTCACACTTCTGTAGCGTCCTCTAAACAACCTTGGCAAAATGCGAGCGGGCATTATTCTGTAACATAATTATGCCGTCCGTCAGCATTCCTGGACGTTTGGACTTGATGGAGCGCTTCAATTTTTGCAAAGTGTCCACGTTCTGCAGTGTGTTTATTGTGGCGCCATTGTCCGGAAAGTAAATAAGCAGCGAGCTCTCGCAGTCAAAGAGACAGATGGTCAAGACTTCCCCGGAGTTGACGAGCATGTTGTTTCGACTACACTGTGAACGTTTCGCTGGAAAGCCCTTACACATCCTCCACCCAAGTCTGATCTCTTCCCATGTCGTTTTCATATCTTGCGAGCCCCGCGGAAAGACACTGGTGGCTGTTGATTTTCTTCAAACGAAGTGGTGCACGCCAGCTACAATCATGATTTCGTAGGAAACCACAAATAATTTTCCATGAAGGCACTAACCGTCTTGTTTCAAAGAAAGTTCAAATGGCTCTGATCACCATGGGGCTCAACATCTGAGGTCATCAGTCCCCTAGAACTTAGAACTACTTGAACCTAACTAACCTAAGGACATCACACACATCCATGCCCGAGGAAGGATTCGAACCTGCGACCGTAGCGGTCGCGCGGTTCAAGACTATAGCGCCTAGAACCGCTCGGCCACCCCGGCCGGCCTTGTTTCACAGTGAGATAAATGTATTACAGTTATGGCGATTACTTTTGAAATAATAAACAGTTTCCCTACTTTTTCCCATCTTTCTTGTTTTCATTTGACTGCTCCCTAAAAAAATTTATCACTGAAACTGTAGTGGATTAGTTAACACCTTTTCATATTTTCCATTCACAGTTTAAGAGTGAATGCTTTCTCTCAGGCCGTTGAGATAGTTTTGGTGACCATTCTGAACTTCTCACTATTTCGTATAGCGGAAGGTGTTGCACTGATGACTATATTCTTTAGTATACTAATACAATTTGGATCAATGTACAGATTCTGTTCAAATAAGCTTAAAAGCTTTCTTAAAGTCTGTGTCCCACAGCAAATTGGTAACTCAAAGTATCTGTTCAACAGTTTCATTCACATCACATCATATAAATTGTCCATTGCGCATCACCAATTCCTAAAACAAGCTTGCGAAACGGTAAATGATAATTTTAGTGTCTTGTATATTACGGAGAGGAGGCTAAGAGGTCTGTATTTTTAAGTAATAGGGGTACAATTTTAGTTGTTGGTTATCTGCATGTTCCGGGGATCACAACTGCGACCTCTCTCTATTATGTGGAATGGGTCAGTTTCACAACCACACTACACTCCCTCGAAGTAAAAAGTACGCCTGTGCATAGTACAAATTACGTCTAAGATAATCTCACTACTAGCTTACACTAAGCGACGTTTCCCTACATTCTTTGATCATTCTAGTCAACTGAATTTTGTACGGTGTGAAAATTACGTTTGTGAAAGATTCTTGCCTGCCCACTCATTGAAGTCTCCATGAGAATTTTCCGAGATGACAGCCTGCACCAGGTACTCAGTCTTTCTCACTGCACTCCGATACTCGTTGCATTTCAAAGTAATTGATGCCGACGTCGCGGTTTCGCTCGTTATCTACGTCGAGACGTGAAAATCGAGACGCTTGTGTCGAGTTGCGCTTAATGGAGCTGCGGTTGTGGCGGATGTCTTCGAGGAAAGTGAAATGAATAGGCTCCTTGCTCCCAGCAGAACTACGACCACGGAATATCTGCTGGCTGAAGCATCCTGCGAAAGCTGCTTTCATTCGTGTCGGAGACTGCAACATCTGTTAAGTCTGTGTCACGACCAAAGACTACAGTCAGCGCCGAGACATATTTTGAAACTAACATCTCTGTAAATGTAATGTGCGATTCGGCTGAATAATGTAAATAACGTTACAGCGACCGTGTATTAGACTTACTGGAAGCTGACTAAATACTGTCATTTGCACAACAGTAGCGCACATTCTTTCGGCATGCAAGTTCCTGGAATTTTGATCGTGATGCGCCACGTCAAATAATTCTAATACCGTGTAACATAAAAAATGAGTGGCTGAAGGACTAGGTGTTTTTACTCTTGGTTTCTCACTTAAATAGATTTAATAGCGGCTTTTCTCGCTTACAGATGCTTTCATTAATCAAGGTCTAGAAACTATGTCTCTCACTTCGGATGACAGGGCAAACAGGATAAGAAATGCCTGCTGAATTAAGAAACAGTGTAAGAACTTATAAAGCAGTCATCTAAAATATTTATTATATATAATAGAATTTAAAGAACCATGAGAATGGCGTCACAAATCACCACAATAAAAGAAATTGCCTCATACGTAGCGAATAGCTCTGCAGAGTTCTTCAGTGAGTTAGAGCACTTACTACAGAATGACGGGAGCAACTGGTTTAAAGTTTCAGATGGCACTGCATTTACGATTCTGATAAGCAGTATGGTGGCAATGCTGATGTCAGCCAAACTGAAGTTCAGCAGAATGAGATTTTCACTCTGCAGCGGAGTGTGCGCTGATATGAAACATGCAGATTAAAACTGTGTGCCCGACCGAGACTCGAACTCGGGACCATTGCCTTTCACGGGCAAGTGCCCTACCAACTGACCTACCGAAGAACGACTCACGCCCGGTCCTCACAGCTTCAATTCTGCCAGTATCTTGTCTCCTAGCTTCCAAAGTTTACAGAAGCTCTCCTGCGAACCTTGCAGAACTAGCACTCCTGAAAGAAAGGATATTGCGGAGACATGGCTATGCTACAGCCTGGGGGACGTTTCCAGAATGAGATTTTCACTCTGAAGCGGAGTGTGCGCTGATATGGAACTTCCTGGCAGATTAAAACTGTGTGCTGAGTGACAAACGAACATTACGCAGAGTTTATGTTTACCACTGAACCCATACAATTCATCTCACATGCACCCATGAATCTGCATTCCTGGATACTACAAAAAAAGGAATGGTACATAAGTTGGAGATTTGAGACACTACTGAATGGGGGCTCGACTTCATGCCAACAATTAAAACATAGGTAGATCTCAACATGTAGATAGAATGAGGCGACGCACTCCGTTTGTCAAGTCGTTGTTCAGGCACAGTTGGTGGAGGTGTTCACGTGAGGAATCTTTACGTGAGATGAAATAGGGTCCCTCTAGGCTGTCACCGTTTCGAGAGGTGAACGATATAAAACCTCCACTCCGATCATATGCCTTGCATTGTTCGGCTACAGCACCCTACACATGTCCATATGACAAGCCAATAATGAAATCACAATGAAATCCAGACCTTCAGCTGCTAACAGGCGTTGCCAATATCACCAGGGACAGTTGAAAATGAGTGCCCCGACCGGGACTCGAGCCCGGGATCTCCTACTACATGGCAGACGCTCTATCCGTCTGAGCCACCGAGGACACATATGATAGTGCGACTGCAAGGACTTATCTCTGGCACGTTCTCCGTATCTGTTCTTTCGGAAATGTCCGAACAGATACCATCTTCATATAAATAAGTCAATACGTATATCCCGAATCTTGCCATAGTGGTTTGCGAAACATCCTAGCTAACACGGATTCAGAAAACAACGTTCTTGTGAAACACAACTGGGTATTTATTCTCAAAAAGTAATGAGTGTTATCGACAGGGGACGTCAAATTGATGCTATATTTTTAGTTTTCCAGAAGGATTTTGACACCGTTCCCCACAAGTGACTTCTAATTAAACTACGAGCCTATGGAGTATCGTCTCAGTTGTGTGACTGGATTCGTGGTTTCCTGTCAAAAATGTCACTGTTCGTAATAATTGTCGGAAAGTCATCGCGCAAAGCAGAAGTAATATCTGGCGCTCCCCGTGGAAGTGTTATAGGCCCACTGTTGTTTGTGATCTACGTAAACGATTTCGGAGAACCTGTGCAGCCCTCTTAGATTGTTTACAGATGATGCTGTCATTTATCGTCTTGTTCTTGTGATCAGATGATCAAAACGAATTGCAAAACGACTTAGACAAGATATTTGTATGGTGTAAAAAGTGGCTGGCTCTGAGCACTATGGGACTGAACATCTGAGGTCATCAGTCCCCTAGAACTTAGCACTACTAAAACATAACTAACCTAAGGACATCACACACAACTATGGCCGAGGCAGGATTCAAACCTGCGACCGTAGCGGTCGCGCGGTTCCAGACTAGAAAGTGGCAACTGACTCTAAATAATTAGAAGTGTGAAGTCATACATATGAGTACTACAAGGAATCCGTTAAATTTCAGTTACATTGTAAACCACACAAATCTGAAGGCTGTCAACTCAAGTACATAGTTAGGGATTACAATTACGAATAACTTTGATTGGAACGATCACATAGATAATGTTGGGGGCAAAGCAAACCAAAGACTGTAATATTTTGGCAGAAATGACGACAGGCAAAAATTAGTACAGATTCTTGCGTCTGTGAAAAGATCTATGCGCGACGCATACAACAGCTACCACCGTCATATCGCCTAAAGATCTCTGGTCCTACGCAAAACAGCTAACCGGGCCTAAGGCTTCCATCCAGTCACTTGTTGATCAGTTTGGATTGGAAGCAGAAAGTTTTAAATTCCACGTTTAAGAATTCGATCACGCAGGAGGATCATACTAACGTACCGTCGTTTGACCAACACACAGAGTCGCGTGTGCGGACATAGTATTAAGCATCGCTGGCGTAGAGAAACAACTGAAAGAGTTGAAACCAAATAAGTCGCCGAATCCCAGTTCAGTTCTACAAAGAGTACTCCACGTCATTGGCCCCTTACTTAACTTGCACTTATCGCGAATCTCTCGACCAACGCAAAGTGCCAAGCGACTGAAAAAAGGCGCAGGTGACTCCTGTATATAAAAAGGGTAACAGAACGGCCCCGCAAATTTACAGACAAATGTCCTTAATATCGGTTTTCTGCAGAACTCTAGAGCATATTCTGAGTACGAGTATAATAAATTTCTTAGAGACCGAAAAGCTCATATCCACGTGTCAGCAAGGCTTTAGAAAGCATCGCCCTTGCGAAACCCAACTTTCTCTTTTCTAAGGTGATATACTGCGAACTATGGATGAAGGGCAACAAGCAGATTCCATATTTCTAGATTTCCGAAAAACATTCGACACGGTACTCCACTGCACTGTGTTAATGAAGGTACGTGCATACGGATAGACTCACACATGCGTGACTGGCTCGAAGACCTTTTAATCAACAGAACCCAGCATGTTGTCCTCGATGGCAAGTGTTAATCGTAGATAGGAATAACATCGGGAGTGCCCAGGGAAGTGTGACACCGTTGCTATTTTCTATATCCATAAATGATCTGGCAGATAGGGTGGACAGCAATGTGAGGTTGTTCACTGATGATGATGTGGTATACAGGAAGATGTTAAAAATAAGTGAGTGTATGTTCATACAGGATAACATAGACAAAGTCTCTAGCTGGTGCGATAAATGGCAGCCTGCTCTTAATGTAGTAAAATTTAAGTTAATATAGAAGAGTAGGAAAAATCCGTTGTGTTCGGATACAGCATTAATTGTGTCCTGCTTGACACAGTCACATCGTTGAAATATGTGGGCGTAACGTTGCGAAGCGATGTGAAATGGAACGAGAATGTCAGGTTTGTGGTAGGAAAGGCGTATGGTCCACTTCGCTTTATTGGGAGAATTTTCGGAAATTGTAATTCATCTGTAAAGGAGACCGCATACAGGCCGGTACGCGACCATTTTTGAGTACTGCTCAAGTGTTTCGGATCCACACCAGGTCTGATTGAAAGAAGACATCGAAGGAATTCAGAGGCGAGCTGCTGGATTTGTTACCGGTAGGTTCGATCAGCAAGCAAGTGTTACGGATATGCTTAGGGATCTCAAGTGGGAATCCCTGGAGGGAAGAAGACATTCATTTCGAAGCATACTGCTGAGAAAGTTTAGAGAACCGACATTTGAAGCTGACTGCAGAACGATCCTACTGCTGGCAACGTACATTTCGCTTAGGGACCACGAAGATAAAATACGAGAAATTACGACACTTACGGAGGCTCTATCTGCAAGTGGAACAG
This sequence comes from Schistocerca gregaria, assembly GCF_023897955.1. Taxonomy (NCBI): domain Eukaryota; kingdom Metazoa; phylum Arthropoda; class Insecta; order Orthoptera; family Acrididae; genus Schistocerca; species Schistocerca gregaria. Next base: position 290,002,575 of record NC_064924.1, on the reverse strand, counting down.
GAAATTAAACGACTAGTAGTGGTACAAAGTACCCTCCGCCATGCACCGTACGTGGTCTGCGGTGTATGTATGTAGATGTAGAACACTTAGAAAATGTAAAATGTCTACAAAAGAGACTGCTTACACTATGCTTGTCCGCCCTCTGCTGGAGTACTGCTGTGCAGTGTGGGATCCGCATAAGATAGGATTGACGGAAGACCTCGAAGCAGCTCAAAGAAGGGCAACTCTTTCTATATTATCGCGAAATATGGGGGAGAGTGACACAAATATTATCCACGAATTGGTGTGGCAGTCATTAAAAAAAGGCATTTTTCGGTGCGGCAGGACTTTCTAATGAAATTTCAATCACCAAATTTCTCCTCGAAGTGCGAAAATGTTTTGCTAGCACCCTTTTACACAGGGAGGAATGATCATCATAATAAAACAAAAGAAATCAGAGTTCACACGGAAAGTTTAAGTCTTCGCTTTTCCCGCACGCTCTTCGATAGGGGAACGGCAGGGAAGAAGTAATTTAAAGGTGATTCGATGAACACCTCCGCCAGGCACTTAATTGTGAATTGTAGAGTAATCATGTAGACGTACGTAACGTACCCATCTTCGGGACGTGCAAGCTGCTGTTGAGAGGTTATGAATGAGACGCCTTATTAACGCTTTGGGTGTCTAGTAGAGTTCTTGTCACATACAGCTGGTCAACTCGGTCTTCAGACTCGTTCGCAAGCTCCTCGCCGTCTTGTCATTTTCTCAGCCACCAAGGTCCGTTTGATGTCAACGGGGCACGGTCCGGCGACTGACCTCTACCGTAGCGAGCTCGTAAATTTCCACTGTGCTTGCGGAGCTTGTTAGATTCGTTGTCACATCGCAGTGACGACGAAGGAAGACCTACGAACATTGGCAGACGTTAAGTTTATTCTACCGGACACATCCGGAATACTCCCAGCTGGATTAATTTCAAGCTACTAGCTGATTGATTTTATTAGGAATTTGCGTCATTTACTGTCAAATGCATGAAGTGCTGAAGCCGTTGTTATCGGATTCTCCTGAAGTTTTCTTTGTTCACTCTCACAACAACTGGAAACGAGAGTGCCCAAGTTGACTTACACAGCTCGTCCAGTGTCGAAGAGAGTGACGCAAGGCGTTACTAGTTGGCTGTGTCGCACTTAAGGAATACTCACTGAAATATTGATTCAACTTCTTATAATGAGTATAGTTGTAGCGGACAGAGATTTTACTTCTCTGCGCAAAAACGAGCACTACTGTTTGTAACCAAGGGGAGAAAATGCAAAGTGAAAATATCATAATGATTACAGACGAGAATTAAACGAAAATGCATGTTTTTAGACGATTTTTGGACGTAGCTTGAACTTAGTACTTATCGACTTTATTACTTTCTCATTTCAAATATGTGTACTTTTTCCGTGCATATCATCATGTTTTGTCCTTTCTGGGGATAAACACATATACACTGAACAGCCAAAGAAAGAGGCACACATGCCCAATGTCGTGTAGGGCCCCCGCGAGCACGCGGAAGTGCCGCAACACGGCGTGGCATGGACTCGACTAGTGTGTGAAGTAGTGCTCGAATAGAAAGTTAGGATTCCTACAGTAGGGTAACTTTCGCAGAATTTTACCACAGCTCTCTGCAGAGCGCTTGTCGCGAACAAGTATATTTATCCACAACAACCACCGGCAAGCCTTTGATTTCGCGACAGCTGACATTGGCCATCTAAGGATGATACCGCGACTGACGCGACAATGACGCAGCTACATAGTGGTCCTGCGGAATTTGAACAGGCCTCACTAGCAACATCGATTCCTCTCTTACATAAATCATTCCCTTAACTGCCTTCACAGCGTGTGCATGAATCTAGTAAGTGGTAAATGTCAGTGTTGTTCTGTCAGCCTGTGGTGAAGTGCTTGTAATATGCCTCCAAATTAAAAGTAACAAAAGTGTGCTCCTTGCACAGTACATCAAATTAAGCATTTTATCAGATCGGATGTAGATGATCTACTCTGTGATTGTTGTTGTAAAAGAGGTAAGCTGTTCTTTTACCGAAAATTTTCTATGGCACTTCTTTGTAAAACACTCCAAAATTTATTTTAAGTAATTAATTAAATTGGAATCCTATTTTTTTAAAATCATGTCAGTGTAATCGGAACACATTTTATAATTTCAGATAAAATATACTAAAAAGCATCAAGTCGAACAGCATTCGCATCTCCATCACATATTAGAAGAATGCGAGAAGCAGAAGAAACAGCAATACACCGGCGATACACTCCTTCCTTACCTAAGGCACCAGAAAATAATTTTTATGTGGATTCGTGCGCGGCTTTTGTATGAGCAAATAAACCACTTGAGAAACTCAGAAACTCATCTTTTAAGTTTTTTTTTAATGTGTACTTCAAAAGATGTCCCTGGTCCTTCAACAATGAGAGCAAATTACGTTCCAAAATCTTATAAACAGGTAGGCCTACGTAATGTATTAGCCAAAATAAATTTAATTTTGTGTAAAAATACATGAAAAATATTTTAAAACACGTAAAAATACTTTTTTGCTAACCTGGTACTAGACAAAACTCGAGAGGATCTGGGAACTTCAAACATATGGCCATCTGTAGATGAAAAACTGGTCTTCTGGGGTTCTATGTTGTTAACCTAATTGAGGATGAGCCTGGTCTACCACATGCAGCGTGCTGTAAAGACCTGCTACAAGCAAATAACTCCAAGTTCTAGTTTCTCTGATGATGACTTGCAAAAGTTTTAATGAGATGTAGTAGATGAATAACATTCCAAGTAATTATTTTAGTCTCATTTACGTCTCCATTTCTATATATCATTTTCTGAGAACATGTATCATACACTTTAGATATTCTGTGGCCGAATAATCTGAAGAAAAGCCGTGCTGTTATGCTGTTACGTGATGCTGCTTTCTACATGCTGAATGGCAGGAAAGCAATTAAAATATTCTACCCAAATGTGAAACACATTCCATGTCTCTCTCAATGGCTCCAGCGTGCTGCACAAGCAATACGCTCTAATTGCGACAATATCAATAAATGGTTACCCTCAACTAAAAAGGCATTTGTAAAATTTAGTGATACATCAGTTTTAATGATATCAATGCTGTAAAAATAAATTAGTCATTTTGAAGTGATGTTTTGTTTCACACAGATGTTATCAATAGCCCCTGCACTTGTAGCTGCTACAGAGAACCTGAGTTACCGTCATCCCCTCAGTCCACATTTACTAGATACGTACTCGGTTGGAAGCTCCAATGTTTTTACTCTTGACAATTTCGATATCACTAAATCGGTATGAATTACAATTGATACGTAGTTATCTGCAACAAAATTAATACTCCCATATTTAAATCTAAAGTAAATACTTCTTTCATTTTAGGTATTAAAAAGTTTCTCGCCAGATAGTACCATATGTATAAGAGATGCCAAAGCAGCATTTAAATACAAAGATGTCCAACAATATTTAATTAATAGTATGACAATTACAATAGGCCGCTCATACGCACATTTTTGGCTATGCGTGTATGATTAAGATTGGTTCAAATGGCTCTGAGAGTACTATGGGACTTAACTGCTGAGGTCATCAGCCCCCTAGAACTTAGAACTACTTAAACCTACCTAACCTGAGGACACCACACACACCCATGCCCGAGGCAGGGTTTGAACCTGCGACCGTAGCGGTCGCGCGGATCCAGACTGTAGCGTCTAGAACCGCTCGGCCACTATGGCCGGCTATGATTAAGAGCGAATGTATTAATACCTTCGACAATAAAAACTGATCACTTATCTTGACCCATCCACCTCCCCAGCCCAATGTTTTAATTCAAAAACCAAATCATATTAAATATTGATTCACAATTCAGCTGTCCCGCCATCTTAGATTCACCCGACAGCCCTCCGTAAAGTTTTGCCCAAACTTTTCTAAACGGACCTCTACGATAGAAAAATTAGAAGCCACGTGTCTGCCACTGGGACACCAAATGTTAATTTTAGAGCATGAAGAACTTGATATAACACAGTCACAAGAAACGTTCGTTCAAAATTGTATCTATAACTTCTTGTGATATGGAAACGTCATAATCCGCATATAAATATTTTGCATGGTAAGTGCAGGAAACTCACAGAAAAAATTGTTAGCGCACATTTTAGTGCTCTTTTCACTTGATCGTGCATGTATTGTAGTTTGTTAGTGTATGAATGCAAGCATATTTTGGGATTTTATAGTGCAAGGAAGTCTCGTCTTTAATGATGATGAAATAGTGCATTGATTGTATGTGAACTTACCACACATGCAGTTTTCGCTGCAGGCCATCCATTATCTCACTTAGCCGATTCCCCTTCTGCTAGGACTATGACCGAGTCCCCCTCTTGAGCGTCCACTACTACAGTTAGCCGACTTCCCTTCCGCTACGATCATAACCGTGTCGCCTCGCTCATGAGCGCTTGCTTTTGCGTGAGCCACTTGTTTTACTCGCTACCCCACTCCAAGCAACTACCAAGGTCACGAGTAAAGGATTGGTGCGTGTGTTGACCAACTCTCGTATACTCTTTAGGACGTTCACTGAGGCTTTTTGCAGATGATGCTGTGGTGTATCGAGAGGTTGCAACAATGAAAAATTGTACTGAAATGCAGGAGGATCTGCAACGAACTGATGCATGGTGCAGGGAATGGCAATTGAATCTCAATGTAGACAAGTGTAATGTGCTGCGAATACATGGAAAGATACATCCCTTATCATTTAGCTACAAAATAGCAGGTCAGCAACTGGAAGCAGTTAATTCCATAAATTATCTGGGAGTACGCATTAGGAGTGATTTAAAATGGAATGATCATATAAAGTTGATTGTCGGTAAAGCAGATGCCAGACAGATTCATTGGAAGAATCCCAAGGAAATGCAATCCGAAAACAAAGGAAGTAGCTTACAGTACGCTTGTTCGCCCGCTGCTTGAATACTGCTCAACAGTGTGGGATCCGTACCAGATAGGGTTGATAGAAGAGATAGAGAAGATCCAACGGAGAGCAGCGCACTTCGTTACAGGATCATTTAGTAATCGCGAAAGCGTTACGGAGATGATAGGTAAACTCCAGTGGAAGACTCTGCAGGAGAGACGCTCAGTAGCTCGGTACGAGCTTTTGTTAAAGTTTCGAGAACATACCTTCACCGAAGAGTCAAGCAGTATATTGCTCCCTCCTACGTATATCTCGCGAAGAGACCATGAGGATAAAATCAGTGAGATTAGAGCCCACACAGAAGCATACCGACAATCCTTTCCACGAACAATACGAGACTGGAATAGAAGGGAGAACCGATAGATGTACTCAGGGTACCCTCCGCCACACACCGTCAGGTGGCTTGCGGAGTATGGATGTAGATGTAAATGTAGACGATTGAATGTCCATGACAGCTAGCATCAATGTTGCCAGCTTCCAACCACGAAGTGCAGAAGGTTCTCTGCAATATTGAGGGCACGTGGTTGATGTTCAACATAGCACGGGGCACATTCATAGCGTCATCATGAATAATAAGTACCCGCTCTACCCTGTTGGCACATTCATCGTCCCGTGGCGCGTATGGTCTGTTCACGCGACGGACCGTTTATTAAGGACGTTAAGGTTCATCTGTGCATATTATATCTTCCTAATTCTCTACTAGCACCTTACGAAGGAAACGACATCTCCATGCCACAACAGCTCCGCGTCCGTTCTCTAGCTATTGTGAGCTGTCAAAAAGTGTACACGCGTTTTCAAAGGACCTGATATTTATTTTGTATAAAAATGGATACCAGCTTTTGTATTAAGTTTTGGAAAACTAAGGGAATAAAGTGGATAGAAATTTTAGAAATATTAAATATTGATTTTGGTGAACCTGCTAAGAGTGTAAGACAGTTTACGAATGGTAAACGCATGTCGAAGAATGTCCTAAGACATTGAAGATTAGCAGTGTGCTGGACGCTCCAAGACGTCAGTTTACGAAATCGTACAAGAAGTGAAAGGCAACACTAGGTATGATGCCGAATCCAGGAAAGTCGCTGACGATGTTGGCGTATCGACTGGTTCATGCCATGAATTGTTTCGCGTAATTTGCTTCCAAAATGGTTGCCTTTCAAACAGAAATAAGCGGGGAATGCAAGCTGCTCAGGAATCTTAGCTAAAGACAACAACGATGTAAAACTACTGAAACCAGTCATAAAAGGAATGAAACCTGAGCCTACGGGTCTATCATCCTAGTGGAAGCATTCCGTGTCGTCAAGATTGAAAAGCCATCCGGAGTAGCCGTGCGGTTCAAGGCTTCAGCCCGGAACCGCGTGACCGCTACGGTCGCAGGTTCGAATCCTGCCTCGGGCATGGATGTGTGTGATGTCCTTAGGTTAATTAGGTTTAAGTAGTTCTAAGTTCTAGGGGACTGATGACCATAGATGTTAAGTCCCATACTGCTCAGAGCCATTTGAACCATTTTTTTTTTTTTCGACTACATCAGTTCTTTCTAGCAGAATCTTTCTTTAGCTCACAGATTTCTTCCAGATAAATCCCATTTCATACAATGTCTTGGGCATATCTACTTTGTGTCCATGAGAATGTTTTTTTTTCCTTTTTTTTGTACAGCAATAAGTAATATGTGTAATGTCAGCACAATTCTTTGATTAATGTGAAAGTCCTTTATCATTTGTTGAATTACCGATTTTGTAAAGCTCTGTAACGATGAGTTTCCTCCCAAAATTCTTTACGGCCTTCCTTTGTGGCTCCAGTAAAGCATTTGGTTTGTTTCGAGTTCTTTTCTAATGAGTCCTATTGCGGCAAGGCAAACTTTTGTATACACTGCAGTCCCTTGATTTACACTGGCATTAGCCAACAGCTCTTATTACGCCTACTCTTTAGTAAAAGCTATAATTACGACAGAGACGACCGAATTCTCTTTACGATGACGCTATGAGCGTGCATTCATTACCGTCCAACTGCATTATAGCACTGCTATCAATTGAAAGGTCTGGCGAGTTTCAGAGAGCTGACCTTGGCCTTTACGCGCAAGCGCAGTTGTATCCTGTGGGCGCTGCAGACACCTGAGCGGAAACGATCACTTGGACAACCAAGCAGGCATTAACCCACCAGTTCGCCTCGCTCTGAATTGCAAACCTCCAAAATGGATCTAAAATATACTTTTTCGCTTTTAGTTTCAACCTTCTGCGTCACTTCTTACGATCATCTGTTTGACAGGAAGCACCGACTATCAATGAAACTGATTTTATTATTGAGTGAAAGATGCAGCAACACAACACATGTGACATATTATGGACTGCCATACTGGCTTTAAATACTAAGTCACCCTACGAACAAATGATTGAGCGAGGATCACACCCCAGTTATAGCTAATAAAAAGTTAGCTCTTCCGTGTTTACAGTGGCTGCCGACATAATACGCTGTTTTTGTGATTTAAGTGATCGGTAGAGTACATGATTGTAATATACCAGACCCCTAGACTCTATGGCCTAGAACTTAGCTATTTTATGCATGGTATTTACCTAACCGATGCCGTCTACTTGATGGACATACCGCAGAAACCGGCTGTAGCGAAAAATAAAATTTTCAAATGCAACCGTCGATAGTCATCATCCTGCGAGATACATACCTGATAGCTGCTGCGACGAAAATGAAAACTTTCACAGACCATCCTGACTACACTTTAGTGTTAAAAGCTGGAAGATCTAAAACTGAGATGTGTGAGAAACTGTAACATGCTGATAAGCGAAGACGAATAAAGTGCTTATAAAAACACAAGGGAAAATAAGTTACGGTTTAACGTTGAGCCTACGATGGGGCCGTTAGGGACATAAAAAAGCGATCTCATTGGTACCGTGCTAATACTTGCCTTAAGCGATTTAAGAAACTACGGTAAATCCAATTAATTCAGAATGAGCTGACGGCAATTGGAATGCGAGTACAGTGTGCCATCACGCCCGGTTTTTGTTCGCTAAGGCACTGTAATTGAAAAATTAACTGCCAGCAATTTTACAGTTATTTACAGGCTGTTTCACATACGACGCATGAAATATCTTCGCCACTGTGTGGGAAACAATATACTCGCGGGTAGGTTTCGACCACCGCATGACACTGCGGTCAATTGCTCGGAAAGTGTGACAAGTGGCGTATCCATTAACGGTATGAGTTGTGCCTCGTTTACTGTGCGATCGAGTCTATAAATTAATTTTCCCTTTGTTGTTATACCTAATTTCCGTTTGTTGTGGTACTATTGATGTACGACGATCACTGACGTTTACAAAATATCTATTTTGGAAGTTTAACGCTGCAGTGTTTGCGCTCTAGAAAGAAACGTAAGTGGCCGTATGAGTTACATATGTATGTCATTTTCTCAACTAAAAAAGGAGGCAACTGAATTTTCAATTTTTTATTGGGTGTTTTATGTCCTTCTCAAAGTAACGTTTGTTAAAAATTATCAGTGAAAAGTAAATATATTATCTCACATTTGAAAAAACGACAAAATTTTAATAATTATTAACAGTTTTAAGAAAGATAACATCACAGGTTTTGATTTAGTTTGGAACAAATACAAATTCGTATAAATACAAATCTAATCATGGTTTTCAGATCAAGACATACCAACGATCTTTGTACGATTGGGACAAATTAATTTATTACATGCATTAACACTTTTGACATGCTTCTATTTCGTGATCTTCTGTAGTCATAGCAGCTACCCACAGACCATCTCTGTGTCATTCCCAAAGCTGATGGCTGACTTTCCACCAGAGGAATCCCAAGGAAGTATTTTAATCTGAAGGACTGACTTCTTGGCAACATTCTCTTCTTTCTGATCTTCGGTGAGCCAGAGGTTTCATCAACGACAGAGACAGGTCAATAAGAAGATCTCGACTTTGAACAGCAGTGTAGCTTTGGTTCCTGCGTAAATGCCAAGTGCATTAAGGGCGCTGTAGTTCAGTAAATCATAAAAAAAATAAGGCCTTCTTGAATTTCTGGATATGTCATACAGCATGTACATCTTACCATCTAGATGCACATCGTTTTTCACACGATTGTAGTACATTATTATTTCTGGTTTCTCCTGAGCTCCTGTAACGACATCAATATTTGCCAAAAGAAAATCCCTGGGCGCTTCTCTTTCGTCCTTCCGTACCGTACCAACCATGATCGTTGTATTTTCAAACAGCTGCTTGGCAACATGGAGTGAAGGGGACCAATTATCCACTGTTACTCTGATGTCTCTGTCGAACTAAGAAAAAAAACCGTTTCAAAAATACTTAACGTAAAAGGTCGCGCAGTTACAATGGCAGATCGCCAACTTTGAAGAGCTCTTGTCACACAACCACTTGCGACTGCAGGATCGCCCAACTATCCGTATCAAAGTAGAGAGAGGCTCGAAGGGCTGTCGCTACTCGACATCCATATTTCTTTTTTTTTTTAATTTCGACAAGTGGATTACATATCTAATCTACACGACCAATGCAGGGGCATCATCAAGAAAATATTTACCTTCGATGTCGAAAGAAAAGTCATTTGTCACCGCATTCACCTAATCGAATCTTTTACTGAACAAGCCACTTAATGATACAAAACACTTGCGACTTGTCAAATGTGGCCTTAGGGAAGGAGGGGGGTCAGTACTGTAAGTGGCTATTGCAGTCCGTATAGATGACGAAACGCTCTTTTTCCTGATGAAGTATGGCTGTTTTACCGTGTTACGTTACCCTAATCAGTTTCACAAAGTGCTTCTACGTGATGTGATGACACGAGTTTGGTGAACACAGGTATCTTAATATAGCGCAATTATTTTTTATGCGAAGAACTGCCAACTAACTATAACAGCTAACGTCATTTCACAAGCAAGAGCGCACATTGCCAGTTCGTCTGTGAGGTATAACGCGCGGTTCACACTGGTGCAATACGATACGCGCAACGACCTATAAGCTACCTGCATTGTCGGAGCGCGTGGGAACGTAGAAGAAGAGACTGAACTGGTTCACACTGGGAGCACAGGGAGACAACACTATATCGTATGATACACCGGAAGGAAAATTTCAAGTCGTCTGATGTGCATAAAAACATTGTTTTATGTAGATTAAGCACGGCTACAGTCGTCTGAGTAGTTAGTATCTCAGTTAAACTTTTACTTTTCACGTAAAAAATTAAAAACCAATGGTCGTGTAAAACCGTTCTCTCAACGACATAGTTACTCCCTTACACAGTAATGTCTCCATTCCGGGAGAATTGCTCAACCAGTTCATCGGGTGTCCACATACGGAAGTGACTATCGAACACAGTTTTCCCGAGAGATGGAAACGATAGCTTGTAACGACATTGTCTCTTGCAAAACGGGGAAGTCCTCAAAATGAGGGTCATCCAACGTTGCTAATGCTAGTCGGCGCTGCTCACATTCAACGGTTATATCGAAAGATCAGTAATATCACAAACCCGCCGCTAGGTCTTATACATCAGTGTTTTGTCGAAATGCCTTTAGTCCCCTGCGTTATGAAACCTGAATCTAAGTGCTGTTGAAAAAGTATGTATGTTTTACGTAGACATCTGTTGTAATTATGGCGATAAATGGGCGCGTAAAACGCTCGATGTAATGCCCTCGGGCCGGTAAATGCATCCACATGTTCCGTTAAATTGACACCACCTGGCGGCGCTCTTCATAATAAAGCTTACGTCACTCCGGAATCCAACACTATGTGCAAAGATCACATACTTCAAATGGTTCAAATGGCTCTGAGCACTATGGGACTCAACTGCTGTGGTCATCAGTCCCCTAGAACTTAGAACTACTTAAACCTAACTAACCTAAGGACATCACACACATCCATGCCCGAGGCAGGATTCGAACCTGCGACCGTAGCAGTCGCACGGTTCCGGACTGCGCGCCTAGAGCCGCGAGACCACCGCGGGCGGCACATACTTCCTAATACGTAATTGACGGAGTCTGAGGAAATAATTTTCTCTCGGCGTATTTGATTGCAATATAATTCACGTATGCACTGCCGGTTGCTGGCGTCTACAGGACAGTGTCATATAGCGATTATTACTACTTTTCAGTTTCAATGCGCTGCTGTGCTCAAAGGTATACTTTCAGAAATTTTACCCTAAATTCTATGAGAATGTTGTATACCGACAAGTATCTTTTGTTAGAGAAAAAAAATCAATCTTCCTGTGTGACACTCGGGGGTTGACGTATCTCTCGATTCGTCCATTTCGTTCCCTCGTAAGCAGAATTTTTTGTACGTTTCTACCGTGACTTTCCCCATTTTAAATCTTAAGATAATATTATTTTACATGTGGCGGTAATTTGTAATATCACGTTATCTCTTTACACCTATATCGTCCAACGAGTATGCATCTCTCGTACGTTAGATTCTATTACTGCCAGAAAGACACAGATGCTTTCGGGTGACGTTCTGATAAATGCATGCTATCGTGTTATTAATGTGTATGATACAACTCTCACTTTTTTTCAGAAGAAAAGTGTACCAACACTATATGGAAAACTGTACACAATTCTATTTGTCAATTTTATGTTTGCAGAAACCATCATTAAAAGCAGCTAGCTTTGATGGTACTTCAAGCACATCTGCTCTCTGTGTTAATGATATCACCATGAACTGCGCCATTCCTGGTGGTAGAGGGCGAAGCTTTGACAACGCTAGCCATTCGTACTGGCGAAACGTCGAAAAAGTTAAGAAACGTCGATCGAAGAACCCGGGACAGAAGCCGACAAGCAATTTGCCAACAAGTGTCCACAAAAGCTTAACAATTTTGAACCGCATTTCAGTCGCAATCGACACACCAATTTACACGGCTGTCACCAATGAATTGTACGCTGTCGTTATTGAAATTCTTTATGCGATCCTTTGAATAATCAAGCTTAGCAAACATGAAGGCGCAACAAAATGTTTCATTCTTTCATGATAATTTACCTTATTTATCAAGCAATCCCCGTAAAACTAACGCGCCACAATACCGCAGCACGCCGCTACAGTAGCCAAAATGAAATGGCGCTGCCCAATGTTTAATTAGGATACAGCACCGTAATTAGTTATGTTCATTAGAAGGTGAGCAACGCTCCAAACAGCCCAAGGTAAGGCGGTAGAAGTGTATCGCAACACTGTACCATCTTCATTATGATACAATTGATAGGTGGCGTAGAGCTTCCCGTGTAGTCAAACTGGTCAGTGACTAAGAAAGAACTGGCTGACCACCTCACTGAGTAGAACAGGGAAACGCAAGGGGAGGTCATTGGTGCTCGTAGACCGATAGAGGCAATAGCGGAAAATGTCAAAATCAGTCATGGATCAGTTTTCAATTTCTTGACAACATTTTGGACATGACAAAGGTTGCTGCCCAATGGGTTCTGCGACTACTCAGGGTCATAAAAAAAAATTGGCTCTAACCACTATGAGACTTAACATCTGATGTCATCAGACCCCTAGACTTAGAATTACTTAAGCCTAACTAACCTAAGGATATCTCACACACCCATGCCCGAGACAGGATTCGAACCTGCGACCGTAGCAGCAGCGAGATTCCGGTCTGAAGCGCCTAGAACCGCTCGGCCACAGCGGCCGGCAGGCCCATTCAAAAAACCAGCCGGGACAGCAGGAGGAAATGTTTCAGCTGTGAATCACCAATACATATAAAACATTCTTTAGCCGCTTAATCACCATAGACGAGTACTGGTTGTATCACCAATACCCCGAGATAATAGAGCAAAGCAAGCAGTGGTGTCCACCAGCAGCGAAAATGCCGAAGACCCAACCATCTTCGGGCAGAGTGAATGACGTCGAGCTTTTTTTTGGGGGGGGGGGGGGGGTTATCATTGACGTAATTCTAACAAATTATGCTCCTAAGGGTAAAACCTCAGTCATTCTACAAGAGGAGCGTTCAATAAGTAACACAGCACTATTTTTTTCTGAAACCAGGTTGGTTTTGTTAAGGAATCCAATACACCATATTATTCCCCGTTCTTTTGGCTACAAATCCTTATTTTTTAATATAATCTCCGTGCATTCCGGCGGCCTTATGCCATCTTAGGCCGGTATTACACTACCATATTTCTTTGATAAAGAAATACGATTGAATATTCGTCAAATTTATTTGATAAAGACCTTTGACGTGGCGCTACAAACGGGTATTACATTGTAGTCATATTTTTCAGCACATTTCAAGATGGTGGACAACAACTTGTTATGCACTGCAGTTGCTAGTACCACAATTGCAATGTACGTGTATTTGGAGGGGGGAAAAACCATACTTGGCTGAAACTATAAGTATTACGTCGAGATAGCAAAAGCGTTCAGCAAAATTTGTTACGAGAGCTGCTAGTGGCGGACGCCAGATCTTTTATATAAATTACTTACGAATGGATGAGAGTGTATTTCAGTGTTTGCTCAGTAAAGTGGCTTCTCATATTACAAAACCGAATATTCTCTTGAGAAATGCTACATGTGCAGAAGACAGGCAAACTGTGACACTGAGATTTCTTGATACAGGAGAGAGCTACTTTAATCTACAACACAGCACTGGAATATAAAGTTGCACATTAGCCAAAATAATTCCAGAAGCGTGTAAAGCGATTTATAAGGCACTGAAGGCAGAATATGTGAAGATAAATAAATATTTAGTACACTATATGGGGAATGAACTATTTTTGTTTTTGAATAATTTAATTAATGGCATTAGTGTTCCAACAACTAAAAATTAATAAACAGTACGAAACAGATGAAGCGCTTTTTAACTTGTGGCATCCAGAGATTAAAAATAAAGTAGAACGGAAAGTTAAGAAAATTTTTTGTTTTAGAGAGTAACGACTTCCTCTATTCCGGCTTGCTGAAAAGTTACCTGGATGTTTCCAGATGTAGCTGTGGATGTGTGTAGCTGTGATTGTGGGCATGAAGTCGTCTGCAGCAAATTCCACTTGCCCATCAACACACAATTTTATTTATATCATGCATTGTGCCCCTTGTTCACCCCTCCCCCGCCCCCCCCCCCCACTCCTCCAGCCCTTGTCGAAGCAAGTTTATCAAAAATAAAATAAAAAAGCATGGAGCGAACACACCAACTTTGAAGCCATGTTTACAAGCAGTACAGAGACGTCAAATAGCTGTAGCGACGCCAGCGCTCCAAGCGGTTACATTCACATTGCGGTGAACAGAAGACGAACGACTTTTATGATCAAATTTACGACGAGGCCCTAGATTTGATCACATTTATTTGACGACAGGCGAGATTTGACAACGTTCCCTATTACATCATCAAATTTCTTTGACATGAATATTTGACATATTTACTTTGACAAAGAAGTATGAGAGTGTAATACCGGCCTTACTTGGTGGGCTTGTATGCCCGTATGGTTCCGCTCTATTGGTCGACGACAGAACCAACGTCTTGCTTCATCAATAATCATCTCGTCATCCACGTACTGCTTTCCGTTGAGTGCATCTTTTATTGGGCGAAACAGTTGGAAGTCGAAAGGTGCGAGATCAGGGCTGTGCACAGGATAAGGAAGATCAGTACAATGAAGTTTTGTGATTTCCTCTCAGTTGCGCAGACTTTTGGGAGGCCTTGCGTAGTCATGGAGAAATTGGTTCGCATTTTTGTGAACACGGTTAAGTCGTTTGCTCAATTGCCTGAGGGTACCACTATACAATTCAGAGTTGATCTTTTAGGGAGAACATCAAACAGATGTCCCAGGACACAGATGCCATAACTTTACCGGCTGAGGGCGCGGCTTTGAACCTTTTCGGCGCCGTTCCATGAATTGCTGTTTCGTTTCTGGTTCGAACTGATGAACCCTGTTTCATCGCCTGTGACGATGTTCGACAAAAAATTGTCACTTCCAGCCGTGTGTGTGTGTGTGTGTGTGTGTGTGTGTGTGTGTGTGTGTGTGTGTGAGCAGTTGATTACTTCGGATAAGTGTGTCCATACGTTCCAACATTGCAATCGCAGCTGTGTGGGGCCGACCAGCACGCGAGAGATCGGAGAGGTTAGCGTGACCTTGTTGCGTTGATGACACACCCCTCGCCCAACGACTCGCCGTGCTTTTGTTCACTGCCAGACCTCCATAGACGTTCTTGAAGAGTCTATGAATATCTGCGATGTTCTAATTTTCCGCCAAAACAAAGTCAATGCAGTCTCTGCTTGGGACGCACCTCCGTTACAGACGCCATTTTGGAGGCTACGTATAGCGCTGCCACCTATCGGAACTTCATGAAACTATATAGGGGCTGAAGCGAGAATACTTTTTACCAGAGACTGGCGGAGAAAAAAATGTGTTGCATTACTTATTGATTGCGCCTCCTATACAATCTCCTGACGATGTTGCGGGAGGCAGTCAAGACGGTGCGTCACTTGGAGTTGTCCAATGGGATATTTCGCGAAAATGTCCCAGCCAATCTGCACAGGACACAGCCACACACGATGTTCTTTTCGACTTTCGAATTTTGACTCACACCCTGCATGACACCCTGTGACTTCTACTGCCCCACATGAAGTAACTATTGGGTGGCACACACTTTCAGAGCTAAGGAGAGGCAATTTTCGCGATGGAACGTTTTCTGAACAGCCAATATACAAACTTCTACAATCAAGGAATCCGAGACGTCATCCATCGTTGAGAAAAATATGTCGCATTGATGGACGAATATGTAGATGAGGACTGGAATCACCACTAACTGTCATTGCCGCAGCACCTTCCACCCCCCCCCCCCCCCCCCAAAGCGGCAACTGAAATTTTATGTTTATCCTTTGTAATAGCAAACGTTTTGAAGGTAACTATGGCACGATACGGCCTCCGCTGGGGAAGGAAGCACCGTTAGCTAAGAGACCAAGACCGTGACTGTACGCCGGACTTCCGCCACAGAAACTCATCACGCGCGCTGGGCTTCCACACAAGGCGCTTCCAGGTAGATGGAAAGCGGGGGCTTCTCCGCAGTGCAGCTCACGGATACGTCACCCGGTGGCCTGCTTTCCGAATTCAGGGTGCCTCCACACTAATGGCACGTTCAGTTGTTTATAATTACGATGTTTCAAAAGCGAAAAACTGCGGTGGCTACAGCTCTCCATTATCAAGTAACTGAGTAACAACAACTTAACGCCCACGGATTGTAAGATGGGATTTTATGGCGCGCAAATTACTTTGCTTTCATTCTGTGCTGTATGTTGTAATGACTGACGTTTGTCAGCCTAAAACTTTTTACATCTTTCTTTAAAGTGTGTCTAATAATTTTGCTTAATCAACGCCCGGGGCAATTTCAGTCAAACTTGGTACGTATATGACTTACAAGATAGCTCGACCAGCTGAACTAGAATAAAAAATTAGTTTCAAATAAAGAGATATGTCGGCTCTGCCACCTATCAAGGCCATTTCTCTGCAAATCTCTGAATTTGTGTAAATCGATGTTGGAAAGTTAATTAATCCTAAGTCTAGAGAACGACTGCTAGTTGAAAGCAGTACGATTAGCAGACAATCGCAACCAAAAGATTTACAGTGGCTATAAATGAGGTCTTATTTATCAAAAAGCTAAACATTTGTTCGAAACAGCACTTGTTAACCACACATAAAGTACTTACTGGGACATATTGTCGTAAGTTCTTCCCTTATTACTATTCGATTTGCAAATTTGGGGTTTCAAATAGTGTTTTAAACAGAGCGGATTGCAATAACATCCACACCTGACATAGTCGACATATGCACATGCTACTTTTTTTTTATGTGAATGCAGGCTTTCCCGGTGTATACTGCTCATGAAATCTTCGTTTCCATCAGGGTATCTGCGTCGAAAATCCGCGACGTTTCGATGAGTGTCATTCTCTTCGTCAGAAGATGATGAGAATGACACTCATCGAAACGTCGCGAATTTTCGACGCAGATACCCTGATGGAAACTCGAGAAGATTTCATCATGCTACATTTACTTCACAGTTTTTAAACTTTGGTAACGGATAGGGAAGACGATACGACAATAAAGTAACTTCGGCAACATAGCAACGTTTGAGAATTATCATTAAGTACTGCATGTGTTAACATAATATGTCGTTTCAAGTGAATGCTTGGTTTTTGCTAAATAACACCTGGTTTATGACTCTTCTGAATCTGCTGGTCACACTAGGGCCGTTGATAAAATATCGATATATATAGCGGAGATATACTTTCCATGATATATCGATACCAAAACGGCAATATCGAGTACCGACATTTTATTTTATATTACATTTTTCTTTTTTTACAATTCGCGAGAAGTACTTTAAGTTATTCTTTCGAAACTGGACATAATTTTACTTCCACTATGTGAAGGACTCTTATCACGTCCAGTCTTTCTCTTTGATGGCTGGGTGTTGTGTGATGTCCTTAGGTTAGTTAGGTTTAAGTAGGTCTAAGTTGTAGGGGCCTGATGACCATAGATGTTAAGACCCATAGTGCTCAGAGCCATTTATTTTTCTCTTTGACTGCGTAAAACAATTATATGTGGCACAAAAGAAAACTCAGACAGCATTGGGTTGGGGGAGGGGGGGGGGGGTGGCGAAGTGAATAAAATGTTTCTGATGCGAAAAACAGCGAACCAATTGCGTTAAAAAAAATTAACGCAACTAGCGTGCTATTTCTTCACATCGACATTCTTCAAAAACAGTTTGTGATAATGATGAGCAAAAATCTAAAGGACGAGATTGGTCGTTGTGGTGGGCGGAGACAGTGAGGAGAAATGCTAACGTAATCAGCGCTCAGCGCTACCTATAGAAACTGCAACGTTTAACTTCAACACGCAATTTTGACGCTACAACTGTTAGGTTGCTGGGGCGTTTGCAGAAATGAAAAACTAGTATGTCAACATGAGGTGTTACGGACAAATACGATGGACCCAAGGTCCGAAAAAAAAAGATCTAACAGGCATCTTTTATTGTGTCACTTACATGCAGTTACCATTGTTAGCAAACTGGTTATCGCCAAACTTGAACGTGCATCGTTTTCCTTTCAGTTCTTGCTCTAATGGGGATAGGCAGGCTGCTAACTTGTTGATTTACAGAATATCTAATTAAATACACAGCTCGAAAACCGACAGTATATTTACAATGTGCAGCCGATATTTTTATAGGGAGGTACGTCGATATTCCGCTGATATAACGATACTCGATATATCGAGAGCCAATAACGATATCTTTTTAAAATATCGATATATCAGATTTCCGATATTTTTAAAAATATCAGCAGTCCTAGTCATAACTGCCGTGTTACGCTCTATTGTTTCTTCAGAGATTTGCGTTTCCTTTGTCTTGGATTCATTAGTTTCTAAACATCGATTCTACCCAGATGCAGAGTTTTACAGACAAGACGACCTTGATGGGTGATGGGTGATGGAACAGACATATATCTGTACCGTAACACAATTTTTATTTGATTTCAGCCGTTCGAAGTAGTATACTTCCTTTGTTGGTACGAGGAGGCAATTACCATGAGGATAGGGCAACCCATGCACCTCTCTTTATGTAAGTGTAATCCTGGAACGCCTGGAAAAGTTTCAACAAAACTTAGTACACACATGGCTTACTGTCCAGGGAAAAAATGCTGTGGTAGTGGTGGTTGTAACACTCCTAGCACCTCTATGTGTGAGACTGGAAATGATATGTAGCTCAGTAATACCTAGACTAATTTCGACTAAACTTCATATGTGACATACTGTAAGGGAAAAACAAAACTCTTTGCGCAAGACCCTCTAGCCCCGTTCGGCATGTGGGAGCGAGCTGAAGGTGATGAGGAGTAAAAGTAATCGAAAAGCTACTGTACATATATTTCAATTCTTTCTCTATCACACATAAGATCACAATAAATAAGTAACAGGCCAACGCTGAGTAATCAGACAGAAATATCATAAAATAAACAATAAATCACAAGATACATAAAAAAATTCCCTTATTCGAGAACGAATTCATTTCCGCTCCCTGCAACACACCAATGTTTGTAAGAGCGCTGGATGCCGTCGGCGATGGAATTTGTACAGATCGTCGCAAGAGTACCAGTATCAACAACACCAATGATGTCCGGTATATCTGCTACATGTGTTCCAATCCGAATTCCTTTGAGGAAAAGGAACGAAACGAAATGTGCAGGTGGCAGGTCCGGAGAGTGAAGAGGGTATTAGAAATCAGTTACGTGATTGTTACGCAATACATTGACCAGCCAGAACATTATGACTACGTTGTGATGGCCCCGTGGCTCGGCATGAGCATTTCGGAAACTGCACGACTTGTTCGGTGTTCAAAGAGTGCTGTTGTGAGTGTCTTCAGCACGTGGTGAAACTACGTCCAGACGTCGTGGGGTCGGACGTCGAAGGCTGGGCAGATTGGTAAAACGGGACAGGCTGCGAACTGTAGAATTAACATCAGACTTTAATGCTGGTCGGAGTACAAGTGTGAACACACAGTACACCGAAAACATCTAATGATGACCTTCTGCAGCCGACGACCCATGCATGTATCAATGTTAACACCACATCGGCAACTACGACTGAAATCGTCTCGTACCATCGGCTCTGATGTTGGCGCAGTGGCGCGTTGCGTAGTCGGATTGGATTCCGATACCTTCTTCATCATGCCGATTGGAGTGCGCAAATCCGTCTTCCAGGGGAAAAACTTCTTGACACCTGTACGGCGGAACGGAGATGAGTTGGCGGCAGCTCTATTATTCTTTGGGAACATTCACGTGGGCTCCATGGGATCAGTGGGTCTCGTGTAAAGCACCATGACGACCAAGGAGTATCTTACACTGGTTGCAAACCACGTACACCCCTCCATGGCGAGATTGCTTCCCGATGGCAGTAGCATTTTTCAACAAGATAATGAGCCATGTCACAAGGCCAGGAGTGTGCTGCAGTGGTTCGAGAAACACAATGGCGACTTCCAGTTGATGTGCCGGCCCCCTAACTCGCCAGATGTAAAGCCGATCGAACACATTTGGAATGTGATTGAACGAGGCGTCAGAGCTCTTCGCCCCGCCCCCTCCTCCCCAGAATTAACGAGAATTATGTGACGTATGAGAGATGCGGTGGCAGTTTCCTCCGGCGACTTACCAAGGCCTCACTGCTTCCTTGCCTTGACGCGTCGCCGCTGCTATTCGCGCCGAAAGTGGACATACTGGCTATTACGTAGGTTTTCATAATGTTGTGGTTGATCAGTGTAAGTTTCGCACTAGATAGCTGCGTGATGGCTGGCGTTACCCATGCAACATATTCCACTTTTACAGGGTGTTTCAAAAATGACCGGTATATTTGAAACGGCAATACAAACTAAACGAGCAGCGATAGAAATACACCGTTTGTTGCAATATGTTTGGGACAACAGTACATTTTCAGGCAGACAAACTTTCGAAATTACAGTAGTTACAATTGTCAACAACAGATGGCGCTGCAGTCTGGGAAACTCTATAGTACGATATTTTCCACATATCCACCATGCGTAGCAATAATATGGAGTAGTCTCTGAATGAAATTACCCGAAACCTTTGACAACGTGTCTGGCGGAATGGCTTCACATGCAGATGAGATGTACTGCTTCAGCTGTTCAATTGTTTCTGTATTCTGGCGGTACACCTGGTCTTTCAAGTGTCCCCACAGAAAGAAGTCACAGGGGTTCATGTCTGGCGAATAGGGAGGCCAATCCACGCCGCCTCCTGTATGTTTCGGATAGCCCAAAGCAATCACACGATCATCGAAATATTCATTCAGGAAATTAAAGACGTCGGCCGTGCGATGTGGCCGGGCACCATCTTGCTTAAACCACGAGGTGTTCGCAGTGTCGTCTAAGGCCGTTTGTACCGCCACAAATTCACGAAGAATGTCCAGATAGCGTGATGCAGTAATCGTTTCGGATCTGAAAAATGGGCCAATGATTCCTTTGGAAGAAATGGCGGCCCAGACCAGTACTTTCTGAGGATGCAGGGACGATGGGACTGCAACAAGGGGCTTTTCGGTTCCCCATATGCGCCAGTTCTGTTTATTGACGAAACCGTCCAGGTAAAAATAAGCTTTGTCAGTAAACCAAATGCTGCCCACATGCATATCGCCGTCATCAATCCTGTGCACTATACCGTTAGCGAATGTCTCTCGTGCAGCAATGGTAGCGGCGCTGAGGGGTTGCCGCGTTTGAATTTTGTATGGATAGAGGTGTAAACTCTGGCGCATGAGACGATACGTCGACGTTGGCGTCATTTGGACCGCAGCTGCAACAAGGCGAACGGAAACCCGAGGCCGCTGTTGGATCACCTGCTGCACTAGCTGCGCGTTGCCCTCTGTAGTTGCCGTACGCGGTCGCCCTACCTTTCCAGCACGTTCATCTGTCACGTTCCCAGTCCGTTGAAATTTTTCAAACAGATCCTTTATTCTATCGCTTTTCGGTCCATTGGTTACATTAAACCTCCGTTGAAAACTTCGTCTTGTTGCAACAACACTGCGTTCTAGGCGGTGGAATTCCAACACCAGAAAAATCCTCTGTTCTAAGGAATAAATCATGTTGTCCACAGCACACTTGCACGTTGTGAACAGCACACGCTTACAGCAGAAAGACGACGTACAGAATGGCGCACCCACAGGCTGCGTTGTCTTCTATATCTTTCACATCACTTGCAGCGCCATCTGTTGTTGAAAATTGTAACTACTGTAATTTCGAAAGTTTGTCCGCCTGAAAATGTACTGTTGTCCCAAGCATATTGCAACAAACGGTGTATTTCTATCGCTGCTCGTTTAGTTTTTATTGCCGTTTCAAATATACCGGTCATTTTTGAAACACCCTGTACATTCCAGTAATATTCTGGCCGAACACGCTTGAAGCGCAGCAGCAACCGTTCAAACCTGCGTCCAATAACTAACTCTGCGCTCCTCACAGTCTGACGAGCAGACCCTAATTCCCATTGGATATTGCCGCTGCAGTAGAAAAATGTGACCACATTCTTGATCTTGAGTGTGACACTTCATTGCTCGTGGAGGAAGTAGGTGAAATGTGGAGGAGACTAGGTTTGTAGCGAGTTCCTTGACTTCCAGAAGGTACCCTATACAGTTCCGCACAGTGATCAAGTGAAAAAAAGTAGATTACAGATTATCGCACCAGCTTTCTGACTGGATTCCGAGCAGATATAACTCAACATGTTGTTCTTAACGGGGCGAAATACTTTGAGATTAAGCCAACAACGTTACCTTGCCGTTACTCTTTGAAGTAAGTAAGTAATCTGGTGGACAATGTCGGAAGCACTGTATAGGAGCTCGCCTGTTCTGTTATTACATGTCGAAATGTCGCAATGCCCGAAAATTGTAGCAAATCGTAGCAGGGCCTGCCGAGGATCTGTGCTTGATGCAGACGCTCGGAATTCATCCTAAACTAGAAACAATTATTTAAATAAAAATCAATTTTTAAAATACTTAGTTTTTTATCTGACTAAAAGGTATAAAATAATTTTTCCTAGCTCGATACAGCCAGTCCGCAAAATTTGTGACTGAATTTTTACTAGCTACGAAAGATTTAAAAGGAAATATGTGAAGCGCATACAATACATAACTGATGCAGGCGTAGTTCACATCCTTACAACTGTCTATTACATTCGCCTCAAGTTTTTCGTTTTAATCTTATTTTCATAGCAATTAAAAATTCACAATCAAAAATGTTCAGCATTATCTGTACCGTATGGAGTAAACAATCAGTATAGGATTAGGAGAAATTATTTTTACCTTTTTAAAGCGATCGATTGAAAACTGATTTTTATTTAAATAATTATTTCCTGAATTTAGCTGTGAGTGAAATTATTCAATCCGATTTCAAAAATTTGATGACTGCTGAAGAGGTGTGTGGTAAATTTCAGTTTTATTTCAATTTCTCTCCGCTAGAGTCAGCCAATATATTGCTTCTCCTACATGTAACTCGCGAAAAGACCGCAAAAGAAAAACGAGAGAGACATACGGGCACACCATGAGGCTTACCAGCAATCTTTCGTCCAGCGAATCATTCGCGACTGGGGCAGGAAAGGGGGGAAATGGCAGCATACAAAGTACCCTTCCGCCACACACAAGAAAGTAGGTTAATACCGCTTTGTCATACAGTTCAGAGCTATGTTGAAAGTCTCAAGCTCATTGGGAAGTTAGTTTAAAATCAATGGCAAATTTTGTACCGAACAGACAGACAAAGTGAGCTACTGAAAACGTGTTAACAATGTAACGTAAATGCTTATCAAGTACGTGGGCAGTGTTCGATTACACTAATAAATAACTGGTTATACGAATAATCATAAACTACCTAAGAGTATTGGTCCGATACGACCTAATTATGAACGAGCATAGGAAACAACGAGGACGAAAAGGAGATGTGAGGCTTAAATTAATTGTAAGCATCAAACGGAAATTTAAGTCGTTAATTCATCCACGAAAGAGACCGATTCTTAATCATTGCTCGCCAATTTGGAACCTTTATTAGGTAGGATCAATAAAAGATACAGAGAAGATCCAAAGAAGAGAGGGTAATTTCGTCACGAGTTCATTTCTTCAGAGAGAGACAGACAGAGAAAGATTATATTTTAACTTAGGATTCCGAGAATATACGTCTTAAGAACTACCAGAGAAAATTTTACTTCGTCCCACATAATTTTTCTTGCGATATTACAATGATGGGAAAAATCAAGAGAAATTTGAGCTCAGCTTTACCGCCTGACGTTCCACGCGCGCACCATTCCCGAATGCAACAAGGAATCATCGTTGTACCAGAACCACACCTGCCACCTCTCACCGTATCGCAGCTTGTGAGCGCTAGGTATCATCTTACGTCTACTGTAAAGATACTTTTCATAATAGATAGACCCTATCACATATTACGTCAATCAATTCTTACGTAGTTTCCATCGGTGTCCAAGAACCCAAATAATAGTGAAGGAAACTGTACATTCTAATTCCCTATTTCTCTCACATCAAAGTCAGAGAAAGTCATCCATTTCCTTTCAGCATCTGTTTCACTTGCTCGGCGTTCTCTGTCGATATGCTTCTTTACAATCGAACCGAACTGGCGTATCTCTCAATATTTTCGTTCCGTGCCAAAAATGTTTCGTTCCAGCTACACAACATCTGTTCACAGCTTCTCTTACATTATTTGAATCAACGTTGTGCATACACCACTGTCGCTGGTTTTCGCTAATTGTGAAAGAAAAGATACATGAGGACTATCCGTCGCTTTCATTCACAATAGTTAAATTCGACTGGACGACTTAGTGTATTCCACACCATGTGGAGCCTATCGGCACCTCTCTCCAAGTGCGCACAGATATTTATGATACACATTGGCATTTAAAAATATGGCCATTCACTGAAGCTTTTAGACAAAAAAAGTCCTACATTATCTGTTTTGTAAGAGATTCACGCCAGTGGCATCTTTTTACATTTCACGCATGCTTTTCAGCGTCTATTTAAGCTCTCCATAAACAACATTCTTCAGATTTGTTCGTAACTCGTGTTTTTTTCATTCGCATTGCAACGGACGGTCGGTAGGAAATGACAGTGAAAGAGCCAAACCAGTACTGTGAAAAAACAGATCAGCATGCTATTCGTGAGTCACGGCACACGCGCAGTAGGTCACAAGGTCAACTCTCAACTTATTTGTTCATTTAGCTACTGATCAGGTTCTTGGACGGGTCTGATGTTGCCCCCCGTTTCTTCCCGTGTTGCCTCAGTCTCCCCATGTTTCTGCGTACCTTCCGCTGTAATCATCATTAATATATTCTAAAATCGGGCCACTGTAAATTGCCTTATTATTTTTTGAAGACTGGAAGAGTCTTACATCACGCAACAACCTAAATTCTCTTCCAGTACGCTTCTGTACCATTCATTTTTTCATCGCACTATCACACAGCGCTAACTCCAGCTACACGTAATGAAAAGAAAATTGAACATATCTTCAGAAAACAAAGAAAATAGGCACTCTACGACATTTATGAGATACACTTGGTAACATCGGTTTCTAGGGATTAGGCATTGGTCGAACAAAGGGACCTTACAGACTGGTGCTCTTTGATTTTCCTCATACTTAGAGGATTTGAAGGTCTGGACATCAGCTTCCTAAAACTATACGAAGCGTTCCTAAAAAAAAAAATGTTTGAAGATTTTCGAACGCTGTTTACTACAAAACATTTTAACTGTCGCAAAATTTAGTATTTAAGGAAATGTGTAAACATAGTAATCTCTTAATGTTGTTGTTGTTGTCTTCAGTCCTGAGACTGGTTTGATGCAGCTCTCCATGCTACTCTATCCTGTGCAAGCTGCTTCATCTCCCAGTACCTACTGCAACCTACATCCTTCTGAATCTGCTTAGTGTAGTCATCTCTCGGTCTCCCTCTACGATTTTTACCCTCCACGCTGCCCTCCAATGCTAAATTTGTGATCCCTTGATGCCTCAAAACATGTCCTACCAACCGATCCCTTCTTCTAGTCAAGTTGTGCCACAAACTTCTCTTCTCCCCAATCCTATTCAATACATCCTCATTAGTTACGTGATCTATCCACCTTATCTTCAGTATTCTTCTGTAGCACCACATTTCGAAAGCTTCTATTCTCTTCTTGTCCAAACTATTTATCGTCCATGTTTCACTTCCATACATGGCTACACTCCAAACAAATACTTTCAGAAACGACTTCCTGATACATAAATCTATATTCGATGTTAACAAATTTCTCTTCTTCAGAAACGCTTTCCTTGCCATTGCCAGTCTACATTTTATATCCTCTCTACTTCGACCATCATCAGTTATTTTACTTCCTAAATAGCAAAACTCCTTTACTACTTTAAGTGTCTCATTTCCTAATCTAATTCCCTCAGCATCACCCGATTTAATTTGACTACATTCCATTATCCTCGTTTTGCTTTTGTTAATGTTCATCTTATATCCTCCTTTCAAGACACTGTCCATTCCGTTCAACTGCTCTTCCAAGTCCTTTGCCGTCTCTGACAGAATTACAATGTCATCGGCGAACCTCAAAAGTTTTTACTTCGTCCCCATGAATTTTAATACCTACTCCAAATTTTTCTTTTGTTTCCTTTACTGCTTGCTCAATATACAGATTGAATAACATCGGGGAGAGGCTACAACCCTGTCTCACTCCTTTCCCAACCACTGCTTCCCTTTCATGCCCCTCGACTCTTATGACTGCCATCTGGTTTCTGTACAAATTATAAATAGCCTTTCGCTCCCTGTATTTTACCCCTGCCACCTTTAGAACTTTAAAAAGACTATTCCAGTCAACATTGTCAAAAGCTTTCTCTAAGTCTACAAATGCTAGAAACGTAGGTTTGCCTTTTCTTAATCTTCCTTCTAAGATAAGTCGTAAGGTCAGTATTGCCTCAAGTGTTCCAACATTTCGACGGAATCCAAACTGATCTTCCCCGAGGTCTGCATCTACCAGTTTTTCCATTCGTCTGTAAAGAATTCGCGTTAGTATTTTGCAGCCGTGGCTTATTAAACTGATAGTTCGGTAATTTTCACATCTGTCAGCACCTGCTTTCTTTGGGATTGGAATTATTATATTCTTCTTGAAGTCTGAGGGTATTTCGCCTGTCTCATACATCTTGCTCACCAGCTGGTAGAGTTTTGTCATGACTGGCTCTCCCAAGGCCGTCAGTAGTTCTAATGGAATGTTGTCTACTCCAGGGGCCTTGTTTCGACTCAGGTCTTTCAGTGCATTTGTCCTGTCAAACTCTTCACGCAGTATCGTATCTCCCACTTCGTCTTCATCTACATCCTCTTCTATTTCCATAATGTTGTCCTCAAGTACATCGCCCTTGTATAAACCTTCTATATACTCCTTCCACCTTTCTGCCTTCCCTTCTTTGCTTAGAACTGTACTGCCATCTGAGCTCTTGATATTCATACACGTGGTTCTCTTCTCTCCAAAGGTCTCTTTAATTTTCCTGTAGGCAGTATCTATCTTACCCCTAGTGAGATAAGCTTCTACATCCTTACATTTGTCCTCTAGCCATCCCTGTTTAGCCATTTTGCACTTCCTGTCGATCTCATTTTTGAGACGTTTGTATTCCTTTTTGCCTGCTTCATTTACTGCATTTTATATTTTCTCCTTTCATCAATTAAATTCAATATTTCTTCTGTTACCCAAGGATTTCTAGCAGCCCTCGTCTTTGTACCTACTTTATCCTCTGCTGCCTTCACTACTACATCCCTCAGAGCTACCCATTCTTCTTCTACTGTATTTCTTTCCCCTATTCCTGTCAATTGTTCCCTTATGCTCTCTCTGAAACTCTGTACAACCTCTGGTTCTTTCAGTTTATCCAGGTCCCATCTCCTTAATTTCCCACATTTTTGCAGTTTCTTCAGTTTTAATCTACAGGTCATAACCAATAGATTGTGGTCAGAGTCCACATCTGCCCCTGGAAATGTCTTACAATACAAAATTAATTACAATACAAAATTAATTATTCATAGTAGAGTCGATCAGGATGTAAATATATATAACAGTAATTCTAGGCGTGACAATAAAAATTTATATGAAATGTCACACTCACGGAAGCTCATAAATACGCTGATCATATGACAGTTATCAATGTACTGATAGTTTTCTGGGAAACTGCAGCTTGTCAACACTTGCATCACATTCTCTGACGCGGCCAAAACGTTATGACCACTGCCCGCACACTGCGTAGCGGGAACGTATTAAATGAACAAAACCAGCGCATAGGCTGCTTAAAGTAGTTGAGGTAAAGCTTCAAGTACAGTAAAGAGATAAAATAGCAACAAGGATGAAAAACATGTTTGCTAATGTATCGAGAACTATCTGTCACGAAATCTCGAAACCATTTTTCTGTTTCTCGCTGTTTCTCACTGTTGCCCTTGCCTGAGGAAAATGTCAACTGATATATACTCGAAAATCTTACTTTGAAAAGTAAAAGGCTACGTTGGAATTGTATACATCAATCCCACGCATAACACTACTTTAGGGACCCAGAAGATCAATGTAGACTAATGACAGTTACCACAAGAGCGTGTAGCTAATCATTCTTCCTGAATGGAAAAGGGAGGAACTGTAAACCATAATGAAATAAAAAGTGAGACCATATCGGTAGGCATGTGACAGCATGCGTAACTAATGTTCTAAAACGCAGCGCTTAAAAATGGTAGGGTCAAGTGTTTTGGACAGACCCTTGGCTAGGGACCATTTGTACACATAACAGAATGATCGTCTTAGTGTCACTATGTTACAGTACAGGGACAAATTATAAAACTACACACTTCCTCCTACTTAGACAAATGGAGCAAATAGGATGGTTCTTTCTGCATTTGATGTGGTCTATGGTGATGGGACTCATGGAGGCACCATTACTTCAAGGGCGTCTCCTCGGAAAATTCCACACAAAAGGGTTTCTTTACTATATTTTCGTCGTCGCCAGCGGATCAAAACCCAACCGAGGATTCTACGGCGGCTATGCACAGCAAATGGCTGAAATTTTAACGATATAAGATCCCAGTCTCGAACAAATATCAAGATTTTCTTGATATCTTCACCCGTTTTCAAAATACAGAAATTTAAAGTTACCCTACTTGTACACGTAAACTCTGGTGTGAGGCGAAAACATAGTTTATAATGTGACGTAGCACCCCATGTTGTTAAATTGCAGCACACGCAGAAAATTTTGCACTTAAAAATCTGTTCTGACGTGTAAATTCAGTTTTGCTTTATTTCAGTTTCACGTAAGTAAACTATCTGAATTTTAATGGCTAATACGTCTCTTTTCAAATAAGTTACATGCCCTGCTGCACCAGGGAGACGAAGAGAACCAGCGGGATTTTTTTTCCTATTGGGGCATAAAAAAGCGAATATGCTCCTGTTTATTTAAAAGCCTGACCGAAAAGTGGGATAGCAGCTGCCTCATTATTCCGTCCTCAGCACCTTTAAAAATTTTCTGGAAAACTTTGGCCTGTGAACATCTTCGCGCTTTTTATTCAGAGAGAGAAGAAGACGGCGACAGTGCCAGTGGAGAAGAAACGGAAAAGTAATACACTGGAAGACAGTAGGCAGTGGTTGTGTTACAAAAAGAGCGAAGGAGACAATGGCAGTGTGAGAGAAACAGATGGACACAGAGACAACTGAACATAGTTGACAGTGACAGAACAGTGCTATATATTTAAAAAAAAAAAAAAAAGTGACAGAACAGTGCTATAAAAAAAAAAGAGTGAAGGAGACAGTGCTGGAGACCAAAATTTTTGGAGAATTTTTTAAAGGTGCTGAGGAAGTTAGAATCAGGCAGCTGGTACCATACGTTTCAGTCAGTCTCTTAAATTAATAGAACATTTTTTTTTTTGCTCCGGTAGGTTTTGCTAGTAGAGTATTGAATGAAATTTGTGACTGAGTTGATGATTTTTTTTTGGTAGGGAGGAAGCAGCATCATATTCTGGATGAGGGTTCATGAAAGGATATAGAAGTAACCTCAAGGCTGCCCCCAGGGAAGTGTGTTGGGACCCTTACTGTTCTTATTGTACATTAGTAGTAACCAAGCTAAGATTAACAGGATGGTCTAATTGTGATCACCTGGAAATGGACAGATCGCAGGTTAGAATTCCTGTCGGAGTCGAAATTTTCAGTCTTCAATCCAGCCTTGACCACTCAACAACGTCGCCAGGAACGACAGGTGGTTCAGATTCCACATCACATTAAAGTGGAGCCCCCCCCCCCCCCCCCCCCCTCTGGTTGTGTAACTGCAATAGGTTAGCGACAACCAACTCACCAATTGAAAGATGCACCGGGCCATTGAGCCACAAGTAATTATCATCATAATAAAATGAAATTATTGGGGGACTTCTTTATACGTCTGCAAATGTCAAAATTGTTCATTTCACATATCGAAAAAATGTATCATCTTGTAACTCTAATATGAATGGGTCATGACTTATACAAATAAGTGAGTGTAATAATTTGTGGTGATATGGAATGGAATTATCACAGAGGCTTACTTGTAGGAAAATGAGATGGCAGATCGGTTCATTGTTTGGATACTGGCAGCAGCTTCTGTGTGGTTACATATTTAGTGATTTGTATGTTTCCCATTACAGTGCAGTATACAGTTTGCTTTGTAGGATCTCAAAAGTCTTATCACTTCCCTAAGTAATTTCACTGTTAGCTTCACACATCCACAAAAGCAACACATGGCATGCAGAAACAAAGCATACAAGAACAAATCACAATTATGTTACAGACCACAACTATCAAATCCAGCTAACTGGTCACATACAGCTGAGATTGCTGACTGATATGACAACTGTACAAAGCATACCTGATGTGAACAAACTCATACTCTGATTAGCTGTTGCTATGATAGCAGTCTTGTAAACAACTAGCCGTGTCACTTTGTTGTTCTGATCCCGGTTTAGCAGTGACAATTACAGATTTGTGTCAATAGTCTGAATGCTATCAAAAGTAAGTGAAGCTATAATGTAATTTATGACAAAATGTAGCAGTCAACTAGAAAATGGATATGGCTTCAAAGTAGGCTTTTGTTTTGTCAAAAGCTTTTGATACTGTGTCCTGTGAGATATTATCAAATAAAAGTGCAGTTTTACAGAAAATGCTGTTAGGTTAGTAAGTAGTAGAATTCAGCAAGAAGTGGCACTGAGTACCTCACAGGGGCACGTGGGCATTTAGTCAAGGTTAAGTATTGGGTTAATTCTTATTCATTATTGGTATTAACAACTTGTCATACAACATAACATGACCATCTACTTTCGGTTATTTATTTTGTGACGATATAGCTGCCTGCATACCATTGGAAACAATAGGGACATTGATATGTGAAATATACTTGCCATTCTTAAAGTTGAAGCTTGGTGTATTGCAAACAAAATAAAGCACAGGACCTACATACTACACGGAATCGCAACAAGCAGTTGGAACAGGAACTGTGTTCTGCTAATTTCTTCAGAATAACAATTTCTTAAAAACTGTCTTGGGACAATTATGTAGAAAAAGTGGTATGTAAAACTAGTAAAGTATTTTTACCATAAGGAGACTACATCTCTGTGTTAACATTTCACTGCTGAAAGTCATCTATCAGAGCTTAGTACATAATCACATATCATATGGCACCATTCTATGTGACCAAAGAGAGAAAGCAACCAATGTATTTAAAGGCAATGAGGAAAATATGCAACAAGTCCCACCTCCACCCACAGTCCACTGTAGACCTAGCTTCAGAAAACTACAGATTATGACTTTGCTTTCATTACATATACAGTACGTGATTCACATTGTGGAAAACTACTTGAGATGGCAGCACTATCAAATGTGCCATAACTGCCGTATTATGAACAAATATTTCCTGGCATCATTCCATTATAGCTATACCAAAAACAGTAGTGCTTTGTGAAAAAGTAAAACAAGTATACCCATCTCTTCAATGTTATGTAAGCGTTTCAGAAAGCAAACGGATCAGAAAAAAGAAATAAAAATATTATATTAGAGCTGAATCCTTAACAAGCAGATTAATTCAAAATTACAGTCAAGAAAATTATGTGGTTGTAACACATATATCGTTAATCTCATGGGCATCTGCAGAAACTTTCTCAGGGAAGAGGTGGGAGAGCAAGTCCCTTCTCTTGCATCCCCTTGCAGACACCTACTATGGACTTGCAGAATTAGGGTGTGAACCATCAGTGAACACCTACTATGGACTTGCAGAATTAGGGTGTGAACCATCAGTGAACAATCACATGTTGTTGTTGTGGTTTTCAGTTTGCTGCAGCTTTCCACGCTACCCTATCCTGTGCAAGCTTCTTCATCTCTGAATAACTACTGCAAGCTTCATACTTCTGAATCTGCTGACTATACTCATCTCTTTGTCTCCCTCTACCCCTCCTCCCCCCCCCCCCCTCCCCAGTACTAAACTGGTGATCCCTTGATGTCTCAGAATGTGTTTTATCAATCTATCCCTTCTCCTAGTCATATTATGCTGCAAATTTCTTTTCTTCCCAGTTCTATTCAGTACTTTCGCATTAGTTATGTCCTCTACCCATCTAATCTTCAGCATTCTTCTGTAGCACCACATTTCAAAGGCATCTATTCCCTTTTTGTTTGGATAGTTTATTGACAATGTTTCACTTCCCTACATGGTTACACTCCATACAAATACTTTCAGAAAAGACTTCCTGACACTTAAATCTATATTCGATGTTGACAAATTTCTCTTCTTCAGAAATCCTTTTCTTGCTATTGCCAGTCCACATTTTATATCCTCCTACTTTGGCCATCATTAGTCATTATGCTGCCCAAATAGCAAAACTCATCTACACCTACTACTTTAAGTGTCTCATCATCCAATCTAATTCCCTCAGCATCACTTGATTTAATTAAACTACATTCCATTAACTTTGTTTTACGTTCATTTTATATACACCTTTCAAGACAGTGTCCATCCAGTTAAATTGCTCTTCCGCCTTCTCTATTGTCTCTGACAGAATTACAGCAAACTCAATCCTTTTTATGTTTTCTTACTGGACTTTTATTCCTATACTCCAAATTTTTCTTTGGATTTCTTTACAACTTCTTCAGTGCACAGATCGAATAACTTTGGGGATAGGCAACAATCCTGTGTCAGTCTATTCTCAACCACTGCTTTCCTTTTGTACCCTTCAACTCATCATTGCCATCTGGTTTCTGTACAAGTTGTTAACAGTCACACAATTATTTGCAATGTTTTGTGTGTGTGTGTGTGTGTGTGTGTGTGTGTGTGTGTGTGTGTGTGTGTGTCTGCATCCGGGGGGTATACGTACCAGAAAGGACTTGTATCCAAGCGCACACGTGGAAAACAGTGGTGGCGGGTACGAAGAAGAACAGCAGCATCGCCGCGATCGCGATGAGAGCGAGAAGGGCTGCGGCGGCGACGAGGACGGCGGCGGCTCGAAAGGCTCCGCTGGGGGCGGCGCGCAGGTCGTCGAGGCCACCCTCGCACCGTTCCGGTCCGCCCCCGGGAGGAAACATGCAGCGTGCGAACAGCCCGAAGCGGCCTGTCGTCTCTGCCTCCATCGTGTCGCCCACCCATTCGGGGGTCACCAGCGACACCACCACGATAATCGCGTAGCAGATGCTGAAGATACCCCACAGCACGCCGATGGCCTTTGAGTTACGCACATAGTTGGTCGCATACATGTGCGACGACTCCACGTACTCAACCTTGGAACCCATTGAGAACTTTCGAGAATTTGCGGTCGGTGATGTTCGTGTCTCGACCACCGGTTACAAAGCACGCACAGTGAAGTTTGCAGACACTTCAAATAGTACTGTTGACTGTATTTTGGGTGTTACTCAGAAATTATGTTTGTATGCTACCAGGTCTAAGTCATTATTGGTGTGCGTCTAAGCGTTTTCCTCAACACGGGTGAAAACAAAGGATAGTCCGCCGCTTAGGAAATGTTACACACTCCTAGAACCGTACCGCGAATTTAAACCGCCATCAACTGCACACCCTCACTGCCACTCCCACACACTGCCTTCTCTTCCGTACTCGACTGAACTGCCGCTGCCCTCGTCTGGTCTGACAGGTAACCGTAGATGCCGATGTAGATTAGCGCCGCGCCTCATAGATGGCGACACGGTACGGACCCCGTCCAGTACAGCAAAGTGTACCAATATGACAAAATTTACCAGTACATTTCGCGAAAATATAACATAATATATCGCCCCACACAACTTTTATTGACTTAAAAGAAAAAAAAATGAGGAAATACAAAACAGAAAAGTAAGTTTTTTTAATTTAGGGAATGTGCTTTTACTACTATCTCACTGCTGGAAGATAGAATTCTGCTTGTCAGTGATTTGGATGTCGACTCTTCTCTCGCAAGAGCCAAGCTGTCAAGCACCTGGGAAAGAGAGAAATGGGTGTGAACGAAATGAGTTTAAGAGATCGAGACAACAATCATTACAAATTCAAGTACTCGCAAACTTTACGGTAATGAGTAGAATGTGAAAAAACATATGGAGGTAAACTATTATACCCCTCCAAGCTCTCAAACAGGTAATTCTATATAGGTTGTTTCATCTTAAATGTACCGGCAAAATTGAGGCTTGAAAGGAAATCCAAACCAGTCAGGAATTCTAACACATTACACTATCACCTCATGTATTCTAAAACCACAATATTTCGCTTATATCTGACTGAAATTTAGTACATTTACTAGAGTATAAAATGAATAAAAAACTATGTACAACATTTGACGCTGTGTATATCGCCCTCAACATAGTTAAGTCGCCTTTTCAGAGAAAGCCTCAATTATATCTGATGCCGTCAGTTGACTGTCCACATTTTATAACGAATTCCAGTTTTTATGAGCAAATGAGAAAATAAATTCAATGTGTGACACAGCAGACCAGCTTTTTCATATATTGCGCAATCTGTCAAGCGAAAAAGGTGATCTGGGAGTACCGATGGACACATGCTGCAAATTAAGTTCTATAAGGAATTAACTGTAACGATGTGTATTTCGTGATATTCCAAACAAGCTAAAACATCAAAATTTTACGACGTAGTTGATTCTGACTCATCATCTGTGATTCAGCAGGTAAACACCATTTACAAAAAATTAAGCAAGGCAATGCAAAACATAAAATATAGACGAGAAAAAACGGCTGTTGGGTGTATGAGATACGTACCTTGTGAAGTGCTACAAAACAGTAATTAATCTGGACCTCATGTTTACCCAATGAAGCCCTATTGCACGACCAGCTTGGTCGGTGTTTATTCAGAACTACTGCATATATTTGAAAGCAATGCTTGAGTTTTATTTCCATAAAACCTTAACCCGTTTTACACCATATTTCTGATGACACAACCCGCGTCTCTTAATTCATATGCCACACTTTAGAACCAGCTATGAATACTTAGGTGAAACGCTTATTTTAAGACATCATCTCTCTGACATTGTAATCACTATAAACAACAAGGTTGATCAGGTGTGGTCTTGTGGTTTTATTACTTGCCCAAAGGGTTTGGGGGAAACAAAGCAAATTCTTCAAGCAGTGTGACAGAAGCGAAACTGAGGTTCCAACTCCTATCAATCGAGTCCACTGCTCTCCATTTTATGGTTCTATACGTAGATGTAAAACAAAACACGAACAGTTCATGATGGGAACAAAACTTCACGGTATACACTTTCTGTGACGAAACTGCTAACTACTGTACAATAGATGTTATATGAGACACCTTCAGCTGTCAAAAGGGCAATATGTGAAGCCATAAACTGTACTGGAATCTTACTGAAAGACCTCATACAAACCCGAAAAAATTCTGGTCATATGTACAGGATGTCAGTGACATCAAAGTGTGTGTCCGGATATTCATGTGCAAGACAGGAATTGAAATTGGGGATAGCATAGCAAAAGCAGAGATGCTTTAGTCTGCATTCAAATGTTCCTTTACGTAGGAGGATCCAGGAGAACTGCCCACGTCAATTCTTGCCCCACTGCAAAGGTGAGTGGTATAGATATTAAAATTAGTGGCACTGAGAAACAGCAAAAATAGCTAAAGTAAAACAAAATCTCAGAGCCCAAAGGAGCCGTATCACATTCTAGATATAATTTGCAGATGAGTTAACTCCCTTTTAACCAGAATTATTGTAGATTACTTGGCACAGATAAAATCGGAGTGTGGCTGGTGCCAAGTAGTAGTTGCAAGAAAACACAAGTCACACCAATCTACAAGAACAGTAGATGCACATTCCACAAAACTATTGTTCTGTATCAGTGACATCCATCTGTTGCAAAATCTGAGCTCTAATGTAATGAGGTATGTCCAACAAAATTACTTCCCCCTCGACAATCAGTGTTGATTCTG
Organism: Schistocerca gregaria; assembly: GCF_023897955.1. Classification (NCBI taxonomy): domain Eukaryota; kingdom Metazoa; phylum Arthropoda; class Insecta; order Orthoptera; family Acrididae; genus Schistocerca; species Schistocerca gregaria. The sequence goes on along the minus strand of NC_064924.1, from coordinate 289,966,691 downwards.
CATGCATCAGTCCAGTACCGGTAAAACATTTTTCTAGTGTGACATCCAGAAAATCATGTAACAAGGCAATCAGGTAAGTATAATATTTCTTGACTTTTTAAAAAAACAGTCAGTAGAACACCAACCTTGCACAACAAAAGTACTATCATATGGTGTATCAAATAAATTATTGACTTGCCTAAGGATTTCTTTCTAGAGAGTATGGTAGCACATAGCGTGTTCTCTTGGATGGTCATTCATTGACAAATGTACGTGTGACTTCAGGAGTGCCGCAGGATGTTACATGTTAATGAACTGATAGACATATTATTGGTAATCTCAAACATTTTGCAGATGATGCAGTTATTTTTACTGAAGCAAAATGGAAAAAAAATAGTCACATTTAGAAGGGATTTCCAAGTGATGCAGAGCTTGGCAATTTGCTTTAAATTTTCAGAAATATGCAATTGTGCAAATAAAATGCAGAAAAGTAGAATATAATAAATAAAATATCAACGAGTCTCAACAGGAATGATAGAATAGACTCAGTTATAAAGCAGGTGGTAGACTTCAATTCCTTAGTAGGATACTGGGAAAATGCAGTCTACAGAGGAGGTTGCTTTCAAAACTCATGTGAATATTACCATAGTAGTGGGAATCATACCAAATAGGACTAAGGGCAGTATGAATGTTGACATGTGAGATGGTCCATGGTGGTCTGTCATGAAAATACTGAGAAAAATGAAGTGGCAGAGAGCCTGTTTACAAAGGTCCAAGAACCATAATTAAGTATGGAAACTAGGAATATGCTACAACTCCCTACTATCACTCCTGTAAGGACCACATATATAACATTCCATTAACCACAACACTTACAGAGGCACTTCAGCAGTCATTCTGCATACACTCCACATGTGGAGTGGAACAGAAATAAACCCTAAATGTGGCACAAGGGAAAGTACCCTCTGACCATCTACTTCACATTGATTAGGAGAGTATGAATGTAGAACACACAAAATGATGATTGTGACTGTGTGTTATTAAAACATGAAGTGTATGCAGAGAGGGCTGTTAAGATATACTGTGGCCTGAAATTGTATAATTAATGGGGAATAAATGTAAAACTAATCATCACAATCAACAACTGCACACCCATTTCTTCCTCAGATGACAAAATTTTAGTTCCAGGATGTGAACTACAAAGATAAACGCCTCTTAAGTCAGAAAAGAAATCTGAAAAGTAGAAGGCTGCTCTTAACATCACCCCAGCCTTCACTACTGCCTGCCAGACCAATAACAACTCATGATCACAAGAACCATTCTCAAAAGTAGTGTTCTTCATCTAAGACACTCTCCCCTCCTGAATCGCCTGATGGTTTCACTTCTTACCATAAACTTGCTTTTAATCATGTTGCTTCGGCGAAGGACATACTTTCCCTCACATGTAATGTCAACTCGAAATAACACTTTATAGCCCACTTCCAAAACCTTTCTAGCTGCAAACCTGACATTGATCCATGCCTTGAAGAGCTCCGACCATGATTCCAGCTACCACTACTGCAGAATCATTATAGAACTTCTTACCCCACCCAAAACACACACCTCCATCTGTTACCTTCTTCCTAAGATGCAGAAATGCAATCATGCTGGCCGTCCCATAGTTCCTGGCTTCAAAGCACCCACTGAATGTATAACTGCCATAGTTGATGAACACCTGCAACCTATATTAAAGACACCAACCATTTCGTTGATTGTCTTAAATATGTAACATCCCACTCCCACCGCACACCTTGCTTTTTACCACTGATGCCATCTCCTCCCATTCCAACATCCCCCATATACATGGTCTCTCCTGCTGAACATCTCCTCAGTCAGCACCCACCCAATTCCAAACCTATGACATACTCCTGCTCACCTTGATCAACTTTATACTTACCCACACCTACTTAACCTTTGAGGACAGATATAAAAAAGATAAGGGGCACAGCCAAGGGAACCAGATGGCTCCTTGCTATGCCATCTTTTTCATGGGTCATTTTGAGGGCACTTTCCTGGTATCTATAAGCCTTCAGCTGCTGGTTTGGTTCAGATACACTGATGACATCTTTACCATATTGACTCATGGTGATGCTGACCTGTTAAAATTCTTGGAATCTCTAAATACAGTCTCCCAAATAAAGTTTACATGGTGCTACGTTGAATCCATGCCACTTACCTTGACATTACCTCATCCTCACTGGAGGTCAGCTACACACTTCTGTTTGCATTAAACCTATTAACTAACAGTACTTACATTTTGCCAAATGCCATCCTCTCCATGCGAAACGTTCCCTTCCATACATCCTTGGCATTCAAGGCAAATGTATTTGTTCAGATGCAGACACTTTACAGCAATATACCACCATTCCCACTTTAGCCTTTACTTGATGTAATTACCCCACCAGATTTCCCAGGTCATCTCATCCAATCCTGGTACTGCTGATTCCTTAAAAAAAACACCATAGGACTACACTTCTTGTCACACGGCATGCTGGTCTCGAATGTGTTTATCACCCAATTTGACAACGCTATTACTTTCTGAAATGAGGTCCATTCTGTCTAAAATACTGCCCACCACACTTAGAACAGCTCTTTGCCACCCTCCAAATATTAGTAAGATCTTTGTCAGACCCCAAGCTCATTCTGCACTCATCTCTCTACCCTATGGCTCTAGCCTCTGAGACTGTCTCAGCTGTAAGACTTGCCCTATGCACCCTCCTACTACTACCTATACCAGCCCTATATCTGGAAAAGACATGTACCATCAAATGGAGAGCCACCTGTGAAACAACACATCATATACCATCTGTTATGTAAGCACTGTTCAGCTTGTTACATCAGCATGACTAGTGCCATGTTATCAATTAGAATGAATGGGTGTAGGCAGAGGGTGTATAATGGCAATACATAATATGCTGTTGCAGAGCATGCTCTACACCATGACAGTCATGACCTTGGTGTCTGCTTCATCACATGTACCGCCTGGATTCTTCCCTCAGACACCAGTTTCTCAGAACTCTGCAGATTGGAATTGGCGTTACATGTTCTTGGTTCCTGCCACCCACCTGGCCTTAATCTTTGGTATCAGCACTTCTTCAGAGTGATATTCCTTCCTTCACTCCCTTTTAGTTTTCTAAATCTTTCATTTTCTGATCTGTCTATTCTTGCTCACCCCCTCCCACCTCTATCACATACAATGTACTTAGCTTTCTGCTCTTATTAACTCATGCACAATCTTTTCGCAGTAACCTCTGCCACAAACATTACCCTATCTTCCATTTTTAAGCTCTCATGTTTTCAAATCTTGTCTGGTACCTTTGCTCGTTTGCAGCTTTGAGATGGCAGCTGTGTAAATGGCTCACCCAACCACCAAGAAGGTTGTAGCATCATTTAAATCAGTCATACGTTTTGTAAAATCCAATGTAATAAATATTATACAGAATAAAGAATAGCTAAATATACACAGCAACAATTTCTTGGGCAATACTTCTGGCAACACATACAACCAACTCAATTTCTGTCCACTGCTATAACTAATGACAGGTGATAGCAATTAAGAGCATCTTTAATGCTGCTGAAATATTATATCATTTAAACAGATGCTGAGCAAAGAACATTATATAGACATAATCAGTTGAAGTTTGTTGAAGGGTGCTGTTGAGACAATGCTTCAGATGCAGAAATAGCTTTATTTTTCAAATACCTGTTGTTATCTTCTGAATAATTTCTCCAGTTCTATTAACAAATTCAGTATTAAAGCTTCATGGCTATTATACCCAGTGTGTTTCAAGGGCTTGCCCCCCCCCCCCCCCTTCCTCTTTTTTAGGGAACACACTGGAGTGTTACATGCTTAGGAATGTGACATTTAAAAATTCTTTCAGTCTTGAAATAACTTATGTAATTATGTGTGATCATATAATACTGTATACTTTTAAAACAACTATCTGGAATACATACTGTTTATTGAAGTGTTGTTATACAGATTCAAATCCAATTTATGGCAAACAGAGAAGCAATCATTTTATGTTGACAAAAATGTAATACTTTGTTACTACATTAGCAGTTTCTACATTTTGTTTCCATTTACTGCCAGCAATTTAAAAATACTGTCAAAATACTGAAATATTCTGTCTTTGAGAGTGATAGTCTGGTGCTTTACTTGTATACCAACATTAAGACATACCCTGAATGCTCAAATTTATTTCACATCCACGAATACTTTACTTGGCACTGGAAGGAGCAGTAGAGGAGGCAGCAGTAGGAGCAGGTGAAGACTAGAATATTCTAAACAGAGTATAGGGAGTGTTGGGTGTATAAGATTAGCACAAGACAGGAAAAAAAAAAAAAAAAAAAAATCGAAGTCAGCATTTTAAAAAAGAAAAGAAAAAAACCCTCATGTTATTTGCTTCATTTTCCTATAGATAATGTCGTTTTTCCAATTTGCTGCCCCTATCCTCACATTATACAGAACTGTACACGCCCACTAAAACTGATTAATCTCAGCAGGTAATGAAATTATTAAGAATAAATGTCCTTCCAATGAAATTATTAAGAATAAATGTCCTTCCTTACAGTCACAACCTAATCATACGTTCTCTGTTAAACAGGAGAAGTGTGCTTTGGAAGTTTATTTTTATGTGTAACATCCAAATAGCTATAAATCCACATCTTGTATAAACCTGACATGTTGACATAAACTTTCTTAGACTGCTTTGTAGCAGTGCTACTTTCTCAGGTGCTGACTACATACCTCATTTTATCACCTTGTAATACAGTACCTAAGAGACCAATTTCTGCATTTATGACCTAAAACCACACACAAGGTGTCCATAATTAAAGTTCTAGTTTCAAAGCACTATAGAAAGACAACCACTGCTGAGAATGATGTCAAATTTGAGCAGCGTATTATTGACACAGGGGGAAACATCATAGAAAAAAGAAAAAAAAAATGCCGATAATTTGCGAAATACATGGTGCTGTTAAGTGTCTGAATATGCACACTAACAGACACGATACACAGCTGTTCCTCAGTTTACAAGGAGATGCCCAACATGACTGTCTCCATGAAAGATCGTGCACTGCTGGTAAAGCTATTTTACAGCAGCCCTGAAGATGTTTCAGACACTTATGTCTACAAAATACGGCGTTAGTCCAATGCCACAGTTTCATCATCCAAAATTTACTAGTAAATTCAAGGTCAGGAGTTAGGTTCACCTCTTGTCCCAAAAAGTACCCATCACACACTTTATGCGCAGGTGCACTGTACTGTGTCTGCCTAGACGGGCCTCATGATGCTATGTTCATTTCCAGTATAGCACACGTGGCTGACGCATCGCGGTCGCGAAGTGGGGCCGAGGCAGTTTCAGGTAAGTTTTTACAGTCACGATAATTTATGGAATAAAATTATAAACTGCCGACCAGTTGCAATGGATAAAGAAATTCTTTACCTAGGTTTCGACAAATATAAGTGTGTCTACTTCAGAAGGTAACCAAAGGACAATAAACATCATAGCTTACGTTAGAAAACTATGAAACTTTTAAGCCAAGAATAAATTTTAACACAAATTAGAGAACTCTTGCATTACAGAAGTATGATAACGTTTTCATAATTCTGTAATGCAAGAGTTCTCTAATTTGTGTTAAAATATATTCTTGGCTTAAAAGTTTCATACTTTTATAATGTAAGCTATGATGTTCATTGTCCTTCTGAAGAAGACAAATTTATATTTGTCGAAACCTAGGTAAAGAATTTCTTTATCCAATTCAACTGGTCGGCTGTTTATAATTTTATTACGTGAAACCGTTGCTGTTGTGCAGCTATGTTTAAAATATTGATAATTTATGAGTTTGTAGTTTTAGCTTGACAATGTCCACTATGGACAAACAGTAGTTACTTTTATTCTGAAGAAGGTTGGGTTATCCCAACTGAAACATAGGTAAATCTAGGTAAAATTACCAAATATGCAACAACCAGTCGCAAAATCATGTTTTATTTATTTTGCGACTGGTTGCTGCAAATCTGGGAATTTTATGGCTTACTGTCACTGCACGACTTGGGAACCACGTGGAGCCCACCATTCATAAATCTAGGTCAACTTTGCAACTGAGGCTTTTGGTTTTTAAAATTAAAATCAATATTTATACAGTTGCTGACAGGGCTGCCAAATGTTGAAAATATTTATTACTAATTACATTGATCATGAAGTAACATTAACTACTAAAAATGAAGTTGAATTTTGATGAGTTGTAAAACTGGACATGGTATATTCAGTACATAAAAGAATGAAGCAAGGATGTTAGTTAGCTACATGTGACTGAGTTGATACATTGCTCAATTTCATTTTAATTGTGTACTGATCTTTTGAGGTCAGTTAATGGAAGCTTTTTATAAGACAAATTCATAACTAAATACTGTAAATCACACATGAATACAACATTAATACTATCATTAGAAAATAAAATACCAGCAATGATTATAATGAAAGAAAGACTAAGCTGACCAGGATCTAGATCTCATAGTGCAGGGTTCTTAAAACATTACTTCTTCACAATGTAAAATCAAAAATATTGTTAAAGGATACCGAAACGAGAAGTATGTTACAGAAAATGATAATACAGTATATAAACAGATAAAAGGAGGAAGGAAGGTTGTGTAGAGAATGAAGAAACCAGGAGTGAGGAGACAAGGAGGAGGGTGAGGTGGATGGTAACAACAAAATTATAGCTATTGCCACATCCCCGTATTCATGTCCCTTAGCAATCTCGATAACTCCATTTTAGATATTGCACACAGATACAACGATTAAAGATTCATTCTGACTGATAGATAATTTGTTAATGACTGACTGATAGATAACTTGTTAATGATCACTCCAAAGTTACACTATGTGATCAAAAGTATCTGGATACCTGGCTGGAAATGACTTACAAGTTCGTGGTGTCCTCCATCAGTAATACTGGAATTCAATACAGTGTTAGCCCACCCTTAACCTTGATGACAGCTTCCACTCCCACAGGCACACATTCAGTCGGGTACTGGAAGGTTTCTTGGGGAGTGGCAGCCCATTCTTCATGAAGTGCTGCACTTAGGAGAGGTACTGATGTCGGTCGGTGAGACCTGGCACAAAGTCGGCATTCCAAAACATCCCACAGGTGATCTATAGGATTCAGGTTAGGACTCTGTGCAGGCCAGTCCATTAAAGGGATGTTATTGTCGTGTATCCCCTCCGCAACAGGAAGTACATTATGAACAGGTGCTCAATCGTGTTGGAAGATGAAATCACAATCCCCAAATTGCTCTTCAACAGTTGGAAGCAAGAATGTGCTTAAAACATTAATGTTGGTCTGTTCTGTGATAGTGCCATGCAAAACAACAAGGGGTGCAAGAACCCTCCATGAAAAACATGACCACACCATAACACCCTCACCTTCAAATTTTACGGTTGGCACTAAACACGCTGGCAGATGACGTTCACCAGGCATTCACCATACCCACATCCTGCCATTGAATCACCATACTGTGTACCATGATTTGACACTCCACACGTTTTTCCACTGTTCAGTTGTCCAATTTTTACGCTCCTTACACCAAGCGAGGTGTTGTTTGGCATTTAACGGCGTGATGTGTGGCTTATGAGCAGCCTCTGGACCACAAAATCCAAGTAGTCTCATCTCCCGCCTAACTGTCATAGGACTTGCAATGGATCCTGATGCAGTCTGGAATTCCTGAGTGATGGTCTGGGTAGATGTCTGCCTATTACACATTATGACCCACTTCAACTGTCGGCAGTCTCTGTCAGTCAACAGACGAGGTCGGCCAGTACGCTTTTATGCTGTATGTGTCCCTTCACATTTCCACTTCACTATCAAATCGGAAACAGTGGACCTAGGAATATTTGGGAGTGTGGAAATCTCGCATACAGACATATGACACAAGTGACACCCAATCACCTGACCGCATTCAAAGTCCGCGAGTTCTGCGGAGCGCCCCATTCTGCTCTCTCATGATGTCTGACGTCTAATGAGGTTGCTGACATGGAGCACCTGGCGGCACAATGCACCTAATATGATAAACATATGTTTTTGGAGGTGTCAGATACATTTGATCACATAGTGTATGTATTAATTTTTTTTAACTAATACATTGGAAACATTTTTTAAAAAATATGGAACATGTTAGACTGTCATTGTAATTAAGTGCCTGGGTTTTGTCAGGCTTTAGAAATCAGCTACTGCTTCTAAAATATTCTTATGCAATGGGCTAAAATTTGATTATGAGATAGATTTCAGAAATGGTGTACTTGTTGTTGTTTTGGTCTTCAGCCCAGACACCGGTTTGATGCAGCTCTCCATGCTACCCTATCCTGTGAAAGCTTATCCATACATACTGCAACCTACATCCTTCTGAATCTGCTTAACATATTCATTTCTTGGTCTCCCTCTACGCTTTTTACCCTCCACGCTGCCCTCCAATACTAAATTGGTGATCCCTTGATGCCTCAGAATATGTCCTACAAACCGATCCCTTCTTCTAGTTACGTTGCACCACAAACGTCTCTTCTTCCCAATCCTATTCAATACCTCCTCATTAGTTATGTGATCTACCCATCTAATCTTCAGCATTCTTCTGTAGCACCACATTTTGAAAGCCTCTATTCTCTTCCTGCCTAAACAGTTTATCGCCCATGTTTCACTTCCATACATGGGTACACTCTGTACAAATACTTTCAGAAACAACTTCCTAACACTTAAATCTACAGTTGATGTTAACAAATTTCTCTTCTTCAGAAACGTTTTCCTTGCCATTGCCAGTCTAAATTTTATATCCTCTTCACTTCGACGTTCATCAGTTATTTTGCTCCCGAAATAGCAAAACTCATCTACTACTTTGGGAAAGTGTCTCATTTCCTAATCTAATTCCCTCAGCATCACCTGATTTACTTCGACTACATTCCATTATCCTCATCTTACATCCTCCTTTCATGACACTGTCCATTCTGTTCAACTGCTCTTGCAGGTCGTTTGATCTCTCTGCCAGAATTACAATGTCATTGGCAAACGTAAAAGTTTTAATTTCTTCTCCAAGGATTTTAATTCCTACTCCAAATTTTTCTTATGTTTTTTCTATTGCTTGCTCTATATAAAGATTTAATAATGACAGAGATAGGTTACAACCCTGTCTCACCCGCTTCCCAACCACTGTTTCACTTTGATGTCCCTTGAGTCATATAACTGCCATCTGATTTCTGAGCAAATTTCGTTCCCTGTATTTGACCCCTGCCACGTTCAGAATTTAAAATAGAATATTCCAGTCAACATTGTCAAAAGCTTTCTCTAAATATGCAAATGCTAGAAATGTAGTTTTGCCTTTCCTTGATCTACCTTCTAAGATAAGTCGTGGGATCAGTATTGCCTCACGTGTTCCAACATTTCTACAGAATCCAAACTGATCTTCCCTGAGGTCTGCTTCTACCAGTTTTCCATTCGTCTGTAAAGAAGAAGAAGAAAGTATTTTGCAACAGTGACTTATTAAACTGATAGTAAGATAATTTTCACACCTGTCAATACCTGCTTTCTTTGGGATTGGAATTATAGTCTTCTCGAAGTCTGAGGGTATTTTGCCTGTCTCATACATCTTGCTCACCAGATGGTAGAGTTTTGTCGGGGTGGCTCTTGCAAGGGTATCAGTAGTTCCAATGAAATGTTGTCTATTCCTGGGAGGGTTGTTTCGGCTCAGGTCTTTTGAGTGCTCTGTCAAACTGTATTCTACGTCGTCTTCCATTTCCAGACTACTGCTCTGCATACATCGCCCTTGTATAGACCCTATATGTACTCCTTCCACATTTCTGCTTTCCCTTCATTGCTTAGAGCTGGTTTTCCATCTGAGCTCTTGATACTGATACAAGTGATTCTCTTTTCTCCAGAGGTCTCTTTTAATTTTCATGTATGCAGTATCTATCTTACCCCTAGTGATATATGCCTCTTAATCCTTACAATTGTCCTCTAGCCAACCGTGCTTGGCCATTTTACACTTCCTGTCAATTTCATTTTTGAGATGTTTGTAATCCTTTCTGCCTACTTCATTTTTATATTTTCTCCTTTCATCAATTAAATTCAATCTCTCTTCTGTTACCCAAGGATTTCCACTAGGCCTCTTCTATTTCATCTCTCAAAGCTACCCATTATTCTTCTACTGTATTTCTTTCCCCTGTTCTCATTAATCGTTCCCTAATGCTCTCTCTGAATATCTCTACAGCCTCTGATTCTTTCAGTTTATCCAGGTCCCATCCCCTTAAATTCCCACCTTTTTGCAGTTTCTTCCGTTTTAGTCTACCAATAAATTGTGGTCAGAGTCCACATCTGCCCCTGGAAATGTCTTACGATATAAAACTCGGTTCCCAAATCTCTGTCTTACCATTATATAATGTATCTGAAACCTTCCAGTATCTTCAGGCCCCTTCCATGTATACAACCTTCTTTCATGATTTTTGAACCAAGTGTTAGCTATGATTAAATTATGCCCTGTGCAGAATTCTACCAGGCAGCTTCCTCTTTCATTCCTTATCCCCATTCCATATTCACCTACTACTTTTCCTTCTCTTCCTTTTCCTACTATCGAATTCCAGTACCCCACGACTATTAAATTAACGTTTTCCTTCCTTCACTATCTGAATAACTACTTCTATCTCATCATCATACATTTCTTCAATCTCTTTGTCATCTGCAGAGCTATTTGGCACATAAACTTGTACTACTCTGGTAGGCATGGACTTCATGTCTATCTTGACTACAATAATGTGTTCGCTACATTGTCCATAGTAGCTCACCCGCACTCCTATTTTTTTATTCATTGTTAAACCTACTTCTGCATTACCCCCATTTGATTTGGTATTTATTGCCCTGTATTCATCTGACCAGAAGTCTTGTTCCTCCTTCCACTGAACTTCACTGATATCCACTATATCTAACTTTATCCTAGCCATTCCCCTTTTTAAATTTTCTAACCTACCTGCTCTATTAAAGATCTGACATTCCACGCTCCGATCTGTAGAATGGCAATTTTCTTTCCTCCTGATAATGACAATGTCCTGAGTAGTCCCCGCCTGGAGATCCAAAAGGTCGAACTATTTTACCTCTGGAATACTTTGCCCAAGAGGACGCCATCATCATTTAAGCATACAGTAAAGCTGCATGCCCTTTCAGCCATTTGCATTACCAGTACAGCAAGGCCATTTTGGTTAATGTTACAAGACCATATCAGTCAATCATCCAGACTGTTGCCCCTGCAACTACTGGAAAAGGCTGCTGCCCTCTTCAGGAAGCACACATTTGTCTGGCCTCTCAACAGACACCCCTCTGTTGTGGTTGCACCTACGGAACGGCTATCTGTATCGCTGGGACACGAAGCCTCCCCACCAATGGCAAGGTCCAGGGTTCATGGGAGGATGGTGTACTTAAGAATAGGTTAGAAAGTCCCATAAATGGTGTTACTGTTATGTCTAGATGTGGTGGCCTACTCTACCTCAAGAGCATATATCATGTCATTTAACATTCCGTGCTGTATAAAAGCTTCCCCTTGCCTTGTCTATGCATTACACTCTGCCATCATAAGGATGCATACTATTCATGAATGTATTCTAATAACATTCTTTTAGATAATCACCATCACCACCACCTTTCACTCTCTTTGCATCCAGCATAGAACTAACTCCATCCACTTACATTTCATTTAACTACAGGTCCTGTGCTCACCACCATTTCATTTTGACGAATAACATAATTATGTCTTCCACTCCAGTCTGATCCTTGATCCATTCTCCTGTCTCTTGCACTAATTCCACAGTTGAATCTCCCCAGAATGCAAGGAGCAGTTTTCTTTCTTTCTTACTTTCTTTGGATATTAATTAATTAATTAATTTTTTTGCATTGTGAATTCATGCTTCACTGCTGTAAGGCAAAAGCAATACTATACTAACTGTAAATTTTCAGTCTTCAGCTTCTCCCTGGGTATTTCATGTCGAAATAGTTCATGGATGAACTGCTGGATGTCATTATCCAACAGGCACAATTTTCATCAAATGACCACGTTGCCATCATCTGGTGTGATGATGAACTGACTGACTGGGAACCAGCACCATTCTCTTATCTCCCCCTCTCCCTCCAATTGACCAGTCCATCAGACTCCTGCCAACATAGTGTTCCATCCTATGTTCATACCTAGATACATATTCTGGCAGCACCTATGCTGTTACTTCACCCACATTTTGGAAAGATGTTTGATGTGCAGTAATATCTACACTGCATATTTTTGTATTACAAAGTATCAATTCGAATTCCATCAAACATTGCGTGTTACTTTCTGAAGGATTGAAATCGAGACTGCAATGAGCTTCTGTAAGCCAATCGTAGCTCATGTTAAGCGCTCTCGTCAGCCGATGACAGCTGATATACAGAGCATAGGACACATGATGTAGTCAGCCAATAGCAAACATCACTGTTATGTAGCACAAACACACAAATAGGAAAAGGTAATAGTTTAAATTAGTATACATAGTGTTGCTACAAGAAAAGAAAATCTTTTACGTATAATATTGGTCTCTAAGATTAATAAGCTGCAAGAGAAGCTAAGCTTTCACACATAATGTTGATCTATTTTGCGCGTGTTACACTTTAAGAAATATCACAGTGTTCCCAAAGCCTTTGACATATTTAGCTGTTGGCAGACGCTTGTATGAGCACTGTGTTTTGTTGTTGTATATGGTGCATTTCCTTTGCAACCTAAGTTTTATTTTCGTTTTTTTCCCTCTCGTTCATTTTTTATTGCTGCAATATTATTCTGCAGAAGTGAGATACAGTAATATTATTCCTTAGAGTACTGGTTCTTACCAGCCAAAGGTACAAAAATTTAACTGAAAACTAAAATTAGGAAAAATTCCGGGAATTCTAAAAAAGTCCTGGATTTTTCCACTTTTCTCCTGGATTAAAAAATTCCCGGGTTTTTCCCTGATCTCCCGGGTCGTATACACCCTGGTCATGTGAATACTTTTTAAGTAAAAAATATTAATGTACAACAGTGAAGAGCAGCACTATGATCTGCATTAAATTACTTCTCATTCTATATTACTACCTCACTAGAAATGATAAGCTAATTGGCCCCTTATCTTAATTTGAAGCTGACCTAAGGTTGAATTAAACTGACAAAGAAAGTAATGAAAAGATGCATTTCCGAGCCGATTTGGACAAAGAAGGAGCAGAAAAATTATCTGTGATCTTTTTGGAGGAACCACCCTAGTACGCACCTACTGTGATTTAGGAGAAGTTAGTTTATGGTATGTAGTTATTAATCATTGAGTTGAAATCTGTCCCCACTATTAGAAAAAAAATCTATTACTTATTTTCAAACAACCACTGATTATATCTTCAGATAGCTACAATAACTTTGGTTGTGATAAATGCACTACATTAAGAGAAACAATTTTGAACACAAGATGAGTCATGTAATGCTACAGATTGCATGAAACAGGCAATGATCAACTGTGCCAGCATTGAAGGCACAAGTCAGTGCCAAGAGGAGCATTTTTAATTAGATTTTGAATTGCTTTTATAAATCAGTTCAGGTCAGGATTGTTTCTTCAATAGGGAAGAGCCACTTAACATCTCCAAATGACTACTGCTCTATACTGTTGGATATTCATGTTAAACTAAAGACAATTTAGGGTTAGGGATCAAATGATCTGCTATAAAAATGTTTAGATGCAATTCACAATTAATTTGATTCACTGTCCGTGTTAATTCAGAACCCTTCTTGTTTAATATTTGCAAAAGGTAGAAATGTTCTAATGCAATATTCATCATGAATACTGTTGAATTCTTACATAATATATTCCTTTAAATCTAAACATGACATCTTCAGTGATCATACAAACAGCCAATGCACTGGATGCACATCATTCTGGCGGTCTGAGTTCACACACCCATCCTCCCGACAGCGAACTAGGTTAGTGCAGGCCTGCAACTCACCTCTATGTTGTTGGCGAAGTGTCTTCTTTGAGAAGCGTGGAGTGTTTGGGACAAGCTGGAAATTATTTACCTTAACACCTGTTCGCGAGTCACAAATGTGGTGTGTAGTAGTACAACATTGAAGGATGGAGTGTTAAATGTTTTTCTTTTGAGAACACAGCAAAGCTGGCAGTAGTGAACTGTGGATTCCACCTTGTTTTTTTGGAGTATCTGTCTAACAGAATTGATGTAATTATGTCTATGCTACAGATATGCAAAAGCGGACATTAAGTGTTGAAAGAAGGTTTTTTTAAATGTTGTAGTTGACTAGTGATTTACACTGTTTGTAGGTGAGCATTCCTAACATCATTATAACTGTCTGCCAGATTGTCCATGCACACACCTTCTAAGGTGATGCATAGAGAAGCATTTACTACATTTTGATCCGTTACTAAAGTCTATGTCTCCGAACGTTTTCTTTTCATTGGCAGTGCAAGGTAGTCTGATTGTATTACAAACAGCCAATGCTGAGAACTGTGTAAACTGTTGGGCAGTCAGTATTCCAAAACAAGTACTACTGGGTGCTACAAGTTTTTTGCATCACCGATTGGTGCGGAACATGGTTAGTGTTGTTTGGGTCTGATGCGATGCGGTATCACAAAATGTGGCTGTTCCGTCATTTCCGTGGCACTTGCTGACACTGGCCTGGTTTGCCAAATTTACAGAAAGTTGTGGCTTGTTGTTTTTTCTGTTTTGCTCACTGTGGTAAGGGCCAGCAGTGTTGCTTTACATGGGACTGTAGTTACACACATCTTCCCAATGCGTCTTGTCTGTGAAAAAGACAATCAAATTTTGCTAAATTATTTTGCATCTAACCCCTTCTGGGTGATTTAGTGAAGGTTTTCCCTGTTATCATCACATTAGTTAAGGAGTTAAGCTGTTACATTCCATAATGATTATAGGGATTAAACATTAAGGGTGTGATAGTGGTGATTCTAATTAAAATCGGGGCATTAAGGCGCAGTATGGCAGCGTGATGTTTCACTGCTGGTCAGTATTTTTAGAATCACTGATGCCTTAATCTTACAAAAGTTGCACCAAGGTAATTTAAGTTACTGTGTTACTTTATTTGGTTCAAGATAATTTAAATCACAACTAACGCTATTAAGCAAGAATTCCCTAGCATAACTTTATCTTAAGCTGCATTCAGCCATCACATACTGCTGCATGATTTGTTTGGATTGTGGTTTTCGAGAGTAACAAGTTAAAGTGCAATGCTGTATGATAAGCAGGTGCCACGGGCATTAGTAATTGTGTTGTATGTGTGTGGTTTGTAGGTGTGTGTGTGTGTGTGTGTGTGTGTGTGTGTGTGTGTGTGTGTGTGTGTATTGTGAGCGATTCTTGTCCATGGGGCCAAAGTAATTAAACTCAGATTTTATTTCTGATCAGTTTTATTAATTAATGTTTTATCAAGTAAAACTTATTAATGACGGGATATATTTTAAAGATGGTAATTTCGATCAGGCTGTGAGAGCTTAAAGGAAATGATGTGGCTTTTGTTATTTGAATTCAATTTAACTATCCAAACTACTTTCATACTCTGTGTGGCACTGTTGGATTAGCTACTGTACACTGTGGTTAAAGCCTCTGGAACATTCTAAGTGGACTGTTGCCTTATGTAAGTGGCATTCAAAAAGAAAAATGAGCTGGAGGCATAATTACAGAAACTAATACCTGTATGTTAGAAGTATTGACCCTGGATGTGGAGACACTAGTCCTACTGTGACACAAGGCTGTGAATGTCTGTCTCATAAAATTCCCAGGGCTGCAATGTTAACAGTTCCCTAAGTACAGTTCTTGTCCGAGGTGAATCGCTTGTCCCTCAGAACCTTTTTAAAGGGACCAAAAATGGCATAATCACAGGGAGAGAGGTCCGGACTGTATGGAAGGATGGAGAGTGGCCGAGAACCTCCCATTTGAATTTCTACAAGAGTGCTGCGACTGTGTTGGCCATGTGAAGCTTTTCATTGTTGTGGAGCAGAATGACCCCTTGGGTAAGACTGCCTTTGCTTGGCAAAGGGTGGTCAAGGTTTGCGAGTAACGCTGGGCATTCACTGTTGTCTCATGCTGCAAGAAGTGAATCAGAAGGGGACCATCTTGGTCAAAGAAGAACGTCAGCATAACCTTTCCTGCACTCATGTGGACGACAACGTCAAGCTGTACGTGCAGAACTTGTTCACATTGCAGCCCCGGGAATTTTATGAGATGGACATTCACTGCCTTGTGTCACAGTGGGATAAGTGCCTCAACTGTAATTATGCCTCCAGCTCATTTCTTTTTGAACGCCCCTTATATCTGTCTTAGTTGCAGGTTCAAATCGATGCTTATGACTGGAGAAACCATGGTATACAATGTGTCCCCCTGAGCCAATGGTCCTGCAACCTAAAGGCTGGCAGCCCTGTAGCCAGCCAAGAGTACTTGCATCATGTATGGGGTGTTTTTGTTAATACATGTCATTCAGCTCAGAGTTATCAGTTAATTACCCCACTTCCTACCATGAAAAATCCTGCACACTGGGCTAATACTTGTTAATAGAAAAAATACAAAAAAATATCAAGTTTGCATTCACCTATTGCAGCGACACAGTAAATAGATAACACTGGGCATGCAAATACTGTCACCTATTGCAGTGACACAGTAAAGAGATAACACTGGGCATGCAAATACTGAAGTACAGTGTAGTCACATTATTCCTAACTAATTGGTACTGAATACTGTTCGGTTTGTGGGAATTTGGAATAGTTGGATTTCATGAATAATATCAAGGTATTGACTTGTAAAGGCCTAAATCAAATGCGGGGACATCTGCTAGTGACTTTTGATGACTCACAGCACAGATGCCCTACCTATCCCTCTCCTTCCCACATTCTGAATACATTATTGCAAATTTATTGTTAAGCTTTGTTCCGTGAGTGCTGGGTCACTTTACCGAGTCTCTACGCACTTTTTAATTTACGTTCGTAGTACATCGCATCAAGAAAATTACAATAAAAGATGCGATTTACTGGTCGGCTGAAGTGTGGGATAACACCACTAGGTGTACATTACAAAAAGTGTGGGAAAATCTCTGGCCTACATTGGAATTTGTTGAAACAACTTTTACACCAGTGAAAGACTGTAACCTCCTTCCACTAGTCAAGAAAATTCCTGGCTGTGAAGACAGAAAGCTGTGTTGAGGAACAGACTGCTGTTGATGACAATGGCCATCAGGAATAAGGAGATGAAGATGTCATAACAATGGTACAGGACTCACCAGCTAAGATTGCCTCAGAGGAAAGCAAGGAGAAGGTGAACACTCAAACTGAAGTCATATCAAACACAGACACGGTAAATGCTCTTAGCCTCATCTTATGCTATGTCAAATAGCATGCTTCGTCAACACCAAATGATGTTATGTTCATGCTGCGGATGGCAAAACATTGCATCCTCAAGTCAATTCAGTGCTTTTCGTCAGAAAAAAGGGGCGGCTTGAGAGAGAGAGAGAGAGAGAGAGAGAGAGAGAGAGAGAGAGAGAGAGAGAGAGAGAGGAGCCGACATGTTCTGTACTGTAAGTAACCAGCTTACATTCCAATATGGTATTAGGCATTTCCATCAAGCATGGCTCCATGTATGTCTGTATGTAACTTCTTTGTATAATAATAAATATATGTTTTTTTCAGGACATCTTTTTCATTTCTCCTGTGTTTTAGTTAAAAAATCAGTATTTCTTCTGAACAGCTTTCAGAATTATTCTATAAAATGATTAACAACATTTGTGCACAAGAGCAAATACCTAAAATTCAATGTCTATAATTAGTGTAAGTTCATCATAAAAATGTGTATGTCCAAAAACAAACTGCTAATTTGTCTTTAGAATTTATAAATATAATGCATATATATTTATTGCAAATATCAAATCCTTCACATCGTTCTCAGCTTAATGTAAGTGTGAATTCAAGCAAAATTGTGCTACACAATCTCATGTGCCTATGAAAGCATGAAGATTACGACTGTCAAATGGAAAGATTTGTAATACTGTATGTAGATGTGAACTTGTCATGCTGTACCAATTATTATTTTAATGCTACCTGTAATAATGAACAACGAAGAAGTAAACTCTTCATAGCAAATCCTTCACTCTTCAATGGAGTCTCAATGACAAAACTGTGTCCAGACAACTTGAATCCAGACCCTTGCTTATTGGCACACAGTTTCAACAATTATGAATTTTCAAAATAGGATGCTCTCCACACATGTGGAGACACATTCATTTTAGGGAAAAAATGTCAAAGATTATGGCTTAGCCATTCTCTACAAGAGAATTAGTGCTAGGAATGCTAGAATTTCAAGGGTTGCAAGAGGGCTTCATAAAAGTTTTGACAAAAGGACAGAGGTACTGGTGATTGGAAGCCAGAAGGTGTATCGTGCCTGAATTGCTGTCAGTAAGAGCATGTCCATCGAAACACATGGTTCAAGTTTAGGTCTCAATCTTGCACAAAGTTTCATTGTTAGGAAGTTTCAGTAAGATATTCCTTCAAAGATAGAGCAACTCGATATTCTCCTCAACTATGAGGTCTGTTCTAAAAAGTCCAGATCATTTGTAATTTTGTGCCAATGGTGTGCTGGAGTGAAATGCGGTTGACATCCCTGCACATGCCTGTGTTTAATGTGCAATTACCGCAAGCTATATCATTGTATGTCTGCTATTGTTCAGTGCTGCATTGAGTAGAGCGTTGTGTCGCACAGTTTGTGAATTTCGAAATGGCATCTGCATTAAATTTTGCATGAAACTCAAGAAAACATTTACAGGGACACAACAATGATGCCGGAAGCCTATGGTGATGAATACTTAAGCCGTACTCAAGTGTTACGAATTGTTTACACAGTTTAAAAATGGCCAGATGGACGTTAAAAGATGACACTTGTTCATGACGCCCTTCGGCGTCCACCGATAATACTCATGTCATGAACGTCAATGAAACTGACTGTCCAAGATATTGCAGAAGAATGTAACATTTCAGCTAGATCATGTCATGAAATCCTGACACAGCATCTTGGAATGCACCGTATTGTCTCCATGGCTAATGGGCCAAGACCAGGAAGACCTTCGCCTCGCACTCTATGAAGAGCTTTTGGATCATGCAAATGAGAATGAAATGTTCCTTAACACAATCATAACTGGTGATGAAACTTGGGCCCACAGTTATGATACTGAGACCATGGTTCAACCTTCACAATGGGTCAGGAAAGGTTCTCCAAGATGAACGAAAGCTCGTCAGGTCAGGTTAAACGGCAAAGCCATGCTGATAGTTTTCTTTGACATTTGAAGGATTAGTTCCATCATGAATTCGTGCCACAGGAATAATTGTTAATTGATGGTACTATCGGGACGTGTTGTGACATACTCTCCAGACCTGGCCCTTGGGAACTATTTTTTTTTATTTCCAAAGCTGAAAACCCTGTTCAAAGGACTAAGACTGGCAAAAATAGATGAGATAAAAGAAAATTCACAGATGGCACTTTGCGCGATCCAGCAAGAGGCATACTAAGATTGCTTCTGGAGATGGGAATGGCACTGGGAGTGGTATATCAACTGTGGACATCATTTCGAAGCAGAGCATGCACAATACGTATGAGGTACACGCAGAAAAATTTTGTGGACCAAGTTCCAGGACATTTTGAACAGATATCATACATCAGAAAAGTGTTTTTAATCATTTGTCTGACAGAAAGCACTGGTAAAGCAGATGTATGAGATTTCATGACACTGGTATTTAAATGCCACACACCACTGTTCCACACACAATAAAAAAAATAGCGGGACACAAACAACTAGAACTTTTGTAGTCACCTTGCCTTGTATTCTGTGACTTCTTTCATTACACTAACAAAGCGAGCTATCCAGCAATGGGGCCAACTTGAAATCATCTACATAGTGATTTAGGTTAACATAGCAGGTATCACACCCTGCACATTCACCCTTGTGGGCCCGTGATTGCAACTAATCAACAGAAAAAAAAAATTGGAATTTCATGTGATGCACTAGCTTTAAAAGAAAAGGTTAATGTAGACTGGTTGTGTGGTGTAATGGCTACCATAAGGCTGTCACACGCTGAAGGTTGTGGATTCAAACCTCATCAAGTTCTTTAAATTTTTTTATTTGGAAATCTTTCCAAAGTAATTTTGATCATTATTTTTATTCAATTAATTGGTTAAAATATGATGTTTTACTTCTATTCCTTTGTTACATTTTAATCATACGAATTTTTTCCACTTCTCTTTCTTTTCTTTTATTGTTCTTTTTCTGCTTTGAATTTTTGTGAATATAAATTTAATGATATTTTTCTATTACAATACTTAAATGTTTGAAAAATGCTGATCTATCAGTTAAAAAACAGAGGACAAAATAATATATTTATACTGACTGTGTAATAGTGTCAAACATGTATTTTTCATTACAATATGTACTTTTTTATGGGAATAGCCTAAATTCCTATTGCACTATGGACTAAATAAATGAGATGAAGATTTAAACAAAAGAAGGGATTATAAGCAAAACAAAATTCAAGAAAAATGAGGAACAGAAATAATGACTGCAATAACACGGATAAAAATGCAGGATGATAAAACATAAGAAACTGAATAAAAATTAATTCATAACACTAATTAAAATCACGTGAACAAAAAATTCAAATGGAAAAAGAATGATAAGAAGAAAAATGAGGGCAAATGAAGAAGCTGAATGACAATTAACATGAGGTGATGAAGGAACAAAAACATAAAATTATTCAAACCAATTAATTGAATACAAATAATGATCAATGTAATTTCAATAACAATTTACAAATGAAAAAAATTGAAACACTTGAGAAGAATTGAACCCATGACCTCCATCTCAGTGCCTTACCCTCCCTATCCATTACACCATGCAACCAGTCAATGTGAGCGTACTAAATTAACGGTATTGTACATCATGTGAAATTCTGAATTTTTTTTCATCTACAGCTCACAAATTGGGCCCATGTGGATGAATGGCTGCAGGATGTGATAGCTGGGATATTAACCTACATCACAGTATAGAGGGTTTCAGAAAGTCCATCCCACCACTGAGGACCTCTACCTGTAAGATCAAACAAGTCATGATGACATTGGGAACAATAATGCTGGTATGATCACAGCTATGAAATACATTTTGGAAGAAGGAAAAACTAAATTGCAATATTGCTTTCAAGTGTATGAAAACTCCCCACATTAAGTACTTTGGTAATAACCACACCAATAAGAAATACACCTTAATCTCTGCAACAATTTTATGAACTTTAATTGTTGTACCTCATTACTTTGAGTAATAGAAGCATGGCTTAAATAATTACTATTCAGTACCTCTGTGTTTCGTTCGTTACATAAAGCTTAGTTTACACAAAATCTCCTTACAAACTATCAGTGACCGACTGAGAGGAATGTTCCATAAAGGTTAAGATCACACCAGACATGCGCACCAGCACTTTCAGTCCTGTATCATATAGTGGATATTTTACAACCTTTTTTTACAAACTAGAGTACTATTTAAAACAAAGTCATAATATAAAAATATCTGTTCACCAATTTGTGACCTTAACAAGCTAAAGTATTAATAAACACAAAATTTAACTTAGCCAATTTGCTGAACAATCACAAATGCTATAATAATAAACTGATGAAATAACTGAACTTTACTGCCAATCACCTCCTACAACAGAATAGATATTTCAGTTACTTAAAATCATTTTTTACATGAAAATCGAGCAGCTGTTACACCTAAAAGTGTAATAGAAGCTTTCCATCTACGTGCTTTGTGAAACAAGTTTTGAGCAGTTAATAATACATTTTAACAGAATTCTGAAACACCTGTCATTCAAAACATTTTCTGTCTTTGAACATACCACATTTGTCTTAGATCATCCAACTATCATAGTCCAAACTCATTTTCAGTCTTCTCATATACCATGGTGGGAAAAAAACTGGTTTCTTGGATATGATACATATGTTAAATGACTAAAATAATTGTGTATCAGATAAAAAACTGTGCACAATATATATGTTTTCAATATAAATAAGCAGTTCTTGAATCTAAAATGTGTCAATAGCATGTTAATGTAATGCCTAGCCAATGACACACAATTACGTCCGAAGGATTTGACAATGCAAGCTAAAAGTGACTGAAGAGTTTCATCTAATTTATTTTTGGTCACACAATTAGACTCTACAACATCTAGGTACAATAGAGTGCCAAGTGAATATTGGCCAGGCACAGACAGTAACTGCAGTATCGTCAGTCCCTAATGAGAGGAGCACAACACACATCAAGTTGCTGCAGTGTACTACAACATCTATAATATGACTTTTTTCTGCTTCCAACTTCTATAAATGTTTCTCGGTGGTTTCCACTTACAAGCACTGTAAGCTGTACCTACTCACAATCAATGCACCTACATCTATACTCTGGCATGTGATTAGGAGGCTACTTCTGGCACAACTATCATTTCCTCCCTTTCCTGTTCTTTTGATGAATGTCCTATGGGAAAAATGATTGCTAGTAAAATTCCACACATCTAATTTATCTGATTTTCTCATTGTGATCATTTCATGAGACGAGTAATAGCTCTTGTAATTTCAACAGCAAACCACTTCATGTGTCTCAACACCCTTTGGCATTTCTGTCACTGGTTTGTGTTGAGCATCTCTGTAACACACTTAAACTGAGTAACACACCAGGGATAAAATGTACTGCTCCTTATTGGATCTTGTCTATCTCTTCTATTACTTTCAGCCACTATATTTGCAGATGAATTACATTTCCTTAAGATTCATCCAATGAATCTCAGTCTGGCATCTGCTTTTCCAACTACTTGCTTTATATGACAGCTCCACTACAGGTAGCTCTGCATGGTTACTTTTAGGTATATCACGGTAGGTAGTGTTTCCATTGCTTTGAGCTGACGGCATAGTGTAAAATGCGTAGCGCAATAGCTTGCAAGACAGGTTGGAGAGCCACACATGGACCAAATTCATGTGACTGATTATTAATTGTGGTCTGGTACACTGGCCAGCCTGGGTGTGGTTTTTAGGTGGTTCCCCATGCTTGTACAGACAAGTACTGGCCTATTCCTGAAATTATGGCTCTGAGAATACATTATGAAAACATTTAAAATACAATAACACTCAGAACAAAGTTCACACAATTCACAGACAGATGGCGCATACGACTTTCCACACTTAGGTTACATGACTGATGCCATGAAAGACATCCAGCCATAAAATTAAATAATAAAATAGAATTTGCCAAATCCAGAAAAAAAATCAGGCCTTATTCTAGATGGGACGAACACTAGGAAAAAGAAAGAAGAGTTTCCAGTGATCTGTCACCAACAGTGTTAATCTACAATATTAGTATTTGTAGATTTAGAAAAGGCTTCTGACATTGTTGGCTGGAACACACACTTTAAAATATCGAGGGTTGTAGTGATTAATTACAGAGCAAAGGATCAATTGTAACTTCTAGAGAAATCAGACTGCATTTATGTCATAGGACATGACAGGGAAGCAGTGTTTGAGGCGGGGGAGGGGGGTGGGGAAGAGAGAGAGAGAGAGAGAGAGAGAGAGAGAGAGAGAGAGAGAGAGAGAGAGAGAGAGAGGGGGGGGGGGGAGGGAGGGGGGGGGGGGGACCTATTCTCACTCATTCAAGCTGCATAATAAAGTTCAGGGACGAGAAATAAAAATCTCCTGTTAGCTAGTTACATGTTCTTTTATGAGAAATAATGTGGAATGATTCTGTTTACAGGATATGTATACACGAATAGTGTTAACATTAATGAACACTTCCAGCTTTTAAACAGAAATTCGTCCACGGAATAGAAGGCATTGTCCAAGATAAATGATTTTAGGTTAGAGTTAAAATTTGCGTTGCTACCTGCCAGACATTTTATGTTAATGGGAAAACAATCAAAAATTTTTTTGTTGCTGCATATTGAACGCTCACATGAGCACTGATTTTCTAATTCTGCAAGAGACAGCAATGGACTTACAAGATCAGTTGGATGGAATGTATAAGTACTTCGAAAGAGGTTATAAGATGAACATCAATAAAGCTAACTGAATGTAGTGAACTATTTCTGGTGACACTGAGGGAATTACATTAAGAAATGAGACAGAAAGGAGTAGATGGGTTTTGCTATTTTGGCAGCAAAATGATAGCCAAAGTAGAGAAGACATAAAATACAGACTGGCTATAGCAAGAAAAGCATTTCTGAATAAGGAATTTCTTAACAACCAACAACAACTTAGGTGTTGAGTAGTCTTTTCTGAAGGTACTTATCTGGAGTAAAGCCTTACATGGAACTGAAAAGTGGATGATGAGCAGTTTGGACAAGAAGGGATTAGAAGTTTCTGAAAAGTAGTGCTATACAGAAACCATGGACCTTGCCGTTGGTGGGGAGGCTTGCGTGCCTCAGCGATACAGATGGCCGTACCGTAGGTGCAACCACAACGCAGGGGTATCTGTTGAGAGGCCAGACAAACGTGTGGTTCCTGAAGAGGGGCAGCAGCCTTTTCAGTAGTTGCAGGGGCAACAGTCTGGATGATTGACTGATCTGGCCTTGCAACATTAACCAAAACGGCCTTGCTGTGCTGGTACTGCGAATGGCTGAAAGCAAGGGGAAACTACAGCCGTAATTTTTCCCGAGGACATGCAGCTTTACTGTATGATTAAATGATGATGGCATCCTCTTGGGTAAAATATTCCGGAGGTAAAATAGTCCCCCATTCGGATCTCCGGGCGGGGACTACTCAGGAGGATGTCGTTATCAGGAGAAAGAAAACTGGCGTTCTACGGATCGGAGCGTGGAATGTCAGATCCCTTAATCGGACAGGTAGGTTAGAAAATTAAAAAAGGGAAATGGATAGGTTAAAGTTAGATATAGTGGGAATTAGTGAAGTTCGGTGGCAGGAGGAACAAGACTTCTGATCAGGTGACTACAGGGTTATAAACACAAAATCAAATAGGGGTAATGCAAGAGTAGGTTTAATAATGAATGGGAAAATAGGAATGCGGGTAAGCTACTGCAAACAGCATAGTGAACGCATTATTGTGGCCAAGATAGATACGAAGCCCACACCTACTACAGTAGTACAAGTTTATATGCCAACTAGCTCTGCAGATGATGAAGAAATTGAAGAAATGTACGATGAAATAAAAGAAATTATTCAGATAGTGAAGGGAGACGAAAATTTAATAGTAATGGGTGACTGGAATTCGAGTGTAGGAAAAGGGAGAGAAGGAAACATAGGTGAATATGGATTGGGGCTAAGAAATGAAAGAGGAAGCCGCCTAGTAGAATTTTGCACAGAGCACAACTTAATCATAGCAAACACTTGGTTTAAGAATCATGAAAGAAGGTTGTATACGTGGAAGAACCCTGGACATACTAAAAGGTATCAGATAGATTATATAGTGGTAAGACAGAGATATGGAACCAGGTTTTAAGTTGTAAGACATTTCCAGGGGCAG
The DNA here is from genome assembly GCF_023897955.1 of Schistocerca gregaria. NCBI lineage: Eukaryota > Metazoa > Arthropoda > Insecta > Orthoptera > Acrididae > Schistocerca > Schistocerca gregaria. The sequence goes on along the minus strand of NC_064924.1, from coordinate 289,941,091 downwards.
ATGTGGACTCTGACCACAATCTATTGGTTATGACCTGTAGATTAAAACTGAAGAAACTGCAAAAATGTGAGAAATTAAGAAGATGGGACCTGGATAAACTGAAAGAACCAGAGGTTGTACAGAGTTTCAGAGAGAGCATAAGGGAACAATTGACAGGAACAGGGGAAAGAAATACAGTAGAAGAAGAATGGGTAGCTCTGAGGGATGTAGTAGTGAAGGCAGCAGAGGATAAAGTAGGTACAAAGACGAGGGCTGCTAGAAATCCTTGGGTAACAGAAGAAATATTGAATTTAATTGATGAAAGGAGAAAATATAAAAATGCAGTAAATGAAGCAGGCAAAAAGGAATACAAACGTCTCAAAAATGAGATCGACAGGAAGTGCAAAATGGCTAAACAGGGATGGCTAGAGGACAAATGTAAGGATGTAGAAGCTTATCTCACTAGGCGTAAGATAGATACGGCCTACAAGAAAATTAAAGAGACCTTTGGAGAGAAGAGAACCATGTGTATGAATATCAAGAGCTCAGATGGCAGCCCAGTTCTAAGCAAAGAAGGGAAGGCAGAAAGGTGGAAGGAGTATATAGAAGGTTTATACAAGGGCGATGTACTTGAGGACAATATTATGGAAATAGAAGAGGATGTAGATGAAGACAAAATGGGAGATACGATACTGCGTGAAGAGTTTGACAGAGCACTGAAAGACCTGAGTCGAAACAAGGCCCCCGGAGTAGACAACATTCCATTAGAACTACTGACGGCCTTGGGAGAGCCAGTCATGACAAAACTCTACCAGCTGGTGAGCAAGATGTATGAGACAGGCGAAATACCCTCAGACTTCAAGAAGAATATAATAATTCCAATCCCAAAGAAAGCAGGTGCTGACAGATGTGAAAATTACCGAACTATCAGTTTAATAAGCCACGGCTGCAAAATACTAACGCGAATTCTTTACAGACGAATGGAAAAACTGGTAGATGCAGACCTCGGGGAGGATCAGTTTGGATTCTGTCGAAATGTTGGAACACGTGAGGCAATACTGACCTTACGACTTATCTTAGAAGAAAGATTAAGAAAAGGCAAACCTACGTTTCTAGCATTTGTAGACTTAGAGAAAGCTTTTGACAATGTTGACTGGAATACTCTTTTTCAAATTCTAAAGGTGGCAGGGGTAAAATACAGGGAGCGAAAGGCTATTTATAGTTTGTACAGAAACCAGATGGCAGTAATAAGAGTCGACGGGCATGAAAGGGAAGCAGTGGTTGGGAAAGGAGTGAGACAGGGTTGTAGCCTCTCCCCGATGTTATTCAATCTGTATATTGAGCAAGCAGTAAAGGAAACAAAAAGAAAAATTTGAAGTAGGTATTAAAATTCATGGAGACGAAGTAAAAACTTTGAGGTTCGCCGATGACATTGTAATTCTGTCAGAGACGGCAAAGGACTTGGAAGAGCAGTTGAACGGAATGGACAGTGTCTTGAAAGGAGGATATAAGATGAACATTAACAAAAGCAAAACGAGGATAATGGAATGTAGTCAAATTAAATCGGGTGATGCTGAGGGAATTAGATTAGGAAATGAGACACTTAAAGTAGTAAAGGAGTTTTGCTATTTAGGAAGTAAAATAACTGATGATGGTCGAAGTAGAGAGGATATAAAATGTAGACTGGCAATGGCAAGGAAAGCGTTTCTGAAGAAGAGAAATTTGTTAACATCGAATATAGATTTATGTATCAGGAAGTCGTTTCTGAAAGTATTTGTTTGGAGTGGAGCCATGTATGGAAGTGAAACATGGACGATAACTAGTTTGGACAAGAAGAGAATAGAAGCTTTCGAAATGTGGTGCTACAGAAGAATACTGAAGATAAGGTGGATAGATCACGTAACTAATGAGGAGGTATTGAATAGGATTGGGGAGAAGAGAAGTTTGTGGCACAACTTGACTAGAAGAAGGGATCGGTTGGTAGGACATGTTTTGAGGCATCAAGGGATCACAAATTTAGCATTGGAGGGCAGCGTGGAGGGTAAATATCGTAGAGGGAGACCGAGAGATGAGTACACTAAGCAAATTCAGAAGGATGTAGGTTGCAGTAGGTACTGGGAGATGAAGCAGCTTGCACAGGATAGAGTAGCATGGAGAGCTGCATCAAACCAGTCTCAGGACTGAAGACGACGACAACAACAACAATAGAGAAATGCTGAAGATTAGATGCGTAGATTGATTAATTAATGAGGAGGTACATAATCAAACCACGGAGAATAGAAATTTACGACATAACTTGATTAAAAGAAGGTATAATTAATAGGACACAAGACTATCATCAAAGAAAAAATTGTAGGAGGAGACCCAGGAATGAATACAATAAGCGGGTTCAAATGGCTGTACGTAGCAGAAATTACATACAGATGAAGAAGCTCGTATTAGTATGGAGAGCCGTACCAAACCAGCTTTAGACTGGCAACAGTGTAACTGACCAGCAGTGGGTCACTTCGCTATTTAAGCACATTACTTTATACCTAACTAAATGCAGAGTACACTGACAGTCTCTGCACCAACTGTCGATCCTCCACAGGTCTTCTTGCATTTTGTTATAGTCCTCTGTCAATACAACTTTCCTAGAGTAAACAGAATTTTCTGTTAATAGTGTCACAGAGCCTTCAACACTGTCTACTAGATCATTAATATAAATTGTAAATAGCAGCAGACTGTAACCATCACGTAGGAGACACTCAAAATTATCTATCTTACTTGGTTCCATTAAGGATGATGTGTCGAGTTCTGCCTGCATGGAACTCCTTCCTGTATCTACCACAAATCTGCTCCAATAATCAGTATGCTTGTATTTTGTTCATTAAACGATAAAGCAGGACCATATTAAATGACTTCTGGAAACCAAGCACCACTTCATCAACCTGAGTGCCTTTGTTTATGGTGCTCTGGATCTCGTGGATGAACAAATTAATTGAATTTTGCAAGAGCTGCTCTGTTTGCAGGATCCATGTTGATTATTTTGGTTTTTATAGAGGAGATTTCCATTCTCCAAAAGAATGATATTGCATGAGTGTAATGCAAGTTCAATAATCATATAAGACTGATGTTTGTGACATAGGCCTATAATCATGTCTGTCTGATGCCCTTTTGAAAAGTGGAATGAATGTGCTTTTTCCCAATTGCTAGATATCATTCGCTGCTTTAGTGACTATGTTAAACTACTGCTAGAAGGGGAACAAGTTATTTTGCATAATCTCTGTAGAACCTTACAGGTATCTCACCTGCATCAGTATCACAATGAACAGTTCTCTAAAGGACTTGCTATAACTGCATTTAATGCTCACACAGATAATGACTTCAGAAACAGAATGCTTCCCACGCAACTGCCGATAGTGTGTTGCACCAATTCAGTAGAATTTGCCCTTTTTTTTGCAACCTACTGCAGCAATGAGAAAGAACAAACACATCTCCCCTTCATTTATTTCTATGACCTGTAGCACTGCTTTTACATCACACAACTGTCCTCAGTAAAAACTTCCATCCACAAACAAACAACTAAAAATTTTACCCATACAACAATAACTTGAAATGCATCACAGAGCCAAAATTTACAAAATGCATTTTGTAATTCGTCACTCCATTACACAAAGCATGCAAATTCAGATCAAAACAGTGCTTTTAACACCACACTATAACTATTTTTCCTATTAGGTGTCATTCAATTTTTTAGTCTTGTAGTCAGCTTATCAGCATCATTCAGTCTGATTCAGTGACTGAAGTATTGCAAATGTAAAGTGATGAATTACAGATCTGGATAACACTATTTCACATAGAAAGCATGTGGTTTATTAATGCAATACTGGGTATATGTACACACAAATGCAGAAAAGGGGCACAGTTTTAAAATAATTGCTTAACATTCAAGTTACACTCATTAACAATGCAATTTCTACAATCCATTTATTACATTTGTGATAGCCCATTCAGTCTGTCTGATGAGCACACACAGTAGTGTGTACTTAATTTTTGGCACAATGAATATTGCGCAACTGCAAAACTTCACACCACCACCTGACTATGGGGAAAGACTGCAAAAGCCTTACCAACAATGCCCTACTGATATTGTTCCTTAACCCAACCAGTGGACATAATTTCAAAAAACCATAATTCCAAGGAAATGCTTGTTCTCTTACCTTAGCCTTTTTCTGTTTCGCTGGTCTGCCAACAGAAGTGCACCCTGTTGCCTTACCTTTACTTATTCAATGGTCTGAAGTAGTCCCTATTTTTTTCTTACCTGAACCCTCTTATGAATACTTACTACAGTTGGCACCATGTATTAGCTCTGTTATATATCTGCAATATTTCTGTTTGTCTATAATAATAATAACCTTCCACTATACAGTTAATCAACCCTTTCTTTAGTAATAGCTGATTTATTTGTCATACCGTGTAAGTTTCTCTCTTCCACTCACAAAGTCTCTTCTAAGAACTAACGTTGTTCTTGCCACAAAAAGTCAACATTATCCAGCTGCAATCCTAAAACCTTATAGAATATTCAGTACACCAGGAAAACTTCAAGAATCACGTCACTTAATGTTTTTTGCACTTTCCAATAAAATTAACACAACAAATTACTTAGCCAATGACCACTCTCAATTAGTTACATTTTTTTCTTTCGTTAAATCATGACACTGCAAAAAGAGCTTTCATAAAATCTTTGAGTGTACTGGACCACTTTTATGATAGTACAGTCAAACATCTTTGACAGAGTCATATAGGACAACATTTCATTTTCCTTTTAAGGGGACAAAAATATATTTTTCTTGTTTTATTTCTCTGGTCTTACTGTTCTCCGTTAGCCCATAGTCTACACATATGAGAACTGCAGCCACACAGTTGTGTCTTTACTGACTAAATGACACACTTCCTTACTCCGAAATTAATTTTTAATGCCACTACTTCTCTTTAATACACTATTAAGGCGCAAATCAGTGTACGTATCACAGTATGTTTTGTAGTCCTACATTCTCAATTTATAAGCAGTGTACTTCGTTGTTAAGCTGACATTTATACCATTTCAGAAGCCACTATACCAAGAATTATCCTTTGTTTCAGCTTTTCTACTATTAATTTTAAAGGTTAGAATCTTAATTAATCCATACTGACGATTTATTTGCTCCTCTTTTTTCCCTAAGACTTTTTCTGTGAGTAGTGAGACAAGTCTGTTATCCCATCTTCAGCAATTACTATTAATAATGTGGTGAATTTTGTTTATTTGCTTACCCTCCACCACATATACTTTTGACGAGAAAACATCTTCACATGCCAGTTGAACTTTCATGTGTGACAGAGTGCTATTAGATTTCAGTCATTAATAACAAGACTAATAATGTGTAAACAATGGTTGGACACAACAAATAGAGCATGTCTGTATGTTTTTTTCACGCTTTTCTATTTGCCTACAATGTCTTCATATCAGTCAAAGCGCAGGCTCAAGATTGTTAAGAATTACTTTATTAATTGTGTAGAGTGTAAAACATTACATTTAGCTAGGACATTGATTCAGGTGTCATTGTGAAGAGCTTGTGGAGAACTAACAGGACCTAATGCAAGGCAATAAAATATTCACCAAAATGTAAGTGGAAATTGCTATTAAATTGAAAATCACAAAATAATGAAAGATTTTGTCTCACATGACTCATAATTATAGAAAATGCAAATCAGAGGAAAGATCAAGTCAAAAGGAACCCAGAAAAAAAAGTCAAATGCTATGTGAATGCAAGAAGTAATGCAATGTCAAAACGGAAATGAAAATATGGCGGAAATCAATTATGTACCTAGTCCATCAGGCATACAGTGACCAGCATCAGTCCAAACTTGTGGTTTATCTATTCTGTAAGCATTATACTAATCTGTGAATTCACTGTATTTCTAAGATTAACAATTAAACAATGGGAAGTCCAGGATTGAATAACAATATTATGAGGAGGACAGATGGCTTCTCATCACATAGAGATATGAGGGTTACTGACAGATATGAGGGTTGCTCAGAAAGTAATGCACCACATTTGTTTCTCTTCAACAGTTCTTTATTGAACATAAAAAGAATTACACACACAAAAGAATGGTGTTATATCTACACACCCAATTTTTCCACATAATCTCCATCCCATTCTAAGACCTTCCTCCAGTGCGAAACAAGGGTGTCAATGCCCTGTCGGGAACAACCCTTGTCCTGTTGGCGGAGCCAGTACTTTACAGTTTCAATCACCTCCTCATTGTCCACAAAATTTCTTCCACGGATGGAACAACTGCCAAATCAAAATGCTTCTCTCCTTGTGAGTGACATCAGCAGCTCACTGCAACATGCCAGGTGTGACAGCAGTGGATGGTCTCCCCGACCGCTGCAAATCTTAGAGCTCCATCGAACCGCCTCCTGGTGACCTCACTCTTCATACCCAGTGACTAACTACAAACACTTGTCAGCAGCAGATGCTCCATAGACTTTGCACAAACATTTGTTAATATTCCCCACAGTTTCTTTCTCTGCAATGAGAAATTCAATGATGGCACATCGTTTGTAATGTACAATACTACAGAAGCCATTTTGAAACTGTCCTGAACCGACACTACCTGTCGGAAGAGATGGGAACTTGGCATGCTCACTCAGGAGACTTCAAATAATACATACGTAACGTTTCGCAATTGTAGCATTGTTTTCAGCTGAGAAAAAGAATGTGGTGCATTAGTTTCTGGGCAACCCTTGTGCAATGAAGACTCCTAAATATTTATGCTTTTGGTCAAAAGGCCTTCTTCAGAAATAGAAAGCACAAACACAACCACAACACTCTCACATGTGGGCCGCTGGTCCTGGCTGTTGTGGTCTACAAAGTTTGGTGTTCTGATGGCCACGGTAGCCAGATACAGCAGGAAAATCTGAGTTGTGCTTCTGTGGATGTGTGTGTGCGCTTTCTATTTCTGATGGAGGCCTTCTGGCTGAAAGGTTAAATGTTTAACAGATTTTTCGTGTGTCTGTGACTCAATATTTCTCGAAAACTGAATCACATGTTAATACATGACATGTTATGATTTTAACCTGACACTTTCACAAAGAAACCACAATGAAGACCTAAGCTATGCACAACGGAATTTTTTATTTGGGTAATGCCTACCTTATCTAAAAATGAATCCTATTTTGCTTAGGCAGCATGTATTTTGGCAGTGCCCAAAAGCCTACTGCAAGCAGTTTCACCATGTGCTGTGGCAAAATTGTTCCACTCTATATCAATATTGTATTCAATCTTGTGGAGATAAATGCTGAGAATTTTTCTCTTTTCGGTGTTGTGCAGTAGACAATTCTTTCTTTGATGTTGGAGATCAGATCCGATAGGAAAAATTACGAGTCACTGTATAGTATTCTAATCAATCAGGAAGGACATGTAAGGAAAAATACATGGTTTTAAAAGTCACCAGAACACCACAAAAGTGCCCCAATTTTTTGGACACAGTCATGACGTGATACAACACTTGGACTTTTGAGTATGGTCCTAAATCATATGCCATTGGAAGGGATGACACAGGTTTGGTGCGCTGCCTTAAGAAGGTTCCCAATAATGCCTACCAGGAAGCCTATGCGGACTTGGGAGAGCCAGTGGCATTGATGCACAACTGTAGAAGGAACTTACTTTGAAAATTTTTAAGGTTTTGTACATTAAAAAGCAGTAAATATCTTTTTAAGAAAATATTCCTCAAACTTCTGGGACAGACCATATCTTTTCAAGAAAATATTCTTGAAACTTCTGGGACAGACCCTGTAAGTTATTTTGTAAAATTTGAAAGTCTTGCTTTGTACATCAAATATGAACTAACACAAGCTGAAGTCTACCTTTTTCAAAAGCCGCTTCAGTGATGACTTATTTAATGTCACCAGTTTCACATCTAAATGGATTAACTCGCACTTGACCAGTCGGTAACTCTCAAATGATGTGCATATACCCACAATGGAATAATTATCATCTAATCTACAAGTTACAATGAAAATTACGTGTTTGTTAATTGTTGACCGCTTGAACTGCCGAGAAAAATAAGTGTTTTGCAGTACTACATTTAAAAATTGACTTGCCTTTCAATTAATTATTACCCCAAAATGTGTTAGCTTTTGGGAATGGGAGGGGTTGGGGAAGGGTGGTTGACAGTTGGAAGGAAGAAGTTTCATGGGAGAGGAATGTAGTACCACTGAGGTCATTTTGCCTGCAGGTGTAGACGGACTGGGAGTGGGAACCATAATTAGTTGGAGACTGATAAGCTTGTGATGAGACTAGAGTAGGATGTACTGAGTGGGTCTACCTGTCAAGTTTGACACCTGCATTTTCGCAGGTGTACGACCAATGAAGCACTGGTAATGGGTGTAGGTGCACACAAGGATGGAACTTTTTCCAGGAGAAAGCACACTTTACCCCAGGTGAAGGTACATTTTTTCGTGTTAAGTAACAATGTACTATCCCCTGGAGCTGTAAAACTTATCAATTCTCTGAACAGCAAATGTTTTATACACCAGCATAGAACTTCCTGGCCTTTTACGAAATGAAACGCAGCAAGAGACGTTGTGTTTTGAAAACATCATGAGTGCAGCAATATGTACACTGCATATTTTTGTATTACAAAAGTGTAAATATAAATTACACCAAAAATAGCATATTAATTTCCAAAGCACTGAAATAAAAATTAAACTGCATGATGCAGTGTTGTCAGACAATCACAGTTCACATCACATGATCTGATCAGCTAACAGCAATGTCATTGTTAAGTAGCACGAATGCACAAACAGGAAAAGTTAATGGTTTAAATTAATACACACACAGTATAGCTACAAGGAAAGCTAAGGTTTCAAATATAATTATTTTAAAGCAACTGTTACCCTTTAAGGTATATCGCAGTTTTGTAATGGCATGAATGGCTGGTCTTCTGGACCTCAAATTTTTCTTACTGACTGGTCCCCAAAGTATTATGTTTTGAATGAGAGTCAAACACTGTGATTTACGAAATTCACCACACATTCTCATACGTAACACAATTTATCCATGTAAAAGTAAAGTTACTTTGAAAGGAATGCTTCTCAAAACCACCATTTGCAAATATTTTCCAGTGAATTGCTAGAAATGTAAACAGATGTGACATCAAGCACATCAAAAGCAATTTTTTGTTACAGAGTATTGCATAGCCTTTGTCCTAAAGCCTTGGACCCTCATGCTGTCGGCAAAGGCTTGTGTAAGCACTGTGTTTTATTGTAGTAAATGGTGCATTTTCTTTGCAAACAACACTTCTTAGGTTGTTGTGTTATTCTCTCGTTTGTGTTTTACTGCTGCAGTATTATTCTACAACAGCGGGATAAAGTAAAACTCTCTGTTAGAGTACCAGTTTTTACCAATGAAAATTACAAAAAATTAACTGAAAACTAAAACAATGAAAAAATTCCCAAAATTCTAAAAATTGAGGTCGATGAAAAAGTCCAGCCTCTTTTTCTTTTGTGTGTGTGTGTGTGTGTGTGTGTGTGTGTGTGTGTGTGTGTGTGTGTGTGTGTGTGTGTGGTGGGGGGGGGGGGGGTGTATACACCCTCAAATTGCATACATAAGGTGGGCAGCAGAGTACCACTTTGGAAGGGGTGGAAAGGATGTTCCTCATTTGCTATGGATTGAACATAGTCTGAGATAGGACATAGCATAGACACGGACAAAATATAAACATGAATAGGGCTAAACATAATCTAACAGCTATTGTAATACAGATAGCACTCTACATTTGGTGCTTATTGTTTCGTTAAAGCGACAAATAAATAAATGAGCACTGGACATATGTTGGTCAAATTATTTACCAAGAGAAATAATGACATTACTAAGCCTTAAAAAAGTGTCAGCAGTGTAAGTTACAAGTTGGTGAATGAAAATTTGCACTTATATATTTAAGGAACTGCACTTTTCTTATTACCATTTGTTTACTATTAGCAAACAAAGGATTTTTTAAAACCTGATTATTTTGTCTGCATCAATGTAGGTGCAAATCAGATAGCAAGTACTTTCCATGTATTTTCATATACAAGTACCGATTGACACACACAAAAGTAGAAGCAACTATCCTAGCTTTTGGAAGTGTTAGTTCCTGCCTCAGGGAAAAATTAGTGATTGTGAAAGGTTAGAAAGAAGGGGAAGGTCACTCCAATTTCTGGTTGAATGGGACCCTGCTCTTTTGTGTGTGTCTCAGCAGTGCTTAGAATTTTGCCTCTTGAGTAAGTTTGATCACTTTTCTGAGACCTTGTTATACACTCATCGTACAGTGGAATTGTTAAGTAGATAGGTACACAAACAAGAACTTAAAAAGTAGTTCACTTTATGAGCTTTGAGCTTTTATTCATCTTCAGAGCACTATGACAACAATGGACATCTTGTGCTCTCACCGTAGTGTGTCTCTCGTGAAGAACAAGGGTTTGTAATTTTTAAACTGAGCTACCATGCTACATTTTTGATCTGGAAGAAAGATTTTTGTCTTTTATGTAAATTACATTTTCCCCTCATTATGTATTTCTGACAGCACTCTAAAGTGAAGATTATTAAAAAGGGAACAAATGTCCATTAGCTATACTTGCACATACTTAAACCTATACCTTTATTTTGCAAGAGAGACATTAATCTTTCTGTATATTTTATACCACACAAATAGCAGTTCACTAATTTATCCCCAGAAGTGATGTGTTGTCTTGTGTGACAGCAAATCAAGTTTAAGTTCTATGATTGTTTTAAACACATCAGCCAGTTTATTCCCCATGTAACATGAAGTAACATCATTCACTGTAGCTACCAACTGATTGTGTGTTGTCATACTGCATGCCAAGGTTATCTGCATACCACAAATTATTGTGCTATATGCAACCATTTTTTCAAGCTTTTCTTTTTTTTTACTCTCACACATAATAATCTAAAATTATTTTACTTCATTACATGAGCATAAATTGGCAAACACTCTACAGGACTTAGGAAGAGGAAATCAGCAGATAGTCGAAGGCTAAGTAAAGATCACATTTACTGTTTATCATGTACAAACAAAATATTTCATAACTTATTACAAATACCTCCCTGTAACTTACTGAGAGGTAAAATTCACTTCAGTTCTTTCATTATTGTAGATCAACAGTTCCATAGCCAAGCACCAAAGTGAATTGATTTAGAAGATAAAGCAACAGTATATGAGCCACTATGCTATATCTTTTATCACCTCTTCAACTTCCTCCTTTGTAAACATGTGAAACAACTTGTCTGGAGTCATCGTCATCACTTCCACATTTGTTGAACTCAGCTTTTCTTCCATGACTTGCTTCAATATTGTCAATGCAGCATTCAGTGCTTCTTTCAAAGTCATTGACTGTGACATAAAATAAAATTATTAACAACAAGAAATACATCCCTTAGATGACATGACAATGAGGAAAGTAACAAAACAGAAGACAAACAGGTAGCTTTGTGAGGTGAAATACAGAAAGCAGCAGAGAATCACCCAGGTAAGAAGACAAGGCATGGTAGGAATCCTTGGATAACTCTGGAGATATCGAATTTAACACTCACCATATGGGACAGAGGGAGGGGGGTACTTTGTGCCCACCTCTTGACAATATTGCAAACCAATCAATTACTTTATATTTTAAAATTATGAAAAAAATATGTATTACTTTTAATGAATTATTCTACCTGATTCCATGAGCGTTTTAAATTTTTCAACTAAACTCAACCCATAAATTTAAGTGTTTGTAGTAGATGTCACTATCCCCAATGAATTTCATATTCAATATTATCGGTTTAAAGTCCTTCTTTACACATCAGTACCTCTTTAAAAAGTATGTTGTAAGTATAAGTCAACAACAGTTAACACAAATCTGCATTTTGTTAATTTTTTTAGGGTGGACATAAAGTACAACCCCACCTGGTAATGCAAATTATAGAAAATGCCTTGGTATTGCTAGGGTCAACTGACGAAAGGAAAAAAAAAAAAAATGTAAGTGCAAAAAATGATGCAGGTGAAGATAAATACAAATGTCTAAAAAACGAGATTGGTGAAAAATTCAAAATGGGTAGGCAGAAATGACAAGAGGAAATTTACAAGGCTGTAGAAGCTTGCACTGTTAGGGGAAGATAGATGTGGTACACAGCAAAATTGAAGAGCTCTTCAAAGAAAAGAGAAGAAAATGTATGAATTTAAATTACACGTTATAGATGTTAGGTAATTGATAATATGTTTTTACAATAATAATTGGTAATATTCAACCATAATTTTTGTCCTACACACAATGCAACACACTTCAACAAACAATGCTCTCATGCTTTTCAATCAGATGATGAGAGTATTCTCTCTTGAAATGCATTGTTGTCTGTAGGATGAAAAGTTACAGTTGAATGCTACCAATTATTAACATAAAGTGTATGGCTATCCAGAGCTCAAATGGGAAGCGAATACTATATATGAAATGGCGAAAATGCTGAGGAAATTGTTACAGAAGAATTAGATGAAGATGAGATGGGAGACAGTGCATGAAGAATTTGACAGAGCACTAAAAGACCTAAGTGGAAACAAAGCCTCTCCAGTGGATGACATTCCACCAGATTTACTGAGATCACTGGGATGCAGCACCAACCAGTCTTTGGACAGAAGACCACCACCACCACCAACAAGAACAACAACAACAACATGCACTTGATTATCGGCCATTACAAAAGTTAGGGGGAAAAAGATAGAGCTCTAACTGTAAATTACAAAATACCACATTATAGCGTACTTACTATCACTTTACAAAGGCATTACAATTTTTTAAAGTCCTATTATCTTAATATGATTTGTAATGTAAAATATTATGGCAAAGGCAGTTAAATAAACAGCTGCTATAAACTCAGTACAGAAAGCACAGGGACATTAACAATTTAAGTATCAGGAGTCAATGGGGATTGCTACTGAAATTTTATCACAGTTATAATGTAAATATATACAAGATTATAAAAGAAGTCTTGCTTTTGCAGTGTGTGAAAATAACAGGGTAAACTGTATTTCAAAACTGCCATCTGTTTCTGCAAATTCCTGTTTAGGTCAAATAGTTTCTGATACTTAGAGGCTCAGATCGGCAAACGGGCCTAGACAGGGTGCCAACAGCTATTCTCAAGGAGTGCACAGACAGTATACAAACATCAACAAATAATACAATCTTTTAGCTCAGGTAATTTTCCAAAGTATCTAAAGTGGGTACGAAATGTAGGCAATGTTCAAAATATGGCACAGTACAATCTACTTTTGCCTCCAAAGTAGCACGAGTGTAACATCAGCCATAACAAGGTTTACAAAAGTGGTACTTGAAGTTATTAACAGGAACAACTGTATTACAAACAAATTTGTCCAAGACTTCTGACACTACTGACCATACAGTACTACTAAGAAACTACAAGTACTGCTTATCAGACAAACTCCAGTCATACCTGTAACAAAGGAAGCCTACACTTCAGATTATGCTAAATTTTAGTAAAACAATGATTGTACCTAAAACATTAAGACAGCTGTTTCTTCAGTTAGTGTATGGGGTCAATTCCGGTCGTAATCTTTAGGTGGATCAAAACAAAATGTCCAGACACTCTGTGACCAAAATGGTACTGAAACAGAGGATGACAGACTAAAGGCCGAATTACTAAATGTCTTATTCCAAAGCTGTTTCACAGAGGAAGACTGCACTGTGCTTCCTTCTCTAGAATGTCGCACAGTTGACAAAATGGTAGATATCGAAATAGACGACAGAAGGAAAGAGAAACAATTAAAATCGCTCAAAAAAGGAAAGGCCGCTGGTCTTGATGGGATACCAGTTCAATTTTACACAGAGTACGCGAAGGAACTTGGCCCCCCTTCTTGCAGCGGTGTACCGTATGTCTCTAAAAGAGCGAAGCATTCCAAAGGATTGGAAAAGGGCATAGGTCATCCCCGTTTTCAAGAAGGGACGTCGAACAGATGTGCAGAACTATAGACCTATATCTCTAACGTCGATCAGTTGTAGAATTTTGGAACATGTATTATGTTCGAGTATAATGTCTTTTCTGGAGACTAGAAATCTACTCTGTAGGAATCAGCATGGGTTTCGAAAAAGACGGTCGTGTGAAACCCAGCTCGCGCTATTCGTCCAAGAGACTCAGAGGGCCTTAGACGCGGGTTCACAGGTAGATGCCGTGTTTCTTGACTTCCGCAAGGCATTTGACACAGTTCCCTACAGTAAGAGCATACGGACTATCAGATCAATTGTGTGATTGGATTGAGGAGTTCCTAGATAACAGAACGCAGCATGTCATTCTCAATGGAGAGAAGTCTTCCGAAGTAAGAGTGATTTCAGGTGTGCCACAGGGGAGTGTCATACGACCGTTGCTATTCACAATATACATAAATGACCTGGTGGATGACATCGGAAGTTCACTGAGGCTTTTTGCAGATGATGCTGTGGTGTATCGGGAGGTTGCAAAAATGGAAAATTACACTGAAATGCAGGAGGATCTGCAGCAAACTGATGCATGGTGCACGGAATGGCAATTGAATCTCAATGTAGACAAGTGTAATGTGATGCGAATACATAGAAAGATAGGTCCCTTATCATTTAGCTACAAAATAGCAGGTCAGCAACTGGAAGCAGTTACTTCCATAAATTATATGGGAGTACGCATTAGGAGTGATTTAAAATGGAATGATCATATAAAGTTGATTGTCGGTAAAGCAGATGCCAGACAGATTCATTGGAAGAATCCTAAGGAAATGCAATCCGACAACAAAGGAAGTAAGTTACAATACACTTGTTCGTCCACTGCTTGAATACGGCTCAGCAGTGTGGGATCCGCACCAGATAGGGTTGATAGAAGAGACAGAGAAGATCCAACGGAGAGCAGTGAGCTTCGTTACAGGATCATTTAGTAATCGCGAAAGCATTATGGAGATGATAGATAAGCTCCAGTGCAAGACTCTGCAGGAGAGACGCTCAGTAGCTCGGTACGGGCTTTTGTTAAAAGTTTCGAGAACATACCTTCACCGAAGAGTCAAGCAGTATATTGCTCCCTCCTACGTATATCTCGCGAAGAGACCATGAGGATAAAATCAGAGAGATTAGAGCCCACACAGAAGCATACCGACAATCCTTCTTTCCACGAACAATACGAGACTGGAATAGAAGGGAGAACCGATAGAGGTACTCAGGGTACCCTCCGCCACACACCGTCAGGTGGCTTGCGGAGTATGGATGTAGATATAGATGTAGAAAGACTTTCCAGGACATGTAAGGCATGATGAAATAAATTATCTTTGTTGGTGACAGCTAAGTCACTGATCAAATGACAAAGTAGCACCATTATCAGGGTATGAGCATAGTGGAGCAGGTACATGAATCCTGTATCACCGCAAGGTCCTAGGTAGGTGGTTTGCTGTTGCCTTCCTCCAACCTATAATGAAGTGTTTGTGTGTGTGAATGACAAACGAGTGCTTGTGCAGTGCAGTGTGGAGTTCGTTTTGGTCAGGGTGAAGAGAATGGGGAGGGTAAAAGCTGGTGCTGGTACACAGGCTACTGCTCATAGCTAGGGCAAAAGAGGATACCACACTAAAATGTCAATAATGTCCTCATCTGACAGAAGGACCACCGTCAACAGTGTCACATGCCATTATTTCACGAGATATTTAACTCAGGACATCGATGCAAAGACTGGCAACCAGGAATGTTACACCACCATCTGTCCTATTTTCATCAGCCAAATATTGGGAGTGAAAATTTAGCATCACCAGGATTTGAACTGGCTTGCCTCTGAGTCAATCACCATTGCACAGACATGCATTGTGACCTTGGCTACTGGTTGGCATACACTGCTGAATGTCTTCCCTTATTATCTGGTGTGTGAAAGAGGTCAGAGCTTAGTGGTTCTCCACAGACACCGTGGGGACCAGCAATTGGTCATACTCCTTTCATCTGACACTTTTCTGCTACATTTCCTCGATTCACAGGGAGCACTTTATGACTAATCTTATCGTCGTGACTACAGAAGAGCAAGGTACACGTCAACTGTTATTCCTTTTATAAAGTCTGAAATTTTTTCAGCTTCTGTTATATTTGGATTTACAATATGGTGTAGAGCCAAAATATTCTATATGAACAGGTGTGTTGTTTCCCCATGACACTGGACCCTGTTCTTCAGCTAAGCAGACTTCCTGCTGGTTGTCACTAAATGTTTTCTTCAGTTGGCGATTATATGCCATTCAAGTAAAATTGCAAATTTACAAAACACAGCATGTCATCCCATCTGTTGGTGACTCAGTCAAACCTTTTCAACCATTTTGTTGAGTCCTGACCAGTGTCTGCGGACAACATTGATGGATGCCAGATGTGCAAACAACTTACTGCTGTTTTGGAATTCATTTAGAATTTATCTGTCTATTGAATATATGGATCTTGTGCCACTCATATTCTAGCTCCTGTCGGGATAGGGGGTGACTTTTCCATTGCTTAATTGGAGAGATGGTGATGTAGATGGTGTGAAGTACCCAGTGTCTCCACCAAACAATGTCATGTCAAAATCACAATAGAGTCCAATTCCCGAGGCTGGCTCATTAATGAAGCACAACAGTGTGTAAGTTAATTACTGACAAACATATAGCCAGACCTGCACTGGGCTCCTGGATGGAGAAGAGTGCTGTTTTTTTTAAAACAAACACTGAATATTAAAAATCTCAAGTATTTATGCAGCCACCAATATTCCCCAGATAAGGCAAAGAGCCTGTGTACCAGAACCACAGGCAGACAAACAAACAATAATAATAATAATAATTATTATTATTATTATGTATTTATTACCAATCTTAAAAGAGTTATAGAAAAAGTGGCCCATATAAAATTATTACCTGATTTCTGTCAATAGTTCTTTATTATATATTTATTTCAAAATTAATGTAATTAAGATCTTTGTGTTTTCTCACCAAAAAACCTTCAGTTCCTGCTTGTCTGTATTTGTTTTAGTAACAGTCTTGTGTTGTTGGCAACATCAACTAAGGATTGTTCTTCGAGTCTTCTTTTACTAGCATGTTAATGATTCCATTGATCTACTGGCACAACACAAGCCTTTCAAGTTCTCACTACATTTACATACATACTCTGGAAGCCACCGTACATTGTCACTTCCTTTCTTTCTCCATTCACAAACGGGGACAGAGATAAATGTCTGCTTATACACTGTCCTATGAGCCCGAGTTTGTCTTATCTTGTCTTCACTGTGAAATGTACATTGGTTGCAGTAGAATTGTTCTGCAGTCAGCTGCAAATGCCAGGTCTCTAAATTATTTCAATAGCGTTTCTCGAAAACAGCACCATCTTCCAACCAAGGATTTCCATGACTTTATGAAGGTTCTCTGCAACATTTGCAGGTTGATTGAACCTACCAGTAACAAATCTAGCTTTCTAATTCGACCTGACAGCGATCCCAGAAACTCTAGCAGTACACAATAATGGGTCACACTACTGTTCTATACACAGTCTCCTTTATAGATAAGCTACACTCACCCAGAATTCTCCTAATTAACTGAAGTACACTATTTTCCTTCTCTGCAACCAATGTTATGTTTGTTCTACTTTACAACACTGTGACAAGATATTTAATTAACATGACTGTTTCTAGCAGCACACTGATGCTACTCATCTGCATTCATTTACATTTTTCCACATTTCGAGCAACCTCCACTCATCACACCAAATAGAAATTGTTTTTAGGTCATATTGTATCCTTATGCAGTCACTTGACGATATTTTACCCCACGTTAAAGCATCATCAGCTAAGTCACAGATTGCTGTTTGCCCTACACATCACACCACTTATTTATATAGACCACAAGAGTGGTCCTATCACACTTCCCAAGATCACTCCTGATGATACTCTTGTCTCTTACAACACTTGTAATGGAAGATGATAAACTGTGTCCTATTACTGAAAAAGTCTTCGAATCATTCACGTATCTGGGAACCTATCCCATATGGTTAGACCTTTAACAGTCTGCAGTGGGGCACTGTGTCAAATACTTTCCAGAAATCTAGGAATATGGAATCTGCCTGTTGTCCTTCATCCATAGTTCACAGGATATCATGTGAGAAAACGTTAAGCTCATTTTTATATGAGCGGTAATTTCTATTACTGTGGTAATACATGGACAGAAGTTTTTCAATTTCAAAGAAATTCATTCTATTCAAACTTAGAATATGCACAAGAATACTGCCACAAACCAATGTTAAGGAAATTGCGGAGTCACATGCGCTTTTTTACAGCAGCCTGGGACTTTCATCAGGGCAACAGATTTGCAATAAATGCAAGAAAGATTGGCCTACTGAAATGACATTATACTAAAATTTGTCATTTTTTATGGTTAAAACATTGACAGCTTAGATTTTTGGCAAATAGTTGGTTTTTTTTTTTTACAGAAGGTATTTAAACTAAAATTTTTGCCGGGAAAAAAGAAAATTTGAATGACATTTAAACTTTTTTTGTAAATTCCTAACTCAATAACAATTTCTTGAATCACTCTAAATGGGTTTTGTTGATCAATCACCTTCAGAAAGACTCCTTACAATGAGTTTGCAGATTTACATTCTGGCTGACCTCCCACCAGCAACAAATTTCACGAAGACTGATCAGAGCCAATCACTGGCAATTCCATGATATGCACAACATGACTCAAGAGAATGGAATGTGACACACACTGAAATACAGGCCTCGTTAGGTGTACTGAAGACTGCAGGAGACTTGATATTGAATAAAGGGCTGTGAAACAGATCTGCTACCAATGCAATCCATAAAATTTGACTGATGCTTAATAACAGGCTTGTATCAAATGGTGTTAGCAACAGTCAGCTGTTTGAGACTTCAAAGATGTACCAAAACTAACAAAGGCAGTTTGTTCCAAAAGCACGTTCAACAAAATTAATACTTGTTTCTTTGGAGGAGGAAGAAATTAGTGTTTAACGACCCGTCGACAACGAGATCATTAAGACGGAGCAAAAGCTCTGATTAGGGAAGGAAGTTGGCCATGCCATATCAAAGGAACCACCCTGGCATTTGCCTGAAGCGATTTAGGGAAATCACGGAAAACCTAAATCAGGATGGCTTGACCCAGTTTGAACCATCATCCTCCCGAATGCAAGTCCAGTGTGCTAACCACTGCGCCACCTCACTCAGTGTGTTTCTTTGGTTACACTGGGCATATTGTGACCATTTCTTTAGAGGATCGACAACTGACAGCAATGGTATACAACAATTTGTCACAATTGATTGGTGAAATTAGGATAAACAAACAAAAATACAGCACAATTCTTTGTCATAATGTCAATTGTGAGATTCCACACACATACAGGCACATGCATGCTGTTTTGTGACACAATGAAGCACAAGTCCTGACAGACATGAACAGCTTGCGAGGAAGTAATAAGGGGAGCATTCTGGCAAGCAGATATGCTCTCAGCTTCTGGTATTGGGAAAACTTGCAGGCCACGAAGTAAGCTGGCTGGCAGATTGGCAGCAAGCAATCCGCAGCACTATTACTAGGAGTGGCTTTCCTCAGGAGAGTGGCTGTTGCAGGTAAGCATGTGATGTGAGGGCGTCGCCATGACGGAAATTCAGAGGCCACAAATTATTTCACAACTGCTGCATAAGTAAAATCCATACTAATGAAGACAGAGAACAGGCTATGGCAGCATAAGAAAGAGAGAAAAAGGCTAGGAAGCATGAGTAAACATTCACTGTGTATATACAACAGAATGTTAGATCCTGATGGTGGAAGAGATGAATGTACTTAACTCCTTCAAAAATTGCTACCTTCTATATATCTTAAATGATCTTAACAAACAAAGATAGTGCTTGAGCAGCACTATAGGAAAACAGCTTCGGAATTTTTATTAAAGCAGCACAATTTGTGTTATGAGCCACAATGTCTGTTAGAGGACTAAAAAATACATTTTATTGCAAAATAAATTGCGAAACAATAAGATTAGTGGCAGTATTTGATAATACACTAAAGTAGCTATCTGGGTCGAAGCTTTATTTTCATTAGGTTTAACAAGTAAATGATAATGATGTCCATTTCACAGAAATGCAAATAAACCAGAAAACAATACCCCAGGAAAAAAATCAATGTCATCACAGAAAATAAGTTCAAATTACGCCCCCCCCCCCCCCCCCCAATTCATTTGCAATAGTTTTTGCTGCAATAAATTTGGTATAATTTTTATTTATAATAATGTTTATGGAGAACCAACAAAAAAGATTATTCAGTATTTTATCTATCTTAAATGTCTTCAGCAACTGTAGTTGAATGTCGAAATAATCAGTAACCAGTTGCTTAAAAGAAATTTCTGTTATGCAACTGGTTGCTGGTTATTTCAATACTTCGAAAACATTATGCAAATTTTCTGATAAATAGACAACAAAACTGCTATTTTTAACAGCTAAAAGGAATCAGTGTGCAAGAGCAAGTCATGAAAGTATTTAGATGTGTAATTTTTATAGCTATATGTACAGAACATTTAACTCTGTGGGTTTCGCAATTACAGATCAAGCCTTTATAGGGCAGCAGCAATGTAGGCCCTGGATCATTTGCCAAGGATGTGCACTGATAAGAGCAGAATGTCAGTCACTGTTGAAATGTTTTAGACAACAACTCTAGTGCTTGTAGAATTTCTGATGGGTAGTTGCACTTGTGGACTAACTCTGAACAGCAGAGCTGTGTTAGAGTTGGAAAAATCTATATCGATCCAGGATTTTAATGCTTAGCTACAGTGTAGTATTCAGAGAATTGTGAAATTCCAGCATACATTACAGGACTTTTAAAAATTACCCACAAACCTTTTTTTCACTTCAAGTTTGAAAACCAATAGGTGAGCTGAACTTAGTACATTCTTGATTGGGCATGTAAACTCACTGTTGCACTCTCAATACTAAGCAAAGGTTTGATAAAGTAATCACTAAACAGAACCCAGCTTGTGTTATGGACATCAAGTTGTTTTTACATCTGAAACCATGTCTGCAATTAATCTATGAATTATTTAGGAATAAAGGAGGTGACTCACCAGAAGACAGAAGCACTGTGTCATCAATAGGTACACAAACAAACCGTACAGAGCTCGGCTAGCTTTCGAAATGTACTCACTGTTTCAAGCTTTTCGGAAAAACGCACACACACACACACACACACACACACACACACACACACACACACACACACACCTGTATTGTGGGCAGTAGACTGAGCACAATGTACGAAGGCAGACTTGTGATTCTTTGAAAAAGGGAGCCAACCTCAGGATCTTTTGTTTGTGTACCTATCAAAAACATGACACTTCTGCCTTCTGGTGAGTTGTCTCCATTATCATTTGTAAATCTCAACCACCACTTTCCGTAACTTCATGGCTGATTAAAATTGTTTGCCAGACCAAGACTAACATGGAACTTTTGTCCACCAAACAGTTTTAATATGCCAGGATGTTTCATATGAGCATACTCTCCACTGCAAAGTGAAAATTTTATTCTGAGAACTTTCCATACCAGCTGTCAAACCACAGGTTCAACAAGTTAAAAAAAAATCACCAAATTAACACTTCACTGTGTGTATTCACTTGATTTATTGCCCAATGACTTCTTGATGTTCCCTTTATGCCCAATAAAAAAGTGTCAACAGCAGTTTTCATCATCTCATAAAGCTGTTGAATTTATCCAAAACTATGTTTCTGAAATTGTCGAAGTCTGGGACACTAAGACAAGGCTTAATTTATAATGCCCCAATAGACGCAAATACTTTTTCTATTATGTGCCACTCGAAACAAACATTCTGAATTGTTCTACACTATGTACACTGCAGCAAAGAAAGCATTGCTATCAAAACAAACAAATAAATTTGAATGTTGTTGGAAAAAAACTCAAAACGAAGGTCACTCCAAAAGAAATGCACACTATTTTTTTTAAATCCAATATCCATCTTCTATTCTACATGTTTAAAAGTTTTACAGTGTGTAGATACATCCTTTAGGAACAATATTTTCATTTCTCCACATAATTTCCATCCCTCTCAACTGCCTTATGCCATCTTCGAACCAGTGCCTGTATACCTGCACGGTTAAATTCTGGACCAACCTGTTAGAGCCACTGTTTGACAGCATGCCCAAGGGAGTCATCATCTTCAAATCTTGTTGCACAAAGTGGGTCTTGCAGTTTCCCAAAGAGATGATAGTCACATGGAGTCAGGTCAGGGCTGTAAGGCGGGTGTTTCAGTGTTGTCCACCCAAGTTTTGTGATCGCTTCCATGGTTTTTTGACTGACATGTGGCTGTGCAACAATAAAACATCCTGCTTTTGCTATGTGGTCGAACACGACTCAGTTGAGCGTGAAGTTTCTTCAGTGTTGTCACATACGCATCAGAATTTATGGTGGTTCCGCTTGGCATGATGTCCACAAGCACGAGTCCTTCGGAATAAAAAAACACTGTGGTTTTTTCTTTCTGGTGAAAAATGATAGAGTCATGTCTCATCACCTGTCACAATTCTTCCAAGAAATCCATCTCCACCATTCTCGTACTGTTCCAAAAGTTTGCTGCATACCGTTTTTCTTGTTTCTTTGTGCGCCACTGTCAACATCCTGGGAACCCACCTGAGACAAACCTTTTTTAATGCCAACAATTTCAGTATTCAGCAAACACTTCCTTCCCCTATCCCAACGTAGCGTCACAATTTGTTCACTGTGATGCGTCTGTCAACAGTCACCAATTCTTTAACACTCTGCCCATTGTCTGGAGTATGTGCAGTACAAGGCCTGCTGCTGCAAGGACTGTCCTCAATATTGCCGTGCCTGCTTTCATCACATAACCTGCTTGCCCACTGACTAACTACTGTGATTGACAGCAGAATCTCCATACACCTTTTTCAATCTCTTGTGGATGTTTCCCACTGTCTCGTTTTCACAACATAAGGATTCTATGACAGCATGTTGCTTCTGACGAATGTCAAGTGTAGCAGCCATCTTGAAGACATGCTGTGACGGTGACACTCAAGGGAACAGGCTGAACTAAGTTTGAAAACGAGCAGGAAGGATGTATCTACACACTGTAAAAATTTCACACATGCAGAATGAAAACTGTATTTTTACAAATATAGTGTGCATTTCTTTTGGAGTGACCCTCGTATAAAAACAAATATGGCAGTTAAGTGGAGAAATGAAGTTCTGATGGAAGATGTGAAGCAGAGCAGACAGTTTATAAAGCAATACTGTGTTGTAAATTAAGAACAAAACTATAACTCATTACCTTATGATAAACCTCCTGCAAGTTCTGCTGGGCACCTTCGCTACCTGAGCCTATGGCTTTTGCTTCGAACTGAACAAAAGTCCCCGAAGGATCCATATGAAATAGCTGAGGGCCTTTCTCATCACAGCCAGCAAATAAAATGGCTACACCAAATGGACGACTCTATACAAACAGAAAAAAATCAAAGTTACATACTTCTCAGACACTACTAACAATGTATCAACTGGTAATTGTAAATAATCTGATCATTACCATGGCACCTCCATCATCATCTGAGTCACCAAACTGAATGGCAAGGTTAGACACAGCTTGAGCAACTGATTCTACACTCATCTTCTCATTATAAATAAACCAGTGATTCTGACACTCTATCCTTGCACGATCCAACATTGTCCGTGAATCTGCCATTAGCCCACTGACAGCACAACCTGCATCATAACACCCATATTTATACAATTACTGTAATAATATACAATTTGTAATGAAAAGTGGGTTTCCACCTACCTATATGTTTATCCACTTCAACAATCTTTTCAATTGTTGTTGGTTCCATCAATGGAGATGTTATACGTTTTTCTACAGCCAGAACAACACCTTCTGAGGTGCAAATTCCAATGGCTGTAGAGCCCAATTTTATGGCTTCAATAGCATATTCAACCTAAAAGATAATTTCAATACAAATGTCAGTCATGCAATATTTAATTCTTCCTTATTAAGGGCCAAGGTGTAGCCTGTTGGTTGCACAGGTAACCATCAGTTTACAAGCTGAAAAGTCTGGCTTCAACTAGCAGTTGGTTGCGAGATACTTTCTAGTATTTAACATAGCTTTTATTGCAGAGTGAAAGAGGAAATCTGAATAGTGTATACCACAAATTACACATCAGGCTAAGTTCTTTTGCAGCAAGATGTCAGGTTAAAGAAGACAAGAAATCTCAGCTAAGGCAGGGAGGAAGAATGTGAATTCCTGTCAGTTCTGTAATGCATCGTGAAATACTTTTGATTTTGAACCACTGGCTCTGGGCTCACTACTAGTCAGAATCTATTACATGTTCAACATTTCACCAAACTGATACTGTAACTAATACAATTCTCTCTCTGAAAAGGCAGTATGATGGTTTGGTTTATTAGTATCATTTTCTGTATGTCCACCACAAGGTACAATCATGCAAGGGGGTAGTAAGACTATTTCTAGAGAAGAACCTTCGTGTCAAGAGCAACTTTATTATAAAACTTCACTCAAAAATTAGCTATGAGGATGCCGTGTTTGCTGTATACAACTATTTACAAAAACTTGTCAATTGAACGCTAAGGTAAAAGATGATGAAAATATATAGTGCAGAAGCTTTCAGAGACCCATTCACAGTTATCTTCTAGTGAGAAACTTATAAGGTGAAGTGTGTGTACGTAATTACAAAGTGTATATTGTCGGGAACAAGCAGATAATCCTACAACTTTAATTAGTCTATAAGATAGCAGACGATATTTCCAAGCATGTAGAACTCGCTGAATGAATATAAAAACCACTTGGTTAGAGTCGCGACAAAAATGGGGAGAAGAAATCATATTCCTTTGTGAATATCGCATTCCAATTGTTGCAGTCACAACAATGTATTGTTTTATTTTCCCACATGTTTCCCGAGTTTCATTACTTCAGTATTCAGATGAAAATTTGGCAAAATTATTTACCAAACATTACAAATTTTGTAAGCGACATGACTTACCATTTAAAAGAAAAGACCGCTCACAGAGGACTACTATAAACATACATTTACACAAATTATAATGAATTACACAGTGATTATATTACCTGGAACAGTCGTCCTTCGGGTGAAAATGTGTTAACACCTCTATCGTACTCCGACCGTGTCAGAAACATCTGAAAACAAAATCATGAGAACCCACAAATAAACTTCGACAACCAGTGAATGGCATTTTTTTTCGGGGCTAGAATGAAGTGTTCCATTACTTCACACATGAACATAAATATGGAACATAAAACGGGATTTCTGGTAACATAAATAAAATCGGAAAATAAATAACTAACCGTAACAACTCAAATCAGTCGCCTCACGCGTCAAAACTCAAACAACCTAGTCACTACCACCAAAGAATAATATATTGTGCAGCAGTTGCACAGTGTTTCACGATAACAATTGAAGGCTACAACTAAGGTCTTTGACTAGATAATACCATAAAATTTTTTATCATCTACTCCGTTAATTTTACAATAATTTCATAAACTTTCTTTGTATTTTCCATTATTTTGATTTTGGAATACATCAGGTTATACATAAATTCAATCATATATTCTCATTTTAGCATTAGGCTATTCCGCGCTGTTCCCTACAGATGTGAAAGTCCCATATCAAATTTACATTGACCCTGAAAACAAATGATCCATTATTACATTTATTAGCTCGTTCGCAATTGCTATGAGTCGCTAAAATGAGTATGGTAGAACTGTCGTGAGACTGAAATCTGTCGATTTGGTTGTAGTGACAGACTGATCTGTAGCATCGGCCGAGGTCTATGTTATGTGGAATGCTGATAATATGTTGCGAATTGGCGAAGCCAGACAGTGAGAATGGCGAATAAAGGTGGCGACTGACCTGTAGCGTAGCCTAATAGTTTCTTTCGCGACATATTTATTTGGTTCAAATGGCTCGGAGCACTATGGGACTCAACTGCTGTGGTCATTAGTCCCCTAGAACTTAGAACTACTTAAACCTAACTAACCTAAGGACATCACACACGTACCTGCGACCGTAGGAGTCGCACGGTTCCGGACTGCGTGCCTAGAACCGCGAGACCACCGCGGCCGGCCATTTATTTGGTCACTTTCAACCAAGCGCCAATTGTATCATACTTGTTTTAGTTGTTCGCAAGGAAGTTAAAATATTCTAACCTCCTCGGTAGTTCGTCAATTGCACTTCTTTCTACACGATGGCAAATTTTGGTGCCGATCGGTTGAGCCCATCGGTTGCGCTCTTTGGCCTCGGGTCTGCAGCTTGTAGTGCTTCCAAGTGGCAGATAGTGAAAGCTTATACGTTCTAAAAGGATTTGCTTGATTCATTCTGCGTGAAATTTAAAATAGTATGTTAACTGCCTAGGTCGGTTATGCAGTTTTAGGATCCAGTTTAAGATTATGAAGGACTTTACAAATCAAATTTTTCGAAAGAATATTCCACAACTAAGAACATAGGTAATTTCTCTCAAATCTACTAGTAATTTTTCACAAATAATCGTTCCTGTTTGATGTCTTTAATTATGTTTGGCAGAAAATCACAGAACGAAATACGGTAAATTGGAGTAAAAATTACTTATTGCTCCATTCTTTATTGCAACAAAAATTTACACTGTAACCGTAAGAAAAAAAAACAAAGATATAATTTTTCAACCTCTTGTGACACGGCCAAACGCAGAATGAATATATATATCTGGCTCACTCACAACACGAAAACTGAAAATGAAGGCACTAAAAAAAACTCAATATAACAAGCTTACTGCTCTCAAAACGATCAATCTTGTTTTCTTGCGTTTGTGTTGAGATCATTGACAGAGCTTTTCTGTTTCATATGAATCTGTCTCTAGTTAAAGGTTTTGTGACTAATTTTGTCAACTGTTTATCAGAATAGACATAATAAACTTCAGTCTTTTTATTTTCAACATGTTCGCACATACAATGCTATTTACTGTCAATGTGCTTGGTATGTTTGATTGTCGACATGGAGTTTTGTTGCTTTGTCTGACTGAAAACCAAGTTCATTGAGAAAACCATGCAATCAAACAATTTTAGTAGCAGCATCCATTGTTGAATTGCTTACACATTTCTGCCAATGTGAACATCATGTCACAGGCCCACCTGATAAAAAGCTCATGTACCCTGTTTTTGACTGGCGAGAGTTACAGTCGCCAGCATAGACGGTATCTGAGTAGGCCACCTGTCCAGTCGAGGCAGCTTTGTACCTTATGGTCAGGTCCCTGATCCCCTGAACATACTTCATAATCTTGATAACAGTATGCCAATGATCGAGATCCAGATTATGTACAAACCTACTCACCATGTTCACAGCGAAGATGATGTCTGGCTGTGAGACAGTTGCTGCAAACATTAAGCTGCTGAGTGTTTGCCGATTAGGTTTGCTTTCCACCTCCTTTACCTCATGCTGGTTTGCAGGAGACTGCCCAGTGTGCAACATGGTTCTAACATCAAAAGGAGTGGAGTTTGGTTTTGAATCATCTATGTTGAACTTCTGAAGTAAATAATTGATGTATTTTGCTGGCATATATAGATTTCCTTTGTAGAAGGACTTTGTTCATTTTTCATTGCCCACAGTTATTTCAGTCATTGATCACAGTGCTGTGAAAACATTTTCCAGTATTTCTGGAGACTCACAAATGATCAAGCCATCATCCATATGAAGTGCCAGGTAAACTCAGTGTCATGTGTTAACACATGGAAAACACATCTGTCTGCATTCAGTTGCATAAAGCCAAACATTCTCAGAAACTGTACAAATTTTTGTTGTAGGAGTCACTCCTGTGATTCCACAGCAGCTCGAATGCAGAGTTTTATGTGATGTACTGCACCATTCACAACATTACAGCTTGGAAACTGCAATTCTTTAATCATATGAAATCCATGATCACGAACAATACAATGCACTGCTAGGTGATTATGACCCGGTCATGAACCAGTGTTTCAAATTTTGTAGATATTACACCACCTGTATGACACCCAGTCATGACTTCACGTTTCTAAATTACAGGCATCTTGTGAAAATCCTTTGAAATAAGGCATCTTGTGAAAATCCTTTGAAATACCACGAGAAGACAAACTAAGTAGCGAAGTTCCAGTATGTAGATCAGATCATATGTCAGTTGTGAAGTAAATTTTTGATATTTTTGCTCACTTATTGTAAAAGTTATCACATAAATACGAAGTAAAAACAATCATAGCCTTTCACCCTATACTTTGGAAGAGCAGCATCTACTACTCTGTGAAACCTGGTATCCTCGACAAAATTAAAAGATAAGTTTCGGAGGGCAATAATTTCAGCAATCATATGATCCAATTGTTGAGACTTTAGACGTGTGAAATCCCAATAATCATTTGCAGACTTTGTTGCAATGTGAGTTCTTGTTTAGCGTCTTTGGCCGGAGTAAAAGAAACCTACAACAATGACACACTAAAAACAGTAAAATACCCCAAGAAATTAAATATAAGTATGTCTAAAGTAATAGAAAAATAAATTTTCAAGTTGTTAAGTAGAGCATGACAATTGTAAAAGAAACGTTTCTGAACTAGTTCATATATCATACTGCAAATTATATATATATATATATATATATATATATATATATATATATATATATATATATATATATATATATATGAACTCACTTTAAAGTTGGTTAAGAAGTAGAAATGTGTCTTGAAAAGATATATCATTCGCAAGTAAACCTGTGTTTTTCAGACTTTATGGGCCCAGGCCACATCTAAGTGAATAAAATAATTTTTTTTTGAAAAAAGAATTGATTCAATCCAGTGTGTACTGGCAGAAGTATTTTTTGTAGAAATGAGTTGTATGGTAAGAACATGGCTACAAGTGGAGATTATGAAGTGAATATTGATAAACGTGGGCCTGACGATTAGGGAAAATGGAAATGGCACATGTCTATTGTGCTCTATTCACATTAACTCGAAGACATTGTTATTGGTACATGCAAATCTTTTGTGTTGCCTTGGGCTCTGATTAGTGAACAAACGGCAACATAATGGCAAAAGAATGACATGAAAACAGCAAGTCTAATAGCAAGTGTGCTAAGCAAACCAGTTGCTGAACTTGTGTTGACGCACAAAAATACCAAAGAAATATGGGACAAACTACTTGCTCGATTTGAATGTAGCACCAAGCAATGCCTGAACATGTTAACTGAAAACATTTTTTGGGTCAAACAAGGCAAAACAGAAGATATTAGCACACATGTGCCTAAGCTGCGGAAGTTATTTGTAGATAGAAATGATGAATCAACGGAACATGAAGAGAATGCATTGTCTGAAAGAATATTAAATTGTCGTATTTTATCTACACTTGGAAATGAATATGATAATAAATATTTGTGGGAAATAAGACCGGCGGAAAAGCAGTATTTGAACTTACCTACTGAAAACTTTGCTTCATTGAATTGCATGAACAAAATGCAACGGTCTTAGCTGCACATGCTGTTTCTAGCACACGGAAAAAGAAGATATCGAAAGAGCAAGAAAACAAAACTTTCTATGCAGTAAATGTAAACAACCAGGCCACTGGGCAGCTGAGTGTCCACTGAATGCTCTTGACTGTAATAGCAGGTGGCAAAAAGAGAACGTTAATGACAACACTGTATTTACTTCATGTGCCTTTGGTGTGTCAAGTAAAAATGGCATTGACGCAAGTAAATGGTATTGTGATAGTTGTGCTACGAAGCATATCACGCCAAATAAACTTTACTTCGTTTTGTACAATAAATTTGATGTTTCTGTAGTTTCATTGTGAAAGCAATGTACTAATATGATCATATTTGGCAAGGAATGATGAAGAAACAGTCTTTATCAAAATATGACGAAACAATAAATGGCGCATCGCTAGAATGGAAACTGCTTTATATGTGCCCAATGCAAGTGCTCATTTGTTCTCTGATAGAGCAGTCGCATGAAACAGCTACAATATAACGTTTGATATCAAAAGTGTTACAGTTCAGGAAAAAAAAGAGTGGCGACATTGTCATGTCAGGCTATGTGAAAAATGAGCTGTATATGTTGCATATGCTTGTTGTTAGGCCTGAAAAGGCTAATCAAGTGAACTTAGTGACATCTTCTGAAATATTACAAATGTACCACAAATTGTTCGGTCATCAGAAGAAACAACAGGTCAATAATATCTTGAAGAAGCTTAACATCAGTGTAGAAGCCAAGGACGAATTTTGTGATGGTTTTGCAATAGGAAAGATGCGTAAACTACCATTTGGACAACGAGCAAGTTGCTCCACAGATACTGGAGAATTAATCCATGAAGATGTCAATGTACCCACGAGTACAGAATCATTTGAGGTGCTCGTCATTATGTATGTTTTAAGGGCGATTTGCTGGTCGTTGTGACCGAACGGTTCTAGGAACTTCAGTCCAGAACCGCGCTGCTGTTACAACTGCAGGTTCAAATCCTGCCTCGGGCATGGGTTTGATGTCCTTAGGTTAGTTAGGTTTCAGTAGTTCTAAGTCTAGGGGACTGATGACCTCAGATATTAAGTCCCGTAGTGCTTAGAGACATTTTCGAACAGACGATTTCGTGAATGTAATGACCTTTTATAACTACAAAATTCGTTTGGTAGCTTGGATATTGTATGAACTGAAGCAGTCATTAACTATAGTCGTTCCAGGGAAGGTCTTTTATTTTGTTATTCTGAGCAACACTTCCTTGGTGGAAAATTCAACAGGCTGGGGGAAGCATTTTTTTTATCCTCGCTGAACTCCACTGAACACCCTATTTCCTACAATTAGATGGCCATTGTTGTGTTTCCTTTTCCCAAATTTTTCTTTGTCAACTCACAGTAAAACTATTGCGTTTCAGTCTAACCTAGACCTCTGGCTACGCTACGGATACACTTGTGAGCACAACCGCGATTTTTGCTCTCACATTCGTATGTTTCGCCAGCTGACAACCAAACTGCTGGATAACAACGTAATCTAGACATCTGGCTACGATACAGGTCCGTCCGTTACTACAACCACGTTTTTGCTTTCACATTCGTTGGTTTCGCCAACTAACAACCAAACTTCTGCATTCCAATCTTAACTAGACCTATGCCTAGCATACAGATCAGTCTGTCACCACAGTTAGATTTTTCTGCCAATTCAAGCTGTGATCTTATGTCCCAGCCTAACAACACCATAAGAAAAAGCGAGATATTCAGAAAAGACAAGCGATAAAGCTTAACCATCCTCCTGGAAATCGCGAATTATTTGTAGAATAACAGCAGAGTATTTGTAACTATAAAGAATATAAAACATCACTGCTTCATTCCCAGCTATGTAACCCTAAATCACTAAATCGTCCTAGAATTCACTGTTCCAATTAGTACCAATTCGTGGTTCCCACTAACATTTTCAGCAGTATAATTGTCTGTATAGGGTGTAAAATATGAGCTTTTGTACTTACATTGTGTATGACATATCAGTGCAGACCTTATAATTGTAATTGACAAGTGCATAGACTATAAATTATGACTTCCTCCAAATAAAATACGGAGCAGTAAAATTCCTAGTGGTAACAATGACATTTACTTTAATGTTCTAGGATCAAGTTTTGCTGTTACGCCCAAGCCAACCAAGCCCTCGGAAATCGTGATATGGAAATCACGACATACTCAGAATAAAATAGCCACATATTTCTCTCGAACAGGAGTAGCAATCTCATTGCTTCCTTTACATCAATTTAAGATGTCGTCTTACATCCCAGCCTAACCACGTCTCTGACAAAAAAAGTAGAACCAAAATTGTATATGAAGCTACAGCTCTCCTTATTTTTATACTGTGTGTATTTTGATTTGTGTGTGCACATGGCGAAATAGTCACAGTGTCCTTGGTTGAACAGACCACATCTGCTATGCTCACTGTAACTGGCTAACTAGATGACATGTTCTGTGGTCAGGTTGGGTGACAATAGTACAGTACAGTAAAACCTCTATTTCACAGTTTTCGAAGCTGTCGTGTTGTATTTTGTGAATTTCCTATTTATAGTCGCTTAATTCGCAAATATGCAGTTTCAATGCTACAGAGCGTTAATAATCTAGCCTTTTCTTCTTTTTTCTTGTGCAACAGTGCCTGAAAGTGGGATATCAATACACAAAAATTTAACCAAACTTGGTCATCTCAAAATTTTTGGTACAGGTTGCTATGTTCACATTAAAAAAACATAAAAGTTTGATTATAAGGCTGGTTTTGCTCAACGTATTGGGTATGTCAATGACAAAGATAGATTTAGTGTTTGCATGACTTACAAAAAGAAAGTAATCTTGAGTCATGATATAACATTTAAGCCAGAAATTGTTTGTAATTTCTGTAGTGATCATATGACAGTTGACATTTCTTGGCATTCTGCCAAGAAAAGTTTACAGCACTTAATTCTGCAGGAGGTGCAGTATCAGATGACAATAATACAGAATCAACAGAATTCCTGAAATCCGAAACCCATGAATTTTCTGATGGAGATAAACTGCAGAGCCAAAGACGACGGAAAGAACCAACCTGGATAAAAAGTGTTGTGTCCTTAATGTTGGCGGATACGAAGATTTAAACAGTTTTTCTGTCGTATTTACGTCAAATAAAAAGGAAAAATGGATGTAAGCTATTAATGATGAAAGAGAAACAATAAGTGAGTGTTAGATGAACATTTCACAAATGCCAAAGTATTGCACAATCACTGGTTCTACATTGAAAAGTTTCAGCTGAGAGAAGCACTCGCTACAAAGCATGATTAGTTGCTAAGGGTATATTCAGCAAGCAAGAACTGGTTATGAAGGTGCATGTAGTCCTGTTGCATGTTATGACACAATTCGGGTTTTGCTAGCGGTAACTGCTTCAAGGAGGATGGTGTTGAAACAATTTGATATGAAGACGACCTTTTTGAATGGAATACTTGCAGATGAAGTGTATATGGCACAACCCCAAGGCTTAGAAAATAATACATGTCGAGTGTGTCTCTTGAAACGGAGTCTCTATCGACTCAGACAAGCACAGACCTGCTGGAACAAACGTTTTATGGGAGTCTTGAATAAAGCGAATTTTCAAAACAATGCTGCAGCTCCTTGTTTGTTTCTTTCGTAAGTACAATGGAAATAGTCTTTAAGTAACAATTTACTTTGATGAAGGTCTAATTGATAACAATAACAAAGAAGAAACTATAGCTTTTCTGGACAGTTTACAGTGCTAATTTGATATAACAGTGGGGATCCTTGATAATTTCCTTGGTATAAAAATAAAGCAAAATGAAGATGAAGCTATTACGATAAGTCAAGAAAACTACACAAATGAATATTGACAAGATTTCGAATGACAGACTCCAGCATGGTATCAACTGCTGTTGGATGTGAAGAAAATGACGAAGACGAAGCTGTTTCGTTCTCTGTCCCCTGTTTTGAGGCAGTTGGATGTTTTATGCATTTCTCAATAGCAACTATTCCAGACATACTTTTTGTAGTAAATAAAGCTGCTTGAGCTACAGAAAAACCAACCACTGAGGTCTGAAAACGAGTGAAATGCAAATTTCTGTACCAGAATGGTTCATTTGACTACGGTATTATCTACGATAGAGAAGAAAATTTGACTATTTACAAAGCTGCTGATTTTGCTGGGTACAAGTGCAAAAGACTCTCAACAACTGGCAACCAGTCTGTTGCAGAAGGTTGAAACTACATCTAGAACTGAAGCAGAAATTATTTCAGCAAATGAAGCAGCCAAAGAATTAATTTGATCACATTGTTTATTAACTAAATTAGTTGAAATGCCATGACGACCTCAGCAATTTTATTGTATGGTGCCAGGACATGGGCACTTAACACGTTAGTTTACCAACATAATTAATATATAGTATTAATAATAAAGGGAATGGCAAAGGAATGAGATCATGACTTTATTGAATTATGATAAATATGAGGCACTCTCGAGAAGTATACCCTGCATGTGTGCATGATTAAGTCACTAACTTAAAGTGTTGGTGAAAAGAGTCAGAAGTTGAAGATTGTGGAATATAAAGTCTGCAGCTGGCCGTAGCTTGCCTGGCCGCCGTGGGCGGCAGGTAGCGGTCACCGGAAAGGCGGGACAATACGGCGCTTTTGGGGGTAGCCCGGCATCTGGAGCCACCTGTGCTGGGCAACACGTGGCGAAGACGGGAATTTCGTTTGCCTAGGGGCGATATGACCTACTAGATCATTGGGTAGATCTCAGAAATGCCATTGGAGGGATTTCGGCGATGAAGGAGCGATCGACATTGGCCGAAACTGAGTATTCTTCTGGCGCGTTTTCCTACGTGTGGGAGACGGGAGAATTGTGGAGAGAGAAGATTTCACCTTATCCATCGAACGGTACGGACTTGGAGACGGCGTCTTAGCCATCGTCTTCGAAGGTAGATATACGGTCCGTATCGCAGCACTGCACCAACTCGTGTTTTGTGCAGAGTTCTACAGTTAGAGCTCTTTGTGTGCTCAGAAGCGAGATTTTCACCAACGCTTAACCACTTCGAACAACTTACCCAATATTCTTGATCTGGTAGTTACCCTTGCGAGGTGCTAAGTATTTATCAACGTAGCTGCCGGTAATAGGGGAACGTAATTGCAAATTGTTAATGTGCCATTCTCAGGAGTGTGTGGATGGACAAAGAAATTCACTTTTTTTTTTTTGTAAATTTTGTCAGTTGTGGGGTATATCAAATTAAATGTCAGTATTACAATCGAATTATCGACTTATTGTAGCTAGCATTTACCCAGTCCCAGTAAGCTTTACATGTACTCCAGTCACTGCACAGATTGCCCAGACGGGAAGAAAAGAAGATATGCGACCTTCTATGTCAGCGATGGACAAATAAGCTTACACATGGCGACCGCTGCCAGGATTGTTCATAAATAGGGATTTTTTGTGACGTAGTCGGATTTTATAATTTTTTTTAAAGGCGATCCTAATTTCAGCTATTGGTTGTGATGTTGGAAACTCTCGCTACTGAATCAGGCAGAAGGTTTGACGCCAGAATTGTGCGATATAAGATAAATGATTTCTTGTGTTGATGCTGAATCGTTGTGATATTTTTTATTTATTTATTTTTGTTTTGTTTTTCAGGATATTTAATTTATCATGTAGTTTGTATATTCTTATATATGTACTGACGCAAGCGAGTAACCTACGACTGTGTTGAAATATTGGTGGTACAGTGACACAGAAGTTTCCTCTATCATGCATAATTGTAGTTTTCACTAAATCATCGAAATTTTTTTCTCTTCTTCTTGTCTTTTGCTGTAAGTTTTATTTTAATTCTTTTTGTGATTTGATTTGTGTTTTATGTGCTGCGTTTTTGTGTAGTTGTTATTTTGGGGGTAATAATCGTTAGTACATGAGGGCGCATAGCCAGGCCAAGACGGAAAAGCGAACGCAGGCTCGTGAGAAAAATATGGAAGGCCACAGTGTGGAAAATAGAATGTTGGTAGCTGTAGAAGTTTACGTGGTTCTGTTTGAGCATGAGCAAATGCAGGTAGAACGATCCAACACAGGTAACTTGGGTAGCAGACGTTATGGTTATACTAGTGGCAAAGGAGACAACTCCGAATCTGAAGTTGAATTCGAGTACCGTGGTAGTAAAATTAATTTGAACTGGCAGGAGGATTATATAGTCCGATACCAACCAGACGTTACTACAGTGGGCCTCCGGCGTTTGTGGCAAGTCGGGCTAGCACCGTAAGAAGACCAACCAGACACGAATCTAACCATAACTATCACCGGGTAGAGAAAGCTAGGCACTCGTGGATACCGCGACGTCCTGGAGGACCTGTGACGATAATGAGTGGTCGCTCGCGGAATTGTTATGGAAGAAGGATGAAAACAAGAATGATATCAACGAAAATTTAGACGCACAAAGCAGAAAGACCGATGAGAAATTAGATAGGATGCGTACAGGTTTGGAAACAAAAATGCTAACCTTCGCGCAAGTAATTAAGAAAGAGTTAGGCGAAGTTAAAAAGGACGCAGTTCTGGCTAGACGAGACGCACGCGGTGTGAAACGGATTGCCGAGGACGCTCGCGACCAAACTAAGACGGCGACCTCCGTCGAAAAAAAAGGAACTGACTAAACTGAATCATCGCCTAGACAAACTGGCGGAAGTTGCGGGAAAGTCATTACAGATTAATGTCGAGGAAGTAGCTGAAGAGAGAGTGGCGCAGATGGAAAAGTCCATCGACGAAAGTGCCGCGCACATCGTGCAGCAAGAAAGTGAAAATCTTCGCATGCAGATAACTGGGGACGCGGTGCAATCACAAGGGACCGCAGGAAATTTAACGCCGCTAACTGGGGGGACAGAGTTTCTGAACGGTGGCAGTGCAAGAAGCACGGGACAGAAGCAGTCAGGTCATCCACCTCCCACTTATAAACCAAGTCCCATTCAAGCAGCTAGACATGTCGTGATGGGGGAAGATACGGTGGCCTTCGTGGTTGCAGAGCCGAGGTCTGTACGAAGCAGCCATGAGAACTGGTTACCTCTGCAACGGTGCAACTTGCAGAGTGGAGATTCCGGTAGTACGGAAACACAAATCAGTACGAACGGAGGAGACAGTACTCCGCCGACACACTACAGTATACAGCAGGGTCATGGAAATGAACGTGCTCCAAGATACGAGGAGCAAACCGACCATGAAAAGTACTTAAGCCTACGAAGATTCCAACACCATAGAGAGGACAATAATGTTTTGCACTCACGGACTTGTATCTTTCAATTCACAGAAGCATTGCCACCGCATTGGCCAGCTCGGAAACAGATCGACTTCGTATGTGCACATTTAGAACGGTTGGTGGCAAAAACGATGCTTAAATGTGGGAAGTCTTGCGAATCGATCGAAGAATATTTCTCAATCGATACTGGTCACAAAGTACTCAGACCAGAATATTTCTCAATCGATACTGGTCACAAAGTACTCAGAACAGAATAAAA
This sequence comes from Schistocerca gregaria, assembly GCF_023897955.1. NCBI lineage: Eukaryota > Metazoa > Arthropoda > Insecta > Orthoptera > Acrididae > Schistocerca > Schistocerca gregaria. The sequence goes on along the minus strand of NC_064924.1, from coordinate 289,904,008 downwards.
CACGAAATGATGATGGCTAAAGACACGGAAACTGCAGGCTTCAAAAGGGCAGTGAAATTCCTTGACCAGATGGTCAAGAAAAATGAATTCATAGAAATGGTTGAAATGGCTATGAGCACTATGGGACTTAACTTCTGAGGTCATCAGTCCCTTAGAACTTAGAACTACTTAAACCTAACTAACCTAAGGACGTCACGCACATCCATACCTGAGGCAGGATTCGAACCTGCGACAGTAGCGGCCGCTCGGCTCCTGACTGTAGCGAGTAGAACCGCACGGCCATCTGGGATGGCAATGAATTCATAGACAACCTGCATACGAATAACGAGATTATCCGTATTTGATACATGATGCTGCCGACAAATTATCAACAAAATCTGATAGGTAAATGCGGAGACGATGTGGAGGGCTTCATTAATATACTGAAAGAAGTCGAATTCGTGCTGAACGAGGAGCTGGCGCGTAACCGTAAGAGAGACAGAGAAACAAAAGTCGTGTCACAAAATTTCAACGCACAAACAGATCAAAAACGGGTGAACAAATGTCATAGTACTAACAGCTGGCAAGCGCATACCAGTCAACAGGAAGCAAAAACGTATATCGGTAATAAATGGAGGAAAGAAAAGTGGAGCAAGGCCGCAAGGATACCCACAACCGAACTTTGCATCTTACAAAAGACGAGAAAACAATCCGCAGACAATAGATATGAGGGGGCCAAATCCTGGGCGTGCACAGATAGAAGAGGTGCACGGACAGCCACGACTAGCCAACGTTGCGGGGACGGTGGCACAAAAACCCACACCACGTATCAGAAACCGTCACAGCTACATGCTCATGTATGAGGATATTAGGGAATCGCTCTTAGAAGAGAGGGCGGAAGGTGTTACGCGAGATCTGCACCTGCTCGTTAAGATTAAACTAGGTGACTTAACAACTAGATAGCGGGAGCGAAATTTCAGCGATCTCGGAAACCCTATTTGATAGATGCAACATGTTGAAATCTCCGACACTAAAGGTCCAGAAGATTAACATCCGAGGTGCTGTCAGAGGGAAACCCACTGAAATTAAGCACCAGACAAGACTGGAGTTTAGTTGTTAGGGGTATGGCCTACACGGAAAATTTTTCATCGTTTCACACCTCGCGGCTCAAATGATCACTGAGATTGATTTTATGACCCAACACAAGGCGATAATCAATATGGGCCTAGGCACACTGAAATTAGGAGAAAAGGGCGAAACGAGCATTAGGTTCACAGAACAAATGACGAAAGATGAACTACCAGTGGATTGTCTGAATCTAAGGATTACTGGAGACCAGAGTCAGATTGTGCGACCGCACTCTGCACAGGACCAATTACAAACGAGCTGTCAGGATAGAGACGAAACACTGACAGAAATCCATGAGGTAATACTAGGAAAAGTGGCGGCACTGCAAGACATAGCCGCTGCAGAGAGAATAAAATTAGAGACAGTGCTAAGAAGAAATGCGGAGGTATTTTTTCCGAAACCAGGAGCCATAAAAGGGTTTCAATAGAGGTTTCGGTTAAGGAGACGTGTTCCCTTCCGTGTACCTACCTATCCCATTCCGCTGGCATATCGGAAACAGGTGGTGCTCGAACTTCAGGAGTAATAGAAGAGGCTACGTCCACGTACAACAGCCCATTGCGTGTAGTAGAGGAAAAGAATGGAGTAATCCGACTGGTCCTAAACTCCAGTCAAATTAACACCATAATCATTCCAGAAACGGATAGACCAGAGACGCTAGAAGAGCTGTTGCAGAAGTTTGACTGCATATCGATCTTTTCTTCGATCGGCTTGCGAAGTAGTTTTTGGCAAATAGAGTTGGCGCCAGAGTCTCGCAAATATACAGCCTTTCTAGCAATCGGCCGATATTACCAGTTCCGACGTTTACCTTTCGGGTTAAATGTATCTTCAGCTGCATTCATTCGCGGTCTGGGAACGATACTGGACGACACGTTGAAGGAGCGCGTCACGTGCTATGTAGATGACATTTTGATAGGGGAAAGTTCGAGGGGGACGGCACAACGAGGTTGTTAGGGATGCTGCTGGACCAAATGCGCGAGCAGGGCGTCACGGCAAACATCGAGAAATTGTGTGTCGGAACCAAGGAAGTGGACTTCCTAGGGCACGTTATTTCGGCACAAGGTATCACCCCCAATCCTGAGAAATTGGAATCAATAACCCAATCGGCTGCTCCAAACTCTCGGAAGAGTTTACGTAGGTTCCTCGGAGTAATTAGCTTTTTTAAACGATTCATACACATAGAGAAATAAGCCACACCCCGGCTCTGTGCACTGACAGGGACGAACACACCTTTTGTCTGGGGCGTGGTAGCCGATGCGGAATTTAGGTGTCTGAAGCAGGCACTCCTTGAGGCTCCTATTCTCGCCCATTCCAATCTTGAACAGGACTTCTGCATGGCCACTGAATCCGCGAAGATGTGTCTTGGAGTCATGATCTTTTAAGACTATGAGCAGGATGGTCAGAGAATACACAAAACCATAGCTTTCGGAAGTCGTGTGCTCAGCAAGAGCGAGCTGAACTATTCCGTAACGGAACTGAAAGCTTTGGCGATACTTTGGGGATTCCAAAAATTTCGGTACTTCTTGTTTGGTCGTAGAACCCGCGAGGTTTACGGACCATCGAGCGCTCGATTTCCTCCAAACAGCAAAGCTCATGCATGGTCGACTGGCCCGGTGGATTTTGTTGTTACAAGAATTTAACTTTACAACCGTTTATGTACTGGGGTCATCAAACGTCATCGCTGACATGTTGTCACGGTCGCCAATTGGTGAAAATGGCACCCAGCTACGGGAGAGAGATGACGAACCGTTTTCTCTCTACTATATGAAGAAGGTGCCGTTTGAGAACTACGTGGCTGTTTCGATGAATGATATTCAGAAAGAACAGGATGAGAATCCGCACCTGTTGGCAATCAAACAAAAATACCGAGATAAGACACAAGTAGAGACTAGACACCACTACTTGATGCGCAAGAGTATAATTTTCTATCGGAGAAACGTCGACAGCTCCCTATGGGTAGTATGTGCGCCGGAAGAGCTGATCGACAAGGTCATCTGGTACACGCTATGCCCACTTCGACGCTCGGCAGTGTTTCTTGAGGTTGAGGAGCGTATGCCACTTCCGGAAATGGAGAGCAGAATACAGGCGGTGCTGCGGTACTGGTAAGGTCTGCCAGAAACGGAAAACTAGCACGGTCACCATGCAGGCACCAGTATATCCAATTGTACCGACAAAGCTACGAGAGACTGCGGCGTCGGACTTAATGGGCCCCCTAAACAGGGCAAGGAGAGACTACTGCTACATATTGGTAGTAATTGATCTGGTGTCTAAGTATGTAACGCTGATACCTTTGAAAAGGGCTACGGGTCTCAGTATCAGTCAAGCTTGTTGGCGAGATTTTTTAAAGCAAGTTGGGAGCGTCGGCCGGATTATATCTTACAACGGTCCCCAGTACGGGTCAGAACAGTGGCAGCCAACCCTTCCGGAATTCAATATCAAGCCTATTTACATCTCTAGGTACAAATCAAGTTGTAACCCGACCGAATGAACGATGAAGGATTTGGGAGCGATGTGCCTCATGTACTGTTCGAGACGACTTGAAACATGGGACGTCTTTCTTAAAGACTTCGAGGAGGCCATCAGTGAAATGCCCCGTATCACCACGCTTCTGCCCCTGGTGACAGTGCTTAAGAACACCTACCCACTGGACAGAATTCGGGAGCTTCTAGATTTTCCCCACACTCAGGATTAAGACACAGGGAGATTGTACGCCAGGCATTGCAAAACATTCAGGTGGTTGGACACTTGTGTAAGGTGAGATCGGACAAGTCGCAGTAGTGAGGACATTTTCGGTCAATGACAAAGTGTTGGTGAAATCTCACCACTTGTCTAATAAACAGAAGAAATTGTGCAAAAAGTTCTTCGCTCTGTATCATGACCCTGTGTGGGTGCAGCGAATTCTCCATCCCAATGCTGTGGAGCGAGAGAGCCTAAAAATGGGAAAGTCCTTGGGAGTACATCGTATCACACATGTGAACCCCAATGTGGGATAGGATGAGGCCATGTTGTTCTGTTTTTGTAAATAATGTTAATGTTAGTTAGATGTTAGAAATATAATTGTTATGGTATGTTCTTGTGTATGTTGTTGTTTAGTAAATAAGGGGTACATTTGGGCAAACATGGCCTACAGCTCTGTCCATAAGAACTCAGTAATTTGTGGTTCAAACGACTTTATAGTCGTCAGTAAATGCACAGAATGTTGGGCAAACAATGGAGAAATTAACGGTTACAGTGAAGCAGAAAAATGACTAGTAGCTGATTCTGTGGCGGACATCTTCACGAGCGAGCTCGTTGAGACAGATGAGAAAAACGAAACGAGCGTTGGTTCAAGGGGTTACCGAGCAGATTTTTCATGAAACTATAGCGAGTTTTTTTATGCATTTGGTACCAGCAGAGTCAGAGTGACCTGAAAAATTATGTGAAGAAGTTCATCGTCAGGGTGACGTGAACTGGGGAAGTATGTGTTGAGTTGGCTCTGCGCAGTTGTGAGAGTGGTGTTTTATTTGTGGTTGATGGGATAAGGTTCTGCGCGGTTGCGAGAGTGGAGATCAACCCTAAAGAAGGGTACAAGATGCTAAACAAGGAAGAATAGTCTTACGAAAAATCGGAAGGAACCCATGACATGACGTGGTGTTGCACAGGAAGAAAGTTCCAAACGTTTGGGCTTTCGAAAATAAACAATGTATGTCAGCAGAGAAAAGTAGTCTAAATAAAATAAGCATTGTACAGTTGATCGCTCTTTATGCTCATAAGGTCCAACCAGGCACAATTACACAAACAAATTTATGTGAAACCACATTGGCTTCCAGTTGAATAGGAAATTTGAGAGGAGAACTAAATCACAAAAAAAAGATTTATGAAGTAAGAGCAAGGAAAAAAGGATAACAATCACGCCCAGCAAGAAATCAGAATAACTAAAATACTAATCAAGGAATCAGGACACAAGCGAGAGCTGGTGTCTGTGCTTGATTTTTTTGTTCACTGGAGGACCTTGGCGACATATCTTCATGTGCACCGAGATCCTATATACCCTCATTCCTCTTCCTGCATAATAACAACAACTTTGCATGTTTTTTAAAAAAATATATGTATATATGAAAAATATTTTTAACTGTTTAGGTGCTGAATAACATACAAACAACACACTGACAACACACTACAGACATGAAACTCCTGACATCAAAAAGCTTTTTATTTACAATTTTGTAAAAACAACGCATGTTCATTCAATTACATCTGTAACTTGATTAATTATGACATCTGTTAAGTTAGAAGAATCAGTTAAGTATACCTTTAGGCCATTCCTGTAGACTTAGTTCACCCATATTGTGCAGCCAAAAGGGTGCCATTTACATTAAGACAAGGTAAAATAAATCTATGTTGTATGTACAGATTGCAGAAGAGTGCGACTACCAAAGGGGACGCAGTATGCAGAGAAACACTAGTGACGAGACAGCTTGAGCACACACTGACTAACGGAAAGCTGAACGGCAAACAGAGCAAGAGCAGTGTCAGACCGCAGCCAGCAGCTGTGTGGCACCGAGACCGGTTCTGCCGAACGACACTGCCCATACAGGTATACAGGTATACACAAGCGTTGGGGGCTAAATGGAGATGAGGCCTCCAGGTTCCTATTGTCAGCTGTGGCAACGGCATCCGATATCGGCTAAAAAGCGGTCAGCAACTTGTAATTTGGTTAGAAGGACATGTGCGAATCACCTGAGGTGGGGCTAACTGCAGGGAAAGTTATACGGCTACACTTGGTGGGAACAGTTGCATATATCCACCTCTCGTCCCCAACTATTACCGGATCAGGCTGACTCCGTAATTATAGCGTTACCGTGAAGATGGGACTTATGAAGAGGAGGTCTCTGCAGGAGTGGAGGCTTCCAGAAGAGTCATAGACAGGGAATGAAGAAGGCGAGGTGCCTCTATAGAGTCAGTCATGAAGACGACGAGTAATTAATCGTTACCATACGACGAGGATGGAAAATGTACGAGGGTGCCAACAGAGAAACGATAACCGTACCTTTCCGCCTATGACTCCTGCCGGCTAAGCCAAAGCGCACAAGTTAGCTGATAAATGCCACTGGCGCCACGACCGACAAATACACTCTACAGCGCGGACGAGCGCGACACGCCGCCGAACGTCTACAGCAGAGGTGCATGCCACTTTTGTGCATTTAGGCGGGCGTAAACGACACGGATGACGCTCCAGAACCTCGCCAACGCCTGTAAAGGCAGTAACTCTCCACTAGATCGAGCGACTCCCACATCAGTAAACTGCAGCGTCTCATAAACAAATCATTGGCACTCACTTTCAATAAATGAACTAGTGCCATTGTTTCTCCTGTGGAAAACCCCAAGAACAGTCAGTTTCAGTCTCCTGAAGAACTCTCTCAACAGAGACAATCTGTTTTTTTGTTGTGTTGAAAAAAAATTGTGAATCAAAGTTCAGAACAATCATAAAAGACTAGCATTGAATTTCAATTGATCTTAAATTTGCTTAATCAATCACTATTGAATCCTGGCGGTTGAAGTAATGTCATGTTTGTTCATTTAGATTTTTTTCATGAATCCCTGTTCTATTATACAGTTCTGGTGCAAATTAATATGTTTAATTTTGTTGTATGTATTATATATTCATGAGTTCATATTTAATGTTTTGTGTTGATGATATATGTTTGTGATTTTTGTGCAACTAAGTTAAGACACACCCTCATATATTGTTGCCATACTATTGCTTGCAAATTAACAAGATGTAAAGTAAATGCAGTGACCACAATAGCCACAAGCTGTCTTGTTTAACACAACTGTGTAGGGACAGTGACCATTGATAAAGTTTTTCATAATCAAATAATTATACTAATGAAGAATAAGGTTACACTTGTGTAGTTTCTTTTTGATATTAATATCAAACAACAAAATAGTTTGTCAAGACAGGGAATTCACTTCCAGTTTGAGTGGTACTGCCAATTTGCTTAAAATATTAATTTCATAGCAGTTTCACATTACTTATTTTATTTTGTATTTGCAACTTCAATATTAGGCCTAGAGCCATATTTTTATAATTAAAACCATTAATAAAAAAGTATGACAGCTTTCTTAACATCAATTTTATAATTAATATGATTTTGTAATGTTTTGCGGAACGTATCTATTGATTGTGGTAATTAGGGATTCTCTCAGGGGGTACATCAGGTATCCCAAGGGTAGGTGAGACATGTTGCTAGTATAGAGATCGAAGTATTATCACACAGAGACTATATTGCTGTAGTTCCATATAGGCTAAGCATTAGTGAAATTGTAAGATGGCATGGGAACAAGCTCCCTTCAAGAAGTGTCAGTAAAACTAATGACATTCAGTCCTGCTTTTCAGAGATTTCCAAGCAATTCATGTCTCACAAAGATTGTATGATGAGTATTTGAATAAGGAAGAGGGCACATGGGTAATATCTAGTCTTGGGTCACATGGAAAAGAAAATTTCCATTCGAGCACCATAACCACTGGTTATACTGATAGTAACAAGACTTTAATTACGAAGGTAGGGGTTGTATAAGGTGCCAGGACATGGGCACTTACATGTTAGCTTTCCAACATTAGTATTAATAAAAAAGGGACTGGCAAGGGCATCAGATCATGACTTTATTGAATTATGATAAACATGACGCACTCCCGAGCAGTATTCCCTGCATGTCTGCATGTTTGAGCCACTGAATTAAAGCGTTGGTGAAAAGTGTCAGAAGTTGAGAACTGTGGAATATAAAGTCTGCAGCTGGCCGTAGCTCGCTTGGCCGTCACGGGCGGCAGGTAGCAGTCACTGGAAACGCGGGACAATACGGCGCTTTTGGGGATAGCCCAGCATCTGGAGCCACCTCTGCTGGGCAACACATGGCGAAGACGGGAATTTCGTTTGTCTAGGGGCGATATGACCTACTAGATCGTTGGGTAGATCTCAGAAATGCTGTTGGAGGGATTTCGGCGATGACAGAGCGTTCGACACTGGCCAAAACTGAGTATTCTTCCGCTGCGTTTTCCTACGTGTGGGAGACGGGAGAATTGTGGAGAGAGAGAACTTCGCCTTCAGCCATCGAGCTGTACGGACTTGGAGACGGCGTCTTGGCTATCGTCTTCGAAGGGAGATGTACGGTCTGAATCGCAGCACTGCCCCAACTCGTGTTCCGTGCAGACTTCTACTGTTAGAGCTCTTTGTGTGCTCAGAAGCGAGATTTTCACCAACGCTTAACTGCTTCCAACAGCTTACCTAATATTCTTGATCTGGTAGTTATCCTTGCGAGGTGCCAAGTATTTATCAACGTAGCTACCGGTAATAGCGGCGCGTAATTACAAATTGTTAATGAGCAGTTCTCAAGAATGTGTGGGTGGACAAAGAAATTCACTTTTTTTCGTAAATTTTGTCAATTGTGGGGTATATCAAATTAAATGCCAATATTACAATCTAATTATCGACTTCATTGAAGCTAACCTTTACCGTGTCCCAGTAAGCTTTACATGAACTCTAATCACTACACAGCTTGTCCAGATGGGAAGGAAAGAAGGTTTGTGGTCTTCTATGTCAGTGACGGACAAATAAACTTGCATTATTGACGACACCACTGCATTAAAATTGGCAAAAAATCCTGAATGTAATCATCAATCAAAACATAGAGACATTTAGCACTTTTATATTTAGGAATGATTTCTGAATGGTGAAATTATGTCAGGACATGTAGATGGAAAGAAACAGTTGGCTGATCTTCTGACAAATCCAATTGAGCGAGTATGCTTTAAAATGCTGCGTGCAGAGATCAGATCGCAGGAAGTCAAGCAGTAACTCGTTATTATTATTTGATTATTATTTGATATTTTCCCTTTGGATGAAGTGTTGTGATAAAAGGAAAAATGTTTCAGAGTTCACTGTTATCTGATATTCCTTGGTATTTCTTTTAATATTCTTATATGTATATAATCTCTTTGAAGTTCGTTTAAGTTATGAGGTAAAATTCTACATCAACAAAATATACTATTTATAAGTACAACTGTGTTGTTTGAACTTTATACTTTACAACATAAATAAATTTATTATTTCATTGGTTTAGGTTTTGACGAAATTTCGTAAAAATCATACATATGATAAGCTTAATATTTGGTATGAGAGTAGAAGCACAGTCTAACATAACTGTCGCGACACTCACTGCTGTAAAAGTTGTTACCGTTTGACAGCTGGAGCGACACTAGCGCTCCAAGCGGCAAGAAAGGAGAACTTTAGATGCATCCTAAGCATAACGTTTTCCATTGCTTCCGTAAGTGGTTTACAAAATATTTGTATTATCACTTTTTGTGATGTCAGAAGACACATGTGTTTCTAAAAATTATTCCAAAATAAGCACAAGTAGGGATAAAAATCATGAAACCAATGGCAAATTACAATACATTCGTGAAAAAATACTTGTGACATTGGATAGAACTTCAGCTTACCAAGATGATATCGACGGAATACAAACACACAGATTCACACATAAGAACAGACTTGTACCTCTACATTCAAAAGGTATCGACGTCGCATTTGTCGTTCCGTAGGGCTACTGTGTTTAGTCATTGTCACCTGTTGTACAACCTTCATCTTTATACTACTCTAAGTGGACAAGCAACTGTCAAATAGTGGAAGAAAGATATAGTGAGTGTAAATCCCAAGTGGTAAGTGGTAAGTTTTTATGGGACCAAACTGCTGAGGTCATTGGTGAATCCCAAGTCCTCAAACCAGTAACACTGTCAGAAGTGTTGTCATATGTTAAATTTGCCATTAGAGACTGTCATCTATATGCCTTTTACATACCCCTCAAATGTATGCACTGATGGAAACATAAAACATTTAGTCAAAACCTGTATGCCTGCATGCTGTAACATAATAAATTTAGAGAAAACAGCTTATTTTTGTCTTCCCATCTTAAAGATGGCATGCTAATCTGGCTTAACAACAAGTGAATGGCATCTTTTTTTAAATATTGGGATCCTATAGTTTTCAAATTTTGTTTATCCTTCTTCATTTGAACCTTCTGATACCGTTTCCTTTGCTGTCTGTAGTTAAAATGATAGACACTTTCCTATCCCCGTAACAGTTTTGCACGAAGTCTAGTATTCTGACATTCCACATACTTTTTCTAGACATGAATAACTGCACTTAATTTTTCTATTCCATCGTCGAAGCAGGTCTGTGTCGACGATTCAAATGAATCTGGCCCTGATATATGGAGATCTGAACTTCTGCTTCAGTGCCACAGGAGTTTTTCACAGCTTTAGACGGATTGTCGAACCTTTGTGTCATTTTTCTCTTCGGCGTCAGTTGAGGTGGCTTCTCTGGAATGTCAAACAATGTGGTTAACTGCATTCCACACAAGTTTATTATTGTCTGTATTAATTAACTGGTTTTGTTAAACGTGTAGCAGACAAAACTTAACAAAATTATAGAGGTAAACAGGTCTTTTTTCATAAGATGTTCTCGTCTGCTATTCACTATCCATTTTCTGCGCCTAGAACGAAACATTAATCATCAATATACTTGTAGTTTGCAAGCGAATCCTAACGATACAGTTTAGTAACATGATGTTGTATCCCTTTTGGGGTCCTTAGGAAGCCTAAAAAAAGAGAGATGTAGTATTTTCTTCTTGTTGTTGCTGCAATTTATTGCGCTACCCTACATTCCCATTTGTAGAAAGCACAGTACAAACCAAAATAAACAACTACTATTCGCTTTCGCTTTCACGATTGCTCCAAACTTAGCAGTTTAACTTACTGGCCGCTTGGCGCACTGCTGGCGCAGAAGTTAACAAAATCGAGGTGAAGTGTCGCGACAATTATGTTAGACTGTGGTAGAGGAATGTTGTGGCAACATCGTTCTTTCCATAATTTCCTGGGATAGCAAGGTCTGAGGAGTTTGAGATTAAAAGTTACAGGCGATGATGTTGAAATGCAGTCGGTAGCAAGGATTTGCAGGTTAAATAGCAAGCTGTATTCCTTATCTCCTCAACTGACTTTCACTCCAATAAGAAAAAAAATAATGGCCATTTGTAAGTATCGTTAACTTTCCGGCCAAAGGTGGAATAGCAGGACACGTGTCACATGGCCGCATCTTACACAACACTTACCTAAAAACCTGGTTTTCTCCTTATAAATCAAGTTTATTTGGTTCACATCTGGCATATAACACACATTAGTGCTGCTTCATCTGCAAACGAATACAAAAAAGACGCGTCGGATGCTTTCTGAACCCATTGTGGTATAGTCCACACACAATACCATGATCAATAGATGCGTAGTCGGCAGGTCACGCTTGGCGAGAGCATTAGTGGTGTGGGTTATGGGCGGCGTCGTAGGGGAAGTGCAGAGCACTGCAGGGAAGTGCCGTTCTAAACTGAAGCTCTCATTTTCACAGTGTCTTCCTTCACGTCATTATCACAAAAACTATTGTCATTAACTAAATGATGGTCACATCATGTACTGACATTTAGAGCTATAATCAACGCAAAAATGAATTTTTTTACTGAATAATTTCCGAAAAATTAGTGGAAGTGCCGTTCTAAGCTCAAGCTCACTTTTTCACAGTGTCTTCCTTCCGCATCAATATCACAATAACTACTATCATTAACGAAACGATGGTCACAGCACCAATTTAGAGCAATACGCAACTTAAAAATGATTTTTTTACCGAATCATTTCCGTAAAATAGTTTGAGAAAGCTTGCAGGGCGTGCGACACGATTTTGTCATCGCCGGGCGGCCGAGAGGTGGCAAACACTATCGGCCTCGCTTTCTGAACAATTTAATGAACTCGTCCAGCGCTTTGGACGAAAACTGGTTATTGTGCATCGCCCACCATAACTGCGGGGACTCTAGGAAGGTTAATTTTTACGGAAATTTTGGTTATCATGGCTGTATACTATACAATTTGGCGACGTAAGCTTTTATTACTGCCACTTGTTGCGGAGCACAAACTGCAACTATATTTTACAATTTTTCAGTTGAGAGCTATATTAACGTAAACAAATGCACTATAACAAAAACACGCGAATGGTACATAGAAGAATACTGTTAAGGGTGTAAGTTTCGCTACCACCAGAAATCGCTACGAGTTGCAGAACCTAGACCAGCCGAGAGCACCCGATTGCCACGAAGATTTGCTGTCCCTCGGCGCAAGTGTCAACTCCTTCAACCATATCTCTGGATTGGGCTATAGATACGCCGCATTTGAACAGTATTTTGATTAACAGCAGAAGTCGTCGAAGCGTTTTTAGTCGTAAGTTATAACAAAATGTCAGAGGACGAGCGGAAAGAGGGATTGCTCGATGTGGAGGGGTTGAAAACTGATTTAGACAATCACTGTCTGGATAGTGTACATGCTAAACTAGATTCAACTGCTCGAGCCTTTGCAAGTGAGCACACTAGGTAATGGCAATATATTGAAGATTTATTTAGAAAAGAGAATATGTTGTTATAATTCAAAGAATTCCAATGACTTGTTGGTGCCTTCTGTACGGGCCATGAGTTGTGTTATAACAGAAAGCATTCAATCAGTTCGATGTAGTGGTACAAGAAGTAAATTTTCCGAAGGACGATACATGATATAATACCATTTTATACCTTAAATTTTGTGGAAACATTTGGTATGTCGGAAAATGTGACGTGAGACATTCCTTGGTCTCTGTAGGCATTGAAATTGGCAGGGTGTGGAACTAAGAAACATTTAACAATGCATTTGTGTGCACTGTAATCTATCTCTTGTTGTTTTCATGATTCCTTCAAGAGATGTACATTAGTGGCAGCATTATTGTCTCCCTGTCTCGTTTGAATACAGGTTTCCTAGATTTTGCAAGAATTAGGACATCTTTCGTCCAAAGGTACCCAGTGAAATTCCCAGTTCGTTTCTGTTACACTTTTATATGTGCTGCACCGATTTATTACAATCCTAACAGGGTGCCTCGAAGTTTGTTTAGTGCATGTTGTCACTTCCCTTCTCACCAATAAGGACCCCAAGACACTGCAACAGTTCTCAAGAATTGACGTTTGTGTCTTTCATAATGAGAAGTCTAGTATTGTCTTTATGAAAAGTATTTAGCATTGTGCCCTGTGCTGTTTGGGATGTAGTGTGACAGACAACTTCTTCGTAAGTTACTGTTTGAATAGCAAGTGGCAACTTCGGCACTTCACATTGCGTGGCATGTGTAATGATCAACTTGTGACAGGAATCTTGTGTAGTCTTTAGTGGTGGTTCATTAGAAATGTGAAAGCTTGCTTGTCTTCAAATTGCTATTAGCATACCAAATGGTAATGTCTGCTATGTAAATGTTTGACATACATAGAAGATGTAATAGTGCACCATTCTACTCAGAAGTTAATTATGTGGAAAGAAGATCTTCAAAGTTTCTTTGTTAATCTGTCTACTCATTTGCTTGTCTTTTGCAATAAACATGTTGTATTACAGTGAGGTGAAAAGTTATGAGTTACCCCCTAATATTGTGCCAGACTTCCTTCTGCCTGGTGCAGTGCAGCAATTCAGGTCAATGGAAGCATCAAATTCCACCTGTCTCTTTGATCCCAACATAATGGTACGGTGTGTGACATTATGGTGCAGAATTTTGGGGTTGGTTGTGTTTGTAGATGTATTGTTCTTTTGATGGTACCCTCTGATGGTGGATGTGGACATGCTAAGTTTAACCTTTGGGGTTGGATTTGTTTGAGTTTTGGTTGTCTTCGTGCCGTGGTTTTGAGTTGAGTAATTGGTTCTTTTTTGTTCATGTGTTTGGTATTTTTGTTAGGCCTGATTAGGTTGGTGTTGTGTGGAAAGAAATCCTGTTATTTTCTTTTTATTTCTTTTATTGCTTTTTCTTTAGGTATGTGTATGACAGTGCAGTTCACAAGTGTATCATTACATTATGAGATGGGTGATACTACGTCTGTCATACACTTTCTGCAGATGCTTGGTCTTATGCTGAATAGGTTAACCGTCATGTTTGTGGCTGACGCTGTGTGTGTGTGTGTGTGTGTGGGGGGGGGGGGGGGGGCTGTATTGAAAAGAAGTGTTTTTATTGGCTTCAAACATTAAAACATGTCAGATCAAATTTACATTCTTCTAATCAGATGTCAACTGCTGTGATTCGTACCTCCATCTTCTGTACATCATAATGAATTAATTTGAATTGTATAGCAAGTTCAATAACCGTGATAAATCTGTTTATAAAAATAGTCATTGTTGTCTTCAGTACAGAGACTAGTTTGATGCAGCTCTCCGTGCTGCACTATCATGTGCAAGCTTTTTCATCTCAGAGTACCTACTGCAACCTACATTCTTCTGAATCTGCTTAGTGTATTCACCTCTTGGTCTCCCTCTATGATTTTTACCCGCCACGCTGCCCTCCAATACTAAATTGGTGATCCCTCGATGTCTCAGAACATGTCCTACTAACCGGTCCCTTCTTTTTGTCATGTTTTGCCACAAACTCCTCCTCTCCCCAATTCTATTCAATACCTCCTCATTAGTTATGTGATCTACCCATCTAATCATCAGCATTCTTCTGTAGCACCACATTTTGAAAGCTTCTATTCTCTTCTTGTCCAAACTATTTATTGTCCATGTTTCACATCCATACATGGCTACACACCACACAAATACTTTCAGAAACGACTTCCTGACACTTAAATCTACACTCGATGTTAACAAATTTCTCTTCTTCGGAAACACTTTCCTTGCCATTGCCAGTCTACATTTTATATCCTCGCTACTTCGACCATCATCAGTTATTTTGCTCCCCAAATAGTAAAACGCCTTTACTACTTTGAGTGTCTCATTTCCTAATTTAATTCCCTCAGTATCACCTGATTTAATGATTTAATAATCATCACAAGGATTGAAAGTCACTTACTGCTGTACAAAAAGGTATGCATTATTCAGGAACACACATTTACAGTAACTTGCCAGCAGCCATAAAAGACTTTACAACCTATGAAATTGAATTTAAGAGAGGATTCATTGGTGGACAGCCAGCTCCTCCTATTCCATTGACGAATTTCTCAGTAGAACCAACATGTTGTGTGACAAAGATTCCATGACTTACCAAGTACCAAGCGGGAAAGCGCTGGAAGATAGGCACAATTAAAAAAAAAAAAAAAACCCACAAAATTTCGAGCTTTCACAACCCATGGTTGCTATGTTAGGAAAGAGGGAAAGATGAAAGGATGTGGGTTTTAAGGGAGAGGGTAAGGAGTCACTCCAATCCCGAGAGTGGAAAGACTTACCTTAGGGTGAAAAAAGGACAGGTATACACTCTCTCACACACACATATCCATATTTTTCTTACATGTGTTCATCTCACCTTGTTTTGGGGTGGACATTTTAATGTGTTGCAGAGTGGCTGGCTCATCCTCTTTTATTATTGTGATTGGCCAGCCCAGACCATCTGCTCTATGGTTTTAATACCTTTTCCTACTTTTCCTTGTGCTGTAGGTTTTCCTTTTTTTTGTTTGTTCCATTTGTTTTCTTTTTATGTGTGGTGTTGGGTGTTTTTGTACCAAGAGTCTTGCTTGTATCAGGAAAAAAGGGGCTGATGACCCTGTAGTTTGGTCCCTTTTACCCCCTCCCCCCCCAAAAAAAAGGCCTTTTTCAGTTGTATGTTCAGATGTCAAAATATTGTCACAGTTACAAAGACCAAAAAAATTACAGATGCTTATCAGGTTAGATATTAAAATTTTTTTAAGTAGCTCACTCACTTCGCTCTTGGTGTAATCAGTAGTCAAAGTATCTGTCGCACACACTTGTAGACAGTGTGCAGAGAACTCACGAAATTCGTCATGCTCTCTCTGTCCATGTGATCAAGAAGATAGTAGATACCAGTGATGAGTGTGATTCCTTGCTATACACTGAGATAACAAAGGTCATGGGATAATGGTATTCATGTAAACAGATGGCAGTAGTATTGTGTACACAAGGTATAAAAGTGCAGCGCATTGGCAGAGCTGTCATTTGTACTCAGATGCTTCATGTGAAGAGGTGTCTGACATTATTATGGCTGTACAACAGGAATTAACGGACTTGGAATGTGGAATGGTAGTTGGAGCTAGATACATGGGACATTCCATTTCGAAAGTCATTAGGGAATTCAGTATTCGAAAATGCACAGTGTCAAGAGAGTACTGAGAATACCAAATTTCGGGCATTACCTCTCACCATTGACAGAGCAGCAGCTGACAGCCGTCACTTAACAACCAAAGGCAGCGCCGTTTATGTAGAGTTGTCAGTGCTAACAGAAAAGCAACACTACAATGAATGTATCTTTTAGGATAGTGCAGTGAAATTTGGCATTAATGGACTATGTGAATGCCTTTGCTAATGGCACATCATTGCCTGCAGAACCTCTCCTGTGCTCATGACCATATCAGTTGGAAAACCATGGCCTGGGCAGATGAGTTCTGGTTTCAGTTGGTAGGGTTTGAGTGTGGCGCAGACCACACGAAGCCATGGACCCTAGTTGTCAACAAGGCACTATGCAAACTGGTGGTGGCTCCATAATGGTGTGGGCTGTGTTTACATGGAATGGGCTGGATCGTCTGGTCCAACCAAACCGGTTATTGACTGGACATGGTTATTTTCGATACTTGGAGATCATTTGCAGCTATTCATGGAGTTTGTGTTCCCAAGCAATGGTGGACTTCTTAAAGATGATAATGCACTACATCACCCGGTCAAAACTGTTTGTCATTGGTTTGAAGAACATTCTGGATAATTCGAGTGAATGATTTGGCCATCCAGATTGCCCAACATGAATCCCATCAAACATTTATGGGACGTACTTGAGAGGTCAGTTTGTGCGCAAAATCCTGCACTGGCAATGCTTTCACAATTATAGTCAGCTATAGAGGCAACATGACTTGATATTTGTGCAGGGACTATCAGTGCCACATTGATTTGCTGCACTATGCTGGGCAAAAGGAAGTCCGACTCGATATTCGGGGGTATTTCATTACTTTTGTCACCTCAGTGTGCATCTTTATCTACAGAAATACTCTGCAAGTCACCTTATTGTGTTTTGTGGAGAGCACCTTGTATCACTTGTCCTTTGACTTTCAGAAGACCTGTGATTCAGTTCCATACAGTCACCTAGTGAATTGAATCCAAGCTTCAACTTATCATAGGCTTCACCCTTTATTTCCCAGTTCTACAGGGCATCTACCACATAAGAGGTTTGCATGATTTTCTTTTTTTTTATACATTTCACTAATGGTGTGCTTCTGGATGTACAGCCGAGTTGTTTCTATTAATGTATACCTGGAAGTACACCATTAATGAGTTATACTACGCACTTGTTAGAAATTTATCAGACAATCAGTCAACAAAGAAAACCATGGTGTACTTTCAACAGTGTGTGCAAAAGTGGCTATCAGTCTGATGCAGAGTGTACACTGTGTAATCTCACATTTAAACTAGGAGAAATTTTGGGTTGGGAGTGTAACTTCAGCCGTACCACTAGGTGTATTTTCGACATGCTTTTGATGACTCTGTACCTTCCAAAACAAGTTTGTATAGACTTTGGACACAAGAGAAACTTTATTGACGACAAAAGTTTGTTTCAACTATGGGAGAAGATGAGTGTGGAGCCTGGACAATAATTGAAAACTGGAAATGGAAGAGGTTCTTAAGTGCCAAATCCTACATTTGTCGAGAAAGTCAAAGAACAGTTTCTAGTTTTGTATGTATTGGTATACAAAAAATCAAGAAGGCATTCTGATACCACAGCTGCATTACTGCAAAAAATAATGACACAGACAAGAAAATAAGGAATTTATTAAGTACATTCTATGTGCCATACCAGGAAACTGACTGGGCCTAATCACCAATACAAAAGTTTTTGTTTAAAGTGTCATTGATGAAGAGGCACTATATTTTATGTGTGATAGTACTGGTACAGAAATACAGCAGTAATATTTTAACTAGGAGAACTGTTCTCAACAAAAATCATTTACAAGACAATAACAAAATATAATTAAACAAAAAAACCTTTAGGTGTTGATTTATATTTCTAACACAACTAATTTCTTGAGATCAGGTGTTGTGTTGCAAAGTTTGCTGTAAAAACTCCCTGTGCCTTTGAAGAAGAAATGGCAACATCATTGTTGGGTCTTTCTGTTTCGCAGTGGAATAGAGACCTTACTTGCCTTTCTCTATTTCTCTGCAATTGCAAGACCTCTGTCGCAGCTCGAAGAGCTGTGCCCACTCTTGCGTGTTGCCTCCTCAAGCCATCCTGGGCTAAATGGTGGAGACCTTGATCCATGCACTTAGAACACCATTGCATAGTACTGCACAGCACAAAGACCATATTACATTTAGTAATGAATGTAGTAAACATTCTTCCATGATTAGACACCATGAACAAGTCTAGGAACATGCATCAGAGTCTTAAGAACACAGTAACACAGAAAATGTGTTTTGTGAAAAAATAGCATTTAGAACATTTTCCATTTCCATTCTACAATTGAAGAGGATCTTCACTGCACCTTCAAACAAATTCACTACATTCTTGGTATCAGCTCAGTATAAACTTAGCAGAGCCTACATACAAATCTTTAAGGTATATAGAAATAAAAGTAGTCCTTGGATACTTCACCTAATCTCAAGCTACAAACAGATTCTGCCAGCATGTGGTACAAAAATTTAATTCTGCTCACTCAAAAGTAATATTTATAATTTTGTAACTAGAGATAAAATGCAGTTGTACATATATGGCCCTGAAGTAAAGTACATTTGTATACTTAGGTCTTGCCAGAAAATATCAAGACCATGAAGTTTGAGGAAACAAATGGTGTACTCACTTTTTAAGGGAAGTGGTCTTCACACAACCTGTGTGGTGGTTGTAGATGGGATAGTAATTTCAGGTTGGTATTCTAAAAGTCTTCTGGACAACATGACAAGACCCATCAAGGAGAAATGTTCAGAATTAGGAGTGCATTGCCTACAAGCTAACCACGTATCGAAAATAAAGTCTCTTATTGAGGAGTCTCAGTTCATGGCATTTTCTCATGTACCCAACAAGCATGTTTTAATCCCTGTGATTGCTCTGTCTCAAAAGAAAAGAAATAATCACAAATATGTCTCTTCAGAAGCAGCATCTCTGTATATGATCCTTACGTAAAAGTCTTACTGAACTGGCCTAAAAAAAAAAAAAATTCGGCCACCCAGAAGTGTTCACAAAGTAGTTTCAATTTATAAGATGGTGAAAAAGAGAGTTCTTCAAAAAGATTTAAGGGAATGTGTTTAAACTATTTTAATTATAATGGATATCATAGCTTAACAGAATCTGTAATATGTGAATGGCCTGGTAAAAGCAATTGGAAGCTCCATGAAGCTGTTCAGACAATGCTGTTGTACACACAGAAGCTACAACAGTTGTAGAAACATGCAGGAAAACCTACAGAGGACTAAGATGTGGTCCAGGTACTGACAGCTGACCTTCAATACACGTTTATGATGTATTGGTTGTAGAGAGGTGGTAAGGCCCTTCTTTATTTGATTAAACCTCAAATTTTCAAAAGTTGAGTATGATTTCTTGAACTTTTGTTGGTCATTGAACCCTAAAGCCAAAGACCTTGCCGCAGTGGTAACACAGGTTCCCATCAGATCTCCGAAGTTAAGTGCTGTTGCGGTGGGCTAGCACTTGGATGAGTGACCATCCGGTCAGCCGAGTGCTGTTGGCAGGTGAGGTGCACTCAGCCCTTGTGAGGAAAACTGAGGAGCCACTTGATTGAGACGTAGTGGCTATGGTCTCGTAAGCGGACATACGGCAGGGAGAGCTGTGTGCTGACCACATATCCCTCCATATCCGCATCCAGTGACATCTGTGGGCCGAGGGTGACATGGCGGTTGGTTGGTACCGTTGGACCTTCAAGGTCTGTTCGGCTGGGAGTTTAGTTTAGTATAGAAACATAAAACAATTAAATTTATTGATTAGCTCTTTCAGGTTACGATAGTTATTGTATGTACCTTAAAAGAAAAAAAGAGAGGAAAAACCTGAAGAATATACTTTTTTGGCCTCTGTCTGGTATTATGTTGCAGGAGCATTTTTCACAATACAGCAATAATCAACTAGTGTGGTGCATTTCGTTTCCCTTCGTACTGTTGCTTCACCAGTGCATCACATTGGTGAAAGTGCTCACCATGTTCGTTACTCAAATAACCACAATTTGCTGAGAAGAAATGTGGATGTGATGACAAAAAGGCACATTTTTTTTATGATACTATAATCACCTTGTTCTCAGTCTTTGCCAGCTTCTGTCCCACACACACTGCCACTTCTGCCTCATGACCCTAACTTCACTCATCGTGCAGTCACATCTTCCTCTCTGCAGTCTCTCTCTTCCTGTGTTTCATCTCTTCACCCACCATTCCTCCACTTATTATATATTTGGACAGCTACCTTTGTTGCTGGCCAAAACAAGCTCACTGGTGCTACATTCCTATCCAGTGTGTGTGCAGTTCCTCACTCCTAGTTCTTGGCCACCTTTCCCCAACCTTCCCTCACCACTCTCTGCCTGCTTTCTCTCCTGGTTGATCACACCCAGGCTGCTCAAATAAGTTTTGTTTTCCGATTCATGGAATGCAAACAAATAGCCCAAAATATTTCTGTGCCCATCAGATTCCTCTTATGTACATCGTACTATTCATTGTAATAGCTGTATAAATCCTTTCTTATGCTCCTGTTAATAGGTTTGAAGAACACTGTTGATAGAATGGTTTGGCATACAAATAAAGATTTTTCTACACCCAATGAATTTCTAGTTGTTTATATGTTGTATGTGCTGAAAACAGCAGTTACAACCAATTTAGCTTAAGGTCATCATAATATGAGTGACCCATGCGGTGTCATTAAGAGGAAACTGTTCCTGTAACTACATTAGTGTCATGGCATACACCAGTGTCAGTTGTGGTCTTGAGGTGTTTCTTGGCAAGAAACTTCTGGTTCTTTTAGTTTATCCAGATACCATCTCCTTAAATTTCTGCCTTTTTGCACTTTCCTGCCTCATTACAGGATCTATCATTTCGCACTCTGATCCATAGTATACCAGTTTTGTTTATGATGATGATGATGTCCTCCTGAGTAGTCCCCACCCGGAGATCCGAATGGGGGACTATTTTACCTCCGGAATGTTTTATCCAAGAGGATGCCGTCATAATTTAACCATACAGTAGAGCTGCATGCCCTTGGGGAAAAATTGCGGCTGTAGTCTCCCCTTGCTTTCAGCCATTTGCAGTACCAGCACTGCAAGGCAGTTTTGGTTGATGTTACGAAGCCAGATTAGTCAGCCATCTGGACCGTTGCCCCTTCAGCGACTGACAAGGCTGCTACCCCTCTTCAGGAATCCCACGTTTGTGTGAGGATGGCTATCTGCTTCACTGAGGCATGCAAGCCTCCCCGTCAGTGGCTAGGTCCATGGTTCATGTAGGGTCAGGAGGAGGGGGAGAGGGGGTGGCTAACTTAATTCAGGAATGCAAAATCCAGGAACTAAAGGCTGTAGAGTGCCTCTTATATTTTAAAGCATGATTGTTTGCATTCAGTCTCTGTGGTATTGACCTCCGCCATTAACGAGGCTAGGTAACGAGCAGTACCTGGTGTATTTACTCCCTTGATGTCTGCATCCGATGACAGTACAAATAAATTTGATCATGGGAGCAGTGGGTCATGCCCACTCTTGGCTTCTGTGCACCATATTTAGGAACCACTCTGCTGAAGAACCAACATCCTCATCCAGAAATCTACTGGTTTCCTTCTGGAAATCTTATCACCGGAAAGTCGCATATCAGAGACATGACACAAGCTCTTGGCTGAAGGAGCCGTGGGCCATGGATCCCAAGGCTACCCATTCTCCTTCCATTCCTACCACCACAGCAGGTAAGCCTTCACAAGAATCTTGATTGCCAAAAGTTGTGAAAGAGAAGAAGATTAAATATTGGGAGAAGACTACTTGAGTGATACTGGAGACAGCAGATTCTCTAGTCTGTTTCTTTACAAGTTTTTTTTACAGTGGCTGTATACCATGGGGGTTCCTTCCCATTATGAACTGTTCTATTGGGTACATGTCTATCCAGTGCATAGTCAATTATTCTTTTAAACTTGACCCCTTGTTCCTCTACTTGCAAGTTTAAAGTTCCTCACTGAGATATGACACTACTGATTTTTTAATGTAGTTTACTGAATGTATACATCTTTCTGCTTGTCTTAGTTGTCCTTTGTACTTCATTGAACATTGTTGCCACAGTTGTATCATGGTCACTGATTCCAGTTTTGATGTGGACATCCTCAAAGAGGTCAGGTTTGTTTGTTGTCATTTGATCCAATGTATTTCCATCATGAGTGGGGTTCTGAGTTATCTTTTCTAGGTACTTTTCAGTGAAGGCATTTAGTAATGTTTCCCAGGATGTCTTATCATGCCTGCCACTAACAAAACTGTAATTTTCCAAATTGATTGATTGGTTGATTAAAGTCTCCACCAATGGTTACAGTATGATTGAGGAACTTGCGGATGGGTAAACAGAGGTTTTCTCTGAAGTTTTCTGTTACAACAGAAGATAAGTCTGGTGGGTGATAGATGGCTCCAATTGTCATTTTATGTCCAACCCTGATACTGAGCCTTGCCCAAACAGTCTCACATGCAGCTTGTTTCTATGTTGATGGTTTTTGTGTTTCTTGTCTACTGTGCCAAATATTTTACCTTCATTCCCTATTTGCTGATCCTTTCATATACACTTAAATTTTCCCCAAAAGTCTCACTGCTACCAATTTTAGGTTTCAACCAGCTTTCTGTACCCAGTATTATCTGAGCTTCACTGCTTTTCGTGAGTGCTTCAAGCTCTGGCACTTTGTTGCAAATGTTTCCGCAATTTACCATTAGGATTTTATTACACTCATTTGTGGGAGGCATTTCTTTCAATTTTACACTGATACTTTAGGATTCCCTACAGCTATCATTATCTGGATTGGATGGAGGGTTGCCTAATCCAAAAAACCCTTGTGTGCATCTCACTCACAGTGAGCTATCTTAGTACAAGCATCTGATATGTACTGTGCACCTGACCCATTTAAGTGGACCCTACAGTTCTCAGACATCTGGTGCAAGTCCACGAAGCTGCAGCCTAGCTTGTCACAAAACCTTTGAAGTCTCTGGTTGATTGCTTTCACTCAACTCAGAACCAAGGTGCTACAATCAGTTCTGGGGCAATGTTGCAAATTGTGAACTCTGTGGAAACTCTGTGTGCAAGACTGGTCTTCTCAATCTTCTCTGCTAGTTGCTTGAATGACCCAAGTGTGATCTCAGAGCCCATACGACAGATATCATTTGTTCCACCGTATACCACAACTGGCAGTTGGTTGCACCCTGTTCCCTCAGTGGCTGCCAGAATAGCCTCTTCAACATGTTGGCTGAGGCTGCCAGGCATACACACGGTGCACCTGGTTTCCTTTACTGTCTCTTGCTGCCATTTCCCTAAAGGTTGCCATCATTCACTCTACATTTGAACTGCTGGTGATTAATAGGGCCTATCTTTTCACATTTGCCTCCTCCTGACACCGGACAAGACAGTTTCCCAAAAGGAGGTGAAGTATGTCCCAGCGGCACAGTTTCAGGGAAAGACAGCACTGCAAACTTGTTGGTTAGGGGGATCTTTAGAACACCCAGGGGCCTCCCTGGTCCCTGTCCACCCTGGATGGAATGTCTAGATGTACCATTGACACGCCACTCACAGTCAAGTGGACAGATAGGTACAGATCTTGTACTTTCTGCAGAGGAGATATGATCCACAGGAGAGAGTACTTGAGGCTCTAGTGGTATTGTTATCACAGGTACACGTCTCTCGAGAGCTCTACCGACACATTGATTCACAGTAGCTGCCAATAGTTGGACAATAGTTAGGGTGCTTTCCAGCTGCTTACAAATATCAGCTAACTCATCCCATGTTAGAGAACAGCATTCACAGTGAAGGTGCATTTTGGCTGGTGCAATGTATGGCAATGCAATGAACAGATTACTTTAAATTTAGCCTGCTGATTATCTTTTAATCTGTTGAGCTAAAAAGTTGCTTGCACAAGAATTGAAGCAAATATGCAGAATGAGATTTCTGTTAAGGCAACATAAGAACCTGTGGTAAAAATTACTAGTTTCCTAAAACATTTTGAAGTTAATTACAGTTGTTAGCAAACTCGAAAACAGAGTTAATGTATGATAAAGGCAGGTATATATAGGTCTACTGTAAGTGTAACTCAGTATGTTAGAAAATCTGCTACAGTAACAAAACCACAAATACCAGTTTGCTACAAATTGCTTGTAGATTATGCAAAGGACAATTGTAGCTTCTGAAAATTCTGAAAGACTCATGTTTATTTGCATTGATAACAAAGAAATTAAGAGGTGATGTATTCTTTGTCAGAAATGTGAACCACAAAATGCTGATTTGCTACGAAATAAAAGTCACGTATTCAAGACACTAGTACTGGTAACCTAAGAAAATTTATTTTTTGTAAGCATCTGAAAATTCTCAAATCAATAAATAAATAAGTAAATAAATAAATTTCAGTCTCTCATATAATTGTACATTGAAATTACAGAATAGTTGATTGAAAAAGGCTAGGCCTACTGTTGTCAAAAATTTTAAGAGCACAATTGGGTTTAAGCATATAATTGACAATAGCCGTAAGAGTTTATCGTGGCACTCATCCCTGTCCAAAATTTCACAATACAAACAGATATTGATACAGTCAGTGAAAAATTTGTCAAATATGCTAAAATGTGCAGCACCAACAAAGCATGTCTTCCGTGTGTTGCAGCTAACAATTTCTTTTCAAGAGATGTACACAGAAGGAAGCAATATATTGATTGACTCTTCTAGGAAAGTGTGGCAGTGAAAATAAGTGACTATGATTGAAGTACAGAAGCATCTAGTGACATTATGAATTTCTTTTAGTTAGGTGTGTCTCTTTAGAATAGAACCAACTGTTGGCATGTCATGTAACAGATCTGCAAGGTAATATTTTTGTTGGTGTGATTTGACTGTCAGGTCTATTAAAGTTGCTGGTGTGTGTATGCACAATCATGATAAAGAAGTACTTGTTACGGTGACTAGTACCTATGTTGCAACCATCAAACTTCATACACATTGAGCCAACAAATTAAACTGTGAGGAGTACAGGTGGGAGTATCAACAGTATTATGAAAATATTTGTTTGCTACTCACCATAAAGACACACATTGAGTTGCAGACAGGAGTTACATGAAAGCTTTTTGCCAAAGCCTTCTTCAGAAAACAAAAATTCACACACATTCACACAAGCAAGCAAGCCTCACACTTATGACTGCTATCTCCAGCCATTCCGGACAGAATGCAACTATATTCTGAGCCACATTGAAGGTGAAGTATACAAACAAATCTGTGGTACAACCATGGGCTCCCAAATGACACCTTCCCATGCCAACTGTTTGTGGGCAATTTAGAGCAAACTTTCCTCCCAGAAACCCTGGTCCGATTCAGGTTCATGATAATATCTTCATGATTTACACTTGGGGCAAACACACAACCTCAACACCTTTTCTCCCATCAATTTCAGCTGGCTCTCCTCAACCCAGTGTGCCATCTTCTGGACATTTATCTCCTCCTCCTCTTCCTCTGATGGCTCCATCCACATCTCTGTCTACGTGCGGCGCGTTTCGTCACAGGGTTATTTGGTAACCGTGATAGCATTACGGAGATGTTTAACAAACTCAAGTGGCAAACTCTGCAAGACAGGCGCTCTGCATCGCGATGTAGCTTGCTCGCCAGGTTTCGAGAGGGTGCGTTTCTGGATGAGGTATCGATTATATTGCTTTTCCCTACTTATATCTCCCGAGGAGATCACGAATGTAAAATTAGAGAGATTAGAGCGCGCACGGAGGCTTTCAGACAGTCGTTTTTCCCGCGAACCATACGAGACTGGAACAGGAAAGAGAGGTAATGACAGTGGCACATAAAGTGCCCTCCGCCACACACCGTTGGGTGGCTTGCGTAGTATAAATGTAGATGTAGATGTAGATACAAGTCATCCCATCGGCATGATGAAGAAGGTCTCGAGAGTAATCAGACCACGCAACCTCTGCCACTGCGCCCATTTCAGTCGGGTTGCCGATGTCCACCCACTCACACTTCCTATTCCAGTCCCTCACAACCTTATCCTATCCCATTAGAGCCCAGGCCACCTTTGAAAGCAGCCATGCCATTTATCAGCTATACTGCAATCATTTCTCAACTTTTTATATTGGTATGACTACCAACTAGCTGTCTTCCAGGATAGATAGCCACTGCCAAACTGTAGCAAGGAGCAAAGTGGACCACCCTATGGCACAACCTGCAACTGAATGTAACATGCTTGATTTCAGTGGCTGCTTTGGAATTTGGGCCATTTGGATCCTTTCTCCACCACCAACTTTTTTTCTGACCTGCACAGATGGGAGTTACCCTTGCAATACATTCTGTGCTCCTTGAAGTATCCCAGCCTGAAGCTATTGTTCGGACACTGTCCATCCAACTGTTTCCGCCACCTTCTGTCCTGTCGTCTCCTCAATTTTGACCCCTTCATCCACCCTTGCATGCTCTTTCTGCTGTGCTGATACCTCTTTCTCCACACGTACACGTACCCTGCTATCCTTTCCCCTTTCCTGCCTCCTCCAGATTGCTACTTTCGTAAAATGGAACAATTGCACTCTGGCCCAAGCTGCCTGAGGTGGCAGTCACATGTGCATGAAGTGTGCTTGTTTGTGCGAATGAAAGTGTGTGTGTGTGTGTGTGTGTGTGTGTGTTTTTGTTTTTGTTTTTTCTGGAGAAGGTTTTGGCCAAAAACTAAGCGTGTAAGTCTTTTCATTGTGCTTGTCTGCAACTCTACCTGGCATCTTTGCAGTGAGTAGCAGTCTATCCTTTTCATAATATTGTTGAGCCAACAAGTTAATTGGAAACCCAGCATTCTTTTCATATGTTTATACAGGATTACTCAATGACAAATTGAATTTCAGATTGTAGAGTGTACATTGTGGCTTTTTTCATTTAATCAAAACATTCACCAGAACCACTTTCTGTTTTGACCCATGATGTCATCAAAATGGGAAACTTAAATTGCTCCTAATTCAGTATAAGTAGAAACTGTACCCTAACTAGAATTGCAGTTCTTCTTAAGACATCACATTCATTGACTTCAGAAACTCACAACCAAACTGTCAGCTTGCAACAAGTCAGGCTTTGAGCTATGCCCCAGATCAGTCTGTCGCAGTAACATTCACACGTTTACACTGTATGTCATAAGTCAAAGCAGACTTCAGATATTGGCAGGTTCTGTTGACTAGTCATCTGATAAATGTTTGTTTAGAAAATCAAAGATTTATTCTTCATTCCTTGTAAACATCATTGTGTATAGTTTTTGGCCATTTAGTTTATATAAATAGCTCAATATGAATATTTACAAGTTATTTGACCACTTAACTATTTTCTGAGGTGATGTTGCAGTTCAAAATGCATGCAAACTCACTTCAACTCACCCATATGTGTTTTCTACTGTTTTCATCAAGTTTCAGAATTTCCTTTCTTATAAATATTTACTCTGCTGCTTCCAGAGATGTTATTCAGATGACACACTGAGGAATGTGGTACAGTGGTTCAAAACCCTATTCAGTCATATTGATTTAGCTTTTCCTGTTTCCCCAAATTAGTCAAGATTACTGCCAGAATTGTTCCTTTGAAAAAGTCAAGGCTCCTTTGTGTCTCATCCTTTTATAATCCAAATACATGCTGCATCTATCATGACTGTACCGTGTATGGGAAATCAAAACCCTAAGCTTTGTTCTTTCTGTCGCATATCTCATTTCAGTTTGTTGCCTGTTATAAACTGTAAACTCTTCTCATCAACTTGCTCTGTCTTCCGCTACAATAGGTGTGGGCAATCTCTGTGACCTGCAGGCTTAATTCACATACCTATGTAAGCTGACGGGCTACCTCAACATGTGTGGCGACATCGGGACTCCTAGCACATGAAGTCAAAACTATAGTGCCCATGATGTTAATCTTTATAGGGTAATGCACAAATATGAATAGCACCTTTTCCCAACACACCACCCAAACAAAATGTACCTCAGTACATGCATTTTTGAGAGTACGTCCATTTAACTTTCACCACACCTTTAGATGTTCATATTTGTTAGCACATCGCGAACATTGTTTCTTTACTTACGATGTTTTACAATAACTGTCTTATAAACAATTATTGCAAAATTGTACAGTGCTGTTAATAAAGAAACAGTATTCATGACAAATGTAACAATCTTAAGATTAGACACCAACCATCTTAAAATGTCATTGTAGAAAATAAATACCTGTAAAAGCAACTGGTTGCAATTAATTATTATAAATTACCTTTAGTTTCAGTAGTTGCAGTGTTCTAATATGTCTGCTACAGATAAGAAATATTTAATAATCTTAATACGATAAAAAATAGAAAAACAAAATATGACTATGAGACAGGCAGCTCTGGTCAGCAAGCTATTAGGAGTAACTTTGTGATTTTTGGCCACAGGCAGTTTGTTCAAGTGTTTAAAATTTGGTGTGTTAATATCCACACACACTATTTTTTTTTTTTACTTTTGGATGAAAAACACTTTTGGTGACTGATGATGGAAATACTCGAAAATACATCCTAGAAGGAGTACAGTGTGAGTGCCTCATTGTATCTTCCATGAATTTCCTGCGCATGCCAGATTGAAACCAATGGCGGCACAGATTGAGCCTGTGTGCTACAACATTCATAAAAATAATTGCTACTGCCTTATAATGTATTCCAATCACATCTTAACACATTATTCAAATTTTCATCTCATGTTTTAACTCAAATACTTGACACAACTTCTCAGTTTCAACACTGGTTTGCCAGAAACTCTACCACCACACCATCACGCAAGGGGTGGTGTCAAAAAAATAATACAAAATCGTGTGTGTGTGGGGGGGGGGGGGGGAGAGGGGGGGGGGGAGACACTGGTTCTTAATTATGTTATGAGCACATGCATATTGAAATGAAAATTTACTAATTGTTTACAGAATACCTATTATATTTTACATCATCTTTCTTTCTTTCCAGGAGTAATGTTCCACCACTTGTATTAGATGCACTTGTGGATGTTGTTCACATTGGTGTGGATTTAATAAAATGTGAAAAAGATGGTACAGCTAAAGTTTTGACAGAAAGCTTTAGGACATTGAGAAATGCATGTGCAGGTCAGGTTAATACTCAGAATAAGCTTGGCAGCAATAAAAAACTGCTTGAAGATACAGTGAAAATTCTGGAATTTGCACATGCATCAGCAGATGAACAGTGGATTCCATGTTTGCAGATTGGAATTCAGTTTTTGGGGAATCTGATTGTGAAAAATGAAGAAAACCAGTTGCGTATTTGGAAGAAATTCTCGATGCTTCTACTGTAAGTACAAGCACTAGTACTGATTACATTTTTACAGTAAGGAATCATTAATTGTAATAATAATCTTGTTATGTAAAAACTTGGAAAATCACATTGAACTTTTATTCAGATTTGTGGGAAGTTGTCAGGTTTCCAGCTGGGTGTCAATGTTCGTCATCTTCTGGCGAAGATGATGAGTATGACACTCTTTGAAACATAGCGTATTTTTAACGCTGCCACCTGGCTGGAAGCCAGAGAGCTTTCACCAACAGTATACACTGGGAAAGCTTACATTCACACTTTATTTAGATTTCAGGCAGTTCTACATTTTCAGGTATTTTGTAAAAGACATTGAGATTTTGTTTTGAAATATATACTCTATCTCTCGTTTTCAGTTTTTATTGTAGATATTTCAAAATGGTAATAAAAGTGAAGTAGGCATCAATGGATCTGTTGGAGGTGGTATGTATTAGCCTGCCTTCATCTTGGGGAACAGGCATATCCACACAGTTGCAAGGGAGACATATTTAATGTAACAAAATACAAAAGCCTGCAACTATCTTTCTGACCAACAACAGAATAAATCTTCTCAGTACAAGACTTCAGCAGACTAAAATAAAATTATGATGATTGCAGAATGAAACTCTTGGAAGTGTCGATCTTTCCATTCCATCTAAGACATGCAGAAATACCACATGTCCACAAGCTTTTGTGCTGCATTTTCTCCTAGTTTTCACCTTTATGATTGCACTCATTCATCTTTTACTGTCACTTTTTATAACAGGAACGAATTCTTTCATTTTTAGTGCAGGAATGCATTGCAGTTAGGTAATCCCTCCAGCAGGGTCTGATAAAGAATACTGGATCATAAGTGTCTGGCATATTGGATTCAATCCTTTCAACAGAGAAAAATCACACACTGTGATATAATTGTGCTTGTATAATTATGTCCTTAACAATTGAGACGGACAAGTTGCAAAATGCTCCCATCCTTGTTTAACTCTGCCTATGCACTTCATTGAAAACATCAAGTGCCACCTGTTAATTCTGTCATAGCATGTGCAAATTGTGATGTTTCTCAGAGTTTGAGGCTGATATAAGCCTTAGAAAACTTCCAGCTGGATCTTTCTTGATTACTAAAGAGAATGTCGATGCAGTACTGAAGCATGGAGGACTGCTGGTGCATGCCATATGAGACTAGCAGATTACACCATATTGTAAGATAACATGAACTTGAGAAATTTGTTTTATTTGGGTCCATAGCATCTAAGACTGGAGCAGATAGCATATCACGTATAAGAATGTTGTAGTTGTTGTGTAATTTTTTTTTTGTCGTTATAAACACCTTCATGTAAGCGAAATTGTTGAAGACTCTATGACTAGACTTCATTACCATGATAGCCGGCCGGAGTGGCCAAGCGGTTCTAGGCACTACAGTCTGGAACCGCGCTGCTGCTACGGTCGCAGGTTTGAATCCTGCCTCGGGCATGGATGTGTGTGATATCCTTAGGTTAGTTAGGTTTAAGTAGCTCTAAGTTCTAGGGGACTGATGACCTCAGAAGTTAAGTCCCATAGTGCTCAGAGCCATTTGAACCATATTACCATGATGTCCCATCAAATTGGTGTGTGTGTGTGTGTGTGTGTGTGTGTGTGTGTGTGTGTGTGTACAAGTTCATGTTTAATGAGGGTATGCCTATACTGCTGTTGAAAAAATCCTGATTAGGAACAGAATGGTTGGTGTTGTTAGGGTTAATGCATCCACAGTATTTCATATCCCAGGTTAGTCCTCTGAGCAGTTAAAAATTGTTTGTATTGCAGAAAGCACAAACAGATTTGGCAAAACCTAAGATTCTGAATATGTTCTGGTAAATACTTCTAGTCCTGAACCTGTGCTAGCTATATAGGTAGAATATTTTGTGTTTCAGGACACTCTGGAATAAGTAGTTCCCCAGCAAAAACACACCCGTTGTGATGGATTTACAATTGAGGAATAACAATACTGACAGTATAAATAGAAGATTTAATAATCCCCCTGGAGTAACAGTTTTGTAAATGAGTGGAACTGGTAGATGATTTCCCTGGGAGACAATAAATAGTGTGCACCTCAGTGAGTTCACCCCATGTTTGTTGGCTCCATGATGCAAATATTATGCCCAAGCTGATGTCGGTTGGCACCACCAGTTCTCATTATTTTTTTTTTTTTTCCTTCCAAGTTTTGTAAAATGCTTTAGTGACCACTGTTTGGTACTGTGGTGAAGCAGTGCATAATCCAGAGAGAAAATGTGGCTTAACCAACATGTATGTGAGGATGGCTGAAATTGCAATCTCAAGATGTGGTTCTTGCCATTGGAATGGATTGGTTTGCTGTCGATGCAAGTCATAACAATTACCCTCTGGGACACATAAGACATCCACACTGATGAGCCTAAACATTATAAGCTCTCCACACCACAAGAGTGAAGAATGCTGCCTAGTGATATAGGGGTGAGGTGGTAAGGAAAGTTTTAAAGCAGAGGAAAGATGACTGGGGAATCACTCTGGTGGTGATACAGGACAAATGAGGAAATCGACTGGCATATGCAACTTCGATAAAGGGCAACAATATTATGAGAAAGAAAGTTGCTGCTCACTACATAGCGGAGATGCTGATTCACAGATAGGTACAACAAACAGACTCTTAACAATTATAGCTTTTGGATGTTAAGGCCTTCGTCACACACACACACACACACACACACACACACACACACACACACAAATGCGCGCACAAATGCAACTCTCACACGACTGGCCTGAGACTGCAGTCGTGTGTGGGAGTTAAGTTTGTGTGTGCATGTATGGCTGTCTATTGTTGATGAAGGTCTTAATGGCCAAAAGCTAAAATTGTTAGTCCTTTTTGTTGTGCCTATCTGTGACTCAGCATCTCCACTATATAGTGAGTAGCAAGTTTCCTTCTCATAATATTGTTACATTCCATCCTGGATTTTCCATTGTTTGATAAAGTACAGACTGATATGCCACAGCACAGGTGAGTGAACATTTCTGAACTGACAAATGTGGTTGGTTGCTTGTATGCTACTGTTGTTAGTATGTATGCAAAATGGATGAAGTATGGTGATACCACAGTAGGCGTCAAGCTGCAGGATGTTCACATCTAGTCACAGAATGTGGAGGCTTACTCACTTTATAAAGCAGGATGGGCAGCAATCTATTGCAGATCTGATGAAGAGTACAGACTGATTGTAGGCAAAAGTATTTTGGAGCAGAAAATTCACATCATCAACAACTATCTTATGACACCAGGCCAGTGATCTTGTCTGGATCCGTAATTTACAGATGAATGGCTGTTCAAAATGTTCACTGTGCAAGAAATGCAGGCCAATTGATGCAATGTTGTGCTATGGATGGCATTCACCTGAACATCCATGAGTCATGTGGTAGCAGTCGAAGGCATCATGACAACTGTGGACTACGTACTTACTGCAGATCATCTGTATCCCTTCATGCTTTGTCTTTCCTGACGACGGCGGACAGTGAACTCACATTGATGTCTTGGCCACCAAATTTGCCTGAAGTAAACTTGATGGTGTGAGGATTCAGCAGGATAAAATTATGTCTTGTGATCCTGCAGAACACTTTATTTTTCAAAACGCTGACGTACATATGTTATTGAAGCCTATTTCAATGAGTAGCCAAGGACTTGAGTATAACAAACAGATTTATTGCAGTGTTTAAGTACACATATAAAGATGTGAAACAATTACTAACAAAGAGATAGAGGGGCTGGCCAGTACTTACCTCAGCTCAGTACAGCCGATAGAGACACAAAAAACAACCGAAAATTTAAGCTCCTAGCTTTCGGAATAAATGTTCCTTCATCAGGGAGGAGAGAGGGGAAAGAAAGGGAAGAAGGGAAAGTGGATTTAGTTACTCACAACCCAGGTTATGAAGCAACAGGGAAAGGAAAACAGGGAAGGTAGCAAGGATGGAGGCATGGTTGTCAGAGCTCTGACAACCATGCCTCCATCCTTGCTACCTTCCCTGTTTTCCTTTCCCTGTTGCTTCATAACCTGGGTTGTGAGTAACTAAATCCACTTTCCCTTCTTCCCTTTCTTTCCCCTCTCTCCTCCCTGATGAAGGAACATTTATTCCGAAAGCTAGGAGCTTAAATTTTCGGTTGTTTTTTGTGTCTCTATCGGCTGTACTGAGCTGAGGTAAGTACTGGCCAGCCCCTCTATCTCTTT
Source organism: Schistocerca gregaria (assembly GCF_023897955.1). Lineage (NCBI taxonomy): Eukaryota > Metazoa > Arthropoda > Insecta > Orthoptera > Acrididae > Schistocerca > Schistocerca gregaria. The sequence continues at coordinate 289,870,164 of NC_064924.1, read as the reverse complement.
GTTAGTAATTGTTTAAGTACACAGACCTTTTTAACTTCAAATATCTCAAACAACTGACTTTTTCTCCTATCCAATTAACATGCCCTTTTTTCTATGATTTTGTTAACATTTTTCCAACGATGGCCTCTGCTGGAAGTAAACTATGATGTGACGTATGGCGATAGTCTCTGTGCTACACCTGTGATAACGTCAGAGCCTCTGGTGCTGTCTTCAGAACACTGCAAAAAACCCAATGAATATGTCAAACAGAAATTATAAAATGCAAGCAAGAACGTAATCTAGTACACATTACATAAATAAATGACAATATTATGGAAAGGATAGACCGCTATTCACCACACACACACACACACACACACACACACACACACACACACACACACACACGACCTTGGTTCGGAATTCTGACAGACTGCGAGCAGCTGCACGTGTTGGGAGAAGCAATCTGGATGGTGGGGTAAGGAGGAGGTTGTGGTGGGGATGGTGGGGAGAGGAAGGATAGCAGGGTAGGGGTGGGGGACAGTAAAGTGCTACTTGTGGGAGTGTAAAGGGACAAGGCAACAAGGCGGAGAGAGGATAGGACAGCTAAGTGCAGTCTGGAGGTTAGATGGAGGGCTAGCATGGGGAAAGGGGGGGGGGGGGGCTAGCAGAAAAGGAGAGAAGTAAAAAGGTTGTGGGTGTGTTGGTGGAGTAGAGGGCTGAGTGCTGGAGTTCGAACAGGGAAGGGGTAGGTGCCCTCTGTCTAACCTCCCAATTGCACCTAGCTGCTCTACCCTCTCTGTCCACTATGTCCCTGTTCACCTCCACAAGTAGCACTTTACTGTCCCCCACCCCTACCCTGCTATCCTCCCCCTCCCTGCCCCAACCTCCTCATTATCCTTGCCATCCAGATTGCTTCGCCCATCATGTGCAACTGCTTGGAGTCTGGCTGGCAGCCAGACACAGTGCTCATCTGCCTCTGTGTGTGTGAGATCTAATTCAAAAGAAGGCCTTTTTGTCCAAAAGCTTACTTGTTTGACAGTCTTTTTGTTGTACCTATCTGCGATTCAATGCCTCTGCTATATGATCAGTAGCATTCTCTCCTTTCCATAATATTGTCGCTACTCCATCCTGGAGTTTCCATTGTTTGATTTTACATAAATGAATCATCAATTAACAAAATCACAACTCTATTAATGACAATTAATTTCTGTACTCTCACAATGTAATACATTTGGAATGCCGTCAGGCACCAACTCCACTCTTGCAAACCACCAGGTTGTGATTTGTGAGAATTGTGTAACCTGTGTGTAGATTTCTGATGCCACATACCTTCAGAAACCTATCAAAGACATACCAAATCCACAGCATACAGAATGGATGCTGTATTGTATAGACCAACACCACGATTAAGCAGATGGTCATGATACGAGGGCATCTCCTAATTTTTTATGCGAAGTCTCTCAAAAAATAAACAAATGGTATTAGCATTCTACATCCTTATTCTTTGTGTCTCTGTATTTGCAACCATCTGCCGCTAGAGGGCAGCAAATTGTAGCGTGTAACATAGTGGTGTGTAATGTAACTGTCGGTGCATGAGTAATACTATGCTCTAATTGAGTTTGGAATTCGAAGAGTTTATCCACGTATAGAGCATCCTCTCCTTCAGCACGTGTTGGATCACACTCAAGTGCTGCGAGATAAACAACAATCTGATGCCTTGTGCTCACTGTCATCAGTCATTCCCCATACAATTCTGACTTGATTCCATCTGCTTTTCATGTGTTTCCAAACCTTAAAGGACACATTTAAGGTCTTCACTCTGATAGTGATGCTGTGCAAGGAGAGTCAGGGTTATGGCTCTTGCAAAAAAAGTCAAACATTCTACAGCGATGGTATGAACAAGCTGTTTTTTGCCAGGGTGAGCCTGTTGAGATAAGATTATACAGGAATGAAGAATAAAGGTGTAGAATGTAAATAACATTTATTTTGTTTAAAAAACTTTAACAGTTTTCACATAAAAATTCGGAGGCATTACTTTTCAAGATACCCTCATTTTGGGTCACCGCTGTAAATTGTATAGGCCTGTCGTAGTATGAAGGGATTGCTTGGGTGGACTGGCTGTAGCTATCTTGCAACAGATGTCGTTCAGAAATCTTCCAGAAATTTACTCTCAACAGTTCAGGTATTATGTTGAAAATTACCAAAAACGAGAGTTTATATGGCTAGGCCTCCTGATCACAGCTCACCCAAAGCAAAAGCCATGTATTGTAACAGGGAATGTTCATCTTGCTAAAATACATCTGTCATTGAAGAGAGAAACACATTTACAGTTGCTGAAGTGTGCATAACAGAGCAATGATGGTTGAGGCAGTGACTTTGCACCTAGCTACTACTTCATTGGTGGCAAACTATATTGGGGAATACCCAAATTGAGAGAAACTGAAAGTTTCAGCACTGTGAACACATATGTGATTTTGTCTTGAGGAGACAAATTTAAAAATGTTGGTGCTGTACAAAGGGACTGTAGCTCCCAATAAAGTAATGGCTTTAATGGGGTTGGGCTAATGTAATCATCTCTGTGAAGAGAACATTCCAAATAGGGCATATTTCCTTCCTTTTCCTTCCCTGCCAAACTAATAACTAAATTTCTACTACCATAAACTGCTTATAGAGAGGGGTAATTGGTTCCTCTGTTCAATATAATGGAGGAGTATGTGATTAGCCTTTATCCATGAGAGTGTTCAATATGTCATTGTCTGAGACTTGAGTGATAGTCCCAGGGAATGACTGATTCCAGCACAGCATGTTATGGCAGCTAGAATTCTTCTTTAGTGTGTCTGTCTTATGATAGGTTACAACTGGAGCCTCCCCCCTCCAGCACCCCCTACGGGTTCGGGGGTAAGAATAGGCCCGCGGTATTCCTGCCTGTCGTAAGAGGCGACTAAAAGGAGTCTCAACCTTTTCGGCCTTATATGATGGTCCCCTCTCGGGTTTGACTACCATCTTTCTAAATTGTTCCAAAGAGCGAGCCACTTGGGGAAGGGCGCCTTACATGGTGCACTGTATCTGTCGTGCATTGAGACCTTTAGCCGGCTTTCTCGTCGTTGCAATGGTGTCCCCCTCGTTTTCCATCTCTTGGGCGAGGATACGTCCCTGGGTGCGATTACCACGCTGCACTGTGCAGTGTTGCTTTTCACTGTGACGACGACCTTATACATTTTTGCACCTAAGATCCAGCACGGTAGCCAGTCCGTTGTGGTGGGGCCACCATGTACCCTGTTGGTTGTAGCCCCCTGACAACACAGGCATCGCTCTACTGATGCCTGCGCCGTTTACTCCCCATGTATGCCAAGGAGTAGATACCCATCTCCCTGGGGCATCAGGACTCCTGGCAATGGCCATCCTGCCAGGTGGCTCTTGCTGTGGCTGAGTCGCGCCCATGGGGAGGGCCCTTGGTCAGAATAGGTGGCATCAGGGCGGATGTCCCGCAATGAAGTGTGGTACATCATCTCTTGCTGGTGGCCAGTCACCAGCAGTCTCTAAGCATTCAAGGGCTCATTTTAAAGCTAACGTTTATGACCCCAAATCGTTCCCATCCCTGGCCACACCATGGGAGGAACGAAAGGCAATGAATGATAGTGACATGTATTCGCCCAGGTATCTCATCTGTACCAGAGCTGATGGGGAATCCTTTGTATCCATGAAGCCTCAGTTCTTTGTAGAGCATTTGGAGGACAAGTTTGGGGAGGTGGAGGGCTTGTCTAAAATGCGCTCTGGGTCAGTCACGCAGGTTGCTTGCTTGTGACAAGTTGGGGGATGTTAACTTTACCATCACACCACATAGGAGTTTAAATATGGTCCAGGGTGTTATTTTCCATAGGGACCTACTTCTGCAGTCTGATGACGAGCTGCGCGCCAACTTAGAGCGTAGAGGTGTTCATTTCGTCCGGTGCGTTCATCGGGGTCCGAGGGACATTCAGGTTGCTACCAGTGCCTTCATCTTGGCCTTCGAGGGTGATACATTACCGGAGAAGGTCAAGGTGATGGTCTACCGTTGTGACGTCAAGCCCTATATCCTTCCCCCGATGCGGTGCTTTAAGTGCTGGAAGTTCGGCCATATGTCTTCCCGCTGTACTTCCAGCCTCACATGTCGAGATTGCGGACGCCCATCTCATCCCGATACTCCATGTGCTCCACCTCCCATCTGTGTCAACTGTGGAGAGCCTCATTCACCTTGCTCGCCAGACTGCAGGATCTTACAGAAAGAATGCAAAATCATGGAATATAAGACCCTGGACCGACTGACTTACACTGAGGCTAAGCGGAAATTTGAACGGCTACATCCCGTACGCATGATGTCATCTTATGCCTCCACTGTCTCTCCTGCTCCAGCTCCTTTGCTGCACCACAGGCAGTCAGCTCTCAGCGTCAGAGGACCTCACCTGCCCCCTTGACGATGGGGGCCCCCCCTCTTGCTGTTGCTCCCACACCATCTACCTCGGGAGCAGCACCCACTAAACCACCAGGGACACCAGTCCCCACTTCTAAGCCGGAGAAGCGTAAGTCTTCTTCGGCTTCTCTCGCTCGGTAGGGATCCCTTGGGTCACTCCCTCCCCAGGTTCCTACCAGCGGCACAGCAGACACCAACCAGTGGCTGAAGAAGCTACAGGCTTCGCGATCATCTTCGGTTCCGGAGACTGACTCCAATAAGCCCTATCAGCAATGGCAACCAAAGGAACAGCGAGACAAAATGACACTGAAGCCCCGTAAGACCAAGGCACCTGCGATGGCTCCTACTCCACCACTACCTACAAGCTCTGTGGATGAGGTGGAGATTCTTGCATCCGCTGAGGACTTAGCTCTCGCCGGTCCCTCAGACGCAATGGATAGCATTTGCACGGGTGCTCCTTTGGAGGCAGCAGGTCACCCAGCGGCGTAATCTGCCTTCCCAGTCCCGTCATGCCTTTCTCAGTCATGGACAACACCATCCTCCAGTGGAACTGCAGCGGTTTCTTCCACCATATAGCTGAGCTCCGCCAACTTATCAGCCTTCACCCTTTCCTCTGCATTGCTCTGCAGGAAACTTGGTTTCCAGCAATGCGAACCCCCGCCCTCCGTGGCTATCGGGGTTATTATAAGAACCGGGCAGTTTATGAAAGGGTGTCTGGTGGCGTCTGCATATATGTCCTGAACTCTCTTCACAGTGAGTCTGTCCCTCTCCAAACATCTTTAGAGGCTGTCGCTGTTCGGGTGTGGACGCCACAGGCTGTTACCATCTGCAGTCTTTACCTTCCACCGGATGGTGATGTCGCACAGCATGTCCTGGCTGCTCTGATAGCCCAATTGCCGCCACCTTTCTTGTTACTGGGCGACTTTAACGCCCATAACCATCTGTGGGATGGGTCAGTGGTAACAGGTCGAGGCGCCTTCGTTGAGCATTTATTGGCGCAGCTCGATCTCTCGATATTAAATGATGGTGCCTTCACACACTTCAGTGTGGCGCATGGCACATACTCCGCCATTGACCTTTCCATCTGTAGCCCTAGCCTCTTACCGTCTGTCCAATGGAGAGTGCATGACAACCGGTGTGGTAGTGACCACTTTCCGATCTTTGTCACTGCCACAACGTCAATCTTCTGGGCGCCCTAGCAGACGGGCTCTGAATAAGGCTGACTGGGACTTGTTCTCCTCCACTGCCACTATTGAGCCTCTCTCAGATGATGACATTGATGCAGTGGTTCAATTGGTCACCACCCGCATCATTACTGCCGCCGAATCTGCCATTCCCCTTTCTTCTGGGTCCCCTCGGCGGCGGACTGTGCCTTGGTGGTCGCCTGAGATCGCTGAAGCGATTAAAGCTTGCGGCGGGCGCTCCAGCGTCACAAGCGACATCCTTCAATTGAACACCTTATTATTGCCTTCAAACGGCTGTTTGCGCGAGCCCACCGCATTATCCGCCAACGCAAGCAGGAGTGCTGGGAGTGGTATGTGTCCACCATTGGCCTCCATGTCACTCCATCGCAGGTCTGGGCGAAGATCAGACACCTCTATGGCTATCGGACCCCTGTCAGCGTCCCTGCACTCTCACTGAATGGAGCAGTTTGTACTGACTCCGACGTCATTGCAAACCGCTTGGCAGAGCACTTTGCCCTGAATTCCGCTTCTGCCAACTACCCCTTGGGCTTCCGCTCCATTAAAGAGTGGATAGAACGTCGGAGTCTTTCTTTTCGCACCCACCATCCTGAATTGTACAATGTTCCATTCAGTGAGTGGGAATTTCGCAGTGCCCTCGCCGCTTGTCCTGATACCGCTCCTGGGCCAGATAGCATCCACTCCCAGATGCTGAAACACCTTTCAGTGGACTGCCAGCGATGCCTCCTTGACCTTTACAACCGCATTTGGGTCGAGGGTGAGTTTCCGTAGCAATGGTGGGAAAGTCTTGTTGTCCCCATTCTGAAACCTGGGAAGAACCCTTTAGAGGTGGACAGCTATCGTCCCATTAGCGTCACCAACGTTCTTCCCAAGTTGCTTGAACGGATGGTGAGCCGGCGCTTGAATTGGGTACTGGATTCTCGGGGCCTTCTGGCTCCGTCTCAGGGTGGGTTCCGTAAAAGCCTCTCTGCCGCCGACAATCTGGTGAGCCTGGAGTCGGCCATCTGTACTGCCTTTGCCCGCCGTCAACATCTGGTCGCTGTCTTTTTTGACATGCGGAAGGCGTATGATACGACATGGCGTCATCACATTTTTTCTACGCTTCATTGATGGGGTGTTCGGGCCCTCTGCCAATCTATATGTGGAATTTTCTGTCGTGTCGTACCTTCCGCGTGCACTTCGCGGCCTCATGTAGTTCCTCCCAAGTTCAGAAGAATGGTGTGCCACGGGGTTCTGTTCTAAGTGTCTGTTTTTAATAGCCATTAACAGGCTCGCTGCGGCCGTGGGAAATTCTGTCTCCGCTTCCCTGTATGCTGACGACTTCTGCCTTTACTACAGCTCTATTGGCATTGCAGCTGCTGAACGTCAGCTACAGGGCGCAATCCGCAAGGCGCAGTCTTGGGCTGTAGCGCATAGTTCTCAGTTTTCGCAGCCAAGACCTGCGTTATGCATTTCTGCCAGCGACGCACTGTTCACCCGGAGCCGCGGCTTTATCTCGACGGCGAGCTTCTTACAGTGGTGGAGTCACATTGGTTTTTAGGGGTGGTTTTTGATGCCCGGTTGACTTGGCTGCCTCATATTCGGCAGCTTAAACAGGCGTGTTGGCGGCATCTAAATGCTCTGCGATCCCTGAGCCACACCAGGTGGGGCGCTGACCGATCTACTCTCCTACGCCCGTCTGGACTATGGGAGTCTGGCTTACGGCTCAGCATCCCCATCTATGTTGCGTGTGCTGGACCCAATCCTCCACAGCGGGATACGCCTTGCCACTGGTGCCTGCCGAACCAGCCCTGTGGACAGCATACTTGTGGAGGCAGGTGTCCCTCCACTGCGGTTACGATGCCAACAATTACTGGCTGCTTATGCTGCCCATGTTTTTAGCTTGCCCGTGTCCTATTCCCGCAGTCAGTCGTCCATCTGCCAGAAGGTCGGCCCCGGTCGGGTTGTCCGATCGCCGTACATGTCAAACAGCTTCTCTACGGGCTTGGGTGTATCCCTGTTCCACCTCCTTTCCGGGCCCCTCTGCGTGCACCCCCGTGGTGTGTGCCTCGCTCTTGCCTTCGGCTCGACTTGGCACAAGGCCCGAAGGACTCATTCCCTCCAGAGGCCTTCCGACGCCGCTTTTATTCCATCCTGGCCACGTATCAGGGCTCTGGCGTTGTCTACACCGACGGTTCGATGGTTGCTGGTCATGTCGGTTATGCACTAACTCTAGGGTACCATTCTGAACAACATTCGTTGCCGGCTGGCTGCAGTGTTTACACTGCTGAGCTGGTCGCCATCTTTCGTGCCCTAGCGTATATCCGCTCCTGCACAGGTGAGTCCTTCGTTATCTGTAGCGATTCCCTGAGCGGTTTACAAGCTCTCGACCATTGTTTCCCTCGTTCTCGTCTGGTGATGGCTATCCAGGAGTCCCTGCATACTCTTGAGCGTTGCGGCCGCTCTGTGGTCTTTGTGTGGACCCCAGGCCATGTTGGGATACCCGGCAATGAGAATGTTGACCGCCTGGCGAAAGAGGCCACCAGTACACCATCTCTGGACATTGGCCTCCCGGAGACAGATTTGCGAGCGTTCCTACGCAGCAAAATTCTGGACATTTGGGACACTGAATGGCGCGCCCTGCCTTCACGAAACAAACTTCGGGCCATCAAGGAGGCTACTGGTATGTGGCGCTCCTCCTTGCAGGCCTCTCACAAGGAGTCTGTTGTCCTCTGCCGGCTGCGTATTGGCACACATTGCTGACGCACGGCCACCTATTGTGACGTGAGGACCCACCTTTATGTCGCTGCGGCTCCGTTTTGACAGTGGTCCACATTTTATTGGACTGTCCACTTTTAGCTGTGCCCAGGCAGTCGTTCGCACTGCCTGACACGCTCCCTGCGCTTTTAACAGATGACTCTGCTATGGCTGACTTAGTTTTACGTTTTATTCGGTTAGGGGGTTTTTATCGTTTAATCTGAGTGTTTCTGTTTCATTTTATTGTATTGTGTTGATTCTGACCTTTGGCCTACGATTTTAAACTGAGTTTTTAATGTGTTCTCGGTGGTTGGCTTTTCCTTCTTTATCCCTATGGTCGGCCAACCACCGCCACACTCTGTGTGGTGCTTCTTTGTTTTGTCTGTTCTTTGTCTGAGTATTTCTTGTCCTGTGTCGCCTGCTGTCTTTCCTGTTGTTCGTTTTTCTTCTCTTTAGGAGGTTTTAGTTTTTTTTGGAAAAAGGGACTGATGACCGTAGTAGTCTGGTCCCTTTAATCCCACAAACCAACCAACCTACAACTGGAGCCCCTCCATTGCGTCCTGTTCTGAGCATCTTCCTTCATCTGTTTGTTTCTTCGTCCTCTATTAATGCATCCATTATTCCCATTCTCTTCCTCTCAGTCCATATATATATATTCCTCTATTATTCTTTGTGGTGGACAATTCCAGTTCGGACTTTTCCCTCTTTTTGATCACTTCCACTAATATTCTTACTCCCTCTATTTTCTTCATTACTATTTCATTCTTAAATCCATCAGTCCACTTCTCCTTAAGCATTCTTCTGCAAAGACACATTTCAAATTTTTCTAAATGTCTTTCTTCATCTTCACCTCCTCAGCTACTCTTCAGTTCACACTGAAGTGCCTGGCAGAGGGTTCGTCAAACTACCTTCAGAGTGTTTCGGTATTGATCCACTCTTGAAAAGCACTCTGGAAAGAGGAACCCTTAACTCTTTCCATGTGAATTCTTGATTTGTTAGTTTATTACACTGATCATTTCTCCCTTTCTAGGTGTATAACAACAAAAATAGTTTCACATTAAGAGGAGAAAGTTGGTGATGGTAATTTAGTGAAAAGATCTCTCCACAGCAAAAAACACCTTTATATTACGATACCGTATTCATGACACTCTTTCCCCTGTTTGTCAATCCTGTCTGGTCAGGATTCCATGCCATGCAGCAATACTACAGAAGAGGATGGAGAAGCATAGTGTAGGCAGTGTCTTTTGTAGATTTGTTACATCTTCCAAGTGTTCTGCCAAGAAAACACAGTCTTTGGTCTGTGTTTCCCCATAACATTTTCTATGTAATTGTTCCAGTTTAAGTTTTTTGTGATTGTAATCCCTAGGCATTTACTTGAATTGACTGCCTTTAGATTTATGGTGTAAATGAAATTTAAGGATTCCTTTTAGTACTCCTGTGGATCACCCTACACTTTTTATTACTTAGTCAATTGCTAACTTTTGCATCGTACAGTTACTTTGCCTAAATCATTTTGCTGTTAATTTTGATCTCCAAATGATTTTACTAAACAGTAAATAATAGCATCATCTGCAAACAATTAGAACTGCTTATATTGTCTCCTAGATTGTTTATACAGATTAAAGAACAGCAGAGGGCCTGTAACACTTTCTTCAGGAATGCTAGGAACCACTTCTGTTTTACTTGATGACTTTCTGTCAATTACTACAACCTGCGAACTATGACAGATCATGAATCCAGTTGCATGACTGAGACAAACTTCATTGGTACACATTTTTATTAGAAGCTGCTTGTGTGGAATACCGTGGAAAGCCTTCTGGAAATGTAGAAATGTGGAATCAGTTTGAGATCTTCTGTTAATAGCATTCATTACTTAATATTAATAAAGAGCCAGTTGTGTTTCACAAGAATCTTATTTTTCTGTATATGTATGGATGGATATGTGTGTGTGTGCGCGAGTATATACCTGTCCTTTTTTTTCCCCCTGGGGTGGGTCTTTCCGCTTCCGGGATTGGAGTGACTCCTTGCCCTCTCCCTTGAAACCCACATCCTTTCGTCTTTCCCTCTCCTTCCCTCTTTCCTGAAGGGGTGGCCGTTGGTTGCGAGGGCTAGAAATTTTGTGTGTGTGTGTTTGTGTGTTGTTTTGTTGTGCCTGTCTGCCGGCGCTTTCCCGCTTGGTGGGTCTTGGATTCTTTGTTTTCAATATAATTTTCTGAAACCGTGTGATGTGTCAATATATTGTTTTCTTTGATTTAATTCATAATGTTAAAAAATAATATATATAACTTCTTGACAGATTCAAACAATGTGCAGCATGAGGACTTGAACCTGGGCCTTTGCTTTTCGCGGTAAAGTTCTCTACCGACTGAGCTTCCCAAGCACGACTTGAGATCCATCCTCACAGTTTTACTTCTGCCAGTATCTTAACAGTGCACACACTGCTGCAGAGTGAAAATTGATTGTGAGAAGTACATGTTCGTACAATCCTACTGGAAATCAGAATCAGTGACATAGGTCTGTAATTCAGTGGATTACTCCTATTTCCTTTCTGGAGTACTGATGTGACCAGTGCAACATTCCAGTCTTTAGCTATGCCTTATTCATCAAGATTGCCAAGTATGGAGCTATTATATCAGCATACTTTAAAAGGAACTTAATCAGTGTACAATCTGGACCATAGACTTGCTTTCATTAAGGGATTTAACACAAGAAGTACAACATGTGATATGTCAAAAATAAATTTTGTGAAATAAAAATACGTATTTTTACAGAAGAAATTCCTCACTCTTTCATCAAACACCATTAAAATAAATAATTAAAACAATTATACATGGTTTTCCTTTATAAAATGATGGAAACAGATTCAAAAACACAGTTTTTATGACAACTAATAGTATTTTTACTTTTGCAGACAAATGAGATAAGTGCAGAGTTTTTGTAAAAGATTCTGAAATGCAGCATGTGATTAAAATGCTCTGCATGTTTTCATGCTTACTGCAATCATGGATCAATATCATAAGAAGAAACAATTTCACTCTAGAATTATAAATATTTGGAAATATTTAGGAACAGTGGACAGAATAGTCTGAGCTGGTATGGGCTCACCATTCAGGCACTCAATAAGAGTTTTGACTGGACAGCTTTTCCACCTAGACTTGTGATGTTCTGTTCTCCATTTGTTGTTCACAGGAATCATTGATTTGACATTGATTTCTAGTTCTTGATGGGCAGTGCCAGTACCGACTGCCTACAAGGGCAGACAGGTTCCCTTCTGCATTTTGTGGGGGAGTGCAAGCTCATTTGCTACTCTGAGGATAGTCTCATCTTGAAATCTTCCTGGAGGTAAATAACTTAAAAACTGTGTGAGCATTGATTATGGCAAGGTAAAGAATATTGTAAAAGACATGCACAGGCCATGAGCGTGTGCCAGCACTTGAATACTGTACAGTCTTAGTCATTTGGTAAACTATATTGACTCCACCTTTAGTTTCATTATAAAACTTCCTAGTTCTAAAAGTTTCTCCTGAGTAATCTTGTAGACCTGGCTTCCAGGATGCATGTTACTCAGAGTAAGGGCATTTTTTCCTTTTTTACTTGGTACACTATGAGAAGATTGTCACCCAACTTTGCACTGTAGAAGGGACCTCTTTGAGTGATCTCCAGAGTGTGTCAACTAAACTTGTTCGTTTCTGCTTCAGATCATCTACCAGTTTCATGGAGGTGAAGAAGTTGTCAATTATGATGTTACAACCACATTTGGGGAATGGCTGTGTTACATCATAACGACACAGTGACCAAGATAATGCTTGGATCATGAGTTTCACGTTTTCCACAGGAAGGGGATCCTTCAGGAAGCAGTGCTTATCAGCATCACACAGAAGCCAGTATTTTATCCCATACTATCTGGTTTACTCGGCATGTACTATACTAATGGCTGGTTTGTAGCAGGCAGTGAAATTGCCAGTAAGTAGATTCCATATTCACGAAGCAAGGCAAAATTTATCAGTTGACTTGTGTTGTCTCATTGATGACATAGTATCAAACCTAAAGTGACTGCATATTTCTGCAAATCCATTCCTTGACATGGTGCTTTGAAAGAAGGGTGGTCCCATTTGTTGCTTTGTAAGTCTTCGTATGAAGTGTCCTGAGCACCGTTTGCTCGACGAGTGTAGTGTGATCCAGTGAAAGTGTCTAGTTCCTTCAAGCCTAGGAACCATTAATTATTACCAAGTGTGCTCTGAGCCTTTTCTTAAGTGTACTTTTTTATTAGTTTCAGGATCGTGTCATTGACAAATAGCAGCAACACAGAGTGGTGAGTCATCTACAGCGTGTCATCTGGCATGTTCCATTGGCCTTTCTCTCCCACAATACATTCTGGGTGCTGCATGTACTGAAAGAAGTGCTGATATAAAGCATAGTCTGACCTCTATACTCCAACATCTCTTGAATAATGTCAAGCATGCTCAGAACAGTTTAGAGTCTGAAAACCTGTGTTATTGAAATAAGGCTGCATTGAAATGCTTATCTGTCAAAAATGGCCCACATGGTACTCCAGGTATAACAGGTAAATTTTTCATACTTCTAGGTGGGCTAGAGGGATGAAATCTTGATGATGCTTGGTTTTGCGGGGCACTCAACTGCATGGTCATCAGCACCTGTACAAATTCTCAATTTTTTATGCAGTCCAATTTTTAACTCGATGCAATCTAACCACTGTCATGAATGATGATGAAAATCTTGGTGAGTTGTACAATCCCGTAAATGATTAAATTCGCAGCAGTGTTTGTCCCTGTGATAACTATGGAAGAGGATAGGGCCATTGACAGACACTTTTGGGTCAAAAGTGACCCACGTGGTGCTCCTAGTGTTAAGTTACTGCGCTACAAGGAGGATATCGATCAAGTTTCTCATATTTGTTGTGGTATTCGATTCGAGTTCTGGGATATTTACTTCACGTTCATTGGTGAAGGAATTTTAGAGAACCATGTTCAGTAAGTCCACTTTAGTGGCACTGTGATCGATAACATTACAATAGCTATTGTGCAGTGAAGGTGGAAATTGGGTCCTGTCACTGGCATAACACCAGAATATGTTTGGATCTTTTGCCACTTTGCAAGGCAGAGTTTCATTGTGGAAGCTGTTAAAAGCATCTTGCATTGAAGTCCACACTAAATTTCAAGCTTCCTGTAAAACATCGCCAGTCGTAGAGGCTTTGCATTCCCTTAAATTGGGCATGCTTTTTTTTGTTGCTTCTGCAACAGTGTTCTGACCTGTTTAGTGTAGCATTGAGCATCAGCTCCCTCTCTTATTAATTTATTTGGTAGAAATGTCTCAGTTGCTTTTTCTTTGAATTTATGCCAATTCTGGTCTGTGCTGACACTAGTTTGGAAGGTATGGAGACTCCCTCTTAGGAAGACATCATGTGAATTTTTATCTGCGTTTTTAAGTAGATCCGTGCTTGTAGTTAATAGTGGATAGGATTTCAGCAAATCTCTGGTCAAAGTTTGACAACTTATGCAAAATCCTTGATTGGTGGCAAAAAGTTGTTTTGGTGCTTATTTTATTCCCAAACTATTTATAAAACTGGATTTCTATTTAAAATAAAGTTTAGTCACTAATGTTCAACATCAAAGTTAGTACGCATTAAAAATTGTGGACTTCACCCATTGTACACTCGTGGAATTCTTCGTTCCGATGTTAACTTTCTAAAATATGGTCCTGCAGGCTCTTATGAATTACTAATAAATTAATAGATAAAGAAGAGGTATTCAAGAATATAATTAGAATATGATTATTTATTCTATACAAATACTGGGAAAACTCAGTGAACAACAATTATTTAGAAAAAATTCATGGCCCTTCATCTTGTTTATCTGTACCAGGGTAAATATTCCCAGCACTACTTGATGTTGGTAAATTTTGGTAAAAATAATGAAATGCTGGAGAAAGAAAGGTAATAGCTCCCGCAAATCTATCTTTTTCTTAGGTGAAATGTTGCATGGTCAGGAATACTTCAGAAGAGGTTTCAATATTTGCTGTTTTCCCCACTCCTGGAGCTCAGTATTAAATGGTTAATCTTTTTCCGGCAATATTTTGTAAAGAACAATCCCTGGCTGGTATTTTTTGAATGTAAGCCACCTGACCTGACTCCTTTGGAATGGATTACCACCATCATATTTGGTGCATTTTTGTAATTGGGTTTTCAAGAGGGCCGTGTAATCAAGAAAATTGTTTCTCTGTATTTCAATGCCAGTTAAATGCATTTCTTCCCAGTTTGTCCAACCAATTGTATCCAGTCATGTGGGTGTTCTGTAGGTTTGTTGAAAGTTTTCCTCTTCTGCTGTGTCAGATTAGTTTATTACAGGCTGCTTTGTTGAACTTTCGGGTTTGTCCTTGAAATTCACATGCCAGATGCATATTCAGTTTATAGTACAGATCTCTTTTGATCATAAGATCTTGGAAGCAAATGATCTGTAGTAGTATCTTGAAAGTCTTCACCTACTCCACTTCCCTTAAGAACTCCTGTCTGCACAGTGATAATACCCATTTGAGAAACAAGTGCCAATGATACAGAACTCTGTTCTCCATTGAAGATGGCAAGGGAGGGAGACATGATTCTGTCGGATTTCTGGACACATGGATTTATGCAAATTACTTTTAAAATACATATGTTTTACATTTGATGAAGGTAGAAACCTGTTTACTGTCTAATCTGGATCTGACAATCAGATGAACAAGATTCGTGTTTTTAAGATTATGTGGAGTACGTGTTACTGCACCTGATTCAGAAGGCATGAAAATTTTAATATCTCAATATATTTTCTGAGTGCTAAGTGAAGAGAGAGAGAGAGAGAGAGAGAGAGAGAGAGAGTGTGAGTGTGTGTGTGTGTGTGTGTGTGTGTGTGTGTGTGTGTGTGTGTGTGTGTGCGTGTGTCTGAGAGAGGGAGGGAGAGAGAGAGAGAGAGAGACTAAGTAATATTGTGAGTTGGTTTTTATATTGTTAGTGTATTGATTTGAGAATGTTGAACTACATATCTTGCTAGTTATTTTTGTAATGGCCATGACAGTGTTGTTGTGGAGCACCCTGGTACTAAATAATAATACTTTTTTAGGAGTTGACAGTAGCTATTTCATTTGTAGGCATTTTGGACACATTTATTTAAGAACATGATTTGCAGATTATGACTAGGTATACTGCTTATTTTCATTTGTGTGTGTACTAGGTGATAGATTTGTGTCTGATCTTTGCAGAATAAGATAAAAGAAATCATTGTAACTATATATGAACTACTGACATTTCTTCAGTTACAGTAAGATAAAACTGATACAATTTTGATGTGTACAATTTGCAACCATTTCATCTTTGAAGTCTGTGCCTGGTATGTTTTTTGATGTTCTGCTGTGTTGGTTTTAGTTAGTTAGAATGTGTTTTTTCCTTATTTAATTCTTTACCTGACCCCAATAATCTTCATTACAGGAAATTCTTGCAGCATGAAAATCAGAAAGTTGCCAGCTATTCTTCAATGGTAATTTATAATGTACTTTTGGGCCATAATCAGATTTCGGAAGATATTGATGCCGCTGGCTTGGAAATTGTAATTGACCGTGCCATTAATGACTGTGAATTTGCGTAAGTTTGATAAAACCTTTTTATTCCTCCATTTCTCCTCCTTGCTGTCAGTCAACAGATGTACACAGTTGTTCCACTTCTGTTAGGAAAATAAGTTATGGATTATGTTCACAGGATCACTTTATTTATTCAAAATACTCTTTCCCCTGAAACAAATCACTGCAGACATCATTTTAAAAGTCTTTTGAAACAGTCACTGTAAACCTTTTTTGGAGTTGCATTCAGTACTACAGTACAGTTTTCTTGTACATCCTTTAACAGTGTCATAATGGTGTCCTTTCATTGCCAACTTCAATTTGGGGAACAAGCAGAAGTTGGCTGGGGGCCAAATGTGGTGAATACAGTGGTGACCCAGGACTTTGATCAATTTTATGGTCAAACATTCATGCACAATCTTCACTTTGTGGGCTGGGGTGTCGTCATGGAGGAACAACCAGGAACCAACCCGTTGGTATTCAGTTGAATTCGATGAATTCTCACCTACAAATGCTAGAGGACTCAAAGAAACTTTGTTGCCTCACTACTCCAGTGCCATGTTTTGATGAGTGTGCAAAAGTGTACCGTAAAGTTCATGGTCAGTTTTTGAAACTTCAAGGATCGCAACACCTTAACTCACCACGAGGCAGCATCGCAGTTTGGAATTTCATACAAGGAGTGACTACGTAACTGAGAGCCACTGTGTTTGATGTTCTTGTCAGTTACTTCTGCTACTCCTGTTGTGAAAGTTTTATTGCATCATACTTGAAATTTTTGTTTTATACTCCATAACTTTCTCAAAGTCCAAACCCATACCCAAGTTTTGGAACATAGGCAACAGCGTGAAGCAAGGGACTGCCAGCAGAGTGAAGTGCAATGGGGGCCATGTGCTCCACGACTGGTACAGTAACTGTGGAGGCCATACAGAAGCACTCAGAACTGCTGTCAAAGTGACACTCTGGTGAAGCTGTTATTACCACAAACCAACAGTGGGTAAATAGGAGCTCTCCAAAATGGAACAAGTTCCATTACAAAAATTGGATTTAAAGGTATATGACAGAGAAATGGGCATGAATTATAATTTGGAACATCAAAGAGTCCAACTCTGGAAGGAAAATTGGAAAATCTTGTTTGCACAATGGAAAAATAAAAACTGAATGTGTTACAGGGTCACACAAACGTAATGGAGATATGAAGGTAAGTGTGAATTGAGGAATGGGTTTAGACTATAATAGGTAGATGGAGAGGAGGACACCAAAAATGGAGTTGGGAAGTAGTGAGAGTTGGACTGAAAGAGGAAGTATTTGGAATAAATGAGAGAGTGATAAAGGCCAGAATATTGTTGACGGGGAAAACTGATGATGATATTAAAAGTTTATGCCTCTTAGGTGAGGTGCATATATGAGGAAACAAAAGAGATTCTTTAAGATTATACAAGGAGATGACAGGGAACAGCACAATTATCTACATCTACATCTACATCCATTCTCCGTAAGCCACCTGGCGGTGTGTGGCGGAGGGTACCCTGAGTACCTCTATCGGTTCTCCCTTCTATTCCAGTCTCGTATTGTTCGTGGAAAGAAGGATTGTCGGTATGCCTCTGTGTGGGCTCTAATCTCTCTGATTTTATCCTCATGATCTCTTCGCGAGATATACGTAGGAGGGAGCAATATACAGCTTGACTCTTCGGTGAAGGTATTTTCTCGAAACTTTAACAAAAGCCCGTACCGAGCTACTGAGCGTCTCTCCTGCAGAGTCTTCCACTGGAGTTTATCTGTCATCTCCGTAACGCTTTCGCGATTACTAAATGGTCCTGTAACAAAGCGCGCTGCTCTCCGTTGGATCCTCTCTATCTCTTCTATCGACCCTATGTGGTACGGATGCCTCACTGCTGAGCAGTACTCAAGCAGTGGGCGAACAAGTGTATTGTAACCTACTTCCTTGGTTTTCGGATTGCATTTCCTTAGGAGTCTTTCAATGAATCTGTCTGGCATCTGCTTTCCCGACGATCAACTTTATGTGATCATTCCATTTTAAATCACTCCTAATGCGTACTCCCAGATAATTTATGGAATTAACTGCTTCCAGTTGCTGACCTGTGATTTTGTAGATACATAAGTGATCTATCTTTCTATGTATTCGCAGCACATTACACTTTTCTACATTGAGATTGAATTGCCATTCCCTGCACCATGCGTCAATTCACTGCAGATCCTCCTGCATTTCAGCACAGTTTTCCATTGTTACAACCTCTCGATACACCACAGCATCATCTGCAAAAAGTCTCAGTGAACTTCCGATGTCATCCACAAGGTCACTTATGTATATTGTGAATAGCAATGGTCGTATGACACTCTCCTGTGGAACACCTGAAATCACTCTTACTTCGGAAGACTTCTCTCCATTGAGAATGACATGCTGCGTTCTGTTATCTAGGAACTCTTCAATCCAGTCACACAATTGGTCTGATAGTCCATATGCTCTTACTTTGTTCATTAAACGACTGTGAGGAACTGTATCGAACGCCTTGCGGAAGTCAAGAAACACGGCGTCTACCTGTGAACCCGTGTCTATGGCCCTCTGAGTCTCGTGGATGAATAGCACGAGCTGGGTTTCACACGACCGTCTTTTTCGAAACCCATGCTGATTCCTACAGAGTAGATTTCTGTTCTCCAGATAAGTCATTATACTCGAACATAATACGTGTTCCAAAATTCTACAACTGTTCGACGTTAGAGATATATTTCTATAGTTCTGCATATCTGTTCGACGTTCCTTCTTGAAAACGGAGATGACCTGTGCCGTTTTCCAATCCTTTGGAATGCTTCGCTGTTCTAGAGACCTACGGTACACCGCTGCAGGAAGGGGATCAAGTTCCTTCGCGCACTCTGTGTAAAATCGAACTGGTATCCCATCAGGTCCAGCGGCCTTTCCTCTTTTGAGCGATTTTAATTGTTTCTCTATCCCTCCGTCGTCTATTTCGATATCTACCATTTTGTCAACTGTGCGACAATCTAGAGAAGGAAGCACAGTGCAGTCTTCCTCTGTAAACAGCTTTGGAAGAAGACATTTAGTATTTCGGCCTTTAGTCTGTCATCCTCTGTTTCAGTACCATTTTGGTCACAGAGTGTCTGGACATTTTGTTTTGATCCACCTACTGCTTTGACATAGGACCAAAATTTCTTAGGATTTTCAGCCAAGTTAGTACATAGAACTTTACTTTCGAATTCATTGAAAGCCTCTCACATAGCCCTCCTCACACTACATTTCACTTCGCGTAATTTTTGTTTGTCTGCAAGGCTTTGGCTATGTTTATGTTTGCTGTGAAGTTCCCTTTGCTTCCGCAGCAGTTTTCTAACTCGGTTGTTGTACCACGGTGGCTCTTTCCCATCTCTTACGATCTTGCTTGGCACATACTCATCTAATGCATATTGTACGATGGTTTTGAACTTTGTCCACTGATCCTCAACACTATCTGTGCTTGAGACAAAACTTTTGTGTTGAGCCATCAGGTACTCTGTAATCTGCTTTTTGTCACTTTTGCTAAACAGAAAAATCTTTCTACCTTTTTTAATATTTCTATTTACGGCTGAAATCATTGATGCAGTAACCGCTTTATGATCGCTGATTCCCTGTTCTGCATTAACTGATTCAAATAGTTCGGGTCTGTTTGTCACCAGAAGGTCTAATATGTTATCGCCACGATTTGGTTCTTTGTTTAACTGCTCAAGGTAGTTTTCAGATAAAGCACTTAAAAATTTTCAATGTATTCTTTGTCCCTGCCACCTGTTATGAACTTTTGAGTCTCCCAGTCTATATCCGGCAAATTAAAATCTCCACCCAGAACTATAACATGGTGGGGAAATCTACTCGAAATATTCTCCAAATTATCCTTCAGATGTTCAGCCACAACAACTGCTGAGCCAGGGGGCCTATAGAGACGTCCAATTACCATGTCTGAGCCTGCTTTAACAGTGTGCGCGTGCGCGTGGGCGTGCGTGAAACATGTTGTTACATTCATAGCGATTGGCAGTACAATACAACAGCACACAATCTAATTTTACTTTATAATAGGAACTTAAGAATGTCGTCCAAATTATTTGACATAATAATACTTTAGATTTTAGTTTCTACAGTAGGCTATAGAAGCACTCCACAATGAGCCACGATTTTAGATGTTTTTTTGGATATCTCTCCAGTTATTACCTTCAGTTCATTTGGCAGTGCATTGAAGTATTTTGGTCCATTAATATATGGACTTTCAGTCTTCTGTGTATCATATGGTAATCATATGGTAATTTTGTATAATATTGTGATAATGAATTTCTGCATTACGACAGGTATATTTCGTATCTTATACAGTTAATACTATTGTTTCAAACATATGCATTGAATAGATAGTCAGAATTTTAAATTCTATAAACAATTCCTTACATGATGTTCTAGCATCTTTTTTGCGTAATATTCTCAAGGCTTTTTTCTGGAGTTCAAATACTCGGTCTACATGAGTTTTGGAAGCCCCGCCCCACAGTTCAAGACCATATGCTAGAAATGGATGTATTAAACCAAAATACTTCATCCTCATTGTTTGGGTATTGACATATGCAGCTGTTCTTCTTAAAACATACAGGCTAGATGATAGCCTTGCACGTACATTGTCAATTTGTTGTGTCCATAATAGTTAGTTATCTATGCATATACCTAGGAATTTACTCACTGCAGATTTTCCCTACGATATTACTATCTTCAGAATCAATACAGGTTTGCAAATCACCAACGTTGAAGGGGATTATATTTGTTTTTTGTAAGCTGACTTTCAGATGGTCATTTTCAAACTTTTCCTTTGCAATATCCATAAATTTTTTTACCTCTATGCCGAGATTAAGAATATCATTTCCCCAACAAAGGCCTGAAGTGTCATCTGCATAAATTTTAATGAAGGTATCATTTTTTACTATCTTTGGGAAGTCATTGACGTAACACATAAAAAGGAAGGGACCAATTATCGATCCCTGAGTCACACCAAATTTAATACTCCTGACCCTTGATGTATAACTTTTTAATGTTTCTCCACTATTGTGTGAGATTGAGGTACACTGTCTTCTGTTTTTTTTAAATATGATGTGATGAAGTGCAAAAATTTTCCACTTATGTCATCTCTGGCCAGTTTTGACAGAAGTACCTTATGATCAACCCTATCAAAAGCCTTTGATAGGTCTAGGAAAACTCCAGCTACTTGCATGCCTTCATCAATTTTGTCAAGAGCTTTTAGCATAAATTGAGGTGTTGCAGTCACGGTGCTAGGACCACTTCTGAAACCATGCTGAAAATCTCCCAGGATGTTGTGCCTATTATAATGCTCTAACATATATTTCAGAATTAAGATAGAGCTGATTGTGTTATAAGCAAACCCTGCCGGTAGGGGCAACTACATAGTGGCGGTGGCAGTGGTGACTGGCTTTGAAATATTATCTTTGTCTTGAAATTTTCTTGGCAGATAGAATAGTTCTTCCTTTTTGGGCATTCATGTGGGACAAAATTATTTCTTCTTCTCATTCTTCAAATACACCATCTGTCTTACACTTGATGGATGCCACTATGGCTCCAATATATTAGACATGATATATAAAGCAGATCTGAAGATGGTCATTACAGATTGAAACTAGTAGTCTGATGACATAAAAAATTTGTGACCATAGATGTGAAGTAAAGGAAATTAATTCTATTTTCGGATTTCTGTTCAGTTCGCGACCATGTCACAGCCTGTGATGGTGGAATATTTTGCATAGCATGTAGTATCTTACAGTATTTTGTTAACGCAGTCTTTTGCAGTCGTTTGTGTAGGTCTGATGAGTCAAAACACATATAGTACATTATTTCCATTACATCCTCAGTACATTACTTTTTGTCAATGATGCCCATCAGTTTTTTGTACTTAATTTTTTCAATTACTTAAGAGCAGCAGGGTGAAATTGTGATAGACCAATAATTGTTTGTGTCCTTTTCTTCCATCTTTTATTTATATTGTTAGGACAAATTTCCTTAAGTAAACTGGTCTGCGGTTGGTCATTTGAGACAGCCAAAATTAGTTCTATAGAAACATAAATGTGATGGTGCATAAAATATCATGAACATGTGACTGACTGAATGATCGTATTCCAGCAACCATCTTCAAGAAAGGTGTGCATACTATAGCAGAACCACAAACTAACCTCTGTGACTGCTCTTTCCAGACAGTTTATTTCCCAGATCATTGAAAGTATTTTAAATAATTTCCATTTTCAAACGGCTAAAGAAAGGAACATGAGCAGTTGTCAGCCCATCACAATTTCACCCTGCGTCTTTAAATTAGATGAAAAAAAATCGTGCACAAAAAACTGATGAGCTTCACTAATAAAAAAGTATACTGAGTATAATATCAGTATATCTTAGTATGAGTTTAGGTACAAAAGATCTACACAAAGGCTGTATATAACTGCATTAATAAATACAAGATCTTTTGGCAAAACAAACCACTATAGGCATATTTATAGATATATCAAATGCTTTTGATGTAGTGGGTCATAAAATATTCTTTATAAAAATTGATTAGTGTGTTACCAGAGGAGTGGCAAACAAATTGATTGTATAGTCCCACATCAGTTGCTCACAGAAAGACACTCTGGTGTACACTGACTATCAACTCATTCAGTAACTGAAGTTCCATATGGAAGTAGAATAGCAAGCAAGGTGTGTCTAAGCTCTTGGTACTGGGAGCTCAGCTATTCCTCCTATATATATCAACTTGCTTAGTGTCTGCTGCTTCAATCAGTGCATGGCCTGCAGAGATTTTTGTGTTTTGTTTTTATTTAATCGAATTTTTATATTGTTCGTAAATTGCAACACCCTCTAAGCTCTCCACACTAATCAAGGCCATACAAGCATGCTCTTTTCTGAATGTACTTCTCACCAGAAAGCGAATCTTGTAGCTGGAGTCCAAAGTTTTTGTTAATCATGCCTTTTGTTAATCATGCCTTTTGCGTTCTTGCGGAGATACTTCCGTAGCAACTTTCATACCGTGACAAATATTTCTTTACATCTAACCAAGAAGTGAAATACCAATTTTCATAAATAAAGCTTTAAATTTTTTTTAATTTAATGAAATATTTCTTAAATATTCATCCCTGTTGCACTACCTTAGTGATTGAATTCCAGAAACACTGAGACACACATTTTTTTAATTTCTAAATGAGAAGTCAAATAAATACCAACTGTCTTAGATGTAGTCTAGAAAACTTTAGTAGTTCTTTAGCAATTATTTATTTTAAAAACTGTAACCCCTTATTTTTACACCCTTAGTGGTCTAATTTCCAAAAATACTGAAACAGATATTTTTTATTTTCTGACTGACAAACTAAATACCTCTTTCCACATTTCTAGATTCAAAATTCTGTTAATAGCAACATACTTTCAAAAAGCCTTTATTCCCTTAGGAGTGGAATTTTGACAATTCCTTCTTAAATGTTGCCTACAGTATAAGATCCACACCCTCTCCAAACCTCAAGTTTCTATCCTTAGTGATTTGTGCTGGGTGGTTATGAGTCGGTCGGTCGGGAACATCGCCTTTTATGTATAGAGATGACTTCAGCCTGAGTGTAAATGCTCAGAGAACCATTATACTTTGCAGATGAAAGAAGTGTACTACATAAAACACCACAGAAAGCTTTGAACCTCTTCTACTGGACAATCCAGCTTTTGGGCTATAAACAACAGAGTAACCAGCAATACTGAAATTATTGTTTCTGTGAACCTACACACACACACACACACACACACACACACACACACACACACACACACACACACACACACCACAACCACCCCCAGGGGGCTCACCACTCTTTGCCGGATTCGTGCTTGGCTACCATGGGGCTCCAGCGTTTGCAGTATCTTTTCCCATTTGTGCTGCACGTCTATCCCCTTGCTATTCTTTTTCCCCTCTTCCCCTTCCTTGGGGAACATGTCTGGGATGTTGTTGGAAATGTGTCCTGCATATTCAGTTGCTGATATCATCAGTCTCTCCACTGTCTTTCGTTCCTTCTTTATTTTTCCATTCCCCTTCTCCTATCCAACTTTCACTTCAGTGTTTGAGGTTCCTATTTTTCTTCTTCCTCTCTGTGTGCTCCAGAAGGCCGGCCCCCACCCATCCAACTTGTAACAGGTGACTGGGTAACGCGTAATTCCCAGCCTCGGGTCGACATGTAGAATTCGCAAGCACCTCCTGATACAGGCCAGGCTGAGGGAGATGTGATTGCCTAGCTGCTACCTCTCCAAATTGTTGATTGGTCCATCTGTCAGGTGTTTGGGAGGTATGACTGAAGCTGTGAACATTCACATAAGGTGGGTGCATCCCCTTGTAGAGGGGGCGTCCAGTTGGAAGGAGCGAACCATCGGAGATGCTGGCAAACATGGAGGATTTTGTCACAATGAACCAATTATCATCTTTGCAGTCCATGTCTACCAGACGTAAATGGAATGAAGCTCTCAATTCAAAGACCCTCACAGCTGCACCACCGTTCCTTGTGGTTTCACGTACTGAAGACGTTCAGTCCTTTGCAATGGTAAATTCATTTCTAATTCAGAAAGGACTTAATGCAATTGCCAGCCCTGTGAAATCCTGCTCTCGTTTATGTAATGGCACTTTGTTTTTGGAGACTATTTCTGATTCTCAAACACAACTACTGCTTGCCACTTCACTTCTCCATGGTCATCCTGTTTGTATTGAGGGCTATGGAACTCTGAATTCTTATAAATTATAGATTGCAATGATCAGTCATCCTTTTTAAATTTTATTATGCAGATCTAGATTTCGGCTAGAAGCTAGCCATTCTCAATGCTAAGAATACAAGAAGTACATTGTTAGATGATGTCATAAAAAGTTACAAGTAATGGCTTAACTCTCATGGTTTGTATATTACATACCACTATTATTTTTGCTCAATGCATATAATTCTGTGTTGGTTGGGCTTCATCCCACACGGTGTTTGCGGAAGGCAGGCTGTATACAGTGTCGTGTAACCAACTGATGTGTTCTCCATACACAAACAGTAGTATTCAACGAACTATGGATGAAGCCCAACCAACAGGGAATTTTCACGGCATAGAACTGGGAGGACAGTCCCTCACCCCCCTCCTTCACACGCCTTCTGCATTCCTCATGCCAGACCCTCTTGTCACCGCCAACCACGACCCGCAAACATCGGTCGGCAACCTCCTCGGACAATCAACACCCGAACGCACCAAGTTGCATATTGCACATGCAAATGTCCAGTCTCTGCCAGCTCACTTCTACGAGTTCAAATATATATTTCAAACTGCTGATATACACGTAATACTTTTGTCAGAGACTTGGCTCAAACCAAGTATTCCTACAACTTCCGTAAACCTAGATGGCTATATCTTCCACAGGCACGACAGATGCAACAGACGAGGGGGCGGAGTAGGGGCTTACATATGCTCTGATTTGTCACCTACAGTACTACACACATCCGACAACAATGTAGATAAACAAGTGGAATATATGTTCATAGAGATCAAATCACTTAACAGAAAGTGCTTAATATGTGTCCTTTTCAAACCTCCTAAAGTAGGTGGGTTCGCCTGCTTCGAAACTGCCCTCTCTAGTCTCGAATCATCATATGAACTTGTAATTATAGCAGGTGACACTAACATTAATTTTCTGTGCAGTAGTCCTTCCACTGGGAAATTTAAGAGGATGCTTTCTTCCTCAAATATGACACTACTTGAGCTGGCACCTACTCATCACACGGCTACCAGTCACACTTTCATTGATATATTCGCAACGAAATCTCCAAACAGAATAATCCGCACCTCTCAAATGTCTGTGCCTGGCATGGCTGCCCATGACATCATTTCCATGACGTATTCACTAGAATGTCCTAGAAAGAAACAAAAACTGTCTACACACCAAGACCTCAAACGCATAAATTTGCCTGACCTCGAAACTGAGGCACAAGAAATAGTTTGGGGGATGACCTCTACTCCCCTCATGGACATAAACAACAAACTCCAGGATTTCACTAACAAAATTACTCAACTGTATGACAAATATGCTCCAATAAAGACCAGAAAAGTAAAAAGGCAACCTGCACCCTGGCTGACTGATGAACTAAAACAGCTCATGAATCTCAGAGATGTTGCACATCGAGCATACAAGATACGCCATACACCTGAAAATCATGCTGTATGCAAGCAGAAACGAAACAAAGTCAGTCAAGCAGTGAGAAACGCTAAGCTTAGACATGCCCGTACATTAGCTGACAATAGATGTAGACCAGCTATCCTGTGGAAAAATCTTCGTAGTCTCGGTTTAGGCAAAATAAAAGTTGCAGCTGAAGAACTAAACCGTTTCTTCATGTTACCTACAACCAAAATTGTACCGCAGAAAACACAGAGAATCATTGATTACTTCATGGGGTTGAACGACTGTAGCAAAGAAAAATTCTATCTACAGCACGTCACTTGCAGTACTGTCAAGAAAGCCATACTGCGGATTAGATCAGCATCTACTGGACATGATGGTATCACTGTCCAGATGGTAAAACTTATTATTGACCAACTACTGCCCTCTGTAACAGACATTTTCAATTATTCATTAATCGCAAGTGTTTTCCCTGAGGCCTGGAAACTGGGACAAATTAAGCCACTGCCTATAAAGGACATAGCCACAGCACCCTCTGACTACCGCCCCATCTGCCTTCTTCCTACACTATCAAAGGCCTTAGAATATATAGTTCATGACCAGCTCACCATCAAAATGGCTCTGAGCACTATGGGACTCAACTACTGTGGTCATTAGTCCCCTAGAACTTAGAACTACTTAAACCTAACTAACCTAAGGACATCACACACATCGATGCCCGAGGCAGGATTCGAACCTGCGACCGTAGCAGTCGCACGGTTCCGGACTGCGCGCTTAGATCCGCGAGACCACCGGGGCCGGCAGCTCACCATATACCTCACTACTAACAACCTATTAGACGAATACCAATCAGGTTTCCGTAAACATCGAAGCACAACATCTGCTCTGATAAAGGTGACAGATGACCTGAAACTTGCCATGGACAGACAAGAAGCGAATATCATTTGCTTCTTAGATTTCAGCAAAGCATTTGATACTGTCGACTTTGACATCTTACTGGCCAAACTTAGCAGTCTAAATTTCTCACGAAGTGCAGTGCAATGGTTTCGCTCATACATGACGTCTCGTCAGCAATGCGTCCTATCTGGGAATATAAAATCACAATTGCGGCAGGTAGTGTAAGGCGTTCCCCAAGGCTCAGTATTAGGTCCTATACTCTTCTCTCTGTATGTCAACGATGTGTCATCGGTTCTGACCTATTGCAAATACCATATGTATGCTGATGACCTTCAGTTGTATCTAAGTGCGAAACCAAGCAATCTCAAGAAAGCTATTGAAAATTTCAATACTGACCTCTATGCACTGTCAAAATGGGCACAGGGCATATGTCTAAAACTAAACCCATCTAAAACCCAAACGGTACTTGTTGGTCACTCTAAGCTCATTAGCCCAAAACATTGGGAATCCATACCACCTCTTATCCTAAATGGAACAAATATTAACTTCTCTCCCTCAGCAAAGAGTTTGGGAGTAATAATAGATGAAAATCTAAATTGGACAGAGCACGTAACTGCAGTGTGCAAAAAAGCATCAGCACCCCTTCATGTCCTACAAAAATATAAACAACTCTTCCCTTTCGATCTGGAAAAGAAATTAGTACAAACGCTTATACTCCCAATCATTGACTACAGCGAGATTATCCTACAAGGCCTCTCTCAGGAAAATTCCCGACGTCTAGAACTGGTCATGATTGCCTGCATCCGATATATTTGTGACATTCTACTTTTTGATCAAATTTCACCAGCATATGCAAAATTGCCCTGGCTGCGTGCAGACAAACGCAGAGATTTCCATACACTCTGTCTCATCTACTGCCTTATAAATGTAAACTGTCCCTCATATCTCTCCTCGTCCCTAACGCTCATGTCGGAACAACATGACAGAAACACACGTTCCCATTATAATAAAATCCTCTCCGTTCCACTGCATCGCTCAATCACCTTCTCCAAGTCCTTTACAGTAGTGGGAACCCGACTCTGGAATAACCTCCCTCGTTATGTTAGAGAACTTAAAAGCATGTCCAGCTTCAAAAAACAGTTAATGACGTATCTACTTAAGCAACAGTAATGCCTTCCTCTGTACATGAATGCACTTCACCTCATTACTTCCCTCTTTTCCCCTCCTTAAATCTCCATTCCCCAAAACACGCTAAACTAGTAAACATCTACTTTACACACATCTGCATAAACCTTCATTACTATTGCCAATCCTTCTCATGTTTGTCATTAATATTTGATTTTTTTACTGTTATTATTATTGCTTTTATCATAACCTGTATGTATAGCACCTGCTGTAAAAATACTGCCAGCATTTAATTTATTAGGTCTTAGTCACTACTCTTTATTCATATTGTCATTAGAGTAAGCTAATATTCTCATTTAAACTATGGTCATGATGTAACTCTGATGTGTGAAATGCTGCATGTGTGGAACACTGGTCCGATGTAAGACAGGGCCTGATGGCCCTAATCTGATCAGGTTAAATAAATAAATAAATTAATTAAGCCTATAATGGCCTGTCTCCCACTGGGCATCTCCAGCTCCCTTTTCGTTGACGATTTTGCCATCTATTGCAGTTTCCCATGGACTTGTCTCATTGAGCGGCGTTTTCAGCAGTGTCTGGAGGATTGACAATAGCTTTCATTTTTCAACTGACAAAACCGTTTGTATGAATTTCTGGTGGCGCAATTGGTTTCTTCCACTGTCTTTACATCTTGGGCCTGTTGCTCTTCCATTCATTGAAACTACAAAATTCCTGGGACTCATGCTTGATAGGAAACTTTCTTGGTCCACCCACACGTCATACCTAGCATCCCACTGCATGGGTCACTCAGTGTCCTGTGTGTCCTCAGTGGTACTTCTTGGGGTGTAGATTCGAAACATCCTGCTCCATTTGTACCGGTCTCTTGTCCATTCGAAACTAGACTAGGGGTATTTCGTTTATGCATCTGCACATCTGACCCTCTGATGCCATCTCAATACCATCCACTATCATGGCATCCACTTAACCAATGGCACCTTTTACACTAGCCCGGTTGAGTGTCTGCATGCAGAAGCTGCCAAACCATTACTGTCCTACCACTGTGACATTCTCCTCAGCAGATATGCACACTGTTTGTCTGCCTTGTGTGGACACCCATCCTATGCCGCCTCCTTCGATGAGACTCTTTTGATCACTATTACCCCTGGAGTTCACTTTTGGCTCTTGCACCGCCAGCTTACCTGCATACTCCCTGCAACTTTCCTGGTAGATGTGAACCCTTCCCTATCTTGGCTTCATGCAGTGTCCCTTGTTCATCTTGGACTTCATTTGCTTCCTGTGGACACTACTCCAGTCTCTCTCTAGCGCCTTCATTTCGTGACCTTCACATGGAATTCGCGATAGCACCTTTGTGTACACTGATGACACTCTTCCTGACTGTGGTGTTGGGTGTGCTTTTGTCATTGGCGCTAGCATTTTTCGGTGTCTGCTCCCAGAACACTGCACAGTATTTACAGTAGAGCTCTCTGTGTTGTCTCAGGCTATGCAGTACATCCGGTGACATGGGATTTTCAGTTGTGTCATCTGCTAAGACCCTCTCAGCACCCTTCAAAGCCTTTGTGTGCTGCACACTGTCCATCCCTTAGTGCAACAGGTCCAGGAAAGCTGTCACTTGCTCACTCTTAATGGAGTCATTATGATGTTTATATGGGTTCCTGGTCAGGTCGGTCTGACAGGAAACGAGGCTGCTGACACTACTGTCAAGGCTGCAGTCCTCGTACCTCAGCCCACTTGTTCTACACTCCCTCCCATGATCTCTGTGTTGCCGTACGTTTGCAGGTGATGTCACTTTGGCATCACCCACTGGCCCACCCTTCATAGGAACAAGCTCCAGGTCATTAGCCTTTTCCAGCAGCTTGGATGACTTCCACTTTGTGCACAACTTTTAACTGTCCACCATTTCCTGACCGAATGCCGAATGCCCCCCCCCCCCCTCTTTTTTAACTGCTTACATTCCCGTTTAGGTTAGCCATCTGAGTTATTGTCCATTTTAGTGAATGACGAGTGGGCTGTTGACCATGCTTTACTTTTTATCTGTCGTAGCTATCTGGTGAAGGCCTTTTAATTTTTTGTTCTAGACCTTCATTTCTCTATGGCTTATTTTATAGACCTTCCTCCATGTCCCTGTTTTTTAGCTATCTTCCCTTTTGTCAATTTGGATTGATGTGTAGTCATTTTTAACTCCTCTCATTGTCTTTGTGTTTTTTGGTTTTGACAAGGGGTGTGTGTGATACTAGTTGTTTTTGTGCCCTAAAACAAAAAAAATCCTCGACTGTTTGTAACAGTTAATAAGCAACTAATAAAATCTAACACTAAATTCAAATTCTTGGTCTGTAGTTACAACATGATACAAAGTGGAATAAACCTGTTGATCGGGTAAACACTAAAAAAGTAGTAGTAGTAGTAGTAGTAGTAGTAGTAGTAGTAGTTGATACATCTTTAATGTACTGCAGGCATGTACTAGTCTGGAAACTGTCAAAACTGCATGCTATGCATACATACATGCTTGCCTGCGATATGGTGGGATAATTCTTCAGCTGGCCTTGACATTTCCAAAATCAGGAAGAGAGCTATGAAGATTGCTAATGGAAGCAAAACTAGAGACTCTTGCAAACCTAATTTCAGAAAATGGCAGATCCTCACACTACCTTGCTTATGTATTCTTGAGACAATAAAATTCTTGAAAAACCTCACACTGCAAACCAAATGCAGACTAGTATTGTCTATGGATCTTCAGCTGTTCAGTAAGCTCCTCCCAAGTATAAAGTCTATTGAAGACAATTTAGTGCATAAATTCGTTAATCTGTGAAGTCGTATTTACTGTATCACTGTTTTTACTCTGTAACAGAAAGCCCAAACTGTAAATGTCGTGATTGTGAGTTAAGTGCAACATAAGAGGAATTCCATGAAGCAAAACTTATAAACATGTTGTATGTATTGTAACCATAATTTACCCAATGTAAGTATTAACATATTGTTGCTGACATCATAGAATGCTGTATAATACGTGGACCAAATAAATGAATTTGAGGATGTGGAAATGAGAGCACAAATAAGTGCTACCAGATATTGAGCTCAGCTGAAGTTTCTCTTTTGCAGGTCATTCATTGCCGATATGCTAGTCCGAACAGAAGGCTATTTGCAAACAGTGTACAAGGAACTTCAGTATAAGCCAAGACTATTTGTTCTTGATGCAGTTTTTGAAGCTGTTGGATGTAAACCTGGAGAAATTGATGAACCTGCAAAGTTGCCAACTATACAACCAGATACTATTTTGTTCCTTGCTGAAGAATTTAAAAGACGTTCATTTTTCATCCTTAAAACTGTTGATAAATATGTTGATGAAATTGAACCATTGGAAGTAGCTAAACTACTTGAAGTCATTGCATCAGCATCTGGTAAAAGTCCATACTTGGAGGAACTGCAGAAAGATAAATCGCTCCTCATTGATTGCACATGTATGTATTGCCTTTCACTAAATGTGTTAAGAATCTCGTTAATTACAGTTTATGTGATGTTACTCATTTTAGAGTGAAAAAATTACTTGCCAATAAGCTAATGTGTGGAAAGAGAGATATTTTCTCTCTTTTTTTTTTCAAGATAGGAGTCTACATTCTGAAGAGAATTTTGTTTTAATTAAAAGATTTTTGCAGCTCCACATGTTTTGGCAGCTCTATGTTGTTATAATGAATCTGCGGTCATAGTTTGGTCAACTGAAGTTTGAGTTTTGGGGGTGGGGGGGACACAGTGGTGCCTTCAGGAGCTTATGTTCCATTGTGGTCAGACATTCTTTTTCTCAATTTTTTGTATTTGTTCTGTGAACAGAAGATTAATAGTTTATTTAGCTTTCCAATTTTTGTTTCAAGTGAGTATGCAGATAACTACAGCTACTTCTCTCTGAGGCATGAAATGACACAGCAATTCACTAAACTAGGTTATAGTAGTAAGAAACTGGGCTCAAAATAAACTGTTCTTATTGACAACTATAAGTGCATCTTGCTCCTTTAGAACAGTAATAAAAAAAGTCATGCCATAAGCTTCTATCCTTTTGCTTCTGTCACTGCGCAGCACAGTTGTAACCATAACAGAGAGAGTTCTGAATTTTCCACCAAATGAATTCTTACTGTAAATGAATGCAGACTTGAAGTTTTTCCTCAGAATTTACACACATTTTCTAAATGTTTTTACATTTTCTTGCATTAAGGTCTGGTTCTTTTATAAATATTTGAATACCTTTCTTGTGTTCAAAGACATATAATACAGTATCAAACTCTAATGTTTTGTACCTACTTTGTCTACTCTCATGTCTTTATAGTCACTGCTGGAGAGGTGTATATCATCATCATCATCATCATCATCATCATCATTTAAGACTGATTATGCCTTTCAGCATTCAGTCTGGAGCATAGCCGCCTTATGAAATTCCTCTGTGATCCCCTATTCAGTGCTAACATTGGTGCCTCTTCTGATGTTAAACCTATTACTTCAAAATCATTCTTAACTGAATCCAGGTACCTTCTCCTTGGTCTGCCCCGACTCCTCCTACCCTCTACTGCTGAACCCATGAGTCTCTTGGGTAACCTTGCTTCTCCCATGCGTGTAACGTGACCCCACCATCTAAGCCTGTTCATCCTGACTGCTACATCTATAGAGTTCATTCCCAGTTTTTCTTTGATTTCCTCATTGTGGACACCCTCCTGCCATTGTTCCCATGTGCTAGTACCTGCAATCATCCTAGCTACTTTCATATCCGTAACCTCAACCTTGTTGATAAGGTAACCTGAATCCACCCAGCTTTCGCTCCCATACAACAAAGTTGGTCGAAAGATTGAACGGAACACAGATAACATAGTCTTAGTACTGACTTCCTTCTTGCAGAAGAGAGTAGATCGTAGCTGAGCACTCACTGCATTAGCTTTGCTACACCTTGCTTCCAGTTCTTTCACTATGTTGCCATTCTGTGAGAATATGCATCCTAAGTACTTCAAACTGTCCACCTGTTCTAACTTTGTTCCTCCTATTTGGCACTCAATCCGTTTATATTTCTTGCCCACTGACATTACTTTCGTTTTGGAGATGCTAATCTTCATACAATAGTCCTTACATTTCTGATCTAGTTCTGAAATATTACTTTGCAAACTTCCAATCGAATCTGCCATCACAACTAAGTCATCCGCATATGCAAGACTGCTTATTTTTTGTTCACATAACTTGATTTCACCCAGCCAGTCTATTGTTTTCAACATATGATCCATAAATAGTATGAACAACAGTGGAGACAGGTTGCAGCCTTGTCTTACCCCTGAAACTACTCTGAACCATGAACTCAATTTACCGTCAACTCTTAACTGCTGCTTGACTATCCATGTAAAGACCTTTAATTGCTTGCAAAAGTTTGCCTCCTATTCCATAATCTTGTAGAACAGACAATAACTTCCTCCTAGGAACCCGGTCATATGCCTTTTCTAGATCTATAAAGCATAGATACAATTCCCTGTTCCACTCATAACCTTCTCCATTATTTGCCGTAAACTAAAGATCTGGTCCTGACAACCTCTAAGAGGCCTAAACCCACACTGATTTTCATCCAATTGGTCCTCAACTAATACTCGCACTTTCCTTTCAACAATACCTGAGAAGATTTTACCTACAACGCTGATTAGAGGGATACCTCTGTAGTTGTTACAGTCTTTTCTGTTTCCATGTTTAAAGATTGGTGTGATTACTGCTTTTGTCCAGTATGATGGAACCTGTCCCGACTCCCAGGCCATTTCATTTATCCTCTGTAGCCATTTAAGACCTGACGTTCCACTGTATTTGATGAGTTCCGACTTAATTTCATCCACCCCAGCTGCTTTATTGCACTGCAATCTATTGACCATTTTCTCCACTTCCTCAAATGTGATCCTATTTCCATCATCATTCCTATCCCATCCTACCTCGAAATCTGAAACATTGCTGATCATATTTTCACTTGCATTGAGCAACTCTTCAAAATATTCCTTCCATCTGCCCAAGGCATCTACAGGATTCACCAGCAGTTTTCCTAACCTGTCCAAAATACTTATTTCCTTATTACCTCCATTTTGAAGACTGCTAATTACACTCCAGAATGGTTTTCCAGAAGCTTGACCCATAGTCTCCAACCTGTTTCCAAAGTCTTCCCAAGATTTCTTCTTGGACGCTGCAATTATCTGTTTGGCTTTGTTTCTTTCTTCAACATAACTTTCTCTGTCTACCTGAATTCTAGTATGTAGCCATTTTTGATACGCCTTCTTTTTCCTTTTACAAGCTGCCTTGACTGTGTCATTCCACCAAGCTGTTTGCTTCTTCCTGCTTTTACACACTACTGTTCCAAGACGTTCTTAAGCTACTTCTAGTACTGTGTCCCCGTACCTTGTCCATTCCTTTTCCAATGACTGTAATTGACTACGTTCAGCCAACTGGTACCTTTTTGAGATCACTGTCACATACTTGTGCCTAATTTCCTTATCCTGAAGTTTCTCCACTCTTATCCTCCTACATATGGACCTGACCTCCTGCACTTTCAGCCTCACAATCCCAATTTCACTGCAGATTAAATAATGATCAGTGTCATCAAAGAATCCCCTGAATACACATGTGTCCCTCAGAGCCTTCCTGAATTCCTGATCTGTTATTATATAGTCAATGACAGATCTGGTTCCCCTGCCTTCCCAAGTATACCTGTGAATGTTCTTATGTTTAAAAAAGGAGTTTGTGATTACTAAGCCCATACTGGCACAGAAATCCAAGAGTTGTTTCCCGTTCCTGTTGGCCTCCATATCCTCTCCAAATTTACCTATAACCTTTTCATACCCTTCTGTTCGATTTCCAATCCTGGCATTAAAATCACCTATGAGCAGAACACTGTCCTTGTCCTTTCTCTAACAACTACATCACTGAGTGCCTCATAAAAACTATCCATCTTATCTTGATCTGTCCCTTCACAATGCGAGTATACTGACACAATCCTAATTTTCTTGCTAGACGCTGTCAAATCTATCCACATCAGTCATTCGTTTACATACCTTACTGCAATTACGCTGAGTTCCATTTCTTTC
This sequence comes from Schistocerca gregaria, assembly GCF_023897955.1. NCBI lineage: Eukaryota > Metazoa > Arthropoda > Insecta > Orthoptera > Acrididae > Schistocerca > Schistocerca gregaria. The sequence continues at coordinate 289,834,865 of NC_064924.1, read as the reverse complement.
CTGATGTAAAGCCCTACACCCCATTGTGCTATTCCTGCTTTGACTCCTGACAGGTAGACCTTGTATTCTCCCACTTCCTCTTCTTTCTCACCCCTTACCCGAATGTCACTAACAGCTAAAACGTCCAGCCCCATCTTACTTGCAGCCTCTACCAGCTCTACCTTCTTCCCAGGGTAGCCCCCATTGATATTAATAGCTCCCCATCTCATTACCATTTGTTTGCCAAGTCGTATCTTAGGAGTCCCTGGTTTGTCAGTTAGAGGTGGGACTCTGTCACCTTCAAAGGTCCAAGGCATTTTGCTCTGAATGTTGCCAGCATCATATTTAAAATATCGGGGAAGCAGGTTGCTAGCCTTACTTGCCCCGAGTCCCATTGAGTTTTACCCCTAACGGTTGAGGGACTAACTGGTGGATTTGGTAGTCTTTGCCGTACGAGCACAAAGGTGACCACGACTCAGAATATGTGCGAGATGCCCTGCCTTATTCCAAAGTAACTGGTATCCCGACTGTTGGGACCACTTACTTGGCCACTCATACGTTGCCCGTGGTTCATGAACTAGGACATGACTACAGGAACCCACACCATGAACCATGAAGTGTACACAAATTGCAAAAATTTTAGTCCATGGTTAAGGTTATGCTATTCCATGGCACTATTTGGTCTGTCCCTGCTCAGTGTTGTATTGGCAAGAAATAGAATGTGATAGAAGTCCTGAATGTTGTAATTGTTCCAAATTGTAGACAAGATGAGTGTTTGCAAAAGTATTAAACATATGGGTATTTGTACCACATGACCATCTCAAATGACCGCTTTATCTATGGGATGTTAAACCACAATCTTCCTTATCATAGGAGGCTGGATACTGAATGAACCTTTCTGTCTGAAGAATCATATTAACTGCATAAGTCTTAAAGCTTTCAATTGGCACTATGCTGCCACTGTTAAAGGGTTAAAAATCATTACAGAATTACCAGGAGCTAATGGTAAATTAATTCTTTACTAACTACTGGTTTTGATCAGCTGATTATCTTCAGTTATCATAACATTATTTGCAACAGTCTACACAGAAGTATCCTTCTGTGGTGTCAACTAAAATAAAAGCTATCATGCTTCGCTGCTGTCGATAGTAAAATACATTAAACAGTCATCATTAAAATGTACTTGCATAGTTAATCAGCATTCATACACTGTCATAGTCAGGTTCTATCTTTCAATGTAGTATGAACTCACATACTGACTCTTATTTGATGTTGCAGCAATAATGTTGCCATTTAGGCTGTTGTAAATACTTCCCCCCATGAACCATGGACCTTGCCGTTGGTGGGGAGGCTTGCGTGCCTCAGCGATACAGATGGCTGTACTGTAGGTGCAACCACAACGGAGGGGTATCTGTTGAGAGGCCAGACAAACGTGTGGTTTCTGAAGAGGGGCAGCATCCTTTTCAGTAGTTGCAGGGGCAACAGTCTGGATGATTGACTGATCTGGCCTTGCAACATTAACCAAAACGGCCTTGCTGTGCTGGTACTGCGAACGGCTGAAAGCAAGGGGAAACTACAGCCGTAATTTTTCCCGAGGACATGCAGCTTTACTGTATGATTAAATGAAGATGGCATCCTCTTGGGTAAAATATTCCGGAGGTAAAATAGTCCCCCATTCGGATCTCCGGGCGGGGACTACTCAGGAGGATGTCGTTATCAGGAGAAAGAAAACTGGCGTTCTACGGATCGGAGCGTGGAATGTCAGATCCCTTAATCGGGCAGGTAGGTTAGAAAATTTAAAAAGGGAAATGGATAGGTTAAAGTTAGATATAGTGGGAATTAGTGAAGTTCGGTGGAAGGAGGAACAAGACTTTTGGTCAGGTGACTACAGGGTTATAAACACAAAATCAAATAGGGGTAATGCAGGAGTAGGTTTAATAATGAATAGGAAAATAGGAATGCGGGTAAGCTACTACAAACAGCATAGTGAACGCATTATTGTGGCCAAGATAGATACGAAGCCCACACCTACTACAGTAGTACAAGTTTATATGCCAACTAGCTCTGCAGATGATGAAGAAATTGAAGAAATGTACGATGAAATAAAAGAAATTATTCAGATAGTGAAGGGAGACGAAAATTTAATAGTAATGGGTGACTGGAATTCGAGTGTAGGAAAAGGGAGAGAAGGAAACATAGTAGGTGAATATGGATTGGGGCTAAGAAATGAAAGAGGAAGCCGCCTAGTAGAATTTTGCACAGAGCACAACTTAATCATAGCTAACACTTGGTTTAAGAATCATGAAAGAAGGTTGTATACGTGGAAGAACCCTGGAGATACTAAAAGGTATCAGATAGATTATATAATGGTAAGACAGAGATTTAGGAATCAGGTTTTAAGTTGTAAGACATTTCCAGGGGCAGATGTGGACTCTGACCACAATCTATTGGTTATGACCTGTAGATTAAAACTGAAGAAACTGCAAAAATGTGGGGATTTATGGAGATGGGACCTGGATAAACTGAAAGAACCAGAGGTTGTACACAGTTTCAGGGAGAGCATAAGAGAACAATTGACAGGAATAGGGGAAAGAAATACAGTAGAAGAAGAGTGGGTAGCTCTGAGGGATGTAGTAGTGAAGGCAGCAGAGGATAAAGTAGGTACAAAGACGAGGGCTGCTAGAAATCCTTGGGTAACAGAAGAAATATTGAATTTAATTGATGAAAGGAGAAAATATAAAATGCAGTAAATGAAGCAGGCAAAAAGGAATACAAACGTCTCAAAAATGAGATCGACAGGAAGTGCAAAATGGCTAAACAGGGATGGCTAGAGGACAAATGTAAGGATGTAGAAGCTTATCTCACTAGGGGTAAGATAGATACTGCCTACAGGAAAATTAAAGAGACCTTTGCAGGAAAGAGAAACACTTTTATGAATATCAAGAGCTCAGATGGAAACCAAGTTCTAAGTAAAGAAGGGAAAGCAAAAAGGTGGAAGGAATATATAGAGGGTCTATACAACGGCGATGTACTTGAGGGCAATGTTATGGAAATGAAAGAGGATGTAGATGAAGATGAAATGGGAAGTATGATACTGCGTGAAGAGTTTGACAGAGCACTGAAAGACCTGAGTCGAATCAAGGCCTCCGGAGTAGACAACATTCCATTAGAACTACTGACGGCCTTGGGACAACCAGTCCTGACAAAACTCTACCAGCTGGTGAGCAAGATGTATGAGACAGGCGAAATACCCTCAGACTTCAAGAAGAATATAATAATTCCAATCCCAAAGAAAGCAGGTGCTGACAGATGTGAAAATTACCGAACTATCAGTTTAATAAGCCACGGCTGCAAAATACTAACGCGAATTCTTTACAGACGAATGGACAAACTGGTAGATGCAGACCTCGGGGAGGATCAGCTTGGATTCCGTCGAAATGTTGGAACACGTGAGGCAATACTGACCTTACGACTTATCTTAGAAGAAAGATTAAGAAAAGGCAAACCTACGTTTCTAGCATTTGTAGACTTAGAGAAAGCTTTTGACAATATTGAGTGGAATACTCTTTTTCAAATTCTAAAGGTGGCAGGGGTAAAATACAGGGAGCGAATGGCTATTTATAATTTGTACAGAAACCAGATGGCAGTCATAAGAGTCAAGGGGCATGAAAGGGAAGCAGTGGTTGGGAAAGGAGTGAGACAGGGTTGTAGCCTCTCCCCGATGTTATTCAATTTGTATATTGAGCAAGCAGTAAAGGAAACAAAAGAAAAATTTGGAGTAGGTATTAAAATTCATGGAGACGAAGTAAAAACTTTGAGGTTCGCCGATGACATTGTAATTCTGTCAGAGACAGCAAAGGACTTGGAAGAGCAGTTGAACGGAATGGACAGTGTCTTGAAAGGAGGATATAAGATGAACATTAACAAAAGCAAAACGAGGATAATGGAATGTAGTCAAATTAAATTGGGTGATGCTGAGGGAATTAGATTAGGAAATGAGACACTTAAAGTAGTAAAGGAGTTTTGCTATTTAGGAAGTAAAATAACTGATGATGGTCGAAGTAGAGAGGATATAAAATGTAGATTGGCAATGGCAAGGAAAGCATTTCTGAAGAAGAGAAATTTGTTAACATCGAATATAGATTTATGTATCAGGAAGTCGTTCCTGAAAGTATTTGTTTGGAGTGTAGCCATGTATGGAAGTGAAACATGGACGATAACTAGTTTTGACAAGAAGAGAATAGAAGCTTTCGAAATGTGGTGCTACAGAAGAATGCTGAAGATTAGATGGGTAGATCACATAACTAATGAGGAGGTATTGAATAGAATTGGGGAGAAGAGGAGTTTGTGGAACAACTTGACAAGTAGAAGGGACTGGTTGGTAGGACATTTTCTAAGGCATCAAGGGATCACCAATTTAGTATTGGAGGGCAGCGTGGAGGGTAAAAATTGTAGAGGGAGATCAAGAGATGAATACACTAAGCAGATTCAGAAGGATGTAGGTTGCAGCAGGTACTGGGAGATGAAGCAGCTTGCACAGAATAGTGTGGCATAGAGAGCTGCATCAAACCAGTCTCAGGGCTGAAAACAACAACAACAACAACAACAATGTATTTTATTCTTTTTTGGGACAGGTATGGCTACTCTATTGGCTGCTGCTTCACAATGCAAGGATTTCATGTCTGTTTTGTGCTGACAAATGCAGTTTTTATTTTCTGTATTGAGTAGCTCATTTCCAAACACAGTGTTAAGATGTTTAATTTCAGATTGAAAGTGAGCACACAGATCTGCTTGTATTATGTTTTGATTGATGGAGCATCTAAAGTAGTCTTCTAATTATTGACCATTAACTTCACATTTCCACTTTTCTGCATTTCCATTATGTATTAAATGAGGATTGTGTGCCATTCATGTAACCGAATCCAGTGTATCTGTGCTGTGAGGTCAAATGAGAAAGGCGTCACTGATGTGCCATTGATGTGTGCTATAGAAAATAATTTGCACTCTACCTGCAGGCATTTCCAGAAACACAGGTGTCAGAAATCTCTCTCTCTCTCTCTCTCTCTCTCTCTCTCTCTCTCTCTCTCTCTCTCTCTCTTTGTGTGTGTGTGTGTGTGTGTGTGTGTGTGTGTGTTTGCAGGTACTCAGTGGCAAGGTTATAGCACCCAGACAAAAATCGGTAAGAACAAATGTGACCACAATGACTAAAAAGGTCATTAAACAGGGAGGGATAAATCCTACAGAATAACTCACTCACGCCCAACCTCACTGTCACCTGTCACCTGCACAGTCACATTACCACATATCCCTTAAGTTAATGTAATATTGGAGAAGTGTGCTAAAACTGGCAACTAAAACACAAGTAATACTGGAGAAGAGCTAATAGGCAGTTTTATGATGTGTATGGCCTTATTTAACAAAATACAAAGTTTTACAACAAAACATTGTTAACATACAAGAAGTTAGTGTTTCGCATTCAGATAGCTTTTAATGTTATAGAACTGAGCATACAAACACACAAAACAAATTTAATTTCAGTTTAAAGCCTTTTCACACAAAAATGAAAAGTATGGAAAAGTTCTTTGTGTTTACCCCACAATTTGCTTGACATTATTGGTAAAGAAGACCTTCATAGTAAGGATTATAATCTCTTGGAATAACTGATTTTAACACATTAACTCGTGATACTTTGGTGCAGAAATTGCAACTGATCCAGTGTACGGCTTTGGTTCAGTACTATGGCTAATGCAATCACCTTTGAATGCTCTTATCAGTTCAATAAATGATGAAAAATGTGGCTGCAAATAAATCTTGGAAGTAGATGCTTAGCAATAACAGGATGGCAACTTGGAAATTTTACCTAAAATGTATGAATATTTTATTTCAGTGCATAACTTTCTTCTTTCTGTTTTTCCTGTTTTGAAACAATTATCCTGTTTACTCTGTTTTACCCAACATTCACCAATTCCATAAATTGAAAGGAACATTTCTTTATACACTGGTAACACAGCATCATGCACTTTTGAGTCATAGTAAAGTCTACATTTTCTTCTTGATTCTCCAACTGTGGTCTTTTGCTTAACTTCTTTCCTGTGAACTAGGGTAGCAATACACTTTCTGTTGTTCCCAGGTCAAAGTGGACCAGAATGTACATCAAGTATTTTATTACAATTCTCCTCAGATATTGATTTTCAACAGAATTTCAATGATCACCTTGGATCCATTTTCCTAGGTTATGTTGTTGTTTAATTTGTTGTCATCTTTTCTTACCAACAGTGCTTACATATTAGATGCTTTTCAGTCTAGAAATTTAACTTCATTTTGTTACTACACAGAAGGATCTGCTTTACCTTTTTTAGCATGCTTTCTTATTATTTCATAACCTGTGCTCATAGAATCTATCTTTACAGCATTATTCAGGATGTTTACTTGCACCTTTTGACTTTCCCTTGGAGTTTGATCATATGACACCACCGCATTTTAAACAGCTGCAACTGATCATACATTGTCATTTTTTCTACTTTTTGGTTTCTGACAGGTTTCAGATAGAGTATATAATTATAAGACAGCGATTTAGGAACCAGGTTTTAAATTGTAAGACATTTCCAGGGGCAGATGTGGACTCTGACCACAATCTATTGGTTATGAACTGTGGAGTAAAACTGAAGAAACTGCAAAAAGGTGGGAATTTAAGGAGATGGGACCTGGATAAATTGACTAAACCAGAGGTTGTACAGAGTTTCTGGGAGAGCATAAGTGGAAAATTGACAAGAATAGGGGAAAGAAATACAGTAGAAGAAGAATGGGTAGCTTTGAGGGATGACGTAGTGAAGGCAGCAGAGGATCAAGTACGTAAAAAGACGAGAGCTAGTAGAAATCCTTGGCTGACAGAAGAAATATTGAATTTAATTGATGAAAGGAGAAAATATGAAAGTGCAGTAAATGAAGCAGGCAAAAAGGAATACAAACGTCTCAAAAATGAGATCGATAGGAAGTGCAAAATGGCTAAACAGGCATGGCTAGAGGACAAATGTAAGGATGTAGAGGCTTATCTCACTAGGTGTAAGATAGATACTGCCTACAGGAAAATTAAAGAGACCTTTGCAGAAAAGAGAAACACTTTTATGAATATCAAGAGCTCAGATGGAAACCCAGTTCTAAGTAAAGAAGGGAAAGCAAAAAGGTGGAAGGAATATATAGAGGGTCTATACAACGGCGATGTACTTGAGGGCAATATTATGGAAATGAAAGAGGATGCAGATGAAGATGAAATGGGAAGTATGATACAGCGTGAAGAGTTTGACAGAGCACTGAAAGACCTAAGTCGAAACAAGGCCCCGGGAGTAGACAACATTCCATTAGAACTACTGACAGCCTTTGGGAGAGCCAGCCCTGACAAAACTCTACCATATGGTGAGCAAAATGTATGAGACAGGTGTAATACCCTCAGACTTCAAGAAGGATATAATAATTCCAATCCTATAAAAGTAGGTGTTGACAGGTGTGAAAATTGATGAACTATCAGTTTAATAAGTCACAGCTGCAAAATACTAACACGAATTCTTTACAGACAAATGTAAAAGCTGATAGAAGTCGACCTCAGGGAAGATCAGTTTGGATTCCGTCGAAATGTTGGAACACGTGAGGCGATACTGACGCTACGACTTATCTTAGAAGCTAGATTAAGAAAAGGCAACCCTACGTTTCTAGCATTTGCAGACTTAGAGAAAGCTTCTGACAATGTTGACTGGAATACTCTCGTTCAAATTCTGAAGGTGGCAGCAGTAAAATACAGGGAGTGAAAGGCTATTTACAATTTGTACAGAAACCAGATGGCTGTTTTAAGGGTCGAGGGACATGAAAGGGAAGTAGTGGTTGTGAAGGGAGTGAGACAGGGTTGTAGCCTATCCCTGTTATTTAATCGGTATATTGAGCAAGCAGTAAATTAAACAAAAGAAAAATTCGGAGTAGGTCTTAAAATCCATGGAGAAGAAATAAAAACTTTTAAGGTTAACCAATGACATCGTAATTCTGTCAGAGACAGCAAAGGACCTGGAAGAGCAGTTCAATGGAATGGACAGTGTCTTGAAAGGAGGGTATAAGATGAACATTAACGAAAAGCAAAACGAGGATAATGGAATGTAGTCAATTAAGTTGGGTGATGCTCAGGGAATTAGATTAGGAAATGACACTTGAAATGGTAAAAGAGTTTTGCTATTTGGGGAGCAAAATAACTAATGATGGTCGAAGTAGAGAGGATATAAAATGTAGATTGGCAATGGCAAGGAAAGCGTTTCTGAAGAAGAGAAATTTGTTAACATCGAGTATAGATTTAAGTGTCAGGAAGTCGTTTCTGAAAGTATTTGTATGGAATGTAGCCATGTATGGAAGTTAAACATGGACGATAAATAGTTTGGATAAGAAGAGAAAAGAAGCTTTCGAAATGTGGTGCTACAGAAGAATGCTGAATATTAGATGGGTAGATCACATAACTAATGAGGAGGTATTGAACAGAATTGGGGAGAAGAGGAGTTTGTGGAACAACTTGACAAGAAGAAGGGACCGGTTGGTAGGACATTTTCTAAGGCATCAAGGGATCACCAATTTAGTATTGGAGGGCAGCGTGGAGGGTAAAAATTGTAGAGGGAGATCAAGAGATGAATACACTAAGCAGATTCAGAAGGATGTAGGTTGCAGCAGGTACTGGGAGATGAAGCAGCTTGCACAGAATAGAGTAGCATAGAGAGCTGCATCAAACCAGTCTCAGGGCTGAAAACAACAACAACAACAACAACAATGTATTTTATTCTTTTTTGGGACAGTTTGGGACCAGCTTACATCCTTGCTGTTCTTGTTGGATTGAGAATATCTGCTTCTGAGCATTTAGATTTCTCTGCTGAAGTAGGCCCATTACTTGCACTTGAAACTATACGATCACTGCGTTCTGAATTACTGCATCTAAGATAGTGAATACTGAAGGCTCATTTGCTGGTGACAATGATTCTGATAGTATGCTTGAAACCTGTAAGAGAAAAGAATGTCAGGTATGAAACTGCTACATTCTGACTTCCTTAAATTGAAGTTACTATGTGTTGTATGTTCATTTGCTCATGAGAATCATGTGGTGGATCACTTGAAACGTCTGAATAGAAATGGCAGATGATTGTAGGGCCATCATCAGTATACTACTTCCCCCAATTCATTATTATTTATTTATATTTGAATTTCCCAAATATCAATAGAAACCCCCAGAAAATTAGCTGGTTGGCTGTAAAATGTATATTCTACATACTTTAAGGCCACTCTGTTTCATTATTCTTGTAGCTCGATATTAATACCTACACACTGAGAGAAGTATCTACAAAATGAAAGTTAAGCTCAGCTACAGTAACATAAAATAAAGTAGAGAAATATTCACACAGCTCAAGTGAAAGCTAACTTTATTGTTATTGGTGAAGTTTGTTTTATAATAGGCATTACTGAAAATAGTGTGCTTCATTATTTACTGTTTTTGATATTCTGTTTAATTTTCTACATACATCAACTATTCATCTGAACAATTAATAACTCATTGTGCATTAATCACTACGCTATAACACTTTAAGAAACACAAAGAATGTTACATATATCGCCAACAAACTATGATAATTGTTACATTTCAGTTGAACCAAACAGTCCCAGATGGGTTTTTATGATAGTAATTCTGTATGATCATTCTTCATTGGCACAACAATGAAAAATGTGCTGTAAAATTCCAGCCACACACATTTTTTGAGAACAAGGTTTCGTGGTGGTGGTGGTGTTTTGAGCTATGGTTGCGTAAGGTAGTGATAGTGGATGGACCTGTGCTACCTCTTTTACAACACTGTTAACAACAAGAAGCAATTGTGTGACAGCCAATACCAAGTACTTTGTGTACTATGTTTTGCTTCATGTTATGCACTGCTCATTTTCCTTTTCTTACCTTGAAGTGACTGAAAAGATAAACCAGGATTAATCACAGGATTCGAGTACAACTTCCATGATTGTAAAAAAGATTGGCAATCACAATCACTATTTATCAGTTTAGCCTTACAGAAGCACAAACAGAGGAGAACCTCACAGTTCAGATGGCTCTCATACTTACATGTAACTGGAATGGGTTCAGAACACAAGAGGACAAACTACGTCTATTAACACAAGGAAGATCAGTGTATGCATCTGTCTTCAAGAGAGACATTTTACTGGTGCCCCTGAGCTACATAGGTAAACTCTCCACAAAAAGGACAATCTTAGTGGAGAGCTAGAGGTGGAGTGGCTATTTTCACAAAAACCACTCCTCACTTCTTTCCTTTACAACCAGCCTGCAAGCAGTTGCTGTACCAGTAAATGTGCATCATAAGTTAACAGTATGTTCTCTCTACATGCACCACATGAAGTGCTAAAGGAAGATACGAGGGTTGTTTTTTTAAGTAAGGGCCGTTTTTATTTTAAAAAAGATACAAATACTTTTCTAAAAAACTTTTATTTTCTGATTCTACACACTTTTACCTTTTTTTCTACATAGTTGCCTTGTTTATTTAAGCACTTGTCATACCGTACAACTAAGTTTTTAATTCCCTCTTCAATGAATTCGGCCGCCTGCTCCACCAGCCAAGAGTTCATGGCTGCTTTCACTTCAATTTCGTCATTGAAGCACTGCCCACCAAGTTGGTGTTTCAGGTACCGGAAAAAGAGAAAATCGCTAGGAGCAAGGTCAGGGCTGTGTGCTGCATGGTTCAAAACTTCCCAGCCAAAAGAATAAATCAAATCTCGAGTCTTTTGAGAGATGTGAGGCCTAGCGTTATCGTGCAGGAGCAAAACTCCTTTTGTCAACATGCCATGCCTTTTGCTTTGAATTGCTCTGCAGACCTTCTTTAGAGTTGCATATTAGGCATCTGAGTTGATTGTTGTTCCTTGTGACATAAAGTCCACTAGCAAAACACCGCGCCGGTCCCAGAACACAGTTGCCATAATCTTGCGCTTTGACAGCGTCTGTTTGGCTTTGACCTTGACGGGTGAGGCTGTGTGTTGCCATTCAATCGATTGTTGCTTGCTTTCAGGAGTAATATGGGATACCCATGTTTCATCTCCAGTGACAATTTGACTCAACATGTCATCCCTTTCTTCCTCGTAATGAATCAAAAAGTCCAATGAAGTGGCAAATCTTTTCCCTTTGTGGTCCTCTGTCAGGAGTCTGGGTACCCACCGAGAACACAGTTTCTTAAAGCTTAGGTTTTCAGACACAATTTTGTACAAAGCCAATCATGAAACTTGTGGAAATTCTAAAGAGAGAGTGGAAATTGTGAATCTTCTGTCCTTACGAATCTTTGTTTTGACTGCAGCCACCAAATCATCAGTGATCACAGAGGGCCTGCCTGAGTGTTCTTCGTCATGGACGTTTTGATGGCCATTTTTAAACTCTCTAACCCATTGATGCACTTTACCTTCACTCATTGCATTCAAGCCATAAACTTCTGTTAACTGACGATGAATTTCTGCAGCTGATAGGCTTCTCGCAGTCAAAAAACGTATCACTGACCGTATCTCACATGCGGCGTGCGATTCAATAATCGTAAACATTATAAAGTAGCACAGTGATGCATACACGTGAGCTACAGATCTGCAACTTGCATCAGTGTGAACGGGAAGGATGCCGGCAAGTGGCGCGGTGGCTTGTTGTGGTGTCCGCGCGAACTACGGGTCTATACGTGCGAATGGCCCTTACTTAAAAAACAACCCTTGTATGCTCAGTGAACTCCTTACTCAGGTCACCCAACCCTTCCTCCTCTCTGGGGATTTCAATGCACACAATGAGCTTTGATGCTCTTCAATTACCTACCTATCTAGATTTATCTGCTAGACTGAGTGGTACCTGAAAGAAGGGTGTCACAGTGGTTGATCAGTAGGTGTGACTGAACACTTTACAGCAAGCTTGCTGTGTTTGAATGCCATAATCGGTCATATTACCAAATTATCCACCACATTGCTTTTCTCTTCAGTATTCATACCATCTGTAAAGACAACTAGTCCCTTGACGGAGTGAGGAATTCCACTCTGCAATCTGGACGAAATGGGTGGCTCTGTGTAGTTTAAAATGCCAGCAAATCAGAGAGAACTTCGCAGCCTTTTGTGTAGTGAGAGCAAAATGCCACAAAATTTTTAAAAACACGAAAAAAAGAGCGTGGTATCTGTTCCTGACCACCATAAACTTTCCCCACTAAAAGCACAGTCATATGGGAGACTATCAGGAGGATATCCAGGACAAGATGGAGGTGCCCAATGGCTGCCGTAATGGTAAATAAGTCTCCAAACCAACATGTGAGACACTGGCCAGACAATGGTGGCCTATTTTTGCCACAGTTAACACCATTGCCAGTCAGGGTTTAAGTTTCCAGCACTATAGGGTGACTGCTGAGATGGAAGGTTGAGACTTCAGCTCCACCACTGATGAAGAATACAGCTGTCCACTTCTCCATGTGAGACCTGGGTTTTGCAATATCTGCAGCTTGTGAACCATCACCTGGTCACGATAGGGTTCCCTTATAGTGTATTATGGCACTTTGCTGGGTGGAGCATAGAAATCCTCTTTGCCATTTTTATCCGCATTCGGGCTTCAGAACACACACCTGACTCAGGGCAAGAGGTTATTTTAATTCCCCTTTTGAAACCTGTAAAGAAACACAGATACCCTAGTAATTATTGTAGTGGTGCATGGTAAAAATCTTACAGTGGATGGTCAACTGCCTTATCTGAATCTTAGGAGTCTGGCTAGAATTGGCTATACAACAGGCGTTCCTGCACTGGCATCACCTTATGGGTATATATTTTTTATTTCAGAAAGGCCTACGATACTACCTGGGGGCTTATTATCCACAGGTAGCTCCAGGGATGGGTTTTACGGGGATGTTTTCCTGTATTTATACAGTCCTTCCTCTCATCTTGGGATTTTTAGGTATCAAGTTGATGACATCCTCTCTGATTGCTTTGAGCAAGAGAAGTGTGTCCATCAAATTCTGTTTTAAATGTGACTTTGTTCGTCTAGGTAGTAATAATAACACACTGGTTGTTAAACATCCTGTCCAGTGTTCTTAGTTCATTGACAACTTTTGTCTCTTTGGTTCCTCCTCAAGCCCTGCAACAATAACTGATGTTGCAACTGACTGTTGGTGAACGAAAGGGTGGTGAAAAGGAATTTTAATCTCTCCATCGAGATGTCTGTCTGTGTCCTTTTAAACAGTTCATGTTCTGTTTCAAACTGTTGTTATTTGCAGGTGGGAACACAGCTCTTAATTTTAAAGACACATTGTGTTTTGTGGGACTCTAAACTTACGTGGTGGCCACACATTAGGGCTCTGAAAGGTGGTCCCTAAGAGCATTCAATATTATAAAATTTCTTAGCCACAATTTATGGGAGCAGACTGAACTTGTCTGTAAAAGCTTTACTGGGCCTTCATGCATTCTTGGCTTGATTATGGGAGCACATTGTATGGGGCTGCAAGACCCTCTTATTTAAAAATGTTTGATGTAGTGCACCATGAAGGAATTCGGCTGTCCACTAGGGGCTTTAGAACCAGCCCTATACCATGACATTGGGCTGAGGCTAGTGAGCCACTACTTTACATCAGATGATGACACTTCATGGTGAGACAGACCTGTAAAACTCTGTCCACTCCATACACACCTGCATATCAAAATGTTGCTTGTCCACCAATGAAAAATCTTTTCTTCATTGACAACAAGCAACTAGGTCCTATGGGATTCACGCGAAGGATTGCCTTTTAGACTGGTGTGGAGTTTTATATGAGGGTTGGAGCAGATCTTCACGTTGGCTCATAGAGATGCCCAGAATTATTTTAGACTTGTCGCATTATAAGAAAGACTGAACTCAAAGTTTTATGTATCAATCTCTGTTGTTTTCTTAACACTTTAGATAGGAGTATCACAGTTTTAAAGTTGTGTACACTGGTGGTTCCAAACAAGAGTATTCCTGTGGCTGTTCAGTATTGTTCCCCAACCATGTCTTCGGGATTCATCTGTTTTTTCCACAGAGTTCTATGCAATCCTGAAGGCACTGGAGCAGATGAGGCATCTTAAAGACAAACCGTTTCTCTTCTACTCCAATTACCTAAGTGCCCTTCAATCATTGCAGCATGTGTACCCAGCAGAGAAGCTGGTCATACTAATGCATTACAAACAGCAAGCATTATTCTGCTGAGTACCAGGGCATGTGGGAATTTGGAGAAATGAATGTGCAGACTGAGCACTAAGGAGGCCTGCAAAGACATGACATGACACAATGTGCCATTCCCTTGCTGGCTGTAATTTCGTAGTTGTCTGAGATCCATGAAATTGTGGGAGGAGAAGTGGCTGGCAGCAAGGGACAATAAGCTGGAGTTGTGGAGGTCAGCTATCCAGTTGTGACGTACCTGATGCCAGTCACTCAGGCCAGATAAAGTGACCCCAACCTGCCTCCAATCTGGTCAGTGTCCCTGAACACATGGTCTCTCTCTCTCTCTCTCTCTCTCTCTCTCTCTCTCTCTCTCTCTCTCTCTCTGTGTGTGTGTGTGTGTGTGTGTGTGTGTGTGTGTGTGTGTGTGTTCTCTTAGGGAATTGTTTCTGTTTTTCCTTGTAGTTGAGGTTTTAATCTTTTTGCCCTTTAACCCCATTTGTCTCATAACATTTTAGTACGGGCACTAAAGACTTTGCTGTCTTGCGCCTACACCTTCATCATCATTTATTTTTCTGAACCATATCAGATGAATGCCAGGATATGTCCTTCAACAATGCCACAACCATTTCACTTCCTCCCTCTTCTCTTAGTGAACTACTGCTCCAAGTGTAATGACATCACTTTTGGAGAAATTGTAAGGCGCTGCAAATTTTCAGCATAAACAGTTCCCATTCATTCTTTGTCACATTGTCATTACAGAGACTGAGATTCTGCTTGCATGTTAGTACATGACAAGAGGACTCGTATAAGTGACTGTGGGTTATGTGGTGCAAATACTTCAGTGATACTACTCCTTAAGTAACAAACAGACAATAATCTTATGTGAATACAGTTTGACAGCTCCTTGAAATGCTTTACATTATATGCACATTATATAGCTTTACTTAATTTATTAATAATAAAATTGTTTTGGTACAGTTTTACTGAAAAGCATGCAGAGTCTGGGACAGGAAGGTGATAATAATTTCTCAGTAATACAGAGTCTATCTGAGTTAGATTTGAAAGGAAAAGGCACTGCTCTGCAGCAGCATCCAGCCTTTGGCTTTAAAGTTGACCTGGTACGGCTAATGGGTAATCTTTGTTGGAAACACAAAGAAAATCAAAACCAGGTAAGTTTGTTAAGTTATTGTTTACATATGGTATTCCATGGATAATGTGTAGAATAACTTGGTTAATTTACTGAGCAGAAATTCAGATTAATTTGACTCTAAAGGTCATTCACTTCTTTAACTCAATTAAGTTGATTTTCAAGATATCTGTACTTAATAATAAATTTTGTAGTGTCAGCTACAAGATTCCTGTGAACATGCTGTTCTTTATTTACTATTTTGCCAGTCAGTCATCACATGTCTTTCTTTTTCTTAACTTAAAATCCTCTCACCTGACAATTTTTGGAGACTTATATGTATTATGCAGTGGCTTAGTTTCTATATACCCAAGAAATTGTCTAATGATTGAAGTTATTATGAAGCTGGCATTTAACAACTTAATTACCAGGTGAGGCCTGCAGGAAGAAAACGAGATGATGAGCTCGTTGATGAACCCAGCAGTCTTGTGAAATCATTACTCACACACACTCCCAAAGTGTGACACTACAATCTAATAAACTTTGTTTACTATTTACTCACATTAAAAGTATTAGTCTGACCATCTGCACATTTTTTCCATACTGTACAGAAATTGTCTGCTGGGCTAACTGCTTAAGTCAATCATTTATAACATCTAGGTAAGTTTTTAGATGTTTCAGGAGAATATAGAACCATAGAACAATTTTGACAGAAACAGTCAGTGACAGGTCTCTTGGAAATGTCTCATTAATGCCATTATTTAAAGTGAGCAAGTGTACAGAATTTGGGGAGTCCAAATTGTTGTTTTAGATGTGACATCAATTGATTGATACCAGTTCTTATTACAATTGAAAGAGTAATTAGTACACGGAAAAGTTACATACAGTTGTGTGCAATGTTACTGATACTAAATATTGTGGCTTTTTGCATGCACTTCACAAGGCTGGAAGTAACCTAAAAGTTTGGGATGGACAGTTCAAAGAATAGAATATTAGAATACATACAAGAAGCAAAGCCACACACATACAGACAAATAAAAATTACTCCATGCTCTTCAAGGAAATGAAGAGTGTAATTAATTCTATGGAAAGCAAAAATTTCTCAGTTGATATTTGAAGGAAATTATTAAAAACCTATTCTTCGGATATCTGCAATGTATTCAGTCACATATGCAATACATCAACATCACAGGGTATATTTCCAAAAAATATGCAATTGTCAGGCCCATTTTCATATCAGTTAGGAAGACATCCTGATAATTATCTACCAGTATCAATGCTTACCTTGCCCTTTAATGTGATGACTGAAGAGAATTGCAGGCAGTCCATGTTTCAATGGAGGGGAATAGTCTTTGGTTGTTGAAACCACCTAAAAATTACGCTTTTGTAGAGGGCTTGAGTTAAACATTAATTTTATTGAGGTAAGAGGAGACTGTTGAGAAATAAAATGGATTGTGGGAAGAGGAAAAAAGTTCAATGTCTTAATTTCAGGGGCCCCTCACATATTATTATTATGTTTGTGTATTTGAAAAAATGTCTGTTCCAGGTTGTTGAGCTTGAAGGTGTGCAGGTCCTCCTCGATTGCTGTAAAATTGATGCAAGAAATCCATGTATCCTTTACGTTAAGGAATAAATGTATTTCATTTGTCGTACAACTACATGGATTTCCTTAAAATGGTACTCAAAAACAGTTAGTGTTATTTGTTTGTCAATAGTATTCCATATATTCTTCAATTACAGCAGTACAAAATACATGTTGAGAGTCAATGTTGATCAGAGAATAATAAAAGTTGACATCAAATTGTTTAATAGGTACATAATTGGGGAAAAATGACTTGATTCAGTGTGGCTAGCTCTATAGAGTAAATGGTTGCATTGTCCAATAGTGCTGTATCACAAACCCGACGAATCACTGAAAAGATTTAAAAACACCATGTTTTCAAAAGTATTTCAGTATCAGAACTATATTATCTTGTTACATACATACATAACTCATTGATTTAATGTGTAAGAGATTCATCAGTATAAATAATGGAACTGAGATGCCATACATACTGTGTCAAAAAATCCTTAAAGTAAACATCAGTACAAATTTATTACATTACTCTATAAAGAAATGTGTCTCATTTAAGAATTCCATGACTGAGTAATAAAATTTTTGTACAAGGATGGCAAGTAATTTCTTTTGTAAACATAGTTCTGTAATGTGCTCCACAGCTCATGGTCTAGGCTAGCGTTGCTACCTGTATCAGGGGCACCGGGTTCGATTCCCAGCCGGATTGGGGATTTCCTATGCCCGGGGACTGAGTGTTTTTGTGTCCTCATCATATCATCATCATCATGACAGTGGCTAGATCGGATTGTGTACAGAAATTGGACTATGTTAAAATTGGCACTTTGTACAGGCACTGATGACTGCGCATTTGAGCACCCCACAAATGGATCATCATCCTAGTTCTGTAGTGTGAAAGTTTTACAGTTTTCATTTATTATAAATTTTCATAACCAAGTACTTGAGGAGTCTTGGAGTAGAGTTTTAATCGGCGAGATAGTAACATGAAATTGTCTTTGCTTCTTTTATCATACATTTGTTGAAAATGATTTTCTACACATAATTCTCCCCCCAGGGGGTTTGCCGCTCTTTGGCAGATTTGTGCTTGGCTCCACTGGGCCTCATCCTTTGCAGAATCTTTTCGCTTCTGTGCTGTATATCTGTCCTCTTGCTGTTCTTTTTCCTCTCCCTTGGGGTACATGTGTGGGACATTTTTGAGAACGTGTTGTGCATTTTCAGTAGCCTGACATCAGAACACTCTCTCCACTGTCTTTTGTTCCTTCTCTATTTTTCCATTCCCCTTCTCCTATCCCACCTTCACTGGTGTTTGAGGCTCCTCTTTTTCTTCTTCCTCCCTATGCACTCCTGAAGACCAGCCCAGTCGTCTGATGCATAACAGGTGACTGGGTAACGTGTAATACCCAGCCCCGGATTGATAGGAAGGGTTCGCATGTACCACTGGTACAGGTCAGGCCCGGGAAGGGGTGATTGCCTGAGTTGTTGCTTTTCCAAATTTGCAGTTGGTCCCTGTGTCAGGTGTTTATTAGGGGTGACATAAGGTGTAAACAAATCACCTAAGGTAGGTGTGTCCCCCTCTGAGGGGGCATGGGGGGGAAGGAGTGCCCAATCGGAGATGCTGGCAATCGTGGGGGATTTTCTCACAATGAGCCAATCATAATCTTTACAGTCTGTGTCTACTAAACATAAATTGAATGAGGCTGATGATTCAGTGACCCTTCCAGCTGCACCATGGGCAGTCCTTTGCTATGGTAAATCTGTTCATTATTTAGAAAGGTGTTGATGCAATTACTGGCCCTGTGAAATCCTGTTCTTCTTTATGCAATTTCACTTTGGTTTTGGAGACTACTTCTGATTGTCAAGCTCAACTCCTCCACAGTTATCTTATTCATGTCAAGGCCCATCAAATGTTGAATTCTTCATGTGGTGTTATTTATATTAGGCTGCTCGATAATCTGGCCGAGGCAGAAATCCAAAGGTACCTCTCTGATCAGGGCGTCATTGCAAGCCATCGGGTGATGAAAAAGGTAGAAGCATCATTAGTGCCCACAGGCACTCTTTTTCTCACATTTGACAGAGTAGTGCTTCCATCAAACATTGAAGCAGGCTATGAAATTATCACAGTCCAATTGTACATTCAGAACCTGATGCACTGCTACCAGTGTCATTGTTACAGCCACACTCGAATGTCGTGTCAACACTTGGCCAAATGCGTAACCTGTGGTAGGGATGCACACGAGGGCGAATGTCCTTCTCCTGAGATTGTCGCTTGTATCTTGATGAGCAGGCCATCCAGGAGATCTGCCTGAAGGAAAAAGCGTCTTACCTTGTCGCTTGCAAGTTGTTGGCTAGTCGGAAACCCTGTGTTTTATTATCTGGCACTTATAGTATTGTTCTTACTAAATCTTACTCCATAAAGGGCATCGCCACCCAGACATGATTTAGCTATGGGATTCTATATTTAGGGTTTGAATGAAGGGAACTAAAAAGAACGAGGCTGCAGAAATATTATAGGTGGCAAAATGTAACACACATGCATTTATGTCACAATTCTGGAAATGGAAACCCTCCTGGAAAGCAACAGAATGCGAACAGTGAACTACAGTAGATTAGATATAAATACTATTGAATATCATCAAAGGTAATTCATTACTGTTACCCACATCTAGATCTGCATGTGACTTGTACAACAATTCATTCATATAATAATTATTATTATTATTGCACATTACTCCCCTTAAGATAGTGTTTGAACTTCTTATCCTCCTCCTAAAATCTCTTGATTTTCAGACTGATTTCCTGTTTGCTTTGTTGTGTCTTTATTTTTCCTATTCTCTTACTTTTTTTCCTATTCTCTTACTTTTTTTCCTATTCTCTTACTTTCTTTTTCTTCTGATTTTGTGTTCATAATTTTGTTACTGAGTTTCTCTCTTTCATTTACCATTGTCCCATAAATTCCTGCTTGTTTTTAGGTGTCCTTGAACCCACTTTTTTTTGATTGAGCTGTTTAGTACACCAGAAATCCTCATTTTACTAGGGTTTAAAGCTGCTCTTTTCGTTCTTCCGTGTTTGTATATTTAAAAACTGGATTGTTTTGGAAATCAGCCTTACGCAAACACAATTAGTTAATTTTTATATGTATCCAGATATGTTTCGACACCAGTGTGTCAGCTTCTGTGGGACAAATTTTTATTTCTGTAAAGTACATTTATCACATTTGTTGTAATATACCTGCTGTAGGTCTAAGAAATACAATACTTGCAATTTGCTTCATTTTGTTTGGACACTCACCTTATACATCGCTAACTGAAGTGTATCGTTATACATTGATTTTAGTGCTCGTTTCATCTTTTTTTTTCGCCGTCATGTCATCTGCAAACTATTCATGAAGAAAATGATTTTGTATTTGTGGAGAGCTGTTTCAAGGGTAGAGGTTATGTACGTTTCTGTAATTAAATTTTCCACCCTGTTTCGTGTCCCTGGTTGGTGTCTCAATCAGCTGCTGTTTAGTGCATTGCTTTCACTCAGTTTTTCACAAATTTCTACTCACTACTTCACTTCTTATCACATGCACTTACACAAAATGTGGCGAAATGTGATCTGTGCAGACAATTTTGACAACACACTTAGTGAGAGGTGTTAGTTAGTTAGTTAGTTAGTTAGTTAGTTAGTTATATTACTTGTTCCATGGATCATGAACATGATTCTTTCGTAATGATGTGGAATGTGTCAAAGTACACAAGATTCATTTATCCCAAATAATCATTGTTAGTCTTATATACGGTACAATTGTTAATGCTTACTGTATTTCTTTGGCCTATGTCTACAAATTCATCTATGGAGTAGAAGGCGTTGTCATTCAGGAATTCCCTTAACTTACTTTTGAATGCCGATTGGTTGTCTGTCAGACTTTTGATATTGTTTGGCAATTGACCAAAAATCTTTGTGGCAGTATAATTCACCCCCTTTTGTGCCAATGTCAAATTCAATGAACGGTAGTGAAGGTCACCCTGTCACCTAGTATTGTAGCTGTGGACTGTGCTATTAATTCTGAAGTGATCTGGGTTACTAACAACAAATTTCATTTGGCTGTATATATATTGTGAAGCTACTGGCAATATCCCTAATTCTTTAAATAATTGTCTACAAGATGATCTTGGATGAGCCCCAGACATTATTCTGATAACACATTTTTGTGCAATAAATACCTTCTTTCTTAGTGATGAATTGCCCCAAAAGATGATTCCGTAAGAAAGCAACGAATGAAAATATGCATGGTAAGCTAACCTACTGATGTGCTTGTCTCCAAAATTTGCAATGACACTAATAGCATAAGTAGCTGAGCTCAATCATTTCAGTAGATTGTCAATGTGTGTCTTCCAGTTTAAATTCTGATCAATACAGACACCCAGAAATTTTGAACAATCTGCTTTAGCTAAAGATTTTTCCCCCACACTCTATATTTATTTCCGGTGTTATGCCTTTCCCTGTACTGAACTGTATGTACAGTGTTTTTTCAAAGTTCAATGAAAGTCCATTTGCGGAAAACCACCTAATAACTCTTTGAAAAACATTATTTGCATTTTCCTCAGCTGATTCTTGCTTTTTAGGCTTGATTACAATACTTGTCATCTGCAAAGAGAACCAAGTTTGCATCTTCATGAATATAATTAGGCAAGTCCTTAACATATATTAAAAACAATAAAGGCCCCAAGACAGATCCCTGTGGTACCCCATTCTTGATACATCCCCAGTCTGAATAATCTGATGCCCTTTGTGTACTATGTGGGTTTACTGTTTCAACCTTCTGCATTCTACCAGTTAAATATGAAGTGAAACATCTGTGTACTGAACCATTCATTCCATAGTACTTCAGGTTATCTAAGAGGATTTCATGATCCACACAATCAAAAGCCTTAGAGAGATCACAGAAAATCCCAATTGGTGATGTTCTACTATCCAGAGCATTTAAAATTTGATCAGTGAAAGCGTATATAACACTATCTGTTGAAACACCTTTCTGAAAACCGAACTGACATTTTGTTAAAACGTTATTCCCACTAATGTGTAAAGTTACTCTTGAGTACATTACTTTTTCAAACACTTTTGAGAAGGATGTCAGAAGTGAAATAGGACGATAATTGTTGACGTCTGTCTTGTCACCTTTTTTATACTAGAGTTTAACTATGGCATATTTCAATCTGTCAGGAAATATTCCCTGATTCAATGAGCTATTACATATGTGGCTAAGAACTCGACTTATCAGGTGTGACAAGATTTTAGTATTCTATTGGAGATACCATCAGTTGCATGTGAGTTTTTATTCTTAAGTGAATTTATTATTTTCTTAATTTCAGACGGTGAGGTGGGTAGGATTTCAATTTCATTTGTTTCTGCACCGGGAATGCCTCTTTCATATAGAGTTCTGCCCTATCTGGTGAGCAGCTGGTGCCTATATTTTCCACTACATTTATAAAATGATTATTAAAAATATTTTCAACCTGTGATTTTTCATTTATAAGCTTTTCATTGTGCTTAACAGTAATACTGTTGTCCTGTGACCTTGGTTGCCCTGTTTCCCTTTTAACTATATTCCATATTGTTTTAACTTTGTCATCAGAGGTGCTAATCTCAGACTTGATACACACACTTCTGGATTTTTTTATAACTTTCCTTAATATATTACAATATTTCTTATAATGGTTGAGCTTTTCTTCATCTCGACTTATTCTAGTTCCCATTTCCGGCTACAAGAAATTTTAATCCCTTTAGTCAGCCATGGTTTTTTATCAAGTTTATTTGAATTATGATTCACTAATTTCTTAGGAAAACTGTTTTCAAATATACCCACAAGTTTATCTTGGAATAAGTTAAATTTAACATTTGCATCAGGTTCCCGATAAACATCCTCCCAGTCTACTCTTTTCAAGCTTTCCTTAAATTGTTGAATTGTTATATTGTTAATTGGGCGTATTATTTTGTTTGTTTTTTTCACATTACTGTATGGAGCAAAGTCATGAATTGAAAGTAGCTGTGCATCGTGATCAGAAAGCTCATTCTTAATAGGATAGGTGCTTACTTCTTTTAATTTATCTTGGTCTATGAAAATGTTATCCATCAGGGTGCTACTGTCTTGTACAATACGAGTAGGAAAATCAATGACTGATGTCAGATTGTAAGAGCAAAGTAATAGTTCAAGGTCGTTCTTCTTGCTTGAGTGTTTAAGAAAATCTACATTAAAATCTCCACAAATGATAATGTGTTTTCCCTTTTCTGACAGATAACGCAGCAAGAGATCTAGGTTTTTAAGAAAAATTTGAAAATTTCCAAGTGGGGACCTATACACAGTCACAATTATGAATTTACCACTGTCCAATTTAAGCTCACAAGCGCATACTTCAATGTGCTGTTCTACACAGAATTTTGCGGTTTCTATGTTTTTAAAACTATGTTCCCCTTAACATAAATGGCAGCTCCTCCTTTCTCCATATTGTCTCTACAAAAATAAGTTGCTAGTTTATACCCATTAATATTTACATTTTCCATTCGTGTAGTTATATGATGTTCAGACAGGCACAGTACATCAACTTCTGTTGTATTTTTAATATTCTCAAAACAAATTATTAGTTTGTCTATTTTGTTCCTTAATCCCCTGATATTTTGGTGAAATATATTAACACAACTGTTTCCTCTACCTTTATTCGAACCATTTATTTTTTTACCTTTAAGAGCTGCCTGTCTGGACATCTTGTTCAACCTAAAAAAGGTGCCCCTATGCCCTTTTGGGTCACAGGGGTTTTGCCTTGAGTGCTAGTGGCCCCCTTTAGATGACCTACAATTAAATCAGCTAATCTATCCTTCCCTAGACTATTTAGGTGCAGGCCATGTCGAGTGTATCCCCATCTCCCAATGCTACCAACAGGCACTGTATAAATGTGTGTTTTTGCACCATCCAGCAGCTGCTCGCTCAACTCTCTGTTAACTCGCCACACAGAAGGGTTAACCGAGGGCTGATCATAATGCTGCAATACCTCAACAAAACCCACATTCGTACATCCTGTTGCAGCTCCTATTTTATCCAGGTCACTCTTAATATCATAATTCCTATCCATAGCCAGGCTGTTTCCTGCTCCACCTATACTATCACCTCATCATTCTTGTCAAAGTCCCTACAGAGTGGTCCTATGTCTTCTATCACCTGGCTAAGCCTAGCGCTTGGCTTAAACAAACTCGTGACCTGGTTGTTGTCATTGCCCACTTGTCCATCATTGGTCTTGTTTGTTATGGTGCTGATTTTGAATGTGTGTGTGTGTGTGTGTGTGTGTGTGTGTGTGTGTGTGTGTGTGTGTGTGTGTGTGTGTGTGTGTGTGTGTGTGTGAGAGAGAGAGAGAGAGAGAGAGAGAGAGAGAGAGAGAGAGAGAGAGAGAACAAAGAAAACAGAAGTTGTTTTTTTCTTTTTTATTGGTTATATTTTTTGTGGGAGAGTCACCTTTGTATAGTTCCAGTGTTCCGAACAGTGTTTTATTCCACAGTGTTGTATTTTCATTCAGGACTCTCCCTGTATTACTGCTTTTTGTACATGGTAGTTCTCTGTTGAGAGTTTTTGACAGAGACAGTTGCTTTCTCTGAGGATCTTAAGATGTTTTTTGGGCAGTGGTTTTCTTGTATTAGATGTTATGCAAAAGTGGACTGTGTACTATCACTTCTTAGAGCTCCAAGGCGTTTGGAGTACCTTGTTTTGAAATTTCTGCACGTTTGGCGTAGGTAGATCGGCTGGTATGAACTATGGGTTAACTGATATTCCAGCTTTGGAGAATTTGTCTGCAGAGGTGCTCTTAGATCTTAGATTCTTCTGTACTGTTACTCGTGCGGAATGATATTTGTAGCCCTTGTTTCTCCAGTATGTTTCCTACCCTGTGTACATTTTTGTTACTGTAAGTTAGTGTGTGCCATTCTTTACTCTTTGCAGGGTTTTCCTGGTATCCTGTGTTTGTATGGAGCTTGTGTTATTGGTTCTCTGTTGTGGCTGGTGATTTGTTAATGGTTTGTTCTCTTTTAATTTATTTTTTAGCTTTGTTGTTCAGTTTGTTTATTATTCTGTGTTGTACCCATTCTCTCTGGCTATTTGGTGTACATCTACATCTACATTATTACTCTGCAATTCACATGTAAGTGCTTGGAAGAGGGTTCATCAAATCGCAATCGTACTATCTCTCTACCATTCCACTCCCGAACAGCGCGTGGGGAAAAATGAACACCTAAATCTTTCTGTTCGAGCTCTGATTTCTCTTATTTTATTTTGATGATCATTCCTACCTACGTATTGTATTTAGTTCCTGTGTGTAGTTGAGTTTGTCCAGTGGAGTAATGTTGAGCCTGTGTAGCAAGTGTCTGAAGCTTGAGAGTTTGTGTGATTGTGGGTGGTTGGAGTTGATGTGAATTGTTGTACTTGCGGCTGTAGGTTTCCTGAAATTTCCAGAATTATATACAACACACAAGCAATAAACATAACAAAAAGAAGAAAAAACAACTTCTGTTTTCTTGGTTCTCTCCCCCCCCCCCCCCCCCCTCTCTCTCTCTCTCTCTCTCTCTCTCTCTCTCTCTCTCTCTCTCTCTCTCTCTCACACACACACACACACACACACACACACACACACACACACACACACACACACACCAGGGACACGAAACAGGATGGAAAGTGTAAGTACAGAAACATACATAACCTCATAACTTCTACCCTCAAAACAGCTCTCCACAAATATGCAATAATTTTCTTCATTGCTAGTTTGCAGATGACTTGCTGTCAAAAATTGATGAAATGAGCACTAAAATCTATGTATAATAATACAATTCAGTTAGCGATGTAATTTTAAGGATAGTGTCCAAACAAAATGAAGCAAATTGCAAATGTTGTATTTCTTAGGCCTGCAGCAGTTAGATTATTACAAATGTGACAAATGTACTTTACATAAAAATTTGACCCACAGAAGATGACACATTGGGGCGGAACATGTTTGGGTAAATATAAAAATAAACTAATTGTGTTTGCATAAGGCTGATATCCAAAACAACCCAGTTTTTATCAGAAATCCTCTTAATGAGTCTTGTTCATTTTAGGTATGTGTCCATAGAATGGTAGCCGGCCGCGGTGGTCTCGCGGTTCTAGGCGCGCATTCCGGAACCATGTGACTGCTACGGTCGCAGGTTCGAATCCTGCCTTGGGCATGGATGTGTGTGTTGTCCTTACGTTAGTTAGGTTTAAGTAGTTCTAAGTTCTAGGGGACTGATGACCACAGCAGTTGAGTCCCATAGTGCTCAGAGCCATAGAATGGTAGTCAGCTTTTTGGATCGTGTCTGTGAGCTTGTCTG
Organism: Schistocerca gregaria; assembly: GCF_023897955.1. Classification (NCBI taxonomy): domain Eukaryota; kingdom Metazoa; phylum Arthropoda; class Insecta; order Orthoptera; family Acrididae; genus Schistocerca; species Schistocerca gregaria. The sequence continues at coordinate 289,808,627 of NC_064924.1, read as the reverse complement.
TGTATTCGTATCATTCTTTGGTTGGGCTCCTCATCCTTGTATCATATCTGTGTATGGATCTAACTCCCCTCCCCCCCCCCCCCCCCCCTCTCCGAAGGGTTTTACGTTCTATTTTTTATTTTTTCTGTCTCTGTGTTACTTGATGCTCTAATTCTGGTCATTTATAATGTGCAGCGTGCTTCTGATAGTATGACTGTTTTGTGTTGCTTGAGTTTGGCCTGTTGTACTGTATTCATGTGAGTTTTTTTTACAGTTTCTGATGTTTCTCTTTTATTTCTATGTTGGCTGCCTTGTTTGAGCCTCCTATTTGTGTGAAGAATGTTTGTTTTTACTTGGAACAACTAAATATCTTGAGAGGTATGCATCATATGAAAAATTGGTTCAAATTTAAAGTTAATATTTATGAAGCGAACACCAGTCTGCGCTGAATCTGGCCACCACCTAAACCCCCCTCCCACCACACTTATTGGGGGTCAGTTTTTTATCTTCAAATGAGAACTACCTCCCCCCTGCTCTTTATTGCAGATTTGGATTCTGCACCAGAAAATAGCTAAGGTTTATTAAAAAAAATTCTTTCCACTCATGGTAGATGGTGCTGTAACCAACAAAATTTTGCATTTATGAATTGACTCATTTGATTTTACTTTATATATGCTATAAAAATGTAATTGGTACTTTTAAAAAAATTTAATTTAATTTTGTATATTTTATTGTACAGAAGAACTTTTACAGTTACACATTTAAATGTATGGTTAATAAACTGCTTTTAGCACTACCTAGGAAAAATGACATGGATATAATAGTTTCCTGTTCCAATCATGGTGTTTGATTTTGGTGAGTCCCCTTGCCTTACACCATTATTGTCTTTCACAAGAAATGCTCAAAATGGTGACCTTCCATTTTGATACATTTATTAATTTTTGCTTGGAATTCATGGTCACCATCTAAGAGTGTGACTACTGTAGTTTTTGCACAAGCACTTGTGACATGTTCTATTGAGTAATTGGTACTTCTGCACACATTTAGTCTTCAAGATAATGCCACTAGAAAAAATCTGGTGATGTAAGGTCAGGTGATCTGGCTGGCCACTCTACTGGACCACTTCTACCAATCCAGTGGCCACCGAAGTTGTGATTCAATGATCTTGGGCTATTATGGAATAATGTGCTAGAGAACCATCTCGTTGAAGTCACACATTCTATCATACTATGAGGGGACATCTTCTAACAGAGTCAGTTGCTCATATTTCTACGAGTTATGATATATTTCTCTCTTGAGTGTGCCTGCCAAAAATAAAGGGCCAAGTACTTTGTTGCCTATGATGCACCTCCAAATGTTAACAAAGGATGCTGATAATCAGGAGTTTTCTGCACTCCAATAATGCATGTGTGCCGTGGTGTGTGAAAGTTGGTTCATTGGTGAATGTTGTTTGGGGGGGGGGGGGATACCTGTGGATCACTTCGTAATTGCGCAAGTACCCCAGTTTGAATCTAAAAGTCATTCTCATGAAGTACAGTGTGTGTTACTTGGCAGGGATAGTATTTGTGATGTTTTAGGATTGCCCAAATAATTCTATGAGCAATTTCTGACCGGTGAGATAAGTCTCAAGTATCCACATGTCGACTACAAGCTGCTGCAGCTAGTGCTGTAATTTGTTTACTACGGTTTCCTGTAAGAATTGTTCTAAAAGTTCCTTTTCTTAGATGCCATATTTCCTTTGGTAGGAAATTGTTTTAAAACATAAGTAGTTGTAGGAGACTGTGGCATATCAGCATATCATGAAGCATAAAGAGCAACAGCAGCATCTAAATTTCTTGCAGTCTTGCCATAAACTAAAATTATTTCAATGTTCTGTTCTACAGATAAAATGTCCATTATTTCAAATGTGCCAGAAAAGTCTTTGTGGAGAGCAATGGTGCTGAGTCATTTGGTGTCCATGCTTATAAAGGTGCTGACACTGTGGGAGGTGCAAGAATTGGGGGGGGGGGGGGGGGGAGGAGTCTGGCACGAGGGTTCACCACATGTAGGGGTGCTGAGTGATGGGCCATCCATGTGAGTGTTCACTCAGTATGTGTGTATCCATGGCAGGTGCTCCTGTCACTAATTGTGAACATTTTTCTTCACAATAGTTGCACACTGTAATCTCCAGTAGCCCTGTAGCAAGAGTTATTGAAAAGAACACGCCAAAACCTGTCACTCTGACAGTGAGATCTGAGGGGACTCACTGAAATCAGACATCCTGATGGTGTGGGGATTTGTCAAACTCAACCCCAAAGGGAGCAGAAAACTTCATTATGTTAAAAGTATCTTATGTGAAAGACTTTTAAATGTCTGAACATAAAAGTTCTATTGTGTATACAAATTTGCAAAACTAAATTAAATTTTTAACTAAAGTATCATCTATTTAGAACAGTAGAAGCCTACATTTTTATCAGAAATGTAATGCAGAATCAAGTGAGTTTGATGTGTAATTTCAAAAACTGGCAAAACTGAATTTTGCTGATTACATTGGTTTGAGACACATGGGAAGAAATTCTTTGGGTAAACCCTACCAATTTTTTGGTGTAGACTCTGAATCTGTGATTAAAATGTAAGGGGAGGGGGCAGGAGTTCTCTTCTGGAAAAAAAAGGAATTGCTCCCCTTAAGGCTGTTCAGGCGTTATAGGGGAGGGGAGAGAGAGTTTTAGTACAGGCAGATGTCCCTTTGAAAATATTAACTTTTAAACTGCATATTTTTTTGCAAGTTGCATATATTTCTAGATATCTAGTTGTTAAAAATTAAAACAAACACTCATATATTCCCCTAGATACTTGGATTTTTCCATTCTTTTAATGTTTCTGTATTTTGTGTGCATGTCATTTTCTCGTATGACGTCTGTGGACATGTTTTGGCAGGGAGTTCATGTAAGTATTCCAGTGCTTCTTGTCTATTGTTGCTGAGTGTTACCATGTCATCTGCAAATGCCAGACATTATATGATTGTTTTGTTTACACAGGCCTTTCCTAACAGAATCCCTTTTACTTTCTGTTTTCATTGTTTGATAATTCTGTCCAAGATCACATTGAATAAAAGCGCTGAGAACCCATATCCTTGTCTGACTCTTATATGTATCTCATATGGTTGAGAGTCCTCTCATAAATTTTATTTTGGATGTGGTGTCGTTTGTATGAGTACCCTAGTTTTCTTGTATATTCTGTATTCTTCTAGTGTGTCAAAGAATTTCTGCCTTTCTATGGCAATGTAGGCCTTTTTAATGTTGGAAAATGTGACTACATTGTTGTTAGTTTGTCTGACCTTCAGGAGTGTTTGGAGGTTCAAAATCTGTTCAGTACATGATTTTCCTTTTTTGAAGCCTGCTGTTATTGACCTATCATTTTTGTCAGCTTGTGCTGCTACATGAGTAATCTTTTGGATGGAATTTTGTATGTGACCAGTAATAATGAAAACATCTTTAGTTATTAGGGTGTCTTGTTGGCTTTTCTGTGCAGTAGCCGGATCAGTACACGTTACCATTCCTGTGGTATTTTCTCCGTAATCCATATTTCTGTGAGAATTTTATGAATTTTCTTTGTGATATTTTGATCTTTGAATTTCCAGATCATGGCACTAATGCTAACTCCTACTGAGACTCTGTTGTTATTAAATTGTTTTATAACCTCATCTATCTCTGTGATTGAGGGTGGATCCGAACCTGGATTTGGTATCATTTTTGTGAATTTTAATTTTTTCGTATGCTTCTTATAGTTGAGGAGTTTATCAAAGTATATTTTGAGAATTTTTCAGAGTAGTATTTGTTACTGGAGACCTATTGGTTGCTTTAAAGCATATATTTGGGTGCTGATAAACTTTTATATTTTCCCTGAATATTCTGTAGGAATTTCTCAATATTTCTCTTGAAGTCTTTCTCAGTTTTGTTTAGTCTGCTTTATTTATATGCTCTTTTAACTTCTCTAATTATTCTGAAGATTGTTGAGAATTACGTGGAAATCCTGCCTTGTAGAATGTTGTTGTGGATTCTTCATTCAATACCCTAACCAGAAGTTTGTCCCACCATCTGTGTTTACGTTTCCTGGGAGGTTGACCCCAGTTCATTGCCTTCTGAGTTGTGTTCTCAAGATCTGTCCAATTTTCTATTGTATTTTGATTAACTTCATCAATAATTTTGTTTGTTGATTTTTAAATATTCATGGTCTGGTCTTATTTTGTTCTGTGTTGTCTTTCCATTTATGGGAATTGCCCTAATCTTTATTTGTAGCAAGTGATGGCGACACACTCAAAGACTCTAAGAACCTTTTGCATGTTCTCATGTTCAAAATGTTCATTGTATTTTTATTTGCTTTTGCTAGATGATCTAGTTGGAATTTCCCCCCCCCTTTTGTTTTAGGCGGAGGAGCATCTTCCATGGTGTGTGTTTTTATATTGGCTTTTAAAATTGTATTAAAAACAAAGATTCCAAGACTTACCAAGCGGGAAAGTGCCGGCAGACAGGCACATGAACAAAACACACAAACACACACACAGAATTACTAGCTTTCGCAACCGATGGTTGTTACTAGCTTTCGCAACCGATGGTTGCTTCTTCAGGAAGGAGAGGGAAAGACGAAAGGATGTGGGTTTTAAGGGAGAGGGTAAGGAGTCATTCCAATCCCGGGAGCGGAAAGACTTCCCTTAGGGGAAAAAAAGGACAGGTGTACACTCTCGCGCGCGCGCGCACACACACACACACACACACACACACACACACACACACACACACACACACACACACACATATCCATCCGCACATACACAGACACAAGCAGACATATTCCATTGACATAAATTTTAAATTAAAATGTTGCATCCTTGTTCGTGCACTTGTGCACTGTATGTGATCATGCGATTTGCTTGTACTTTTTCTCTTTACGTAGTTGTGCATTGATGTCTCCTAATACAATTTTAACATGTCTTTCTAGTATTTTGTTTATTTCTTCCATGTCTTCGCAAAAGTCTTAGACGTCTTGCAATTTCTTTCTGTTGTGGTCATTTGTCAATGGATATGTGTTGATGATTGTATCTCTTTTGTTTTGTGATTTGAATGTTACTGTGGATATCCTTTCTGATATTGAATTGAAATGAGATCCTGTCTGTGACTAATTTTTGTATGAAAAATCCTATGCCAAACATTGTTGGTGTTTGCCTTCTGACAGCTGGTTTTCCTTTGCATACCCTGTAGTTTTCTGCGTTAAAGTGGTTTTCATCTGTGAAACATGTCTCTTGGGTTCAGAGGATGTTGATGTAAAATTTTTCTAGTGTATCAGAAAGCTGTTTAAGTTTGACTAGTTTGATCAATGTATTCGTGTTGAGTGTTCCAGTATAGTGTTTGTGACGAGCTTTTGAGAAGTATTGGCTCTTCTTGTTTTAGTGGTGTTCCTGATCCTCCCAGGATCTGATAACAAGGAAAAAGCCCAGTACATTTACTGTGACCTGAGGTAGTGGATCTCATTCCTGGTGTTCAACCACAACATTTTCAACTTAAAGGTAGTTGTGGCAATACCATTTGGAGATCACAGTGGTTAAAAGAATTGATTCTTGAGATCAAGACATATTTGTAGCAGCCGCACCAACTTGGCGAACAGAAGCTGACCACTAGCCTCTGGGTGCCATTACACACACTACTGGGTTTAGGACTGTGTTAGTAATTGGTCTGCCTTGGATATTTAATTTCCCCAGGACCACCCATATCTGGCAGGCTCTCTTCTTCCCGCCACCTTGGGAGGTGCCTGATGGGATATCTAACAACCCTACATGGGCACAGGATAGTTTTGTGTTACATGACAGTTATACGTCACCACTATTTTATTTCACAGCTTTAAGGATAAACTTGTTTTTCTACTAAACAATTTTCTTTCATGGAATGGCATGCTGAGGACACACAATGGCAGAAATGATGCTTTGCTATAAACATGTTATGTTAACTGAAATACACACAGCTGTAATGATACTGTTTATTAAGTATGTTCACCGCAGTTGAGAAGGAATTGAACAGAGGATGTATATGACTGTAATCTGTGTGTGCTGCTGTTAAACTCATGCTTAAGAGGAAAAAAATTAAAATCCTTAATGTTCATTAGTTGTGATGCAGTGGGCTATCCTTGCAATTCGTAATTTGTGTGAAGATAATAAGGAATGCCAAGAAGTCATTGCAGGAATGACAAAGAAGGGTGAAATTGATGCAACAACACTGAACCAGATTGGCCTCACACTCCATTCAGGACCTGATGGTGGGGTTGGCATTGCACCACTGCCTCGTTGAATTCACAACATACTTTTTGGGAAGTGGCTAATTATTTTGGTAAGTTTAAAACAAATTATGTATATTTAAATAGTATAAAGTTGTGTGTGAATTTTTATAATAGAGCTATGAACTGAAGTTGGATGTCACATTCAGCCCCAGCGATACCAACACATTTTCCGTAACTTGTGTTACCAAGGGAGGGTGGGTTACTTAATGCTCATTAAAAATTAAAATTAAAACATAAAAAACCAAAAAAATTAAAGCAAAAACAAATTTTTGTAATTGATGTTAACTTTTATCATCAACATTTGAAAATCTTTTCACGCGATCTTAGCAGTTCCAACACATTTTCTGTAAAGTGTGTACAGACAGGAGGGGTTCCTTATGACCACCGCAGAAAAAATTATAAAAGTAGAGATTTCATTAATTTTTGTTGAGTTATTTTCACAGCATACTATTTAAAGATATATAGACAAGTAAGAAGCATCCAGAACCTGAAAATAGGAATATGACATTTGTTGCCGAAAGTCACATTTGCTACTAAGACTTAAAATTTTCGGTCATGTGTTACAAAAAATTCAAAACAATTATGGAATATGCTGTAAGAAATCATTGAAAACAATAAATATTTTTAAAATTTTAAAATATAAATTATACGATTAGAGTACAATATTTTTGAAGGGTGTGAATAAAGCAATCTCCTCTCCCCACCCCCACCCCAGTATTTTACTGTCTTTCAGTTTTGTGAAGTACAGTTAAAGACGAAGAATGTAGACTTTACATAATTTCATTGAATTCCCGAAGGTGACTGTCAGGATGTACCCTTTGAAAAAGGATACGGCTGTTTCTCTTCCCCATATTTGTCAAATTTGGGCTTCTGCTCCATCTCTCTCTGTCCAGGATAAGATGTTAACCCCCAATTTTTCTTTCTTCCCTCTGTTACATCATTGTCAAAACTTAATCCTTCAAGAGGCCACCTGTGAGTGTAGGTACATACAGCATTGGCTTACAGTGTCAAGTATTTCTGTGTAATGGTGTAATGATCATATGCTTTTGAGTAATATTTGGTGGGCACAAAAAAATGTGTGCTGTGAAGACCCAGTATGCTTTGTAACATGAGAGAAGGGTCCTTGCTTCATTATTCAATCTTGTTGATTTGTCCTGGTAACAGTGGTTCAGAACTCTGTAATGTGAAACTCACAGCTTACTTTGTATCTGCTGACAGTTTTCACATGGTTGGTTTACCTTTTAACCTTTCCCATCCCCCCTCCCTCTCCTCGCCTCTCTCTCTCTCTCTCTCTCTCTCTCTCTCTCTCTCTCTCTCTCTCATTCCCAAAGAGGGGTCTATTAGTTCTAGGAGCCAGCTAGTGTGCATTTATTGGCTGTACTTCGCTTTTCGTTGACGTCTCTCACAATTCATTAAAATTTATTAAAACGTGAACTTATCTTTTTTCTTTTCTTTCTTTCTTTCCTTCCTTTTTTTCCAGATATAACTAATTTCCCTGTACAAAGCTGGTTACATGGCACACTAGTTCCTTTTACAAACCAGAGTCCAATTTCCCCCTTCATACTTGTCCAGCTGAGCTATTGCCTCATTTATAATGACTGCAGTATCCATAACATGTTACTGCCTTTACTGTCAGATGCCAAACAACTGAGGATACTATCCAAAGATTTTTATTTTGAAAATATCCTACTTTTTTCTTTACAGGTTGATCCCAGGCCACAAAGTGTGTCCTTAAATGACAGCTGGAGATGGTCAGGTAAACGACTTGTATCATAATGCCCATCATACATCTCATCATATTTGAGCCAAAATTTGATTCTCTGAAGAGTATATTTCGGGAATTCCTTTGCTAAATGCTGAACAAATGGTTTGTATGAACTGGAGATCATATTTAGGCAAAGAATCATGTTATGACTGTGTCATAAATAAAACTATTTCTTGCAGTGCAAGTTTTCATAATCACTCCTGTGCACACTATCAGCTGGGCACCTGATGTAATGTTATTTCACTGGATGAAATGTAATAGCAAGCATTTTGATTTGTGCGGGATGTTCTTACAATAAATTGGACTGTTTCTCAGTGTCACTGTTTCCTTTGTTTTCATGCCATCAAATCCTGCTGTAGACAATGAATGTTTACACAAACTGATACATTATTAGTAAAAACCAGATGACTGAGAATAATATGGACAGCACGCAAGTAGATGAGGGAAGACTTTGGTAAAGAAGAAACTACTTGTTGTGGTAAATGGTACAGCCATGTGCAGTGACAAGCTAGAATATGTGCCTCTATATTTAGACTCAGATGATTAAAGCATAGAATGCTGACCAAGTCAGACGCACGTTGGGATTGGTCAAGACAAAGAGGATAAAAAACATAATAAAAACACATTATAAATAAGTAAATGCAATAGACACAATGTAAATACTGTTCCATTATGTAGTAAAAATGAGCTACTTATTCTCCATATAAATGTGCAACCTTGAAGGAGCAAACTTATTGTACTCCAATACTGACTGGACAAAATACACTGCAGCATTCTGTGTGATAATGAACACGGCATCCAAAGCTCACAAATATACTTATTTCTATCCTTTGGCTACACATCAGTCACAATGAGTAATAAATATAAACACCAATCATGGATTGAGGCCTATTCTGAGTGGCCATTTGCTGCCTACAAGCAGTACAAAGAGCGCTCAATGATTGTGGGATGTGTGATCATGTTGCAAAATCCTCCAGCCATTATTTCCAGTAGATGAAGCTTGATCATGCCACTGCTTCTTTAGTCATACAGCTCCTCATTTGGCCTCAGGATGATGAGTGGAACCCATTCCAATCATCCATACCTACAAAAATATGAGGAGGTACTGGGAATGTAACCTTTCTTTGCTGTATTAAGCAGTGCTAACCGTTTGGCTTTGAAGATGTGCTGAGTGGCAAACGTCCAAGATCTCCTTTGCTTGAACAAATGTTTAGTTTGTCCATTGTTGAGCTTCAGTAGCAGACAGAAGTGTTTTTTTTTTGGGCTGATACGCAGCTTATCTCCATGATTTTTACAATCTGTGTATGTTTTTAGATGATGTAAATGCTTTAGACTTTGATAAGATTGGAACAATGGCTGGAACTTGGAAACAAATAAGGTTGGAGACAAAAATGGAGGTTTTCAAAGACATTGAAAATGGAATGAAACAAGTAGACGTGATGAAGTATGGACATGCACAATCAACATTAGCTACATTCCCTAAAGAAAATGGAAAGAAATTGAAGAAAGTTTTTTAGGTGGCAAATTTAACCCTTAGAAAAAGAGTGAAGACACTTGCTGTTGATGATGTGGACAGTGCTACACTGTGGTGGTTTAATGAGATGTGTGCATAGAATGTACCAATTAATGGTCCGTTGATACATCAAAAAGCCTTAGATTTCACTAAGTTGCTTGGCGATTCTAATTTTAAGGCAAGTAATGGATGGTTGCAAAGATTTAAGGACAGGCATGAGATCATTTTTAGAGTGATTTCAGGAGAAGAAAAATCAGCACCTTTAGGTGAAGCAGAATTCTGGAGGAAAAACAGCATGTGTAAGCTATCAGAAAAATATAGTCATGAGAACTTGTACAACACAGATGAGACACGAATGTTTTATCAGCTGATGCCAGAGATGATGATGGCCTTTAGAGGAGGAAAGTGTAAAGGAGGGAAACAGTCTAAAGTGCGCCTAATTGTTCTTCTCTGCAGCAATATGTCAGGGACACACAAATTGACACCACTGGTGATCAGACGATGAGCAACCTCACGGTGCTTCAAAAATGTAAAAAGCTTACCAGGGAAGAGGGTACATAATTTTATTTTACCTTCCTTTAATTTATAACTTAATTTGGTACAGCATACCTTCAGCTGTAATGTTTTGTTACAGTCATATTGTAAATGTGATTTCTTGTATTGCAGTCAATTACAAGACAAATTGAAAAACATGGATGATGTGTTTTCTTTTTTTTTTTTTTAGCGAGTGGCTGCTTTTGCTTGATAAAGAGATGTTAATGAAGACTAAGAAAATTGCATTGCTGGTAGATAATTGTAGTGTGCGTAACATGACAGTGTTGAAGAATGTTGAACTATGCTACTTTCCCCCCTAACTGTACTTCGATTCTTCAGCCACTAGATATGGGGATAATTAATAACTTTAAGACAAAATACCATTCACATTTAGTTGAACACGTGATTGCAGACATTGAAAGAAAGGTGAGCAATCCCTACAGTTTCAATGTGAAGCAGGCTTCTGACATGATTGCTAGTTCCTGGAACAGTGTACAGCCGACTGTGATTGTAAACAGCTGGAAAAATGCAAGAATTTCCGAAAGTGAAGATGTTGGTGAGAATGTTGTGGTGTGTGAAATAATGCAGGATGAAATTCAAAGTGATCTGGAAATTTAGTCAGCAGTTACCGGAAAAACCATATATGCTTCAGTAGTTTAATATTTGTCAGTGGATGATGAGGTGTTGGTGTTTGAAGCCTATACCGACAAATCTGTCATTGAGGAGTCAATGGGTAATAAGCCTGTTTAAGATTCTGATGATGGCAGTGATGTGATACGTGCAAATCCACCTCCTCTGATGGAGCTAATAGGTTAGTTGGAAACCATTCAGCAAGTAGCATCTTCAAGCCCCAGTGTTTCAGTACAGCAGTTGATTGGGTTAGAGGAGATAAGACAATGTACACAAAATTAAGATATTCTACAGATACAGTATTAATAAGTGAAGTGAACAAAATGTGTTTCATTATTTGTCTTTTAATGTTATTTTTCATCAGAAAAGTACTACAGTAATCTGCTTCTCAGCCACGAAAACATGGCTCCTTGCTCCAAGCCATGATAACAAAACCTCGTTATAACAAAAACCCTGGTACAATAATTTAATTTTCGTGGTCCCATGAAATTCTTTATATCGAGGTTTGTCTGCGTAAGTTTCCATTTTACTCTTACATGATATTTTAATTCCTTTGGTTATCCACACTTTTGTTTGACAACTTTTAAGGAAAACTGCGTTCAAATATTGACACACTTTTACTATTTAAAAATACTGACTTTCACATTTCCTCTCTTTGCATATACACCCTCATTCCACTTCTCTTAACTTATTCTTAAAACATTGTATCATGGGGTCATTAATAAGCCTCAGTGCTTTGTATGCAGAAGTCTTCATTAATTGATCATCATGATCAGATAGTCCCTTAACAGTTCGGTAAACATTAAATGTTTTAACATGTGTACTGTCTATAAAAATGTAAGCAATCAGGGTGCTGCTATCTTGCTGCACGTGAGTTGGAAAATTCACTACTGAGATCAGATTGAAACAGCTAAATTTGATACCAGTTCATTCTTCCTGTCAGAACCCTTTAAAAATCAGAATGCCCCTGCTCTATCTTGCAAACAGAATTCTTGATGATGGCACTTTCTCAGAGTGCCTTAAAATAACAGTTTTACTTTGAGTATATAAAAAGGGCCCATATTGGTAGTCCCACTTATGCCAAAAATAGTAGAGAACTTTATACTTACATATATTTGAAAATATGGAAAACTAGTTTGTATTCAGAATGAAATTATCAACCTTAAAATAAGTTGAAAGCTTACCAACAACAAGCCATAATGGTTCTGAAAGGAGACTAACTGCCAGGGATATTCTTATATACATAATTAAAGCATCTGATTCTGTTTCACTCTATATTTTTATGAAGATAATAATGTATTATGGTATTGTAGGTAAGTCACTACATTTAGTTAGATCCTTTACGATAAAAGGCACTGTTAGTTTACGTTAATAAGTAGAGAACAGTACTCATGAAAATAGAGGAATCCCACAGGATTCAGTACTTGGGCTCTTCTTCTTTATTGCTTGTGTTAATGAGTTCTTAAAGTCACTTCACTATTATGTCTATCTATTTTTAAATCCTTTGAATATACACACAAAGATAAATAATCTGAAAATAACTGCACTGGACACAAAAAATAAACACATTGAAAAGTATAACTGCATGTATCCATAGTAAGCTACTACTTACAGCTACAAAATTATTTTCTTCTTTACACGCATGTAACCTAGAGTAAGCCTTCATGTTATCTAAAGTATTTCTATAGATAAATATGTTAAGGATGTCAATCGTTTTGTAGATGCAGTCATCTAATACTGTTGCTGTTAGGATGGGCTAACACATAAGCTCCTGGATGAGGTATGCTTATTACTTCAAATGATCGTACATACAGTCGTTGCTGCTACTTAGTTCTCTTCTTCAGCAGCAAACATCAAGGATGGTTCCTCAGTAAAAACTTATTTCAATCTGAAACTTCTAAATCTTGTTGTCATAGTACTTCTTCCATTAATGAATGCACCTTTGCAGTTAAGTTATTTTTTCTTCTCTTCTATTTTCTGGTCAGCAGCCGATTTTCATGCTCATGGAATCAAGTACGACATTTGACAATAGGTTTGGTGGAGTTACAACATTCATATGGCATGAGGAACCTCTTATAATTCCTGATCTCTCTTCAAAAACTTGTGCATACTGCTGTAGAAATTCAAACCATTGGGACACTATCAGTTTAAGTCAGAAATCTTAGACCTAATTATTTCCTCTATTGTTGGAATGCTCATTGTTACATGCAGCTGTCTTCTAAATCTATTTATATCACTACTCATCCACTTGATGGTAATTCCTTAGCAGTATTTGCTGTAGATTCTCTGATTGTGTAACAAGTTCATCAAAACTTGGATACCCTCAATAGTAAGATGGTACTTGTCTGAGGGAAAGTCTACTACTGCCTCCGTTTCTTTCAGTAGATAAGGTCCTAAAATGTAATCCACATCAAGATTTTGCATGTCCAGAAAGGCGCTTGTAATGATTGTTTTCTAGGTTTATATTAAGTCGGGTTTGCAGCCTCATTTCTTGATTGGTTTCCAAGTGCTCCAGTGATTAGGCAGTTAATGAAAGGAAATGTAGGTACTTTCACTTTCTGTGATAATTCATCAGAATAATGCAGTCAGAATGGCACCAAGCTTTCGTGGCTGCTGGTACCAAATGCTCTCCCTGTCTGGTCGACAAACATACTGTGTGCTTGGCCAGCTGATGGCTGCCAAAGTCCAACTACTGTCGCAGGCTATGAATACTATAGACTAATCACACATCCCAGAGTACATAGAATTACTCTTAAATAATACTGTATTTAAAATCAATATCACAGTGGTTGTAGTTTATAACTATAAACAATGAAAGGGAGCCTCAAAACTAATCTAAGCATGCTATTACAAAGTTTATTCTGGGCTGAGAAACATGATAAGAACTTTTTTATTTGTGATTGGAAAATTCTGTAATTTGAGATTTACACTTATCACCTATGAAAATTTCACCAAGACTTGGCAAATGCATTTCATGATATACAGGTTTAAAGTGAACAGTTCTAGTGAAGATGCTTAAAAGTGGGACTATCTTCCATTCCAAGCAACCGCAAGTGTTGCTGAGAAACTTTACATATCTGCTCCAGTATCCTTCTTTTGCAACATGAGGTATTTCGTTTCTGTAGAACAATTTGTGCCCTTTTAGATCATGTATGTTTGTACTGTGTGTACTTTGCAGCTTAAAAATTAAATTGTATTTATTTGTCAGTGCACGCTGTTTGTATTTGTCAGTGCACGCTGTTTGTATTTGTCAGTGGGCGCTCTTTGTATTTGTCGGTGGGCGCTCTTTGTATTTGTCGGTGGGCGCTCTTTGTATTTGTCGGTGGGCGCTCTTTGTATTTGTCGGTGGGCGCTCTTTGTATTTGTCGGTGGGCGCTCTTTGTATTTGTCGGTGGGCGCTCTTTGTATTTGTCGGTGGGCGCTCTTTGTATTTGTCGGTGGGCGCTCTTTGTATTTGTCGGTGGGCGCTCTTTGTATTTGTCAGTGGGCGCTCTTTGTATTTGTCGGTGCGCGCTCTTTGTATTTGTCGGTGCGCGCTCTTTGTATTTGTCGGTGCGCGCTCTTTGTATTTGTACGTGCGCGCTATTTGTATTTGTCAGTGCGCGCTGTTTTTATTTGTCAGTGCGTGACATTTACAGTTCTGTGCAACGGTGAGTGATGGTGAGACACTGCACATCTTGATTCAATTGACACAACCAAAACTTCAGGGAAATGTGTTGTCATTCCAGTATTCCAGACCATGGTGTGCAGCACAACTACTGTTGTCTTCCACTTTTGTAATTAATGGAGGTTGGTTCTTCCAATTAGTTTTGTTTTGTTGTTGTGGTTGGCTATTTTGCCAGTGACTGTTGCTGTCCAAAAGATTATAGCCCATATTGTACCATTGCTCATGTCTCTTATTCTTGTATCTTTTACAGTTATTGCTATTATTTCCATAATTATACTCACAGTGGTATTCAGTAACTCTTGTGACTCATCGTTTCTTGCTTCTCAATAACATCCAGTTACATTGAATCCTCAGTTATGATATGCACCTTACACCTGCCCGATTAATGGCCAGTGACACTATTGCGTTCCCATCTTCATGTACTATGTCATTTAAATCAGGTCTGACTTAGACTCTTCAAGATTCAATTTGGATACATGTAACAAATTTTCGCATCTCTCTGTTGGCAATCAATATTTTCAGTCATTTGCAGAATGTTACTTTTGTTATCATTCTCCATTCTGACATGGTGTTATGTTTTTATCATAACCTATAAGATTGTGAAAAAAATGAAAACTACCTCCAGAGGACAATTCTTTGCTGGAAAAAAATTATAAATACTTCTCAACTACTAAAGAAGAAACTGTAAATTCTGCACTGAATTATGAATGTCTTAAATGCCCTTGGTACAAGCAAAGTGGAAAGAGGAACAAGCAAAAATGTACATTACTTGCATGTAATTCAGCAGTGTACCCCTTGTTCACTGGCTTGTTACTTTGCTGGTCCACCACACAGTGCCCAGGTCATGAAACATAAAAACATTCAGTAGTTTTTAATACATTTTACTAAAGACCACAAAAATATTATTACAATAATTATTCTACTAACTAATTTATAGTCCTAGAACTTAGTCACCAGTAATGAATATTAATAATAGTTTGTCAGCAGTAAGGAATAATATGTTGACTTGAAGTGAAATGAAAGCTCATTTGAGTGAATAGTGTTATGGAGTATTTTATACTTTGGGCTTCTGCAGCTGTTGAAAGGCAAGATGTTAAGAAGAATTCGGCTGACAGCTAATAAAATTCATATTGTATTGATACACAACCACTTTTGCAGCCTAAAGCCACATCAGGTGCAGCAGTGTACTAGGCGTACCCATCGGTCCTAGTCATGATGTATCATTCAGTGAATATTGTTTACTTTATATTACCTAACAAAGGGTGGCAAAGACAAGACCCATTAATTTCATAAAAATAGATAGTCTGTGGATCATGTAGTTCTAGATTGACATTTTAAAATTTGCGTGCATCAATGTGACAGCAGAGCTATCCAGTGTTACTAAGATACAAGCGGCCCACACAGTGATTCACCTACCACCCAATTTTTACAAAATTAATGGGTCATGTCTTCATTACCTTTTGTTCTCTGCTATAAAGTAGACAATGTTCAGTGAATAATACACCAACAAAAAAAAAATGGCAATACCAAAAAATAATTAATGTAGAATAATGAAATTTTGGGAATACCTTTGTCTGTGTGACATGTTTAAGTGATTAACATTGCAAGATCACAGGTTAGTGTAAGCACGAGATAAACAAACGCAAATGTGAAATTGTGGTACATTAATAACCAGTGTAACCAACAGAATATTGAATGCAAACATGTGAATATGTATGAATTGGGTTGTACAGTGCTGGATATAATTTTGTGAGATGGAGTTTCATGCCTGCGGCATTTAGCTGGTCAATACAGGCACAGTTGATGCTGGCTGTGGATGACACTGGAGTTGTTGTCTAATGATGTCCCATACTCTCTATTGGAGACAGGTCTGGTGATCGAGCAGGTCAAAACATGTCGACACTGTAGAGCATGTTGGGTTACAACAGCGGTATGTAGGTAAGTAATATCCTGTTGGAAAATACCTCATGGAATCATTCTTGAATGGCAGCACATCAGGTCAAATCACCAGATTTATAATCAGGGTGCATGGGATAATCATGAGAGTACTGCTGCTGTGTATGTCCAAAGTGCCTAGCACGAGGTCAGTTGCAGGCCCTTAACTGGTCTCCTCCTAACAAACATACAGCCATCAGTGGCACTGAGGCAGAGGCAGATTTCATCAGAAAACACAACTGACCCCCACCCTGCCTCTGACGAGCCACCATTGAAGTCACAAATGGCGGTTGTTTGGGGTCAGTGGAACGCATGCTACACAACATCTGGCTCAGAGCTGTTCTTCAAGAAACTAATTAGTAACAGTTCATTGTGTCACTGGCGCCAGCTCCTGTTAAAATTGTTGTTTTTAATGCAGTACAATGTGCCAAAGCCATATGTTGAACATGGTCGTCTTCCCCCTTGGTAATGCCACACGACCATTTGGAGCCTGGTCTTTTTGCGACTGTATGTTATCGTGACCATTGCTACCAGCAATCATGTACAGCAGCTACATTCCTGCGAAGTCTTTCTGCCTTATCACAGAAGGAACGTCCAGCTTCTCATAGCCCTGTTACAAGACTTTGTTCAAATTCGGTAAGTTGTTAATAATGGCATCTTTGTTTCGTTAAAGGTGTTCTTGACTGTTTCCAATCTTGAAGGCAACTAATGTTCATAATTGTTACAACATGTATTTATAGCAAACCTGATTTTCACCCTGATTACTAGTAGCACTTATATTTGAATGGTGTGAAATCTAAATGGACAACATCTTCCTGATGTAGAAACATGCCTACCAACTTTAGTTTATGCTGCACAGCTCCTCCTTGGTGTTACAATTTTTTTCCCCGTCAATGTACTTCTTGATGAGGAGTGATGGGTATACCTATGAGCTTTAACATTGTTAGGCCATGAAACAAGAATTTTACCAGTTGCAGCAGAATTTTTCATAACATCATGACTATCACTAGCAGAGTGTGGTGCGCAGCTCACTTGATAGTGCTGACAATGGTTGGCATGGATAAAACTTTCAAAATAGTATGCAGGAATAATGAAATCTCATCATCAAACTGTGGGTGCTCTGTCATCACACCATCAATTTCCAATATGAACCATGCCACAAAATTTAATTTTGAAAGGAAAGTGCAGGTAATCACTCAGTTCAAGAATAAGTACACGGACCCTGTAATATGGGTTTGAAGTCTCATGAATAGCAGATGTAGACATTTATTGGTTTCTTTATCTGTATTCAGCAAATCTTGAACAATATTTTGACTAAGTTAGAGGAGCAATGTGTCTGCATTAAATTTTGGGCGAAACTCGAGAAAACATTTACAGATATATGCTAAATGCTGCAGAAAGCCTACAGTGATGAGTGCTTAAACCATACTTAGTGTTATGAATGATTCACACAGTTTAAAAATGGTTTGGCAGAAGTTAAAGGTGAATGCCATTAAGGATGCCCTTTGACATCTAATGACGATCAAAGGTAGACTGGCAGAGAGATTGTAGAAGAATGTAACATTTTACTTGAATCATGCCTTAAAATCCTGAGAGAGCATCTTGGAATGCATCATGTTGCCATAAGGTTCGTCCCATGGCTCATGAGTCAAGACCAGATAGACCTTCACCTCACAATCTGTGAAGGGTTTCTGGATCGCACAAATGAGAATGAGATGTTCTTTAAGAGAATCGTAACTGGTGATGAGATGTGGGTTTATGGTTATGATGTGTAGACCAAGGTACAGCCTTCTCAATGGAACGGGAAAGGTTCTCAAAGACCAAAAAAGCTTGTCAGGTCAGATCAGATGTCAAAGTCATGCTGATAGTTTTCTTTGACTTTGAGAAATTAGGGGCAAACTGTTAATCGATGATAATACCAGGACATCATGTGATGCCTGCGAGAAAATGTGAGAAGGAAACAGCCTGAAATGTGGCAAGACAATTCATGACTCTTGCCGCACAATAATGCATCCATACATTCATCCTTGTTGGTGCACCTCAGTACTCTCCAGACTTGGCCCCTGCAGACTTTTTTTATTTCCAAAGTTGGAAACCTCGTTGATAGGACAAATATTTGATAAAAGAGAATTTACAGACAGTACTTCACATGATCCAGTGAGAGGCACATCAAGACTGCTTCTGCTTCCAGAAGTGGAAACTGCGTTGGGTGCGGTGTTTCAAATGTGGAGAAGCGTATTTTGAAGGAGATGATACACAACAAGTAAAAGGTAAATGTAGAAAAATGTTGTGGACAAAGTTCCGGATAATATTTATTTATTTATTTTTAACTGACCTCGTACGTGTATAGCTTCTACCATGAATCGATACGGAGTTTCCAATATCCGATTGTAGAGAATGAACAGAAGACTTACAGCAGAGAGAGCAGTAAGCATTGAGCACAGAAAATCGCTAAGATGCGGTCAGTAGGAAATCTGCTGAACTAAAATTTTATAGCTTAGAACATGATACATTATATTGGTGCTCACAAATCCTATTAAAAGAACCATATTTAACAATTTTTAATGTTGATAGAACAATTGTAAATGGTGGTGACTGAAGTGCAATCATTATCTTTGAATAAAAGTGTAGTTTCTGTTCATCTCACTGCATATTTCTTTGTTATCTTCCATGCTGTACTGTTTCATTGAGCTGTTACTTGCTTGTATCTGTGGTCTACGGATAGTGTCTTATGAGATTACTAATCAGAATTTCCTTGGTCCTGGGGCTAAATCCCACCACCACTTAAATTTTGAATAAAAATTATTAGCAATGGCAGCCAAAGACTTTTGGCATAAGACGTCTCACCCTCTTTCAGCCAATGGTCTAGTCAAAGACTAAAAGTGCAAAGACGTGGGATGCAGAGGTTTTAAGAAATGAAGAGATATGCTTGAAGTGCTTTGAGGCTACAGATCCTGTGATAAGGATTAGCTTGGAGGCATTTCAGTTGAAGAGGAATCGACATCTCTATAAAGGCCAATCACAGAAGTTGTAAAGAAAAACATAGGTGCAAAGAAGGTAAATGTGAAGAAACCATGGATAATAGAAGACATACTTCAGTTGATTGATGAAAGGAGCAGGTAAAAAAATGCTCATGGTTATTCAGGGGTACGTCACTTAGGAATGAAATAAATATGAAGTGCAGGGAAGTAAAGCAAAACGTGTGCATGGAAAATGTGAAGTTGAAAAAGAAATTATTGTTAGAAGGATGGTATCAACATACAGAAAAGTCAAAACCTTTTTCAGTGAAATTAAAAGCAAAGATCATAATGTTAAGAGTGCAATGGGATAGGTAACATTCCATTAGAATTTCTAAAATCATTGGTGGAAGTGGCAACATAACAGATGTTCACGTTGGTATGTAGACTGTATGATTCTGCTGATATACCATCTGACTTTTGAGAAAACATCATCTGGAGGCTGCAAGAGCCGATGACAAGAGTGAGAACTATTGCACTATCAGCTTAACAGCACATGCAGCTAAGTTGGCGACAAGAATCATACACTGAAGAATGGACAAAAAGTGAGGATATGTTTGATGACTATCAGTTGAGTTTTAAGAAAGGTAAAGGAACCAGAGAGGCAGTTCTGACAGTACGGCTGACAATGGAAGGAAGGCTATAGAAAAATCAAGACATGTTCATAGGATATGTCACCCTGGAAAATGCCTTTGACAATGTCAAATGGTGTAAGATGTTCAAATTCTGAGAAAAATAAGAGTAAGATACAGGGAAAGATGGGTAACATACAATATGTACAAGAACCAAGGGGAAACAATGAGTAGAAAACCAAGAATGAAGGGCTCATATTAAAAAGGGTGCTAGATAAGGATGTGGTCTTTCGCCCCTACTGCACAATTTACACACTGAAACAAAACAAAGGTTCAACAGTGGAATCAGAATTCTAGGTGAAAGAATATCAGTGATGAGATTCGCTGATGATATTGTTATCCTCATTAAAAATGAAGAAAAAATACAGGATGTGCTGAATAGCAGGAATAGTCTACGGAGTACATAATATGGAGTGAGAGTAAACCAAAGAAAGATAAAAGTAATGAGGAGTAGTAGCAATGAAAACAGCAATATACTTAACATCAGGACTGGTGATCAAAAAGTAGATGAAGTAAGGAATTCTGCTACTTCGTAACTAAATAAACCATGATCAACTGAGCAAGGAGGCCATAAAAAGCAGACTAGTACTGACAAAAAGGGCATTCCTGGCAAACAGAAGTCTACTAGTATCAAACATAGTCCTTAATCTCAGGAAGAAACAACCTGAATTATTTCATATCATCAGCTCAATGCTTTTTGACTCGCATCCCAGAAGATTTTACTCAGGTATGTGACTGTGTTTTGCTGTTGATCATGTTGCTATGTTCACTGTTTCCTTTTATGTAATTACTTGTAACAATTCAAATGTCTTAGGTTTTTCACTAAACGAAAATTACTTCTTAAACATTTTGATTACACTAGGTGAAACTAACACGTGCTTGCATTTACATCTTCTTCACTGTTTTACTTAGATTGCTCTGGGCAACAAATTATTTTCTTCCATTACTTTTTTGCTATAAAATTCTCTTCTGTTTGCATTTGGTATCCATGTCCTGATGTGCTTGCCAAAATGGAATGCATCTTTGTGATACTTCATACCTTAATTATTTTCACCTCACTTGAAGCTTCTTGGTGCTGTGGACTTGCTATGCAGTGCCACCAATTTTTTTTGTGTGACTTTGTCACTCTCTGCAGAGTGTCGTGGGCTGGAAGCTATGAAGTGACGTAACCTCATTTTAAATAAAGCTTCTGTACTGTGTTGCTCTTATCTAACAATTACAATGTAGGTGAACAGATATCCAAAGAACAGAATAGAATAGAATCTCAGAACAATATAATCACATTTCTCTTAGCCTCTGTCAACTGCTTTCCAGGCATTCATTGCATGCCACCCCTTTTGTCCTATGCCTTCCAAAACACTGCCAGTCTTCAGCTCCAAGTATAAGTGACATTACTACAACACATGGGGACCCTCAATCACCGTCAAGCTTCGGTGATGTCCTGTGCTCACGCTTCTTCCATCATCCCAGCACATGTCAAATCAAAGTGTGGACAGTAGGAAACTCCCTACTAGACTATATAAACAATGTTTTTACGTGATGTAACAGCCTTTAATGCCTTCAGAGAAACAAGTGTAACACGTTATTGTGAATCAACAACATGTCACACCACACCATCCACTGAAACTAATCACATGTACTGACTCGGATCACCATAATTTCGATTTAAAAAACTTTCAAATGATCTATGAAACTTGTAAAGAAGAATGGATGTACTTAAAAGTAAAGTAAAGCAAAGCTGTTCTTGCTCTCAAGTTTTGTTTGAACACTGCAGTGATTTACTAGGCACAGCCCTATTGGAGGTGGAATGCCGTTGCCTTCTCCAGACCACTGAATTCCCTTATCCGGTCAAAGATGTAGGGGTCCTACAGTTTAACATGCACTCTGAAATGTGATGCAGCTTAGCGTTTTTGTGTTAATAAATAATTGACACTCACATAACCACCAATACTGAAATGAAATAAAATGAAATGAAATGTTGTGTGGTTAGAGCCGCCTATCAGGTAGACTGGTTGCCTGAAGCATTTCCTTTGAGATTCCAGTAAATTCTTTCACTTAATAATGTGTACAGTGAACAGTAAGCATTTCTTTGAATCATTACTACAAATGTTGTACACACACATCCAAACTAAAGAATGTTGATATATGCTCTGTAGTGAGTTGGTTTTTTTTTTTTTTTTTTTTTTTTTTTTTCCTTGCAGGAGGCGGGGGGGGGGGGGTTACTGGAAACTGGCCTTTCATTTAACCTTTGTGCTGTAATGCTGTTGAACTGTTGTTGGGAAATGCACTATAGCGTGGAATTTTTGGTAATGTAGGTAAAAAAATGACTTCATGAAAAATTCTAGTCGTCATAGATTTAGATGAAATATTCTCAAGCACCATATTTATAATAGTATTGTTCTTAACGTTAAGTGTCTTTACATCCTAGATCAGAAGAGGTTCTAGCTACTGGAAAGAAAGTGGAATAAAAACATTATTAGAGCAGTCAAATTCAAAATAAAATTACTAAAAGGATAATACCAGAATAACTTTAAGGACAGTGGTTGTTGGATGGGAAGTGTGAACAGAGGAAGGTGATGCAAGGGCAGGAGGGGGAGGGGACGTGGAACACAAGCTGGACGAAGAAAATTTACCAGTTTCTAATAATTTATTAGATACTAGCAACCCCCGACAATGTTTTGTAATTACTAAATATACACAGGAATTGGATGCATGTCGTAGTCAGCTTCTCCACCCCCTCCTCCCCTCTCTCTCTCTGTCCCTCTCCTCCTACTCTCCCTTATCTCTCTCCATCACCTTCCCCCTGCTCTGTGTACATTTCTTAATCCACACTCTCTCCATCCATCTCCTACTCACTCATCTCTCTGTCAATATCCTCCTTCCATCTTTATATCGATTTCCTCCTAGCCCCCCCCCCCCTTCTTTGTCTATTTCCTTGTCCCTCCACACCCCCCCCCCCCCTTTTTCTCTGACCTTATTTATTGGTACTGCAGACAGAAATTTGATAGGGAGTAGAAGTTAGTTAGTCATTAGTACACCAGGTATGAGAGAAACCTTTCCAGCTGCTGGATCTGTGAGGATATTTTTAATATAGGAGCAGGTAGGATTGTAAAGTTAGCCATAATCACACCTTCCTGTTAAAAATTAATGCAGAAAGGAAAACAAAAACACACATTTTCACAGCACAGCACAGCTTAGCATGGTCTTTCTGGCAGCCAGTTTAACAAAAAGTGTTTATTGTTTAACATGTTTTATATCTCCAGTGGTTTAAGCTGAGCATCGACTGTCAGTCTGAGAGTCAGTTGGTTAGGAAGGGATTCATCCAACCACGTCTTTCCATGAATTTGCATGAATTGAAATAAAACAATTTCAGTAAGATCATGAATTTAATCAAACGCAATAAATTGGAGTTTATTGTTTCGGAGTTGTCATGGATTGTGCTTGAAAACGCCTTCTTCAGTTTACCTCCAAATGCTATCACTCACTGATCATGCAGTTGACCTGTGTTACATGTACACTGACCAATATTTTGATGCCTTACTAGTGGCATTTTTCCTGAGAAATAACCATAAACTGAAATCAATTGAATGTTTGCACCACATCAAATTAGCACAGACTGACATCAATTCCATCTTTGCAAAACATCAAAGGTATGAATACTAACAATAACATACAGAAATATTCCTTTCAATTGTATTCTTTATCATAAAATGTCAATATTTGATGCAGAAATTTATCTCTTTTATTAGCGGGTGGGGGACATATGCCAGCAACATTTCCTTCTTACAAACCTTGTCCTGACAATTATCAGGTAGGGGTGGGGGTGGGTGGGGAGGGGGGAAGAATCAGCCAGATCGGTGGAGCTGTTCTCATGTTATGATCTTTCATATGTATGGCAATGGATTTTAATTTATGTGGATTTATATTTATTAAATTTTAATGCACATTAACTAATGAGAATCAGGTTACAAATTCTATTCTTCTTCTTTGCTTTCTGTGCTCTGCATTACCAGTGTTCTTTAATCTTCCATCCATGTTTGTTATTTATTTTGGTCATGTGACACCAGCTTTGTAATTTTTTATTTTTGTTTTTAATTGTTGTTCCTATCTGGATCTCATTTGATGTTACTGTTGATTTCTCTTCAAAAAATATGGAGTCTTGATACTGTAACATATCTTAATAATGGCTAAAAAAGATTGGCCACATTTTACCATTATCTGTGTTCATCTTACTTTACCTTTATAAATTTTCTAATTACCAATACTTTTTATATTGTCAGAAGTGGGATGTGAACCCACATTCACAGGACAGACTTCAGTCTGAATGCCACTCAGCCAAGTGAGGAGCTGCTTGAATAAAGAAGCAGCAGCACCATTGGGATTCATCTGCTGGCGATAATAGGTGTAGGGATTGGTGACATGCTGATCACATGTACTGCAATCACAGATTGCTCCTTGTACTGCCTTGTCGGCATCGGTCAGCCAGTTGGCACAGACTTTGTCTAATCTAGGAGTTGTGTGTACGTTCATGTCACCAATACTTTTGTATTTTCCCTCTGTCTTTTGCCAGTATTGCTCCAACTACTTTTGTGCAATTCTTGTTCCTTGTGTATCTTAATTTATTCTATTTATTATTCTTTCTTACTCCTTTAGATACATTTGCAGTGGTCTGAAAATACAACCATAACTTTCCCAGAGATACCTATCTCATTCTATAGACTCAAAACTAGGAACTTTTCCATTTGACTGATTCTTATATTCAAAATATTTCTATTTTTGTATGATCCCTCCTAGATATTTGACAGTGTTATTAATTTATTTTTCCTCCATTTATGTTAGTAGGTATTTTGAAGCATTGTTGATATTTTTCAAGGCTTTTTTTGTAGTTGAAAGCTTCAAAAGAGTTCATTCGCTCCCTCTCATTCCTCCTCTCCCCCTCACTCATCTCTCCCTCCCCTCCCTCATCTCTCCCTCCCCTCCCTCATCTCTCCCTCCCCTCCCTCATCTCTCCCTCCCCTCCCTCATCTCTCCCTCCCCTCCCTCATCTCTCCCTCCCCTCCCTCATCTCTCCCTCCCCTCCCTCATCTCTCCCTCCCCTCCCTCATCTCTCCCTCCCCTCCCTCCTCTCTCCCTCCCCTCCCTCATCTCTCCCTCCCCTCCCTCCTCTCTCCCTCCCCTCCCTCCTCTCTCCCTCCCCTCCCTCATCTCTCCCTCCCCTCCCTCATCTCTCCCTCCCCTCCCTCATCTCCCCCTCCCCTCCCTCATCTCCCCCTCCCCTCCCTCATCTCCCCCTCCCCTCCCCATCTCTCCCTCCCCTCCCTCATCTCCCCCTCCCCTCCCCTCCCCATCTCTCCCTCCCCTCCCTCATCTCTCCCTCCCCTCCCTCATCTCTCCCTCTCCTCCCTCATCTCTCCCTCTCCTCCCTCATCTCTCCCTCTCCTCCCTCATCTCTCCCTCCCCTCCCTCATCTCTCCCTCCCCTCCCTCATCTCTCCCTCCCCTCCCTCATCTCTCCCTCCCCTCCCTCATCTCTCCCTCCCCTCCCTCATCTCTCCCTCCCCTCCCTCATCTCTCCCTCCCCTCCCTCATCTCTCCCTCCCCTCCCTCATCTCTCCCTCCCCTCCCTCATCTCTCCCTCCCCTCCCTCATCTCTCCCTCCCCTCCCTCATCTCTCCCTCCCCTCCCTCATCTCTCCCTCCCCTCCCTCATCTCTCCCTCCCCTCCCTCATCCCTCCCTCCCCTCTCCCTCCCCTCCCTCATCTCTCCCTCCCCTCCCTCATCCCTCCCTCCCCTCCCTCATCCCTCCCTCCCCTCCCTCATCCCTCCCTCATCCCTCCCTCATCCCTCCCTCCCCTCCCTCATCTCTCCCTCCCCTCCCTCATCTCTCCCTCCCCTCCCTCATCCCTCCCTCCCCTCCCTCATCTCTCCCTCCCCTCCCTCATCCCTCCCTCCCCTCCCTCATCCCTCCCTCCCCTCCCTCATCCCTCCCTCCCCTCCCTCATCCCTCCCTCCCCTCCCTCATCCCTCCCTCCCCTCCCTCATCCCTCCCTCCCCTCCCTCATCCCTCCCTCCCCTCCCTCATCCCTCCCTCCTCCCTCATCCCTCCCTCCTCCCTCATCCCTCCCTCCTCCCTCATCCCTCTCTCCCTCCTCCCTCCCTCCCTCCTCCCTCCCTCCCTCCTCCCTCCCTCCCTCACCCCTCCCTGCCTCCCGCATCCCTCCCTCCCTCCTATTCCATCGCCAGATTTTGCATTGTACTCTTGTTCAGGATGTATCAGTTGATCAGTTGTCTGTGATACATAATTGATTCTATAGAATGTGGACTTGCATCATTGTAGTCCAATATTACCTTAAACTCCTGTGCTGTTACTAGTTTCTTTAGTGAATCATGGCTGAAGGTGGATTGTCCATGACCCAAACACTGTGCATCTTTCCTGCAGTATTATCTTATCTGCTAATTTCTTCTGATGAAACAGCTCAGTACCAGTGACAACAATTAATCAAAACCCTTACTTCCACAGCTTCATGTAATTAGTGAACCTTATTACCATGAATCAGAAAGCTAGGACTGAGATAATATTTGACCTTACCTTGCTCACCATCAACCTGGTTCAAAACTCTTCTTAAATGATTAATCCATTGGAAATAAATCAAGCTCTATTGAGCAAATGGCAAAAATTAGAATACAGCAATGGAACTCCTACTCAGTAGTAGACAACACAGATTCTTTACAATAGACACTACATATAAATAAGATATCACTGTGCTATTATACAGGTTCAAGAATGAGATTTATACTCTGCAGCGGAGTGTACGCTGATATGAAACTTCCTGGCAGATTAAAACTGTGTGCCTGACCGAGACTCGAACTCGGGACCTTTGCCTTTCGCAGGCAACTGCTCTACAATCTGAGCTACCGAAGCACGACTCACGCCCGGTACTCACAGCTTTACTTCTGCCAGTATCTCGTCTCCTACCTTCCAAACTTTACAGAAGCTCTCCTGCGAACCTTGCAGAACTAGCACTCCTGAAAGAAAGGATATTGCAGAGACATGGCTTAGCCACAGCCCGGGGGATGTCTCCAGAATGAGATTTTCACCCTGCAGTGGAGTGTGCGCTGATATGAAACTTCCTGTCAGATTAAAACTGTGTGCCCGACCGAAACTCGAACTCGGGACCTATGCCTTTTGCGGGCAAGTGCTCTACCATGTGAGCTACCGAAGCACGACTCGCGCCCAGTACTCACAGCTTTAATTCTGCCAGTATCTCGTCTCCTACTTTCCAAACTTTACAGAACTCGGGACTTTTGCCTTTCGCGGGCAAGTGCTCTACTCCACTGCAGAGTGAAAATTTCATTCTGGAGACATTCCCCATTCTGTGGCTAAGCCATGTCTGTGCAATATCGTTTCTTTCAGGAGTGCTAGTTTTGCAAGGTTTGCAGGAGAGCTTCTGTGAAGTTTGGAAGGTAGGAGACGAGGTACTGGCAGAAGTAAAGCTGTGAGTACCGGGCGTGAGTCGTGCTTCGGTAGCTCAGATGGTAGAGCACTTGCCCGCAAAAGGCAAAGGTCCCGAGTTCAAGGCTCGGTCGGGCACACAGTTTTAATCTGCCAGGAAGTTTCATATCAGCGTACACTCCGCTGCAGAGTATAAATCTCATTCTTGAACCTGTATAATAGCACAGTGATATGTTATTTATATGTAGTGCCTATTGTAAAGAATCTGTGTTGTCTACTACTGAGTAGGAGTTCCATTGCTGTATTCTAATTTTTGCCATTTGCTCAATAGAGCTTGATTTATTTCCAATGGATTAATCATTTAAGAAGAGGAAGTTTCATTATACAGATTGCTTACACTGGATGAAAATATCTTTTTGTATGGATGTTGTATCACCTGAAATGACCAACAGGATGCCAAAGATGGATGTCATGACCAGCTGATAGATTTAAACTTTTAGCTATTACAGTGGAAAGATGTGGATGAGAAATTTCTGTTCTCTTGTTGCATTCAATCCTAATGTCAGAATGATATTCATTTTGATGGAAACCAATCCTCAATACTTAATATGTGGTCACTTAGATGGCACCTACTCTCATGCAGAGCTGTGAAATAAATTATGTCAATTATGGAGCTATTTTAGATTTTCTAGAAGAATCTTGAGTGTTGAAACATCCTGGAAAATTAAACCTGTGTACTGGACCAAGACTCGAACTCAGGATCTTGGCCTTTAGCAGGCAAGCACTCAACTAACTGAACTACCCAAGGGGGATGTTTCCAAGGCTGTGGCTAAGTAATGTCTCCCCTACATCCTTTCTTGCAGGAGTGCTAGTCTTGCAAGTTTTGCAGGAGAGCTTCTGCGAAGTTTGGTAGGTAGAAGACGAGGTACTGGTGGAATTGGAGCTGAGAGGACGATTCGTGAGTCGATCGTTCAGTCATTAGAGCACTTCCCTACAAAAGACAAAGGTTCTGAGTTCGAGTCTCAGTCTGTCACACATGTTTAATCTGCCAGGAAGTTTCATATAAGTGCACACTCCACTGCAGAGTGAAAATTTCATTCGAAATCTGGTTGATGCTTGCTATACAATGGCTCACCTATCACAAAACCATAGAAAATCGCCAACGGGGCTCTCACTTGTTTTTTTTTTTTTTTTTTTTTTTTTGTGTATATTATATTACGCTGCAAAAGTGAATCACTCAGAAGGAGAGGAGGAACCAAAATGAATCTTAAAGGGTTGAGAGGTATATTATGTTATTTCAGTTATGAAAGTATTGAGGTCAACTAACAAAGAACTTGGCAGTATGATGTTGCACCCCCTCTGGCTTGGATGCATGCACTGATTTGATGGGAAGTATTTCATAAAGCCACTGTATCTTCTGAGGCAAGCCAGCCCAGAACTGTTGTAGCTGGTCCTTGATATACCAGATACTGCCACTGGCATGGAGTTGACATCTGAGCTGGTCCCACACATTTTCTATCAGGGACAGATCAGGGGATCTTGTTGGCCACAAGAGCACCTCAATACTAAGCACACAGCAAATGAGACCCATGCCATGTTTGGACATGCATTTTCCTGTTGAATAATGGCTCCACGATACTAACACATGAGAGGTAACACATGAGAGGTAACACATGAGAGGTAACACATGAGAGGTAACACATGAGAGGTAACACATGAGGATGCAGGATGTCTGTGATGTATCATTGTGCCATCACTACCAACTGTGACCTGAAGTCATATCCAATGGCTTCCCTGTCTGTGACACCAGGAGTAACAATGATGTACTTCTCCAAAACATTGGAAGAATAAGACCTGTCCCAAGGTTACTGTCGTACCCACTGCTGGTGGTCATTTGGGGTAATGCAGAACTGTGATTCATCACTGAACACAATGCAGCACCATTTATCAGTAGGGCACACTTCTGTGTTGTTAATGGCAGCTTCCAAATAGGACAGTAATTCTCTAGTCCAGCTGCTGCTAGCCTCGGACCAGTGCTGTGGAATGACATAGAATATTACAAGAAGTGCATTACTTGTTCTCAGATGAGACACACAGATGTCAAATGGTTACATCTGGATGGTGCACAATATGGCAATCTTCCCCTGTGTTGGGTGGATGTAGTCGACTGGAATAGTGACAATGAGTATATCTGCCATCATGTTCTCATGCAGTCTAACATCAAGCCAAATACCCCAAAAATCTGGATATTACACGGTTCGACCAGACGACCAAATGGAGACTAACAGTGAAGCTGATTACTGTGATATCTTCCAGTGTGTAATGAATCAAGGATACTATTGTTTGTGAATACAGTATCACATGTGGGATATACCAGGAACTAACATGACATGAAATCATTTCATTGTAACTATAAAAGAAAGACAGAAATTCTTTGTAAACAATTCAGTTAAACCATTCAGTATTGTATCTATGTATACTGGGGAGGTATCAGATTAACAGATCAAAATAAAAATCAAAGAAGTTATATAAAGGAAATGAATCCTTAACAAGCTGATGAATTTAAATTAAGGCCAAGAAAAATGGTCTGTATCATATTATTTATTGTTGTAGAATGTGAAGAGTGACCTAACACATACTTTATTTTCAGTGTGTGTGTGTGTGTGTGTGTGTGTGTGTGTGTGTGTGTGTGTGTGTGTGTGTTTGGGGGGCGGGGATACACTGCTCCTATTGGTGGAAACATGGGAAGAACCAAGAAGAAGAGCAGCACTGCTGTGATGGTGATGAGTGCGAACAGGCCTGCAGCAGTAATGATGATTGAGAATGGTGGCTGCTCAAAAGGCTCAACTGCGAGGAGCATGCAGGTCATCCAAGCCACCGCGGAGGAAACGTACAGCATTCAAACATCCTGAAGTGGTCCATTGCCTCCGCCTCCATCTTGTCACTTACCCACCTGGGAGTCATCAGACACGCCACCCCGATAATCACATGTCAGATGCTGAGGTACTCCACAGCACACCGATAGCTGTCAAGTTGCTGTGTCAAGGCCATGTGCCTACTCAGTCAGCAACCAACAACACAGACATTACAGGGAACAGCTCTTCACACAACAGACAAGGGATGGCTGCAGTCCGCCTAGTCATGAGGTGCCAACTTAAACACCAACAGAGGTCACTAGCCCAGAGAACCTTTTCTCCTCTGCAGGCCATATGATCAAAAGTAGTACTTGCAGTATTTTCGCACCAGGTCAGTATTTAGGCTGGAGTCAGGGTTACACTCCAGCACTTCACTCTGAGTGTTTCCTGACCCAGGTGCCAAGCATTCCTACAATCAGGATCTCACTCTGGAGTAGCCGATATGACAGTGATGATGCCGACACTGTCTATGTTGACCTATGGCCTTCTGAGGGATACTGCGCCAAATTCTGTGCAACTGGCACATCAAAATCCCAAACTGATGGAGGGCTCTGCCCATAACGCTCCAAATGTTCCTAGTTGGTGTGAGATCTAGATATCTTCCTGGGCAAGCTGGGGTTTGGCATGCACAAAAACAAGCAGTAGAAACTCTCGACATGTGCAGGGGGCCATTATCTCGCTGGAGTGTAAACCTAAAATGGTCTGCCATGAAAGGCAACAAAATTGGGCACAGAATATCAAGTGATTCAGCACTGTCCTCTAAAGGTGCCACAAATGACAGCCAAAGAGGGCCTGCCATGAAGTGAACTGGCACCCCAGAACACCACTCCTGGTTGTCGGGATGCATGGCAGGTGGCATTCAGGTTGGTATCCCACTGCTGTCCACTGCATCTCCAGACATGCCTCCACTGGTTACTGGGGCTCAATTCGAACTGGGCTCATCACTGAAGGCAATTCTTCTCCAGTCAGTGAGATCCCAGACAGCCAGGAGTGCAGTTCTGGGGTGCCATTCCTTTTCATAGCAGGACTTCTCTAGATGTCATCTCCACCAGCCTTGCAACACAGCAATACAGTGACAATGTTCTATGCCTTGTTGTTGCTGCCCTTCATGGCAAGCCATCCAGGGCATACATTTCGGCAAGATAATGCCCTCCCACACATGGTGAGAGTTTCTACTGCTCATCTTCGTGCTTGCCAAATCCTACATTGGTCCGCAAGCTCGCCAGTTATCTCACCCAATCGAGCATGTTTGGAGCATTATGGGCAGGGACATCCAACAAACATGGAATTTTGATCATCTGACTTGGCAGTTGCACAGAATTTGGTGCAATGTCCCTTAGGAGAATGTCCAACAAGTCTGTCAGTCAATGCCAAACTGAATAACTACTTGCTTAAGGGGTAGAGGTGGACCAATGCATTATTAACTTGTTGAATTTGTAAAACTTTTTCTCTTGAGTAAATCATCCATTTCTTTCTAAAACTGTAATAATTTGTCTGTAGATATGTATCATTTCTACTGATTTCCATCCCATTTGGATAATTCCTTCGTGGTGTGCCCTTTTTTGTCATAGTGTGTATACAGGGTGTTACAAAAAGGTACGGCCAAACTTTCAGGAAACATTCCTCACACACAAAGAAAGAAAATATGTTATGTGGACATGTGTCCGGAAACACTTACTTTCCATGTTTAAGCTCATTTTATTACTTCTCTTCAAATCACATTAATCATGGAATGGACACACACAGCAGCAGAATGTACCAGTGTGACTTCAAACACTTTGTTACAGGAAATGTTCAAAATGTCCTCCATTAGCGAGGAGACATGCATCCACCCTCCGTCGTGGGGAATCCCTGATGCGCTGATGCAGCCCTGGAGAATGGCGTATTGTATCACAGCCGTCCACGATACGAGCACAAAGAGTCTCTACATTTGGTATGGGGGTTGTATAGACAAATGATTTCAAGTGCCCCCATAAATGAAAGTCAAGAGGGTTGAGGTCAGGAGAGTGTGGAGGCCATGGAATTGGTCCACCTCTACCAATCCATCAGTCACCGAATCTGTTGTTGAGAAGCGTACGAACACTTCGACTGAAATGTGCAGGAGCTCCACCGTGCATGAACCACATGTTGTGTTGTACTTGTAAAGGCACATGTTCTAGCAGCACAGGTAGAGTATCCCATATGAAATCGTGATAACGTGCTCCATTGAGCGTAGGTGGACAAAACTAAAATGAGCTCTAACATGGAAATTTAAGCGTTTCCGGACACATGTCCACATAACATCTTTTCTTTATTTGTGTGTGAAGAATGTTTCCTGAAAGTTTGGCCGTACCTTTTTGTAACACCCTGTATTGTTCGACAAGTACACACCTCTATTGCCTTCTGATGATATCAATGAATGGTATATAACCAGTGTCACAGAGCGATGTTTGGAAAAGTTGCAAACCTTTCAAGTTTGCAATTTTAGGTGAGCGATAAAATATATCATGAAACTTTGCATTAATGTTAATGTTAATAATATGTTTTATGTTGGAATGCACAGAAAATTGCCAAAAGTAATTGCAGACAGGTGTTCCATCACAATTTGATGATTATTTCTTCAAGTAATCAATTTTATCTAGTTTGAATCCAGTGAATTGTAATGTGAGCCATGAACTTATTTATCTTTCTTTTTCAGATATATTAAACTTATTGAAGATTTAATTTCCTACTGAACTGAGCCATGTGGGAAAACTTGAGAAAACAATGTTAATGCTTATGATGTTCAGTACTCTGAGGAAGATTGGATGATTATAGGAGGGGCAGTAGAAAAACATGAAGGAAAAAACATCTCAAAACATCATAAATGCAAGACTTATATGTATCTTTTAATGCTGTGTGCTGCAAACACAGGAATTTATCATTTCTACTTCATTAAAAACATTTCAAGTTTAGGATGAAGCAGTATCATTGTTTGTCAACACTCAATCATAGCAAACAATGTTTATGGTACTTTCATTCTAAAGGGAATTCGGCAGTGCATTTAGTTGATCGTTTACAGTTTTAAGTAGTCAGAAGTATAATGCACCCCTAGCAGAGGAACAGTTCATTAAATTTAAGTTGTCTAACAAACAACTGAAGCAATCATTTTTTGCTTATGCAGACGTCACGCAGTATGCTTGCTGCAGCTAGGTGTTAATAACTAAATTTATCTACATAAACAATATAGACAGGTGATTCCTGTATGTAAGAGAGGTAAAAGAATTGACTAACATAATTACAGACCAATATCCTTAATATCAGTTTGCTACAGAACTCTTCTGGGTTCGAATGTAATAATTCCTTGAGAGAGAAAAGCTTT
The DNA here is from genome assembly GCF_023897955.1 of Schistocerca gregaria. NCBI lineage: Eukaryota > Metazoa > Arthropoda > Insecta > Orthoptera > Acrididae > Schistocerca > Schistocerca gregaria. The sequence continues at coordinate 289,774,942 of NC_064924.1, read as the reverse complement.
TGTCCATAAATTGGTACAGGTGTAGGAGGCATAGCTTGTATTAAACTCAACTCCCCCTTTTCTCCCATGATATCCTACAAACCATGGACTGAGGCTAATAGGCAGACCCCATATTCCTTGAGTTCCAGAAAGCATTTGACATGGTTTCCCACTGCAGATTGTTGATAAAGATTGAAACATGGCTTGAAGACTTTTTGCCTGATAGAATCCAGAACATTGTCCATGTCCATGATGATAAGTAAGTGTTTCTCAGAGACAATGGTATCGTCAGGAATACCCGAGGGACATGTGATGGGAATTGTTCTAATTCTCTGTATATGTAAATCATCCAACATGAAGGTGATCAGCAATTTATGGCTGTTTGCTGATGATGCCATGGTACACAGGAATCTGTCATTGTTGAGTGACTGTAGGAGGTTACAAGTTGGCTTAAAATTTGGATGCGAGCTTGGTCTAAGTGTAGCAAAATAAGTTAATGTGGATGAGTAGGAAAGGATTTTATGTGCAACATTGGCTCGGTTTCAAATAGTGCAGTTCATGACATAAGTTCTTAGCTTGTAGAAAATAAATTAACGCAAAATCACATGAGCACATCAGGTTGGTAGTAGTGAAGGTGAATGATTGACTTCATTTCATTGGGAGAATGTTGGGGAAGTGTAGCTCATCTATAAAGGAAATGGCACACAGAATGCTAGTGTGATCCAGTCTCAAGTACTACTTTGTGATCCCCACTAGGCCAGGTTAAAGGAAACCATCAAAGAAATTCAGAGGTGTGCTGCTAGATTGGTTATCAGCAGGTTTGATCAGTATTACGGAAATGCTTTATGAACTCAAATGGGAATCCCTGGAGGGAAGATGAGGTTCTTCTTGAGGAACACTACTGCAAAAATTTACAGAACCAGCGCTATTATGCTGACTTCAGGAAGATTCCGCTGCCACCAACGTACATTTTACATAAGGATCCTAAAGATAAGGTTCAGAAAAGGGGGGCATGTAGACAGTCTGTTTTCCCTTGCTCGATTTGCGAGTGGAGCAGTAGTGGTACATGATACCCTCTGCCATGCACTGTATGGTTACTTGCTGAGTATGCATATGGATGCAGATGTAGTGTAGCTATGTATGAGCACTGCAGGTATAGTGACGAAAATTCCATTTCAGCTGCACTGCAGTGCATGGAGTGATTTACCAGTCAGCTGTAAAAGATTGATGGGTGAATAAACAATTACTTGCTACAGAATAAGCAGATTATTACTAGTCCTGAGGAGGAAGAACCATTTCAGATAGCAGAAATTTGTCACAACTGCAAAAGACGTCTCACAAAAACATATTAAATACAGGATTGACACCCATTTTGTAGGCAGTTTTTGCCGTGCCACACATGAAAGTTGCAATGTAAACTACAGACCTAATTTTATAGTGCCTGTTGTGTTACACTGTATAACAAGTTATGATGCACATTCACAATCATGAACATCTGCAGACAAGTGGAAGATACAGTTTAAATAAATCCAGGCCATGTGTCTGTGATTGCAGAGAATATGGAAAAATCCAAAGTATCCACAAAGTCAGTCACAGTGGGATATCATAGCAATATAAAATTTCTCTTTGTAGATTCCTTCATCCCTCTAGCATACTCTCTGGAAAAACATGTCTCGTATTTAAAGCCTGAACAGTTGATGGTAATGAGAGCATTTCCTCAACAGTGAACAGTTTAATTTAATCAACAAAGAAGGCATCTTTTTCTATGAATGCATAATCGCATAACTGACAAATTCATTTTGTCAGAGGAACAGTCACTACTGACTGAGGCCTTCAAAAGCATGTCTGACCAGTGAGTCAGCAATCAGTGAACAGAAATACCAAAGAATGTTCCAAGTGTGGTGCTCATCTGAATGCGAGATCTTGGAAGATTACCCTGACTTACATTAAAAAGCGAAATCTTTCTTCAGGCCAATGTTTCTGATAACTTTGCACACACTATCGTAAAACATATGAACTATATCCCACCTGTTATGCTACCTCACTGGGCTTGGTATGGGATTGATTGCTGAAAACCACTACAGAAAATTTTCTACTTATTGCTGACACTGAGCAACTGCAATTTGTTAGTGCAGAGTCAAAGTTTATAATGTTCACTGCTCACATAGATATGTAATTGTGTAAAACAGACACATTGCTGACTGTGATAAAAGTAAGGATGAGTCAAATTCTTTATCTCGTTGTTAACAGACTGTACAGCTGGGCCATAATGCATCACCTACCACCTTTGAGTTTGCATGGATGTCTTTTGAGGGTTTTGTTATAACATGTGTACCTGATGATCAAAATGAGATTAAATTGTCTTTCCATCAATCAGCCTGAATAAACCGGTATATAGTTATTAATGCTGAAAAATGCATGACTGCAAAGAATGAAGTGCAAAACAAGTCTTCATACTGATGAAGAACAGTTTTTCTGGAAAACAATTCAAAGTTTGTGGGAAATGAGCAATGTGAGACTGGTAATGAGTTGGGAATGGAGATACGAAACTGCTGCTCTGGCTGCAACACCTAATTTAAAGTGCAGCATTGTATTTGATGAAATTTTAGTTACAACTGGAATGAGCAGACTGACAGTGTTTTTGACAAACCTATAGCCGTAGGAATGACCATTTAGATATCTCCAACTCGCTGCTTCTATGTTTTCATTATGACTATATTCTGAAAAAATGTGACTCAAAAAATGTTAAAATGTACTAACAGATACAGATAGCATACTCTATCATGTAAACAAACCAAAATATTGATGGTAGTATTAAAAATGTACATAGGTGGTTTTATACATAAGCTTACAATAACAACATTTACAGCATCCCATGTGTGAACAAAAAGAAAGTGGGTCTAATGAAAGATGCACTTTGGGAGAGAAAACTACTGAATTCATTATATTGAGAGCAAAAATGTGCACTCTATAAACTGAGATACAACATCTAATGTTGGAGTAAACGAAGTGAAATACTCATAGGCAGAACAACATACAGTTGATAATTATGGGAATATTTGTTAATAATACTGAGAAATAAATAATGAAATTTAAGCAACATGTTTCTACTATTAGACAACATAAACTTGCTTGATCTGCACAAGATCATAAATGTTGATACCTCCTGGTAAGGACAGTACAGTAATTTTACGTCACTACTGTATGAAAAATGATAATTGTAAATACTGTAAATACCTGTAAAAAAGTAATGTGAATAATGTATAATAAATTTCAAATGTAGCATATTTTTTGTGTTTGAGTTTTTCTTGCAATTCCCCCTATAGTTTGTTTTCACACATCATTAGTGAGTGTCTTTGCCTCTCAGCTGGGCTGCATATTATCAGCATAGCTGAGATGTGTGGAGCTGTCTCCCTGTGCACCAGGTTTTCCCTGCCTCACAATGCCAAGCACACTCCACTGACATGGTTTTTCTATGCATGTCTGCAAGTGCCTCATGAAAAACCTTGAGAGGTCAGAATATTTGTACTTTTTTCCATCATCACACTAAAAATTTAGTTATTTATTAAAATGTTGAGAGAGATGCAATCAAATGTGTGTTTAAGGATTACAGAGATATTTTAGTGAGAGCACAGAGAGATCACATGTTTATATTACCTAAATTATTTGACACATGAAACACAGAGATATATGGCAATGCTTAACTTTGACCTTGACATTACTTAAATATGCATCAGTGGTATGCATGCTTGACACCATTATTATGCCAGAAATAATGCATATCTTCACCCTTCACATGGAGATTACATTATCTTTACTGCATATCTCACACAATTTTTTGAGTACTATGCTCTAGATGGTTGGAAAGAGGAAGGGGAGGTGGTATAAAGCACACAATTGGTCTGTACCTAAATAGTGTAACTTGATGACATTTTTATGCCAAAAATAATGAATAGAGGGGGCCAAAGTCTCACTGCCTGAGAAGTCACTCCCTATTTTTAAACAATTCTAATTTCTTTATCTATCAACCAATTTTCGTAGAACTACTTTCATTAGGATCAGCACTCCTTGAGGTTGTGTTTAACATCATTTTAAATCTCCACATGAGCTCCAGTATTCTCTATGCCTTTTTAAAAATGAAGTGGTACATGCGATACTGCTACCTGCAAGATGTTAGGTGGAACATCGGCTAACACAGATATTCTTGCTTCCAGTTCATCCAATTCCACAGTTTTCCCTTGTAAACCTCCTCATTAGCCCACCCCATAGGAAAAAAAAAATCACAAGGCATTAAATCAAAGATGGGGGGCTAGGCCATTCATGTGCACCACATCTGGCAATCCAACAACCTGGAAAATGATCATGCAACCATTCGTGGACATCATTTGCAAAATGTGCAAGTGCTCTGTGGTGCAAGAAGCTGTGGATTCTTCCATTGTGAAATTATTCGGCATAGATGATCTGGCAGCATTTCCAGGTATATTTCACTGTTCATTGTGCTCTCCCGAAAGAAAGGACCAACAACTTCAGAGGATATGTCACCTTTGGATGCCCCTGTGCTTTTTCAACAGATTTGTCAGATTTAGCTGCCCATTAATCTTAGTTATGCCTGTTTACAAAACATCCAATATGGAAAAACTGCTGGAACCATGTGAACACTATGGTCGCAGGTTCGGATCCTGCCTTGGGCATGGATGTGTGTGATGTCCTTAGGTTAGTTAGGTTTAAGTAGTTCTAAGTTTTAGGGGACTGATAACCTCAGATGTTAAGTCTCATAGTGCTCAGAGCCATTTGAACCATTTGGAAAAACTACCTCACCAGTCCACAGAATATTCTCAAAAAGTGCAGGCCAGTCATCATTTCAATCCAAGAAAATTTCTCCAAACACCATTCTTCTGTCTGTTATCAGGAAGCAATTGTAGCACACAATGTGCCTTCCATGGCACAAAAGTGAGATCTTTCTTAAGAATTGTTGCAACAGTGTGACACGAAAGACCACTTTCACGAGATCCTCGATGGAGTGATTTCTTAGGGCTCCTCGTGAACATTTCACAAACTCTTACCAGCATTCTCTGGTGTCCTCAAAGTTGTTGGTCTTCCTGATCTTTGTGCATCAGTGCCACTCCCTGTTGTTTGTAATTTGGAGTGGCGATTTTTAACTGTTTTTGCATCCAGTATTGCATCACCACTCATTCAGCCCTCCACTACCTTTATACTCTCACCACAGATTCCCGTACCTCATAACAATCTGCTGTTTTGGCCCATTCCTCCACAGTCAACAAAGGTGGCATTTTCCAAGTGAAACAAATGAAAAAAAAGAGGTGAAAACACAACCTCAAGGGTTATAGTTTAAAAAAGATAGCCCGATAAATAGGTTTATAAATGAAGACATTACAACTGTTTAAAAATAGGGAATGACTTATCAGACACCCTGTACAGTGACCACTAAGTGGGTTTAGATAGATTGCAGCAGTTACACAGAGTTGAAGAGACTTACACAGGATAGATTAGCATGGAGATTGCATCAAATGGGTCCCCGGACTGAAGAACGCAGTAACAGGAATTTTAAGGTGGCTTGTCATTTTGTGATATCTGTGTGATTGAAATGAATACTCGTGTGCAATCAGCAGCTTATATTGATGCATGTTTTTTTTTTAGTATTTAGGAGGTGTGGTTCTCCACCTGCAAATTAAGTTACAAACCTCCATATACTCCACATCCTGTCTACAAGTAATATTCCAGTAATCAATTCATGCTTGTGATTCATAAAGCAAAACAGAAATCTTTGCTTTGTACCTGCTATATTATCCTCTCTTTCTTCTTCCCTCTATAAAAGTTATGTTATGTACCCCTCAAATTCCCATTACACATCTGCAATTTTCATACAGTGTTGAACACCAAAACTACCCACCAACATATCCCTGTCCAGAATTCCCATACGTTGAAATTTGAAGAAAAAGATCATAGGAAGCAAAATCAATATGTCTCTATTAATGTATTGTTGGCAATATTAGTTGGTTGCTATTAAAAGCAGATGAAGTCAGTTGCTTCTTGTAGCCTTGTGCTTTAATGTACTCTTCTAAATAAAAGACAATTCCAAGATTTTGTGGGTTAACGGGACAAGTCCCAGGCCCAGCATTGCTGGAAAGATGGGGAAGTAAAAAAAGTGATAAATTGCAAGCATAAATAAATGGTGCCTTTTCTGTAAGATTTATGAATTTTATGTTGAAATAAGTCCTCATCAGCATCAGATGTAGCGTTAAAGAGTATGCTGAAATTGAAAGACGCTGCAAGTTCTCCATAGTTTTCCATTATAGGTCTTTGAAATAAATGTGATTTTAATGGCAAGGAGCCTCAACAGAAACTTTAATGGCAATATCAAGAAACTGAAAAAAGAAAAAAAAGAGAAAAAGGCTTTAGTGAGAATAAAGAAATGCACTTGCAAAATACTACAGGTATATTTTGAGAACCATAGGTATCAACATTGAAATGTCTAAAGAAATGTATGATATGCTCACAAAAATATATCAGAAGAATACAGACCAACAGAAGGCACAGTTACTTGAAGAGTTGTACAACTTTGAATGTGACAGAAATCTAGATATGATAGCAAATTTTGCTAAAGTACCCTTGAATTCAGACTGAACTGACTGGGGTAGAATATTGACAAATCAGCATTGATCACAAGGATAACAACAAAATTGCCTGTAGAAGTAAACATTTTGTAAGTGTTGGGGACTAATAGCAAGACAAAGAAAAATTTAAAAACCTGGGCACAAGATTTTAGTCTGAAGAAGATAAAATGAAGAAAAATAAAGAAATATGTGTTGCTTTCTGTAAGAAGAAAGACCAGAATTTAAAAAAAAAAAATAATCGAAGTGGTTTTGCTGTGGAGCTTCAGGTCACTTCATGAGTGAGTTTAGAAAGAAACACAGTGGTAACAAGAACAAAATTCAATGCTCTACATGTGGTCAGTATCATCTGGGACAGTGCTGGGCTATAAAAGAACTGCCTCCATGGAAGTACTGCAAAAATGCAGATCATCCAGCTGAAAAATGTTACTACAAAGAACAACACAAGAGTATGAAGAAAGGAATAAAGATGGTTTTCTTTCCGAAGTACTTTTGACAAAAAGCACGAAAAGAAGATTAGTAAAATAGATACAAATTTTGTTGTATATAGTGGAAGTAATGAGCCTGTGTTGCATGAAAGGAAAATTATGTCAAATGTGAAGAGATGTGAAGGTAGAAAAATTAAGATTGCAAATGGAAATTTCATGTGTTCTAATAATGTTCGTAAAGTTGACTCACAAAAGGTGCTATTGACAAATGTATCACATGTGGCTGAACTGTCAAGAAATTTCCAGAATGAGATTTTCACTCTGCAGTGGAGTGTGCGATGATATGAAACTTCCTGGCAGATTAAAACTGTGTGCCCGATCGAGACTCGAACTTGGAACCTTTGCCTTTCGCGGGCAAGTGCTCTACCATCCGAGCATTTGGAAGGTAGGAGACGAGATACTGGCAGAAGTAAAGCTGTGAGTACCGGGCGTGAGTCGTGCTTCGGTAGCTCAGATGGTAGAGCACTTGCCTGCAAAAGGCAAAGGTCCCGAGTTCGAGTCTCGGTCGGGCACACAGTTTTAATCTGCCAGGAAGTTTCAAGTCAAGAAATTACTTATCAGTAAATGCCATTACTGGAAAAGGGGAGCTGCAATATTTTACAAGAAAAAGGTGAAGACTGGGAATGATAGAGACGTTATTTTGGAAGGCTACAAATGACAAAATCGTCTGTACATCACAGAAATCTTAAGTGACTGTAAAAAGGAAGCACTATCGACAAAAAAAAGAAAATCATTCAGTGGCTCAAAAAACTAGGCCATCTGAATTTTAGTTGCCTGAAGTAAGTACCAGAGCTGTGTGGTGGTCTGCACAAAATTGACAGAAGAAGAGGTACCTTGTTATGAAGCATGTATCAGTACAAAGCAAGTAAGAAAACCGTTCGACACTGTACAGCATGGAGTAACAAGACCTTTTGAGATTATTCACACTGATACATGTGATAAGGTAGCCCACCATCTTATCTCAATGAAGAATTTTTTAAAATATGTCTTGAAGATTATACACATTTCTTGAAAATGTATCTTTTGCACACAAAAGATGAAACAGAAGACCACACCAAGGAATGTGTAAGTGAAAGTGAAGCCATACTACAGCAGTTGATGTAGTATTGTAGAAGACCAAATTCATCAAGATTGAGTCTTTATTGATCTGTGGTTTTAACAATACAACTTAGGTACTAAAACAACTAAGTGTAATCATACAGAATTCTGAGACCGGAAAATTTTCTGAAGCAAGAGCTGTTGAGTTTATTCATCAATATGAGGTCAGAAAAAGGGGAAACCAAAGAAAAAGTAATAAATCTAACTGTAGAAAACCAACTTTTTGAAGAGGATGAAAGAGAAGACACTGAAGAAGAGAGAAGAAAACACATCAAAGAAGAATAAGAAGAACAGTTTTTGAAAAAGAAAGCTAGAAGTAGATAAAATAAATGTACCAGAAGCCAAGATATCCACAAAAATTTGCCAAAAAGGATGTGATGATTGTCATGCTCACATACAAGGACTGCATTGAAGATGAAGACACGGAAAATTGGACAAATGCTGTGGGAGTGAGGCACTATACATGGAGAACATAATGACATGGGACCATTTTATGTAATGAAACATATTTATTGTGATACACTGAGCCTCATAGCAATTTAGGCAGGCTCTTGATAATTAATCCACTATCAACAGCCATCCCCCCCCCCCCCCTTTCCTGTGTGAGGCACGGGAAAGGAAATAAAGGGCTGGTGCTGCAGTTGGTAGGGTCGAGTGGCAGCTGGTTGTCATTGGGCAAAGAGATGTACAAGAGTGCACAACCAGTTGTATCGTGGCAGATCCATGAGGGAGACATGACTGCACCATTTCTTGAGGCTGGAGGTGGTGTGGTATCATAAATCTGAGAGACCACATACTGCTGTAGCCAGTGAAGAGGCTGCAGAGGTTGGCCCACTCCAGAGAGAGGGATCGTTGGGTCCTGTGCCATAGAAGGAGGGTGCATGATGAGTAGTACAGTGATAGAGAGGTGACCATTGTTGCTGATGGAAGTCATGATGTTGTCATCGTTAGCATAATGTGGAAGCTGGAAGAAGTGGGAAAGGGTGATGTGGGCAGTTGCTGAATCACCGACAAATATGGAGAAGTGTGGAGAATGAAGATGATGCCATCTTGGAGTTGTACAGTGAGATCCAGGATACAAAGTGCAGTTATGTCCATTGTGAAGATGGCAACACTAGGGGAATAGTGAGGCACCAACAATATAGAGGTCACACAGGGAAGGGGTGTGTCATCTGTCAGGGATTCATCACAAGGAGCCCTACCATTGGTGGAGATATGGGGAGAAGTGAACTTGGAAGACATTAGGCAGGTAAACAAGGAGGAAGGGTTGTCTGTAGATGACATCTCAGAGTTGGATATTGATGGAGGGTTGTTGTCAAGGGACCAATGGGTTTAACTCTGTTAAGTGACACCATATGTTACTCATATTTCCCATTGAGGCAAATGTTCAAAGTTTCATTCATACACCGAAGCACCCTGTGTGGGCCAGAGTAGAGAAGTTGTAATGCTGCCCAGACTGTATCATCTCAGAGCATAACAAACTCACAATGTTTTAGGTCTTTGTGTACACACATTCACTGTACAGGTGTGGGTGCAAAGTTGGAGTGCGGATGTTGACAATATTGCAAGTGGATGCCCTCAACTAAGGTGGGGAGCTCAGCACGGGAGGGAAGCTTGGAGTCTTTGACAAACTCAGCAAGGAGTATCACAGGTTCGCAATATAAGATTTTGGCTAAGAAAGAGTTAAGGTCATCTGTAAAAGCTGTCTGGATGCTGAGTAACAACCATGGAAGGTCCTCTGTCCAAGAGCCTGAGTGACACATGAGGGCCAGTTTAAATGTGTTGTGCCAATGCTCTGGGGCTGGTACACAGTCGTCTGTAATCTGTTAGCCCTTTTATTTGAGAGGAATGACTCGAGTTGTCTTCCTTGGTTGGTTGTGATACAAGTGCGACAATCAAAGCAGAAGAGTCATGTAGTGACGAGGGCTCATTGAGACTGAATTTGCAGATGTGTCTGCAAGGGGAACAGTCTCCACACATCTGTTGGCATGATCGATGGCTGATAATATGTACCTAAAACCCTCCAAAGGCGGAAGAGCACCCATGAAGTCGAGGTACACATGACGGAAGCATCTTTTCAGTATTTCAGATTGTCCTAAAGTGAGTTGAGCATGATGGCAAGGTAAGCGCAGATGCACCCATGAGTGACAGTCATTTTTTTACTCCAGGCCAGAGAAAACATTCTGTCACAAGGCGCGTTGTAGCCTTAATTCTCAGGTGTGTGAGGTCATTATTGGCCAAAAAAACATATATCAGAGGGAGGTTGGGAACAGGGGACAGAGAGCACCCTTAGAGGTATCACACAGCACTGGACGTGAAGAGCTGGGAAGAAAGCAGTATTCCACTGTCAATGCAGAGGTATTGTCCTGTTGTAGGATTTGAATCTTGCTGCAGATATGCTAGTTCATCGAAGTCAAAGGAAGAAGAAATAGTGTGTGTATGTGTCACATAATCAGCAACAGTGTTACCTGCCCCACTGATGTAGCGAATGTCTGTGGAGTATTGACTAATGAGGGCCATAAGACAGAAATGTCAAGGAGGGAAGATTGTTGGTACGGTTGCAGAGCACATCCATGAGTGGTTTGTCATTGATGAAGGTCATCACTTCACATCATTCAATATCCCATGGAACAACCCTGTGGCCTCATAAATCATGAGTGTCTGGGCCAGTCAACACTGACATTGAATTGTTGTTGACTGGAAACATATTGCCTGGTCTGACGAGTCCCGTTTCAAATTGTATCATATAGATGGACATGAAAGGGTATAGAGACATCCTCATGAATCCATGGACCTTGCACGTCAGCAGACGACTGTTCAAGCTGGTGGACCCTCTGTAATGGATTGGGGCGTGTGCAGTTGGCTTGATATGGGACACCTGATACATCTAGATACGACTCATACAGGTGTTTCTTACGTAAGCATCCTGTCTGGTCACCTGCATCTATTCAAGTCCAATGTGCATTCCGAGGGACGTGGGCAATTCTGGCAGAACAATGCGACACCCCACACGTCCAGAATTCCTATAGATTGGGTCCAGGAACACTTCGAAGTTCAAACACTTCCGCTGGCCACCAAACTCCGCAATACGAGCATTCTGAGCATATCTGAGCAGCTTTGCAACGCGCTGTTCATAAGAGATCTCCACCCCCTCGTGTTCTTACGGATTTGTGGACAGCTCTGCAGGATTCATGGTGTCGGTTCCCTCCAGCACTACTTCAGGTATTAGTCGAGTCCATGCCATGTCGTGTTGCCGCACTTCTGCGTGCTCGCAGGGGCCCTTCACGATATTAGGGTGGTGTACCAGTTTTTTTTTTTTTTTTTTTTTTTGGCTCTTCAGCGTACATCCCTTTGTGAAGCTAAACTTGTAGAGTTTCCACCAATGTTTTGATTACTCGGTATGGCAATGATCTCTTCTGGAAAGACGAATGTGTTTGCCCAGTCCTGCCGAAAATTGAAATAAACATCTTCAGAGAAAACAGAAATCTGAACTTACAAAGGTTTCATAAATATCCACTAGTCGTCCCACCGACTTCACTGTTCCCCCTGACAGATCTGATAATTATGTCACAATTTCTTTCAAACGATTTTTGTGATTGTACACTGACACACTAGCTTGTAGGGCAGAATGATCGCAAAGTCAATCTGTGAACGTTTTTTACATCATCATGTTCATTGTCTTCTTGGAGTGATTGATACACAGTTATTCTCTTTGGCGAGTGTGTTACATACGGTATTAATTCACGAAGAATCGCCAGGAAGTCTCGCATCTTACACTGCCAAATTAAAATTATGATCTGAACACAGAGCAAATATAGACGAGTGTTATGAAATCCTCGACGACTTCCTAGGACTTGTTGATGCTACTGGATAGAAGCCCATAAAAACCTCTTCAACTTGAAGATTTTTATCGACATATCCGAAACATATGTATAGTTGTTTCTTCACCGATATGTCGGAAGTCTCATGTACAATAAGAGGAGAGTATAGTGCCTCCTTAATAGATTTCACAGGGTTTTCTGTACATCGCTGAATAATAACGAGGTAATTTCATTCAATATATTGTTGGAAACCCACTTACATGAAGTTTGCTCCAGCTAAGATTTCAAACCAGGACCATCTTCTGCTATAAGCAGCAACTCATGAATATATGATGCTTCATCGACGTGACCACGAATTACTATTCTTTGATGACTTAAAATCCGGAGGGGCGTTATTATCTTTAAAATCGCGTTGCATGCATTTCTCATTTCTTCTAACTTATGTGTTCAGATAAGTGATAACACATTGGTACCTTGTTTCGTAGTAGCCAGAGCAGTCGCGGACGAATGGTGTAGTGTATATTTTTTTATGAACTCTGAAACGTTCAGTTGCCTTTTGTCACTGGGAAAATCCATGTCGAAGAAATGCAATTGTCGGAAGCACTATACTGGAATCAAAAGCGTTTTTACACACACTACAGAACACTTTGTCCAATTCTTTGCCATAATAAATCCAAAGAAATGTGTTTTTCCTTCTTTCATGCTGTAACCTGCCTGACAGTTTCTTGACGCTTCTTGCTGATGTACTACAGGAACTGCCATGAGAGACATATTCTCGGTTTCCTTATTTTTTGGCTGAATATGCTTTTCACATTGTTGGTGTTAGTAATATCCCTCTGTGATGATGCCGGCAAACGTAAGCTGAATTTATCCATAGCGACTAGGAAACAGTTCAAATTCGAAGAGTATGAATAGAAGCAATACTCAATATAGTGCTTCAGCTCTCGACATGCGTCCAGTAATCGTGCAACGTTTGAAAACCGAAAATTTTTGGCCGGCGAAGAGCTTTTGCTCCATGTATCCCGTCAGTAAACCCTCTTGTTTGTACTAGCTATTAAAGCGGTAACACCCCTTCAGCTTATAATACAAGATCCTGCGTCCTTCAAAGCCGCCGTATCAACAAACAAAGCGATAACAATCCCGATTGCGTGAAAACAATTTCAGTGAAATCTTAAACCACACCACAGCAATTAAAAAAAAAAAAAAAAAAAAACTCTTGACTTAGTCTGTAACAGTCGGTTTCCTTGTACCTCAGATTATTATTTATTATTGCTCAATTTGGCAAGCAGATACTTTAAAACAGTTGTTGGCGAATGGAGAGAGCGTATTGTAGCATGTCACTTTCAACGAAACATAAAAAAAGCCGTAAAGACAGAATTCCATTCACAGTATAGAGTGACTGTTATTCTGGAGAGTGCCTTTGACTTGGCCAGAGGTAGGCTAGGAGCGGGTGTTGCTTGGTAGCTTTTACATAAAGACATCTGAAACAAACCGACATGTTATAGTGCTCAGAAATTTTTAACTTCCCTCTCAATGTTTTAATAGTTCAATACCTTTTGATAGAGGCAAGTGAGAAATACTTACTTTCTTTTCTTTTCATCAAACTAAAAATTTTGTGGGTTTAGCGCACCCACAAGATATGTATGCGGATGCTGGAGCCCCGGTAAAGCAAGTACAGGGTGACAATTATTGAACTATATGAAAAAAACGTGAATTAGTTACAAACTACGGCGCTCACACATTTTATTGAAAATGTAAACATCACTACAGATATCCGCATTTAGGTTATGACATGTTCAATATGGCTGTCATCATTGGTGACGATGTGGTGCAGGCGAATAGCGAAATTGTGCATGAACCTCTGAAGTGTGGGAACATCGATGCTGTCGATGACCTCCTGAATGGCTGTTTTCATCTCAGCAATGGTTTTGGTGTTATTGCTGTACACCTTATCTTTAATATAGCCCCACAAAAAGGAGTCGCTTGTGTTGAGATCCGGAGAATGTGGTGGCCAATTGAGGCCCATACCAGCGGCCTCTGGGTACCCCAGAACCAGAATGCGGTCCCCAAAGTGCTCCTCCAGGATATCAGACACTCTCCTGCTTCGATGGGGTCGAGCTCAGCCTTACGTGAACCACATCTTGACGAAATCGGTGTCATTTTGGATAATGGGGATGGAATCATCTTGTTGCGAAAGAAGCTGAGTAGCACAGTCACCGCGGTGTAGTGGTTATGATACTAGACTGTTGCATGGGTGGCCCAGCGGTTCTAGGCGCTACAGTCTGGAACCGAGCGACCGCTACAGTCGCAGGTTCGAATCCTGCCTCGGGCATAGATGTTTGTGATGTCCTTAGATTAGTTAGGTTTAGGTGGTTCTAGGGGACTGATGACCTCAGAAGTTAAGTCCCATAGTGTTCAGAGCCATTTGTTTCATGGAGGATCGTGAGTTCAAAACTCACCTGGCTGGACTGTACAATTATAGTGTCAAGAATCATTGTGCTAGAATGTTCTGTAACTGTATATATACCGTATGTGTTCTGTCCAGAGGCAGTTCGCTTCACGCTCTTGTATGTGCAAGTGCTGAATAAACCTTCGTTAAGTGAAGTTAGTGTTCGTCATTCATCTAACTACACCTTCTTCTACGTGAAATTATTCTGGTGGAGGCGCTGGGTATTGTAACCTGTGACGCAGCACATTATCGACTACACAGTGGCGCCCATCAAACTACGACAGAACCACGGTTTACGTGGCAAGAAATCCGAATTCCAACCACATTCAACAGACCGCATTCTATCGGAGACAGAAGAAGTAGAGGACGAAGTATGCAATACTTGTTGTTTCGTTTTTTATCTGTGGTGTCACCAACGAGTTTACAAGCTTCTTCAGAGATTAAAGTGATTCACCTGAGTATTGACTTTGTAGGAACTGTGAAGGACAAACGCATTCACCCCACGTATGTCCATCATGCGGATAAATAGTGCCGTTGGGCATTGTTGGAAGAGGCTTCGCCCAGCAGAGCTGTTTGTTTTGACCTTATGAGTTTCTAGCAGAATCTTTACCTAAAGATTCTGTTTCCACTCTTCTGCCTTCATCACTCTGAACACTTATTTCATTCAAGGAATTCACAGGTGGCAAAATAAATTCGTCTCCACTTTCACACTGTTCCTATGCTGGATTACGTTCACTTTCAATTTCGTCGTCACTGTCTGATCCAACGTCACTTCCTAAACTGTCCCCACACCATTTAAAACAGTATCCTTATAGTCAGGGTCCATTAAACATGAACAGTAGACATCTAAGTGCAGTTCAGAGACCGCTAACACGAAAGAAGCGGTAGTAGTACATGTCCACATCACACTCAAGTGGCTACTGTCAGAGGAAACCATGGCAGCTTCGGGAAACAACTACTAGACAACACTGTAATCT
This sequence comes from Schistocerca gregaria, assembly GCF_023897955.1. Lineage (NCBI taxonomy): Eukaryota > Metazoa > Arthropoda > Insecta > Orthoptera > Acrididae > Schistocerca > Schistocerca gregaria. The sequence goes on along the minus strand of NC_064924.1, from coordinate 289,759,498 downwards.
CCTACCCCTCCATTACGCATTAACAACAGAGTAACAATAAACGCTAACGGTCTGTGAGTCGGCACCTAGGGCGTTAAGGCTCAAGTGGTTCAAATGGCTCTAAGCACTATGGGATTTAACATCTGAGGTCATCAGTCCCCTAGAACTTAGAACTACTTAAACCTAACTAACCTAAGGACATCACACACATCCATGCCCGAGGCAGGATTCGAACCTGCGACGGTAGCAGCAGCGCGGTTCCGGACTGAAGCGCCTAGAACCGCTCGGTCACAGCGGCCGGGCGGACGTTAAGAGTTAACGTTTTCAGTTTATCCTCACTATTGATTGGAGGATGATTGACATATATCTGAATATCCATGAACTTAGTGGGAGACAAATCCACCCCAGCTGTACAAGAAAGAAAAGAATTGAAATTAAACACTAGAACAACACTCATGCATTTTCGCTGGTGTACAGCTAGCTATAGGGATGGTGAAAAAACACAGCCCGCTACTTTATCACACGTGTTACGGAGTGGCCTGTGTCAGATTCATGTAATGTTAAAACAGCAGCTGATTCCTCAAACTGGGGGGCTATCAAGTACGCGGTCCCATAGAGTTCGGTCTTTGGTCCTTTACTGTTCTTGATATACCTTAATGACTTACCATTCCACATTGATGAAGATGCAAAGTTAGTTCTTTTTGCTGATGATACAAGTATAGTAATAACATCCAAAAACCAAGAACTAAGTGATGTAATTGTAAATGATGTTTTTCACAAAATTATTAAGTGGTTCTCAGCAAACGGACTCTCTTTAAATTTTGATAAAACACAGTATATACAGTTCTGTACAGTAAATGGCACAACTCCAGTAATAAATATAGACTTTGAACAGAAGTCTGTAGCTAAGGTAGAATTTTCAAAAGTTTTAGGTGTGGCCATTGATGAGAGGTTAAACTGGAAGCAACACATTGATGAAACGTCTGAGTTCAGCTACGTATGCTATTAGGGTTATTGCAAATTTTGGTGACAAGAATCTCAGCAAATTAGCTTACTATGCCTGCTTTCATTCACTGCTGGGGTAATTCATCGTTGAGTAGAAAAGTATTCATTGCTCAAAGACGTGTAATCAGAATAATTGCTGGAACCCAACCACGGTCATCCTGCAGACATCTATTTAAGGATCTAGGAATCCTCACAGTAACCTCACAGTATATACACTCCTGGAAATGGAAAAAGAACACATTGACACCGGTGTGTCAGACCCACCATACTTGCTCCGGAGACTGCGAGAGGGCTGTACAAGCAATGATCACACGCACGGCACAGCGGACACACCAGGAAAAGCGGTGTTGGCCGTCGAATGGCGCTAGCTGCGTAGCATTTGTGCACCGTCGCCGTCAGTGTCAGCCAGTTTGCCGTGGCATTGGGAGCTCCATCGCAGTCTTTAACACTGGTAGCATGCCGCGACAGCGTGGACGTGAACCGTATGTGCAGTTGACGGACTTTGAGCGAGGGCGTATAGTGGGCATGCGGGAGGCCGGGTGGACGTACCGCCGAATTGCTCAACACTGGATGAAGGGTCGTCTCACGCGGTCTGCACGTCCTGCACGAACGCTGGTCCAACTGAGGCGCCAGGTGGAAATGGCATGGCAAGCCGTTCCACAGGACTACATCCAGCATCTTTACGATCGTCTCCATGGGAGAATAGCAGCCTGCATTGCTGCGAAAGGTGGATATACACTGTACTAGTGCCGACATTGTGCATGCTCTGTTGCCTGTGTCTATGTGCCTGTGGTTCTATCAGTGTGATCATGTGATGTATCTGACCCCAGGAATGTGTCAATAAAGTTTCCCCTTCCTGGGACAATGAATTCACGGTGTTCTTATTTCAATTTCCAGGAGTGTATATTCACTTATGAAATTTGTTGTTAATAATGCTACCCAGTTCAAAAGTAATAGCAGTGTGCATAGCTAGAACACCAGGAGAAAGGATGATCTTCACTATGCAGGCTTAAATCTGACTTTGACACAGAAAGGGGTAAATTATGCTCCCACAAAAGTCTTTGGTCACCTACCAAACAGCATCAAAAGCCTGACATATAGTCAACCAACATTTAAAAATAAATTAAAAGAATTTCTAGATGACAACTCCTTCTACTCACTGGCTGAAGTTTTAGATATAAATTAAGGGAGGAGAAGGAAAAACAAAAAACTAGCTTAAACATTAGTGTCATGCAATATTTTGTGTAATGTAATATCTTGTACAGACATCTTTTATTAACCTGACACGTTCCACACCATTGCGAAGTGTCGCATTCATGATCTATGGAACAAGTATTAACCTAATCTAATCTAATCTGCCTCTGACAGATCTAAATGTGACAGTAATATAGGTCCTCCATTAACATCCAGCATTAGCGCGCTTTCTGTTTCATTGAGAAGATCGCGCAAAATAATCTCCACAAAACGTGTAATACAATAGCCAATAATGCCATACGATCATTTCATTTCATCCCAATGGATTTCCCTATTTGGAGTCCGTATCTTTACTAGGGTGATCCCCGTCCATGTGTGCTCTGCTTACATACTTTTGCTACCGCATCACATACCTGCAACTCCAGTAGGTGGCATCCATCTTCCCGGTGGGCGGTGATCCTAATGTTTTGGCGTATCAGTGTATGACATTTTCCTTTAATTTGCATTCACTCTTCTGTACACGAATTTAAGTACTTTGTTTAAATATGTGTTACGAATTGGCCGACCGTTGTGGCCGAGAGATTCTAGGCGCTTCAGTCCGGAACCGAGCGACTGCTATGGTCGCAGGTTCGAATCCTGCCTCGGGCATGGATGTGTGTGATGTCCTTAGGTTAGTTAGGTTTAAGTAGTTCTAAGTTCTAGGGGATTGATGACCTCAGATGTTGAGTCCCATAGTGCTCAGACCCATTTGAACCATTTTTTTTTTTGTTACGAATTGTTCGTACTTCCCTACTCAAAATATAGAGTCTGCTTTCTTTCTTATACACAAGGATTTCTACAAGACTTTGTGAAAGAATAAGTTTAATATTTTATTAACATTGATCTTAAGATTTTTTTTAAAAAACGTGAACCTTACGAAGTGTGTATTGAATCGAAATCAAACTTTCGTAGTGCTAACATAAAAGATATTTTAATTTTTGCAACTCTGTCTTACCAAAGCCGTCTTACCACTATAGCTGAAGACATGCATTGTACATAGAATGCGGTTGGAGAACTGACGGAAAAACGTTAGGGTTTATTTCTATGGTGCTTAAGATTCAACTGTGTTAAATACGATAGTGCCATTTACAAGCAATATGGCTGACATACAGTCTGTCCAACTTTTCTTGGGGCCTGAGCTGCATAGTATTGATCGGAACTTGTATTACTGAACATTGAACCCAATTGTCTCATGCAGCCTAATGCGAAATTAAACAGGAAAACTGCCGGTCTAACACATTTTGCAATAGGCCAATTTGTTCGTTGCTCACTTGCATTTAAAGCTTAAACTCGAGTGTCTGTACTTGCAACACAAAAATTCTACAGTAGGCGGCAAATCACCTTCTTTCTGCAACCAAAGTACAAACACCAAAGAAACGAAACTATTACCGTTCTGCACAATACTCCAAAAATAAGTCACTACAATGACAAAACCTATTTTTACAATGGTACATAAGAGACTTATTTTTCTTCGCTTCATCCCCAGTTTCCCTGGGTGGGCTATCTACCGCAACTTCTTCACGGCGACCTGCAGTCAATGAGGATGATAGGATGATGATGAGGACATCAGAACACCCAGTTCCTGGGCGGAAACAATTCCGGAATCGAACCCCGGCCCAGAGAATTGACAAGCCGTAACGCTGACCATTCAGCTACCGGGGGCGGACTCCCAATGAGTGATCATAAGGGTAAAGAACATATTGCTTAAGGTGCCTCAATGTCTTTCCCTCAGAAAAGTTATTAGCAAAGTATGTAGTAAACCACGTTTCAAAGCACCAGCTACTTATTACTATGCCTACCGAGGAAAACAAATTCATAAAGTTTAAAAATGCTCGCCATCAGGAGCAATGCCCGTTTGTAATGTATGCTGACTCTGAATGCCTTCTCGTGCCTGTGACCCGGTGTGAAGGTGGCCCTACGACCTCAGATACCACCTTTACAGAAAAACACATACCATATGCGGTAGAGTACCAAATAGTATCGCCCTATGATTCAAGTGTTACCCAATAAAAATCTTATGTCGGGGATACTCTTGCGGTTTGGCTGCTCACTGAGTTCGAGAAACTTTCATGGGAGGTTGATAAGCTGTAGAGCAACAACGTTCCCATGACCAACTCGAAGGAGACTGAAAAGCTGTATGTGGAAGTTCCGTGGCCCAGGTCACAAGACCTGCAATTTGAAGTACATCTACCAAAGCACATACCCGTTTTCTTCCATAATTTAAGCGGTTATGACACTCAGTTTATTTTTGAGCGCTTGGCTGATTTAGACTGGGAGAAAAATCAGGTCACTGTCCTACCTGAGAGCGTCGACGAATACGTTTCATTCTCCAAACGAATGACGCCGACAACTACGCTCTGCTTCCTTGAAACGCTACGTTTCAAGGAAACTCGTTGAATCTCTACCTCAAGACGATGTGCACATCCCGATGAGGAAAAGTTTCAATTTATGACTGAGAAGGGGGTTTTCCCATACAAGCATATGGATAGCATGGCAAAAAGTCAACGAAACCAGGTTACCTGACGTAACTGCACTCTTCAGCAACATCACAGGCGATGCCATAAAGGAAGCAGAGGATGAGCATGCTGTGAATTTCAGGCGGGAAATCAGCATCTCCACTTTAGGAGAGTATGCACGACTGTACATGGACACAGACTTGGGCTTGCTTGCGGGCGTTTTCGAGAAATTCCAGAGTCTATGCATGACCACATATTCTCTGGATACCGCCTTTTATAACACGGCCCTGGGTTGTCTTGGGACACAGTGCTCAAGAAAACGAAGTGCAGTATCGAATTATTGACAGATACTGGCATGCTTCTTTTCTTTGCCCGAAAGATCCATGGGGGACTTTGGCAATATGTCCATAGGCATAAAAAGGCAAATAACCCACAGAGGGTGACTGGTTCAGCCCATCCCTTGATTTGAGTTACATCGTGTACTTGGATGTAAATAATTTATACAGGCACACCACGCAACAACCACTGCTGTTTGGTGAGTTTCGATGGGTGCCTGACGATGAATACAAGGAATTAGATGGAAATATCATGGGGGGTATGGCAGCTGATTTTGATATAGTGTATGTGGTGGAAGCAGAACTCACATACCCTAATAGTTTGCTTGATGCACACGCCAGTTTACCACTGTGTCCAGAGCATCTAGTTCTGCAAGGAGGCTCCACCCCAAAACTGATGACAATTCTGGGATACAAGCGAAGGTACATTATTCATTATCATAATCTCCAACAGTGTCTCAAGTTGGGAATGGAGCTGGTTAGACTCACCTGGGCTATTTCCTTCATGCATTTGCTTAGCTTGAATGAGTATATTGATTTGAATATGAGACAGAGAGCTTCCACAGTGTCTGACTTTGAGAAAGATTTTGATAAATTAATGAATAATTCAATTTTTGGCGCAAAATGGAGAATTTGAGGGAACGACATGAAATTTTGAATAGAACTGTTTTGGATGGGCGTTGTGGCGTATGGAAATGCATTGCTAGATCAAATTTTAAGCCGGTCACCATATTCGATAAGAACTTCATTGCTGTGGAGATGGTGAAGACTGCAGTTTTTTTTTTTCACGAGAGGTGGAGCCCCTCTACGCCCACGCTGGCATGATGGCCAACTTAATAGGTCTACTGCCCTCTCTGTATAATGGTTAGTTTTCACTAAAAATGGCTCTGAGCACTATGGGACTTAACTACTCTGGTCATCAGTCCCCTAGAACTTAGAACTACTTAAACCTAACTAACCTAAGGACATCACACACGTCCAAGCCCGAGGCAGGATTCGAACCTGCGACCGTAGCGGTCGCGCGGTTCCATACTGCAGCGCCTAGAACCGCTCAGCCACTTGATAGCTCGTGCAAGGGTAGCCTTTTTTTAGTAGTGGATATCATGCATGTCGATACCTTTGACGTTGTGCGGTGGTGTTGCTTGGCGGCTGCCGCTGGGTGCCGGTGTTGGGCTCTCGTTCAGCATCAGCAACCTGCAACAGTGGCATGTCCTACATTGGCCAGACGTCAAGAACTCTGGAGATCAGGTGCAAAGAACATCAGAGACACACTAGATTAAGACAGGTGACTAAGTCAGCCATAGCTGAACACTGTCTAGAACTAGATCATGCCATGAAGTATGAGGATACCAAGATTCTAGCACAAACACCCAGATTTTGGGACAGTGTTATAAGAGAATAGATAGAAATAAAAATGGCTGACGGTCTTATGAACCATGACACAGGGTACAAGCTAAGCAGAGCCTGGGATCCGGCTCTGGAATTGTTAAAGGAGCAACGGGGCCAGCTGCAACACTACACAAACAGAAGATCCAGAGACATGGAGATGGAAAACGAGTTCCTAGCGGATTGCCAGGCGCACCAGACCGAAGATGGAACACCCAGAAATGGGACTGGTAGGCGCGGACCGCAGAGGGAACATCCAGAGCCGCAGCGGACAAAAACGGAGCGGCAACGCTCCAGCAGGTCGCAGGGAATTGGCGCGGACCACAGAGGAAGCGCCTACAGCCGTGGGTGGAGAGGGAAATCCATAGGCATAAATACTGGACCAGGTCCACTCGAGGAACAGTCTCAGGTCGCACCTGATGAAGGTTACGAGCTACGTGACCGAAATATCGTGCAAGTACGACGCTGATATCCGGCAGAACACCCGACAACCCAAGATGTTATTAGATCGCCGGAAAAGCCTGAAGAGTTGCAACAGTTAGGTTTATCATCGTTTTTGTGTCAGATAGGTCATATATCGGATGCAGAGTCTAGGGTGACGATGGCGAATTGTTTGTGCGTTATTGGGCGTGCTCATCAGTGTTCTTGCTGTGGCCTATTGGTCGGCTCTAGTAGCAGCTGGTAATTGCCAGTCAGTGTTGCTGATATGCAGCCTTACCGACGTTTGTCGCTTGTTGGTGTATGTTAGTTTACCATAGGTGGCTATGCCTTAGCTATGAAGACTGCAGTAGAGTTTACAAAACCTAGTTGTATGGGAATGTGCATACTAGACCTGTCCAAACTCCACATGTACCAATTTCATTATGAGTTCGCTAAAACTCATTATTCAGATCCTAAATTACTCAATATTCATACAGATAGCTTTATGTACTAGGTGAAGAGCTGCAATCCATATGAAGTAATGAGATACCATGGCAATGAATTCGACATGTCCTTATACTCGGTCAACAACCCTTGTGGTATTGTTCCACAGAAGAAGAAGGTTACCTGTGTCAAGAAAGATATGGCAAATGGATTGCTGAGTGTGGAGTTTGTAGGTCTACGATCAAAAATTATTCCGTAATGCATTTTGGAAGGTGTCATGCAGAGGCGGGCTAAAGGTGTGCGTCGCAGAGCCATCTCTATCGAAGACTATTTATGGTGCCTGTACAGAGACGTTCGTGGTCCTGCACCACTGCCACCACATATGGTACGCCAGACTAGTATTTGATAAAGAGGATACAAGTTATACACTGTGATGAGATCTAAAAGCGACCTGTTGTCTCGTTACGATTAAAGTGTCATTTGTGATAACGGGATTGAAACCCTCCTGTACTCACACTACTCACTTATAACGAGAGAAGGGATGGAGGACTCTGAGTGAGAGGGCTAGAACCAGTGGAGAGAGAGAGAGAGAGAGAGAGAGAGAGAGAGAGAGAGAGTGTCTGCAGAGAGTAGTAGTATAGCCCTTTTACCACACTGTAAGTAATTGTGTGTGTGTGGTGTAAATATTTATTTATTTATTTGTACTATGTACACGTGTATGTACATACACAATGTGCGGAAAAAAGCGTAAGCGTATATGTATGTGTTTGTGCACACCATGTGTGAGAAAAATGTAAGAAATTAAAAAGAAACAAAAGCATAAAAAATATTTGTGTATTTATTTATTCCTACACCATATGTTTACTATGTATATACACACCACAGAGGTTATGTAAATAGAATAATTTTTATGTTTCACCTGCTGCTAGCTGTCCAACACTGATTAGTTTTTAAGTGTACACAGTCCATCAGAATTATTGTTCAAGCTATGTTACTGGGACTGTGGAATTTAGTTGTAGTAACAAAAAAAAAAAAAAACAATCTCAGCATTAGTTTCTAGCATTGATTTATGTACACTATGTGATCAAAAGTATCCGAACACCTGGCTGAAAATGACTTACAAGTTCGTGGCGCCATCCATCGTTAATGCTGGAATTCAAGATGGTGTTGGCCCACCCTTGGTCTTGATGACAGCTTCCACTCTCGCAGACATACGTTCAATCAGGCGCTGTAAAGTTTTTTGGTGAATAGGAGTCCATTCTTCATGGAGTGCTGCACTGAGGAGAGTTATCGATGTCGGTCGGTGAAGCCTGGCACGAAGTCGGCGTTCCCAAACATCCCAGAGGTGTTCTATAGGATTCAGGTCACGACTCTGTGCAGGCCAATCCATTACAGGGATGTTATTCTCGTATAACCACTTCACTAAGAAAAGGTGCTCGATCATGTCGAAAGACGCAATCGCCATCCCCGAATTGCTCTTCAACAGTGGGAAGCAAGAAGGTGCTTAAAACATCAATGTAGTCCTGTGTTGTGATAGTGCCATGAAAAGCAACAAGGGGTGCAAGCCCTCTCCATGAAAAACACGACCACACCATAACATCGCCGGCTCTGAATTTTACTATTGGCACTACACACGCTTGTAGATGACGTTCAAGGACCATTCACCATAGCAAAATCCTGGCATCAGATCGCTACAGTGTGTACCGTGATTCGTCACTGCACACAACGTTTTAATCCTCCAATGTTTATGCTCCTTACACCAAGCGAGGCGGCATTTGGCATTTAGCGGCGTGATGTGTGGCTTATGAGCAGCAGCTTGACCATGAAGTTCAAGTTTTTTCACCTCCCGCCTAAGTGTGATAGTACTTGCAGTGGATCCTGATGTAGTTTGGAATTCTTGTGTGATGTTATGGATAGATGTCTGCCTATTACACATTACGACCCTCTTCAACTGTCGGCGGTCTCTGTCAGTCAACAGATGAGGTCGGCCTATACCCTTTTTTGCTGTACGGGTTCCTTCACGTTTCCACTTCACTGTCGCATCGGAAACAGTGGAGCTAGGGATGTTTAGGAGCGTGGAAATCTCGCGTACAGACGTATGACACAAGTGACACCCAATCACCTGACCACGTTCCAAGTACGTGAGAGGCCGGCCCGGGTGGCCGAGCTGTTCTAGGCGCTACAACCTGGAACCGCGCGACAACTACGGTCGCAGGTTCGAATACTGCCTCAGGCATTGATGTGTGTGATGTCCTTAGGTTAGTTAGGTTTAAGTAGTTCTAAGTTCTAGGGGACTGATGTCTTCAGAAGTTAAGTCCCATAGTGCTCAGAGCCATTTGAAGTCCGTGAGTTCCATGGAGCGCTCCATTCTGCTCTGTCACGATGTCTAATGACTACTGAGGTCGCTGATATGGAGTAACTGGCAATAGGCGGCAGCACAATGCACCTAATATGAATAACGTATGTTTTGGGGGTGGTAGGATACTTTTGATCACGCAGTGTATCTGAAAAAAATTGTTAACATTCTCATTCAGTGCTACTGGAAAACTTTTTAAAAATTTTCTCAACCAGTGTTGCTGTTGTAGCATGTACGTTAAAGGTATCTCTGCATTGAAATATCAGAATCAAATTGTATCTCAAGAACTGAACTGTACCTCAAGAAATGAACTGCATCTCAAAAACCAATTGTATGCATGAGAACTGAATAAACGAAAAAATTCGGTACCAACGTTTTTGTTGTTGTTATTTACATAATTTATCCCCTGTTGCATTCCTCCTTAGGGACTTGGTGTGTTAAGGTGTATGCGTCATTGTAAACGTATTGGTGCCGATAATTGTCTATTTTGTACCTGTAATGAGTTTATTTTTATTATTTCTTACTATTAATCTATCTCTTGTAGTATTAACAAGTTACCAAGTGGAAAAGTGGGTGAGTGTTGCATAAAGATCAGGACACGCAGTTAAGTTTTCATATATGTTTTTTGGGGTATTTGTGTAATGCACCACCGAGTTATATTATTTTATCGGGACCTTCAGAAAAATGAGGATATTTACTTAGTGCAATTTTGTTCGCTTGCACGTTCATCCGTCACGTTCCCAGTCCGTTGAAATTTTTCAAACAGATCCTTTATTGTATCGCTTTTCGGTCCTTTGGTTACATTAAACCTCCGCTGAAAACTTCGTCTTGTTGCAACAACACTGTGTTCTAGGCGGTGGAATTCCAACACCAGAAAAATCCTCTGTTCTAAGGAATAAACCATGTTGTCCACAGCACACTTGCACGTTGTGAACAGCATACGCTTACAGCAGAAAGACGACGTACAGAATGGCGCACCCACAGACTGTGTTGTCTTCTATATCTTTCACATCACTTGCAGCGCCATCTGTTGTTGAAAATTGTAACTACTGTAATTTCGAAAGTTTGTCCGCCTGAAAATGTACTGTTGTCCCAAGCATATTGCAACAAACGGTGTATTTCTATCGCTGCTCGTTTAGTTTTTATTGCCGTTCAATTATACCGGTCATTTTTGAAACACCCTGTACATGCTGTCTACATTTGGCAGTTGCGTAGCATTTGCTGCAGCAGTTGACGTAGATATTTGCGTGATGCCCTCACTAGTTCACATATCCCTGTTAGGCGTTTAGGACTCCTGTGGCAGTGATGCTGTGATACCTAAGCTGGAGGGGTGGCAACATTATCTTAACTGCGTGTCGACACCTCTTTCATCTTGTTTTCTCCGCTTACCAGGCGCCGAGAGAAGATCGGATTGGCGGTTCGGTGTCCTTGTTCGTAGTTTTTAGCCAAATGAGTTATTACAAAGAGCGGAAATCTGCCACAGACTGACCCACTATATGAAAGGACTAATATTTCCTATAATTATGATTGTTACATCTCTCAGTATATGGAAATTTAAGGTACACTATTCAGTTCACTACCGTCAGTGTCGACATTCAATTACAGGTACAAGGGTGATAAGGGTGTTCATGGCACCAAGATTTTAGAGGTGACAGATTTCTCACTTTAATCATCGTGTACTCTCACTGAATGGCTGCAACGTTGTTTAAGGTGAAAAGTTACCTCAAGAAAAATGTCACAGGTTTGACCATAATGCAGCAACTCTTTCGGCACACTTGACTCTACTCACTCAGCTATCAAGGTACTATGAAAAATTATTATACGTGAGCAATAAAAGCTCAAAAAATCAGTTTTTCCGTCTTTAATATGATGTCAGCTGTTGTGATTGGCTCTAGTTGTGATCAGACCTCGCCTCACCCGAAACTTGTGCCGTGACACGGCGAAAAAGAGGCAGGACACCGTGACATCTGGGACTTCCTACCCCGACCGACAGCTTCGTTCTCTGCTCCTGGTGTGTGGATGGTAGCTCATATTCTATCTTTGAACTATTTGCAGTTTACATTCCTTTCTGCACCGTATTTTGCTACATTTAATGACGTGTCGATAGTATCGTCTTCTTGGGTTGTCTCATGTGGCAATAAAAATAACGAGACACAGGGAGGCCTCGACAACGCAGGGTATGTCCAGGCACAGAATCTACGTAGTATCTATTTTTCTTGCCAGTATTCCTCCGCATGGGAACCCAAGAAAAAGTTCAAGGATGAAAGAATCGCTTTCAAAGCGAAATATTTGGCCTTTGTTCTGTAAGCCAGCCTAGCTTAGTAAGCCAACGAAAGTTTGCCTCTAAATTGGGTCTTTTCAGGATAATACCATTTGAAATACATAAAAGGAAACATACCTTCCTTTTATAAGTTAGACGAATTAAGGAAGTTTTAAAATAAACTTCCGGAAGAAACATCTCAACACCAAAAAATACACTCCTGGAAATTGAAATAAGAACACCGTGAATTCATTGTCCCAGGAAGGGGAAATTTTATTGACACATTCCTGGGGTCAGATATATCACATGATCACACTGACAGAACCACAGGCACATAGACACAGGCAACAGACCATGCACAATGTCGGCACTAGTACAGTGTATATCCACCTTTCGCAGCAATGCAGGCTGCTATTCTCCCATGGAGACGATCGTAGAGATGCTGGATGCAGTCCTGTGGAACGGCTTGCCATGCCATTTCTACCTGGCGCCTCAGTTGGACCAGCGTTCGTGTTGGACGTGCAGACCGCGTGAGACGACGCTTCATCCAGTCCCAAACATGCTCAATGGGGGACAGATCCGGAGATCTTGCTGGTCAGGGTAGAGCACGTTGGGTGGCACGGGATACATCCGGACGTGCATTGTCCTGTTGGAACAGCAAGTTCCCTTGCCGGTCTAGGAATGGTAGAACGATGGGTTCGATGACGGTTTGGATGCACCGTGCACTATTCAGTGTCCCCTCGACGATCACCAGAGATGTACGGGTGTTGGCCCTGTGTGCCTCGGTCGTATGCAGTCCTGATTGTGGCGCTCACCTGCACGGCGCCAAACACGCATACGACCATCATTGGCACCAAGGCAGAAGCGACTCTCATCGCTGAAGACGACACGTCTCCATTCGTCCCTCCATTCACGCCTGTCGCGACACCACTGGAGGCGGGCTGCACGATGTTGGGGCGTGAGCGGAAGACGGCCTAACGGTGTGCGGGACCGTAGCCCAGCTTCATGGAGACGGTTGCGAATGGTCCTCGCCGATACCCCAGGAGCAACAGTGTCCCTAATTTGCTGGGAAGTTGCGGTGCGGTCACCTACGGCACTGCGTAGGATCCTACGGTCTTGGCGTGCATCCGTGCGTCGCTGCGGTCCGGTCCCAGGTCGACGGGCACGTGCACCTTCCGCCGACCACTGGCGACAACATCGATGTACTGTGGAGACCTCACGCCCCACGTGTTGAGCAATTCGGCGGTACGTCTGCCCACTATACGCCCTCGCTCAAAGTCCGTCAACTGCACATACGGTTCACGTCCACGCTGTCGCGGCATGCTACCAGTGTTAAAGACTGCGATGGAGCTCTGTATTCCACGGCAAACTGGCTGACACTGACGGCGGCGGTGCACAAATGCTGCGCAGCTAGCGCCTTTCGACGGCCAACACCGCGGTTCCTGGTGTGTCCGCTGTGCCGTGCGTGTGATCATTGCTTGTACAACAGTCTCGCAGTGTCCGGAGCAAGTATGGTGGGTCTGACACACCGGTGTCAATGTGTTCTTTTTTCCATTTCCAGGAGTGTAATTAGTGCATATTAAAGAAATTCCGGGAATACATATGTCTAGGTATTATATTTAAGTAAGTAACAATGCAAGAGCACAGGCTAATGGAAGCGCTAGATAAGCCATGGAAAATGTAATATACGGGTACGTTAATGAAAGGTGTAACCGCCAAGCCGGTCGGAGTGGCCGAGAGGTTCTAGGCGCTACAGTCTGGAACCGCACGACCGCAGTGGTCGCAGGTTCGAATCCTGCCTCGGGCATGGACGTGTGTGATGTCCTTCGTTTAGTTGGTTTAAGTAGTTCTAACTTCAAGGGGACTGATGACCTCAGAAGTTAAGTCCCATAGTGCTCAGAACCATTTGAACCATTTTATTTGTACCCTCCAGAATGTTGACTCCAAGCGCGCAAACGTGCATGCATTACGTAATACAAATGCCGGATGTCAGTTTGTGGGACGGAGTTCCACGCCTGTTGCTATCGGTCGGTCAATACACCGACAGTTAATGCTGGTCGTAGATGACCCTGGAATTGTCGTCTGATGTCCCATACGTGCTTGACTGGAGACGAATCTGGTGATCGAGCAGATCAATGCAACATGTCGATATTCTGTAGAGCATTTTGGGTTACAATAGCGGTATGTGGGAAAGCGTTATCCGATTAGATAACACACACTGGAATGCTGTTCATAACGATCAGCTCAAGTCGGATTACCAAAATGACGTGTAGTTTTGCAGTCAAGATGAATGGGATAACCACAAGAGCGCTCGTACTCTCATACGAAATCGCACCCCAGACCGCAATAACTCAGAAGCAACATCCAGCTTCTTGTACCTCTATTAATCGACCTCATTCAAACTCAGTGAGGAGTTGATAATGTCTCTTGAATCACATCAACTCGCCACGTCCAATCTCAAAGGTAGCTAACGCTCACAACCGTTACAGTGTTTATCTAAAGCAAATATGATTTGAATTCTCTTTGTGCTTGCTTCAGTTTTTTTCCATCAATTGATGTGCGTATGGCGAAAGTGGTTCGTCACATTGACAAGTCTTCCATTTTCATGACAGACAGATTCTTCAAAAAATAAAAGAATTAATACACAAATGGACATGTAACGAAAGTGTAAGTTCAATGCTCTGAGGGATTTCGTTTTTGCGTATGTAAAAACATGTCACGTGAATGCGTGCGACGTCGCTTCGATTCGATGCCATACTCTGAAAGCTGCAACATATAGTTAACATAATTAAAACTTTATTTCATTGGTCGTTTAACCATTGCTATTGACGTTCCTGTACAATGATGTGCTCCGTTGTTTCTATGGTTGCTATTGGTCATAGGGTATGCTAACAACAATGCTGTGTCACCTAAACCGCCGAGGACCGTTGCCTAGCAATTACTTCCGTATTCTCTCGAGTACTAGAAGTGCCTATCCGAATTCGTTGCTTGAGTTATTGAGTGAAAGGAGCTTCAGCTTTGATTAAAGTGCTGTAGCGTTGAATTTAGTGTTTCGAGAACAGCTATCGAAACATTTTAAAGTTCTTGGGGAGCTTTAGAAGCTTTGAGCGAAGCGAACGCCCAGCTTCAGAAGTGAGGAGCATTGTACCCGCAAGAGGTATGAGGCATTCACTTAACTGTCACCTATTTATTTACCTTACGGAATCATCTGTAGTTAGAATTTCGTAGAAGCTTTTAATTTTCTGTATATTTAGTGGGGAAATGCCAGTAGATTGAAGCATGTGGTGTAGTGTTATGTGATTGCAGAACCTGATTTTATTAACAGTATATAACGTGAAACAGCATTTGGTTTTAATTTTTAATGGAGATTCAGATATTAAGTGTTTGCTTTTTCAGGAAGACTTGTATACTTTCTTTTTGGCGAAGTTGTTGTGCTTCATCTTTTATTCTGAAACTAATTTCTTAGTTCTACAATGGCAAATGTGCCAAGCGCATTGTGCTTTTCCTCCCATTTGCTTTCACACCTGATATCCTGTATGACGTTATGACTTTATGTTGCGAAAGGATGTAAGCAGGTTGTTATTAAAGGTTAGCCTGTGGTTGTGTTACTTACCAGTGTAATCTGTGACGTCTGTAAACTGTGCTGTTATTCCAAATACGTTGAGACATACGAGGGTTTGATCTGGGTGGAACCTGAGACAACAGCTTAAACCACCATGGAGAAACTAGTAGCGATTATATTTTTGTTATGCTTTCTGACAAATATTTGTGTATTTCTTTCTGTATTTCGCACGATTTCCCAGGGTAGGGGCAGGCAGAGTTTTCAGGGCACAAGTTAAATTTTTATGAGTGAAACGTTTAGTGATTATGCTTATCATGTTGCTTCTTACAGTTATTTAGCTGTCTTTGTGGGGAGCTTGTCGAGTGTGGGGTTATCCAGTAACCAAAGCGCATTGCTGAAATGGTCGTGACTGAAACGAGTAGTAATGTTGGTTATGATTTTTTAATTTACAAATATCTGGCCGTTTTTCGAATGTGTCTCTCGGAGGCGCTGCGCAATTGAAATCGATTCTTTCTAAGAGGCTCAATTTGTTTTTACCGTGGCTCACTATCGCGGTGTGTAATTGTTTTTGTGCTATGGTTAGTAGTACTGGTTTAGCTGAATGGGACAGAATTTTTGGTATTTAATGGTCACTTTTTGTTTCCTGTTTGGGAGCTGTTTATTTTCGTCTGTAGGATGATTCCAATTTTTTGTGTATATTTTCTTTCGGTTTATTCGAAAGGATTTTGGTGTGTTATTTTCTGATTAAGTCGGTGTTACGTCGGTTTTTTTGTATCTCTTTTATTTCTTTCCTCGTTTTAGCAATACAACTCACTCGAAATTTACGTTTTCAGTTGTGCTTGGGTGTGTGTTCTTATTTCTTTTGTTCGGTTTATTCTGGAGAAACTCGTTTGCGTCATTTTTACATTACATCATGTTTGTGTGTGTTTATGTGTGTGTGTGTGTGTGTGTGTGTGGTTGAGGGGCAGGGTGGAGTAGGTTTATTCTGGAGAAACTCGTTTGCGTCATTTTTTCATTACATCATGTTTGTGTGTGTGTGTGTGTGTGTGTGTGTGTGTGTGTGTGTGTGTGTGTGGTTGAGGGGCAGGGTGGAGTAGGATGAGTGTGGTATTAGTGTTTTCGGTAGAGGTGTATGGCCTCAGCGTACACTGCAATATCACTACTGTGTTATTTTTTGCACTTTTTAGGTTTATTACGGAACAGTTCCTGTATGTTATTTACCTGTTACGTCGTTCTTTGGGGCTATAGGTCAAGCGAAGAATTCGATTCGAATTCTGCCATTATTGCTTTTTTTCTGTTTATGTTAGAAGAATTTTAGGGGCTTTGTTAAAACTGTCTTTGTTAGAGCTATATAGGTAGAGTGCACGCTGAAATTACATTTTTTTATATTTTCATTTGCTTAATTGCGGTAGAATGTGTGTGTGTGTGATATTTTCCGATTATGTTGTTCTTTTGTGGAGTTACACATCGTGTAGTACTCACGTCTTCATCTCATCTGTATAGGTCAAGCGAGATATTCAAATCAAATTTTGTGTTTAGTGTATATTTCCGTTCGGTTTCTTCTAAAGACATTCCGGAGCGATATTAAGTTTATTAACCGATTTTAGTTTGTCCGCTCCAAAACTCTCCTATTCTCGAGATTGTCCCGGTACTTTCATTTCACTTGCTGATTCATATACTTCGCATGCTTTTTATGTTTGTTAAGAACTACAATATGCAATACACAGCTGTAGCGGTATATGTTATTAGAAACAATCGATTTCGGTCTAGGATCGTTCAATCATCGGGTACAAAAGCCGCCCGAGCCATTGGAATTGCAGTTATCGAGTGTACATTGTTCTATTGTTGATATTAGTTGTACGTACGTAACATTAGAACATTAACATTGAAGACGTTTTTTCCCAATAAGAGATGTACACAGATAATATCAGTAATGGAGCAATGTACATTCCCTAACTGCTATCCCAGTTACACAAACGCATAGCTGAAACGGTTTTCGCATCCGATGATCATCTGACTCTAGACCGAAATCGATCGTCTCTAATAAAATATGCCGTTACAGGTGTGTACTGCATAAGGCAGTTCTTAACATTCATTAAAACTGTACAACACCACCCTCACAAAATGTTTTATGTTTGTTTTCGATCGTAATGGTCTATTTTCTAGCCGCCGTCTTCAAAAATGTCATAGGACTCTTTATGTCTGTGATTGTCGTAGTAATTCGTGTAAACTATCCACTTTAAATATGACGCCGTGAGTCAAAGCAGACGGGTAGAACTGGATCGTGCTCTATTCACTTTAATTGCTTAGTTCCACATTGATAACGGTCTCAGCGATTTTTCTCGCTTTTCGATGACACTTACAAACTGTCTATCATTGTAACAGGGTCATGCTGCTGGAATTTTCTTCTGTCTGGGAAGACGAACACATTTTGGAAATTGGTGCCTACTGTGTGGTGTCATACTGAGTTGACCTTTCACCGTAACAAAGGAGTATCACTCTCTTATTGCTCAAGGAAATTGAATTACGGGGTTGGAGTACTTTTAACTGGTAAATTCATTGGTAACTTATTAGCTACTAGGGCGTTTTCATCTTTTAGTCACTGCTGTATATCTTTCGATAGAAAGGCGTGATAATTTCATCTTACATAGATTTAAATTACTTAAAATTTTATTGCAGGGCATGTTTACGTTTACCTATTGATTTCGACGTTCCTATACAATGATGTGCTTTGTTGTTTCTATGGACAAATCTATGTCAACTAAACCGACGAGGCCTGTTGCCTAGCATTTACTTTCGTACTTACTCGAGTACTTGAAACAAGGATGCGAAGTCGTTTTGGGACTTATTCAGTTAAAGAAGCTCCAGTTTTGATTCATATATTGTATTGCTACATTTTGTGTTTCGAGTTCAAATAACTAAACATTTTGAAGTCTTCTAGAAGCTTTGAAAGAAACGAACGCTCAGGTTCAGGAACGAGGTGCAATGTATGGGCGAGAGGTATGGGCTACTGACTTAACTGTCTCCTGTTTATTTATAGTATAGAATCAGATGCAGTTTTAATACCGTATAAGCTTTTAAATGACTTGGTATTTAGCGGAGAAGTACAGGAAAACTGAAGTGTTACAACGTAATGTGATGTGATTTTGCGACATGTGAAAAATTAAAAAAAAAAGAAAAACCGTTTCATTAACATTCCAGTACATAGTTTCAATACGTCATGCAGCTACAAAGGTTAAGAGAGTGCTTGACTTTTAGTCACAGATCTCTTTGCTGATGTTTTGGCAATGTTCAAATGCTGGAATCGTCTGTTCTCTAATTTATCATTTAGTTTCAAAACGAGAACTGCGTCACCTATCTCTAACTCGAAATGTGGTACATCCAATCGTCTGTGAAGGAGAAGACAAGGCGTAAACAAGTTCCGGCTGCGTAGGGTCATAATGAGTTGAAATGGCACCACAGCAAAAGTATTTTCTCTTTCTGTTACCCAAGGAATTTAAATTAATATCGTGGGAGTATCGTTAAATGTTAATTCCGTTGGGAGTTTACAAGCTGTACTTGTGTTTTCTTATTTCAGATATCGCGGGGTAATTCTCAATCATAAATATGGTTGTTACGTCGTACGTGTTGTTGTTTAGTTCACATGGCGCTGAAGAGTGCTTCTAGATTTAGTATTGAACTTAGGTTGTTAAGGACTCTTCCACAATCTCGTCAGACAGTGCGGAGAGATAGGATTTAACCAGCACACTGTTCCGTAGATTATTAACCAGTAACTTCATATCACTAACAAACATACCCTTAAGTACGCACAAATTAAATTACCGATCCTGCCTCAGAGTGCCATATTAAAAGAACTTAGGGTAGTTACCAAATAGCAGCATAATATCTGGCCAAATACGAAGTTTAAATAATTTTAAAATTTGGAAATTTGTGGTGAGGTCTTATGGGACCAAAATGCTGATGTCATCGGTCCTTAAGCCTACACATTGTTTAATCTAACTTAAACTAACTTTCGCTTTGGACAACACGTACAACCATGCCCGAGGGAGCCGCACGGACCGTGACAACGCACCTAGACCGCGCGTCTACCCCGCGCGGCTAAATAACTACACTCCTGGAAATTGAAATAAAAACACCGTGAATACATTGCCCCAGGAAGGGGAAACTTTATTGACACATTCCTGGGTTCAGGTACATCACATGATCACACTGACAGAACCACAGGCACATAGACACAGGCAACAGACCATGCACAATGTCGGCACTAGTACAGTGTATATCCACCTTTCGCAGCAATGCAGGCTGCTATTCTCCCATGGAGACGATCGTAGAGATGCTGGATGCAGTCCTGTGGAACGGCTTGCCATGCCATTTCCACCTAGCACCTCAGTTGGACCAGCGTTCGTGCTGGACGTGCAGACCGCGTGAGACGACGCTTCATCTAGTCCCAAACATGCTCAATGGGGGACAGATCCGGAGCTCTTGCTGGTCAGGGTAGAGCACGTTGGGTGGCACGGGATACATCCGGACGTGCATTGTCCTGTTGGAACAGCAAGTTCCCTTGCCGGTCTAGGAATGGTAGAACGATGTGTTCGATGACGGTTTGGATGCACCGTGCACTATTCAGTGTCCCCTCGACGATCACCAGAGATGTACGGCCAGTGTAGGAGATCGCTCCCCACAGCATGATGCCGGGTGTTGGCCCTGTGTGCCTCGGTCGTATGCAGTCCTGATTGTGGCGCTCACCTGCACGGCGCCAAACACGCAATCGACCATCATTGGCACCAAGGCAGAAGCGACTCTCATCGCTGAAGACGACACGTCTCCATTCGTCCCTCCATTCACGCCTGCTGCGATACCACTGGAGGCGGGCTGCACGATGTTGGGGCGTGAGCGGAAGACGGCCTAACGGTGTGCGGGACCGTAGCCCAGCTTCATGGAGACGGTTGCGAATGGTCCTCGCCGATACCCCAGGAGCAACAGTGTCCCTAATTTGCTGGGAAGTGGCGGTGCGGTCACCTACGGCACTGCGTAGGATCCTACGGTCTTGGCGTGCATCCGTGCGTCGCTGCGGTCCGGTCCCAGGTCGACGGGCACGTGCACCTTCCGCCGACCACTGGCGACAACATCGATGTACTGTGGAGACCTCACGCCCCACGTGTTGAGCAATTCGGCGGTACGTCTACCCACTATACGCCCTCGCTCAAAGTCCGTCAACTGCACATACGGTTCACGTCCACGCTGTCGCGGCATGCTACCAGTGTTAAAGACTGCGATGGAGCTCCGTATTCCACGGCAAACTGGCTGACACTGACGGCGGCGGTGCACAAATGCTGCGCAGCTAGCGCCATTCGACGGCCAACACCGCGGTTCCTGGTGTGTCCGCTGTGCCGTGCGTGTGATCATTGCCCTTACAGCCCTCTCGCAGTGTCCGGAGCAAGTATGGTGGGTCTGACACCGGTGTCAATGTGTTCTTTTTTCCATTTCCAGGAGTGTATAATTGGTGTATATCTGAAATAAGTGTAGCGTTGCACTGTCTTGCTAATAGTACTGACTGTCTGTCTAATAGTGATAGCTTTAAATAACTGTTACCAAACAAAAATCATACGTTGCAGAATAAATGTACCATATAATGATCACACCTCTGGCTGTCATCAAAGAACTAGTGTTATTTTAGTTCTTCTATTTGGAATTAGCAAAAAGGAATTAAGATAATGAATTCCTGACCAGTCATAAATGGATAAACTTTTTCAAGTAAGTCAATGATATTTAATCGATCTGAATATTATAGATCGTTTGTAACACTGAAAGCTCTAATTATTACAAAACCTAAGTTTAGAGACATGTCATCACGTCCCGAGTTTTTCCTTGCGATACACTTGTGAGACTTCGCAATAAGATTTGCTCGTGGAAACGGTCTGGCCATATCTAACATGCTGCCCGTTATCATTGCAGCAATGTTCCGACGCATCAAGACGTTTTTCTCCCGGTGTGTGGGAGGGGAGAAAGACGAGGGTCTGCGACTGGACAAGACCTTGGTCGCTGCTCGACGTACCTTTGAGGTGAGCCACGTCACGTTGCATTACTGATATATAATAAGCAAAGAACTGAAGTTTTAGAGCTACTTCAATGTACATAGGTTGGTCAACAGGTATTACAGACTGTCACGATTTACTGTAAATGACTCTACGGCTCACTATAAACATCCCATGTGACAATACATCTAAGACAGGAAACTCTACTAGAGTATTGACTATGACGATTGTGTGTTGCTTTCCGTACACGAAAGTGGTACGTTTATGGGAACAGTGAAGTTCAAAGTGATAAAACAGTAAAAATTCGACAAAGAATTAAAATGTAAAAAATGTCTAAAAACCTTACTTACACACGAACGCACACGCAAGGACGAGCGACCACACACACACACACACACACACACACACACACACACACACATAATTACAAAAATTATATTTAGTACCATTTCGATACGTGGAAAATAAGTGATTGTGTTTCATTAATTTAGTAGAATATTCTGAAGCACCAACTAAAAAACTTGTCACCTCTGAACAATAAGGAGGGATCGTTGTCAGTTTTCGCGACCGGATCTAAAATACAGCCACAGATGCATGTCACTGGCGAATGGATGGATTTGTTGATCACTGGAGCGAAACAGAAATTGCTGCTCTCGTCAACACACTAAAGTCTCCAACCTCATCTCCAGAGATACACAAAATTTTTCAAATTTACTATATCTCTAATTCAAGTAAAATAAATGGCTGTTCTCCACTTAAATTCACTTCTGCCTTCTGATCAAAAGATAACGTGCACAGACATTATGGCATATAAAAATATTACGCCACAGACATTACAGATTTAACTGTCTTCTCATTAGACTATGAAGACATTAGTTAGAAATGTGTCCTATTCGGATAGAAGTCTGGGTAACTTCAGTATGTGAAAGTGATATATATACAAGGTCGGACTTGATCTGATGATTGGCCAGTCACACCTTTTCCAACAGTCGTATGTCTTTCTCACCTGCTGGATACTGGCACGTTGTCTCGATGGGTTAGTTGCCCACAGACCTCCACGGCTGCATAAAATGCTTGCTCTTTTCCTCAGATCCCACAGGCTCCTGCCAGTCCCATCCATGTTACTAGCACATTATATCCCCCCTTCTGGCATTAGATAAGATATAGTTGATAGTCCAGCCAAAGGCGATTAAATGGTTGCAACAACTCTACTGACGTCCATTAAAATAAATACTGACCAACCGGGAAGTTGTGTCTACCATTAGTTGAGAGTGCCTGGACTATGATGCTGATACGGTGGTGCTTGAGAATGGAAAAGACCCTAATAAATTCTAGAGAATTATGCTGAAATTTCTTGTAAGAGCAAAGTTTAACATAATATGCGTCCAAGACAGGTGACTGGCTAAAGACAACATTGCAAACCATCTGGTTGCTCTAAGAGTTGCGTGGTAACTGGGATTAATATATGATGACCAAAGGAAATGTATTCCAGAATTCCAGGCTTGGAAGCCTAATGTTGTTTTCAGAGGAGTCAGAGCATAGAGAAACTGGAACTGTCAGTGAAAACTGTCACAGTCCCACTTACATTCCTTTCCAGAGAAAGAACACAGAGGAACAGAGCATAGCCGGCCGCGATGGTCTAGCGGTTCTAGGCGCTCAGTCCGGAACCGCGCGAGTGCTACGGTCGCAGGTTCGAATCCTGCCTCGGGCATGGATGTGTGTGATGTCCTTAGGTTAGTTAGGTTTAAGTAATTCTAAGTTCTAGGGGACTGATGACTACAGATGTTAAGTCGCATAGTGCTCAGAGCCATTTG
Organism: Schistocerca gregaria; assembly: GCF_023897955.1. NCBI lineage: Eukaryota > Metazoa > Arthropoda > Insecta > Orthoptera > Acrididae > Schistocerca > Schistocerca gregaria. The sequence goes on along the minus strand of NC_064924.1, from coordinate 289,736,213 downwards.
AACAGAGCATAGAAAAATCATGGCGATGCTGTACCTCAAATAATTCCTCTGTAACCCTTTGTCACTCCAGCTTAACAGTTCTCCCGTAGCATAATGGTAGCTATTACTGCCTATAATGTATACTCACTATCGCTTTCTACAGGTCCATGTATTCCTATTAAGTGTTACACTTCGTAACACCTGTACATGTTAAGAAGTAGCACTATCTCTGAATTATAAACGTGCTCTTTATGATAAAACTGACAAGTTCTTCTCCAACAGGAACGTCAATTTTCGCTTGACGTGTTCTTTGTCGAGCTGCTGCAGAAACGACTGCAGGAAGAAGAAGAAATCCGTGCTGCTCCGGTGAGTGTAAATTAGATCTGTATATGGAGTGATAGCATTTAGTTTCAAAGCGTATTTTTCGTTTCCTGTTCACATCATCACTGGCGCACGAACGTGATACTAGTTAATGCTGCTTCCGGGTGTTTTGCCGAGTTGCTTGGATTTGTGAAAAATGTTTCGATGACCGTGCCTGGCGTGCAGCGAGTTTTACCATTATGTGCACTCGATCCCTGGACTCCATCTAGTCTGGGAATCTGAAGGACACGTCTCGATCGGTCGTTGAAATACTCTGCATACAACAGGAACAACAACTCGGCATAATTCCCAGAAGTACTTCAATAACCAATCGCGCAAGAAAAAAATATGTACATCATGGCACAATAGTATTTGTTTAGTATTACTAGTTGGTCAGTCGTAGACTGAGTAGTGATGTTACTTGTATATTAAAATCAATCACTGTATAAATATCATCAATAAGTGTAGCTAGCAAAATTATTGATAAATGTAGCACTTCGTAAAAAGCGTCCATGTTAGAATCTAGCACATGTTCTGTATTACTCTACATGTTCGCTATCAGAAAACTAATTACGTTCTTTTCCAACAGGAGCGTCAGTTTACGCTGGACGCATTTTTTGAGGAGCTGCTGCAGAGACGTCTGCAGTGAGAATTGGAAATCCACACTGCTAGGGTGAGTGAAACTTCAATCTGCAGATTTTAGTTTCTAAGTATATTTCTAGTTTCATGGCCACATCGTAGCTCCCTTCAGAACAGTAACCTGCGTTTCCTTATTTTTCCAACTCTACAATTGTACTTTTTTAATGTCACTGAAATGCTGTTAGCTTAGGCACATCGACAAGCCTAGAAAATGCAAAATTCTATGGTCGAACCGTAAATTTTATTGTACTGAGCTGTGGGTGGTTATTACGATGCTTGCAATACTTTTCTTCTACAACAGTTTTACATTGTGAGCCTATATGCAGTCTTTTTCCACAGTATATTCTTTCGCCCTAGTATTGCTAGGGTCTACTAAATTTTAAGAATCAACGGTGCAATACGATTGCCTATCCTTTCATAGAATGGCCAAAGTTTCATAAAACATTTTCTCCTCCCGTCCACGAAACAATAATCAAGTTTTCAGTACAGTTTCACCTTTAAGCATGGCACGCGGCTTTTACTTGGTCTTTTGGTTCCGTTATTTCGTGCTGCATCTATGTTTATTTTTCTGACATATAATTATACATGACGCCCTCCGAATTTCAATTCAACATTTGGAAACTTGTTTTACGATACACTACGATTATGACATAAGTGCATATACCAATAGTCTCAGTTGTCTCAGTTACTTTATGCATAGAACTTAGTTATGTATAATGGTCACTATAATGGTAGAAATATTCTGATACTTGTTACAACCATTTGCCATCATGATACAATGATTATCTAATCCATTTCATCAGAAGGAACCGCACTCAGGGAGCAGGATAGAGGCAAACAGCCATTGCTGGTAGTTCTCACATTTAAATTCTTATTTATGATACTTAGCATCATTGAGCTGATGAGTATGGGCGAGAGGAGCATCCCTCCGGTGAGCCAGTATCTAGGGTGCAGAACCATTTATAAAAATATTGTCATTACACTATTTTATTGGCCTATACCTATGAAGCGCCTTACACTTTTTCCAGTTGCTATAAACTAGTAACTGTGCTTCATGTCTACTTTGCAGTCTGAACAGTATCACTACAGAAATCGATCCTATATATGCTCCGTGTCATATGATAATTTATCTATTTTATATATATAGTATGTCATATCGACCCACCATAATGTGATCACATTACTAAATCTGAAATTTAAATTTGTCGACAGGTTACTCCAGTGGCCTCCCCGCCAACCACGGAGGCTCAACACTCCACACCATGCCGCTCTTCATTGCCACCAAACCGTATGCTGCCTGCTGGGGGCGCCGTCGTCAACTCGGCGCGTGGAGAAGACCGCCTTGCTGTTGAACTGTTCGGCCGCGATACCATGGCCAATACCACCTGAAACCACAGTTTGCCGATTCAATAAAACTTCGGCTTAATGGGATAACATGGTTTCGTTATTTATTTTAGTTCTAGTGATGTGCCATTATGGTAACACGCGGGCCTCGCATTTGGATTCACAGTGGATAATCCAGTAATTCATCCATCAATATCTAGGGTTTCGGCGGTTTCTCTAAGCCGATTAAGGTAACCGCAAGGCTGGTTCCTTCATAATAACTCTGGTACTATTTTCTCCACAATACGAGCTCCGTTTGTTATCATCTCTTCTTCAACGGACGTTAGGCCCGAATAATTTCTACATATTTTCTTAAAATGAGAAAGAAATTCATTTCAGCAAATTTTTTTTTAAGAAGCTGTTGTGATATTGGTGCACTAATACAAGCATGTTGAACCTACAGGATCTGCCTTTCAAAATTTGCGCCACATGTAATATAACCGTAAACTATGCAGAAACTATACCGTAATCAACATCTGACATCATCAGTATGCACTGTTACCGGCAGTCGGTTAATTTGTTTTCATTATTGTCCCCATTTACTCGCACCTGGAAAATTATATGAGTGTCAAATAGAAGGTACATTCAGACACTTAGAAACTGGTAATAACAATAGAATTTGCAACTAGGAAGCATAAGTTTAGTGTAATTTAACTTATGCTGCGTTTCATTGTACTCCATTGTGCGAACAACAGCTGGTTAGCGTAGTGATGCAACTACAAACCAGTAAATGAAGCAATTGTTCTTCGGACGTATAACTCTGCCGTAAGACCTATACACAATTCACAGAGCATGTATGACCATTATCGCTTATATTGCGGACGTCGCTTCTTATTACGTACCCTTTCCTCCTGTGTTTTCTAATACTTTACTTTCACTTTGAGCACTGTAGTAGTGTCAGAGAAGAAAATTCTGCAGCAGGTGACTCATTTTTATATATTTTTTACATTTCCCCATAAGTAATGAGTTGGTGCACGTCTCACGGAAAATTGCAGGTATCAAATGTGGTGGGGATATGAATATGCAATCGATCTGCGCAAGCTCAGTGAATAAGTGGATCAATGTCAATCACAAGGGAGTCGCACGTTCGATATATTAACACTGACCCAAATACCTTCTCCCGTATTTTAATTAAAAAAAACATTGATGAACCTATTTCACTCCATGATTCCAAAGAAATAAGGAAAGAATCACAAACATTGATCCACCCAGTTATTCCCATGACTTAATTAAAAAACACTGACCCACTTACTGAGTGTGCTCACACAGATAAAAAAAATAAAAAATGGTTCAAATGGCTCTGAGCACTATGGGACTTAACATCTATGGTCATCAGTCCCCTAGAACTTAGAACTACTTAAACCTAACTAACCTAAGGACATCACACAACACCCAGTCATCACGAGGCAGAGAAAATCCCTGACTCCGCCGGGAATCGATCCTGGGAACCGGGGCACGGGAAGCGAGAATCACACAGATCGATTGCATAGCAATAGGAAGCACAGAAATAATTCACTGCATTTTCTGATATATCATGGGTTGTGGCGCTTTCCTTGGTTTGCAGATACTAGCACAGTTCAAATACCTACGACTCAAACAAGGAACAACTACATCTATAATCCCCTTTTACGGCAATGTTTCGCCCTTTCTTCCGAAAGCACTACGTCGAAACACGTTGTCTGCCTGCTCCTTTCCCACTGGTTGCGTAACATGACCACACCTTCTTTTGCTCTCATCGTCCATCACGGCAAGCGCTGACATTACTGCATGAAACACGTAAGGCACTGGCAGTATTTTACACTTCTTCTGAAACATCACTCGACGTATATAAATCAACTGAAGAAATAGTCACCAAGACAACGAGCAGAAAGTGATACCAATACAGAAAGCAAAAAATGGATGCCAATACATACGGCCAAAAGTCGCCGAATTTATTATGACAACCAAGATGTAATAACAGCCCGCTGGCATACTTCAAGGTCACGACCACAAGATAGACCATTACGGCAGCAAACCACGGGAATTACGGAGTTCTGAGCAGGGGCAAACTAAAAATACTACAATATAACTAACATCGTTCCAAGAGAGTCACATAATCGTAAAATAACTCTCACGAATACCTCCAGAATAAACCCAACCAAAAAGTACAAGAAACGCACCACTAAAATAGAGAACAGATACCATCTTACTATATATAAAAAAGTGAGAACCAAATTTCAAAGGAATATCCTTTCTATGACCAAATTACAATCTCGCACTAAACAAAAAAGATCATAAAAATGTTCTCACCAATCATAGTTCAGTACTTCTCTGTATACACTTGGTATTACTATGTTTGCTTGTGAAAGTCCTGCGTCGTATTTTGACATTCCTGACACGTTCTACACATTATTTAAGTAATGACAAATGATACGTTGTGGCTTAAAGAATTTTTAACCTTTATCAGTTAAGATGGTCGATGACTGAAACCGGTTGATATTTGGGTTTAAAATAAAAACGGCTGATGGTCAAAGTTGCATTTTATACATTACTTAACGGCCGTTGATGATCACCTTCCACAAATGTTTAATCAATGCTGGCTCCAAAACACAGGCACGCACACACACACACACACACACACACACACACACACACACACCATACTGCAAAAAAGAAAATATTCAAACACAACTCCAACGCAAAACTCCACACAACTTTCACACTAGAAAACCAAACTGTAAACTAAAAGCAACAGTTCAAAAACCAAAAGCAATTAGATAACCAATAAAACTAAAGACTCGTTCTCATTCAACTGCACCTTTACTACAAACCGAATCACAGTCCTAAACGTCACCACAAAGACTCATCAGCTGCCTACAACATGTCTCCTACAAAAACAATCCATTTCGAATATGCTGCGTCTCTACGATACCACATTGGAAAAAAAAGTCTTTAAGAATCAAGATTATAAATACAATCACTACTTTCTGCGCCCGTAACAATACAAGCTGTGTTCCTAGTTTCTTACCTAACAACTCCGCAGACAAACGTGCGAAATTAAAAAAATAACCAAATATTTGTGGGAAGCAAGGCTAAACACATAATCACAAAACGTTTCTCTCGCAACATTTTTAGCTCTGTCCTTAGTTTCCTGCCTAACGTTACCCTCGGATATCGTGCCACATACGGAAAGAAACAGTCATACATTTCGTGATTAGCGAGTGGTCTGACTCCACCAGTCGGCTTTGATTCATGACTTCATCTTTTCAGTAAACAGCATATACAGTTTAGACCAGTCACTAAGGCCAGGCCACTCACATCCCCCGCATCGTAAACTCAAGAGTCACACAAAATGTCTAGTCAAAGCAATGGACAACACGTCGTATCGAAAAGACGGCTTCACCAATACAGAGCAAATTAAAACAGCAAAATCACTTAGAGGAGGGTTGTAAGCCCTAGCTGGATTGTAAATTTCTATATTCTATCGCTCTTTACCATCTTATCGGCTGTCTACCTCAGGTAAATCTGGTATACCCCTATAGATTACTTTCAGTTATTAATATCACATTTTTTACACTTACGTTACAGTCGGCAATTATCATTTAGAATTAAATTTCTGCAGACTTACGCATTTCGTAATCATCGAAGTATCACCTTTTCTTATTTAAGTGGTATTACGATTAATATTGATTAAATAAATTCAGAAAATAAATGCCGACAGGAAGATGCATTCACAAGTAATTCCTAGTACACATATGTTGTTAATCATTCTTTACTATCGCTACTAAGATAATAATAATAACATCAAAGATAATGTTTAAGCTCTCTCTGATGGGAAGTGCAAGCAGAGTCACAATCGAACATATACAGTCGCGGCAATCCGCCTCTTTTCTGTTGCCCACTGCGACTGCAGCGCGGCAAGCGGCCAGGATGTTATATGTAGAGTTCGCCGACACTTTGTGAAAGCGAAAGTGAAACTTAACTGTTTATACTGGTCTGTAGAATGGTTTTTACAAACTGGAGCGTCTGCAGCACAATAAATTGCAGCAACAAGAAGAAGAAAACACCATATATGCCCTTTTTTTTAGGTTTTTAACAAACCTAGCAGGTTTGGATCGCTATGTAACAGAACAGTTTATTTACGACTTTCTTGTAACCTACAGATATTTACTTGAGAATTTAGTGTTTTTGAAGAACAGAAAAAGTGCTTGTAAACACCAGCAGAGTTGACCTTTTGCAGGAAGGCGTCGTATATTTGCTGAAAAACATAAGTTTTCTTCGCTACACTTCCAGCCAAATCAGTGAATATGGAACAAGGGAAACCAGTATGGAATGCAATACCTACATGATTTAACGCAGCAGACAAGCTACTACAATCGTAGTTGGAGATAAAAACATACACAGATGTGATAATAAAATGAAAGGAAACAATAAAACGATTCCCCAACACAGAAGAAACCAATTCCACAATTGTTGCTGCATCTGAGCCACAAATGTCAAGAATCATCAACACATCCGCTTTTGAAACAAAAGTAACTACATTTACAAAATATTTATGTGTTAAAAAGTTGACGAAGTGTAAGAAACATTAGCCTCCGTGAAAAGAAGATAGGTGGCAAGGAAAGTCCCTGGCATAATACGACCATAGAAAAAAAATTCTTCTCACGCATGAAATGCGTGTTTGTATGGTTTTGTTTTCAGTGGCGTAAGCTACAACTGTACACATATTCGAAAGTATTTCCTTATAATTGTGTTGTAGCTTATGTCACTGAATCAAGGAGATTTGGTCGTTTTTATAAGTATCTCATGATCATTTATGTCTTATAATAATTTATTAATTATTTACCTTATTAACTAGAAAAATGATTAAAAACGAACCATGTTAGACTGAGGCAGAGTGAAGCGTAAGCTAATTATTTTCTGTTAACTAAACTTCTGGATTAATCACGTGCCCATACCATCGTAATTTGCAACGTTCTCTATGAACCCAATTCAAATTACAAGCATGGCATATGCTGATGCTACTACCACGCCTAAGTAAACCATCTCTCCGCTCACGTAAGTCATTCGCCACGCCAGTACATCACAGCTCAAACTCGACGGGCGATATCGAAGTCGCCAGCTGAGTCAATTACTATGCTGTCGTATTGCCTGCATCCTACTTTTCTACGGCAAATCATTGTATTAGTCAAGCTAAAGCGAAAATTCTGTAGCTCAGCAGCACAATGACTCTGATGACTGCTGCATGTCAATGGAAGGTTCTGTCCTGAAACAACCCCTATTCTTTGCAGCTCACGCACTTTTTCCTTTCAGACCGCTGTAGACAGATATCTCTCTTGCCTTTGAGTGTTTGAAGCCGTTCAGTTTTGCCATTTGCCTACTTATCGCTTCGGTCTACATGTTACCGAAAGGCTCTGTACGAATAATTTTTTGTCTGTATACAAAGTACAATACTTAACTGAATTTTTAAGCCTTTTCTGCATTATGTTGCTATTTCTCCAACCATTTCTAGTGTCACCAACTTGTTAAGAAGTAAATAATTCCAGAAGCAGTAAACCAAATCAACTTTTCTACTTTTATATAAACGCTCAGTTTCAGTGTAAGCTTCTCCATGTGAGAAATTTTTTACAATGGCACAGAGCGGTGAGACCCTACATATCGGAAGGAACAAAGAGATATCTTTACTGCATGCAAATTTTTAATACTTCTGGAACAGAAATCACACACGGGAACTCATTCAGTCGACAAAAACAAAGTTTGGACGGTAGGTCCTCTTCCAACAGCAGCTTGTCGCAGGTCGCTGGGGCAATGACAGGTGCTATTCAACTGTAAAAAGGGCAGGTGAATCTGGTTTCCAGAAAAACACATATAACTGTAGGCCTGAATAACTTATGTTATTTCGTTGTAGAATTGTGGGGCACGTTTCACGATCACGCTTTACGACCATCCTGGGGATGAGGAACCCCTTCTATATAAATTAATATGTATTCCGCATACAGACATTTAGCGGCATTCATCTCGCTATGAGTTTTTACACACTATGATATTGCTAGTTAATGTGATTGTTGTGAGTGGACACAAGGAAAATTGGCTGCTGTCCGCGAACAGCTGCATAGCTGCTTTGACTATCGTCGTCATGCTTCTGGCTAATGCTGAAAGTTGCGGCGAAGTCGGAGCTCTGGTGACGAGACCTATGAGACCTTTGGTGCCGTCCGAATCTCCTGTTGACCTGGGTGTCGCTGCATCTTCTGATGTGCAACGTCTGACCAGTCCGTCCTCATTCGAGGGCGGTTGGCAGACGGTGGTGGGTTAGCGTGTCACTTTAAGGAATGCGAAGGAGGCAGGTCGCGTGGGTGGCTCCCAACGCCTTAGCAATGGATACTAGGTGCTACCCAATGTTGATGTCAACTCTGGCCCATCACGGAATGCTTCTCATGTTGGGACAGCGACCAATTTCCGTGCCCAGTCCGGGCATGTGCAGCGGGTGGTTATGCTTGTGGTTGGAAGCTCCAATGTTAGGTGGATGATGGAGCCTCTTGGAAGTAGCAGGAAATGTGGGAAAGAATGTCAGTTGGAACGCGATGCTTTTGCCGGTGGGTCACAACCGTGATCTGGAGGAGGGCCTGCCAGCAGCTATCGAAAGCACTGGGTGCAACCGGTTGCATGTAGTGGCACATGGCGGCATGAATGACACCTGCCGCTTGGGTGCTGAGGACTTCTTCGGCTCGTTTCGTGGATGGCTGTTTTGGTGAAGGCGGCTAGCGTCGCACACAGGGTGCAGGCTATGCTGTCTATCTGTAGCGTTGTACCCAGGGATGTTCATGGTCCTCTGGTTTGGAGCAGAGGCTCAGACGTCTCTGCGACGGCATCGGATGAAAATTTCTCGACTACCGTTATAGGGTGCAGAATTGTGGGTTTCCCTTAGTACGTCAGGCGTGAACTACACGCAGGAAGGGGCTACTAGGGCAGCGGAGTACATACTGCCTGCACATGGAGCTTTTTAGTTTAGATGAACCCTCCCTTGGGATAAAAGACGATATGATTGATAAGTCAGACACAAACTTCCTCAGAGAATGTTAGTCATCTAGGATCAGAGATAGAAACGTTTAATATGGTTTTAATAAACTGCAATAGCATCTAAAGAAGGTTCCAGAATTAGTATCGTTTACTGAAGGTTATAGTGCACATACAGTATTTGGATCAGAAAGTTGGTTGAAACCGGACGTTAATGACAACAAAATCCGGAGTTCAGATTGGAATATTTATCGTAAGGATAGAGTAAGCGCGAATGGTGAAGGCGTATTTATTGCAATAAAGAATTCGATAAAATCTAGCGAGGTTATGACGGATTCCGATTGTGAATTAATGTGGGTGAAGTTAAGTACCAAAAATCGGTCAAAAATGGAAATGGGATCAGCAGCTCTAGTGGTAGAGTGCTTCAGACAGAACATGCAGAATATCGTTACAAATTTTCCTGATCGTACCGTGGGAAAAGGATGAGACTTCAAATTGCGTGGAATAGTTTGGGAGTGCCATACTGTCAAAATTGGTGCCAGAGTCAGGGATTCGTGTGACATTGTTCTGGACGTCTTGTCCGAACATTACTTTTTAGCAGATAGAGAACTAAGTCGTGAGGATAACGTCACAGTCCTCCTGGCAACAAACACACTTGTATTTTTCTAGTCAGTTAACGTCGATGTAGATATCAGCGATCATTAGGCTGTGGTAGCATCTATCACAACGGTCCTTGGGTTCTGAGGGCATCCTCTGCTCATTTCGGCGAATAGTAAGAAGATATTTTTGCTTAGCAAGATAAAATATTCGGTGATAAGGACGGAGAAGTGGAGATCAAATGGAAAAAATTGAAAGGCATCCTGCAATATGCCCTGTAGAAGTATGTTTCGGATGGGACGGAACCATCATGATTTAATAGGCATGTTAGAAAACTGCTACGCAAACAAAGAGAGATTCGTCACATATTCAAGGGCAGCAAATATCTAGCCGAAAAAAAATATCTGAACGAAGCAAAAATGAGCGTAAAGTGGGAAGCGTTCAATGACTTTAAAACTAAAACTTGGTCAAACCATCCGAACAAAAATCCTAAGAGGTTTTGGTCGTATGTGAAATCAGTGAGTGGTTCAGAATCTTCTATTCATTCACTCAGTGACCACACTAGTTCCGAAACGGAAGATAACAGACAAAAAGGAATTTGGTCTTTCTAAGTTGTTTCACCGCGGAAGTTCGTAAAACGATCCCTCCTTTCAATCGTTGTAGGAACTTTGAAATGGCAGATATTGAGGTAATCGATCGTGGGACAGAAAAACAACTACAATCGCTTAGTAGCGGAAAGGCGTCAGTGCCAGATGAGATACTTATATGAGTCTACAAAGATCGTGTGAAAGAAGTTTCTCCGCTTCCAGCAGTAAATTATCGTAGATCGCTTGAGCATCGAAAGGTACCTTGCGACTGGAAGAAAGTGCAGGTAATATCCATTTTTAAGAAGTGATTAGGACAGATACACACAATTATATAACTATATCGTTGACGTCAATATGATGTAAAATTACGGAACATGTTTCATTCTCAAGAATTATAACATTTTCGATGAGTGATGGTCTCTCCTGTAAAAACATTATTGATTCTGGAAACAGAAGTCCTGCGAAACTCAGCTCGCTTTGTTCCTCTATGAAATTCAAGGGCGGGCATTGGTAGCCGAGCGGTTCTAGGCGCTTCAGTCCGGAACCGCGCGACTGCTACGGTAGCAGGTTTGAATCCCGCCTCGGGCATGGATGTGTGTAATGTCCTTAGGTTGCGGAAGGGTTGCGCTTCTGTCACGTTTAACGATTCTCTTCAATCGTCGTCGGTCCCGTTCTTGCAGGGTCTTTTGACAGCCTCAGCGATGTCGGAGATTTGATGTTTTAACGGATTCCTCATATTCACGGTAATCTCGTTAAATGGTCGTACGGGAAAATCCACAGTTCATCGGTACCTTGGATATGCTGTCCCATTGCTCGTGCGCTGTCTATAACACGTTAAAACTTACTTAAATTTTGATAACCTGCTATTGAAGCAGCAATAACCCATCTACCAACTGCACCAGACACTTGTTTTCCGCCGGCCGGTGTGGCCGTGCGGTTCTAGGCGCTTCAGTCTGGAACCGCGCGACCGCTATGGCCGCAGGTTCGAATCCTGCCTCAGGCATGGATGTGTGTGATGTCCTTAGGTTAGTTAGGTTTAAGTAGTTCTAAGTTCTAGGGGAGTGATGACCTCCGAAGTTAAGTCCCATAGTGCTCAGAGCCATTTGAAATCCACAGTGCCATAGACAATAGCGCTCACGTTAATGCCGTGTTCCTTGACTTCAGGAAGGCATTTGAGACCGTCCTGCACCGCCATTTGGTGAAAAAATAAGAGTTTATCGAGTATCAGAGCAGATGTGCCACTGGATTCTAGAGTCCCATGCAGATAGAACTCAACATGTCACTTTTAACGGAACAAAATCGACAGATGTAAGGTAATCCCAGAAGGACCCAAAGGAAGGGTGATAGGACCGTTACTGTTTACAGTATACATAAATGATGTAATAGAAAACGTCGGATGCTCATTAAGGCTGTTAGCTGATGAAGCGATAGTATACAACCAAGTAGCAACGCCAGAAGATAGTAACGATAAGCAGATTAATCTCCAGAGAACTGATGGACAGAGAAATCTTAGGCAGTTAACACCAAACGTGAATAAATGTGACATAATGCAAAGGAAAACGTATTCCTATTGCGCGGCTACACTGGAAACAGTATCTACTTTAAAATACCTAGAAGTAACCATTCAGAGCGACGTCAAGTGGAATGACAACATAAAACAAATAATGGGAAAAGCAGATGCCGGGCTCAGATTCCTAGCAAGAATCTTAGAGAAATGTAACTTATCCAAGAAGGAAGTAACTTGTAAGCCGCTTGTTCGACCGATTCTTGAGTACTGATCATCTATCTGGAATCCCTAGCAAGTAGGACTGATAGAAGAGATAGAGAACATCCAACGAAGGGCGGTATGTTTCGTCACGGGATCGCTTAAGGGGCGCGAGAGCGCTACGCAGATGTTAAACGAACTCAATTGGCAGACGTTACAAGAGAGACGTTTTGAATCACGGACCGATATACTACTGAAATCTCGAGAGTGCCCTTTCCGTGAAGAGTCGGACAACATATTACTTCCTTCCACATGTCTCGCGTAATGACCACGGGGAGAAAATTCCAGAAACTAGCGCCAATACAGAGGCTTACCAACAATAATCCTTTCCACGCGGTAATCGCTAGTGAAACAGAGTTGGAGGAGTCAGTTAGTAGTACCAAAAAGTACCCTCCGTCATACACCGTTAGGTGACTTGCGGAGATGACGTAGATGTACGGGAGAGTCGACACGTATTTCACGAGCTTCCCTGTTCCGCTCATGGCGCTCTGTTACCACTAGCGTCACACGACACGGTGTGAGCACAGTGGCTCGTCTCAGCTTAGCAGAGACAGTTCAGATGAGAGTTCAACAGGCCCCTAGCAGGTCACAGTGAACAGTTCCAGTCTTAATCGCATGAAGTCCTTATATTACTATATGTTGAAAGTACCGGTCGCGAGCTAAATGGAACACACTGCGTAAAATTCCAGAAGTCTTGCTGGATAACAAGTTACAAGAAACCAACACTAAGATATCCAGATGTTCAAATCACTTCCTTTTACCCTTGGGAAAAAATATTATTCAGCTAACCTAAAGACAAGGATATACTCACTTTGTTTTCTTACGGTACTACTAGCACACCCCGGATTCTTTGAAAAATAGCAGTGCCATGTACAAAACAACATCGTTCGTCCTCTGTTAGAATATTGCTGGGCGGTGTGGGATCCTTACCAGGTGGGACTGACAGAGGACATTAAAAGGGCGCAATAAAGGGCGGCTCATTTTGTATTATCACGTAATAGGGGAGAGAGTGGCAGATATGATACGCGAGTTGGGATGGAAGTCATTAAAGCACAGACGTTTTTCGTCGCGCCGAGATCTATTTACGAAATTTCAGTCACCAACTTTCTCTTCCGAATGCGAAAATATTTTGTTGAGCCCAACCTACATAGGTAGGAATGATCATCAAAATAAAATAAGAGAAATCAGAGCTCGAACAGAAAGGTTTAGGTGTTCGTTTTTCCCGAGCGCTGTTCGGGAGTGGAATAGTAGGGAGATAGTATGATTGTGGTTCGATGAACCCTCTGCCAAGCACTTAAATGTCAACTGCAGAGTAATCATGTAGATGTAGATGTAGATGTATGATGACATTACTAATGAATTCAGGGGTTAAATATTTTAGTTCAAGAAAGTAAGTGAGAAAAAGTTTATGAAATGTTTGATATTACGCTTAAAATTTCTTGGAAGAAGCTATATGCTCTCATTATGAAACGCTGAATGAAAATAGCATGGGTAATTTGCTTTCCATTTTAAGCAAAATGCGTGTTATGCCCATAGTATCTCCCGAGCTACATGTATGATATAATTGTTCAGGTACATTCGGTGGTATATGTGGATACTGTCTCATAAATGTGTTGGTATCTGTAGTAAAGAAGTAAAAAATCAAAACGTCATAGTTGATGCTAATTTGTAAGGCCTAAATTCTTTTAAGTACACTGTAGTCCACACAGAGTGAGAAAAATTATTCATGATAAAGTTGTTGAGAGTTAGGCCCACATAAGTCACAAATCGAAAGGTCGACTAAACATTTCGCACCTCAATTCATTGAACGGCTGGCAACCACTTCCGTAATTCTGAGCTAGCGCAGAACGAAGAAGTAGGAGACGAATATTTGTGGACGACTTTTGGATGGTGTTTAAATAGTTGAATCAGTATTGGAAGATAATTGGATGAGACTTTGGACGAGTCTGACTTGTAAGGACGATTTGCGTGTTGTAGTTAATATTGGATGCCAGTAGTGCGATGCATTGAGTGATTATAACCGGTAGCTATGGAGTGTCAAGGTTGTTAGGTTTGGCAGGCGCGATGGAGCGCCGTGCCAATGAGGTTTGTTAGTGTGACATACTCATGTAGTATTAAGCAGGAAGAGGCTGTATAATAACATGCCACGTTAGGTATAGGTACATGAGATCAAGAAACCGACATTGCAGGACTTGCTTCACTATTTTGTATGTACTGTTCGAAGGTGATGCGATAGACACCCTCTGGAAGTCCACTTTTTTATGTTAAAAGAGTTATATAGCATTACGAATACCACTCGTGGATGCAACGATTTGGTGAGGAACAACTTAATGTAAAAAATGGAGGTAATATGAGCTCACATAAGCAGGTATGGTAACTACAATTTGCAATAGACGCTCACGTATCCTTGTGTACTTCAGAAAAGTGACACGAGAAGCAGATCAAAGAGAATATATCTGCTCAAGGGCAATAAAAAAACAACGCACCATAAAAGAGAGATAGAGAGAGACAGACAGAGAGGGGAGAGGGAGACGGAGAGAGAGAGAGAGAGACAGACAGACAGACAGAGAGGGGAGAGGGAGACGGAGAGAGAGAGAGAGAGAGAAGGAGGGAGAGAGAGAGAGAGCGATAGAGAGGGAGAGAGAGGAGGGTGGAAGGATAGACATGAGGTCACATATGGAGGTAAGGTAACTACAATACGTAAATATTTTGCAATTGTAATGAATATAATGATAAAGGCTTATACTTTGTTATAGTATGAACCTTATGCTCATGTAGCCTTGTGTGTTTCAGAAAAATGATACGAGACGCAGATCAAAGAGGATATTTTTGCTCAAGGACAATAAAAAAAAGAACGCATCCGAAAAGAGAGAGAGAGAGAGAGAGAGAGAGAGAGAGAGAGAGAGAGAGAGAGAGAGGATGGTGGGAGGGAGAGAGAGAGTCGAAGGCCCATCATGATAATGAGGAAGTATGCCAGTGCAGAGTACCGCTTCAATAGTTATCTGTAGGGCGCGCCAATAATTTACATATAGTGAATCCTGAAAATATGTGCACGAACTTCCGTTTAACATCCGACCATACCTCAGAAAAATAACTCGCAGCTGCTTGTGGTCTTTGTTAACTAGGCATCTGCTAACTGCTATTAACTCCTCCAGTTTGTCATCTTTCCTCCAGTGAACCTCATCAGTAAGAGTTATAATAGTTTAATTAATATAGAGCCAATATTATATTTGGCTCATTAAAAGTTTTCTTTCATTGTTTAAGAGGTCCAGAAGACTAAAGCTGGATGTTTCAATTTTAAAGGCCGTGGATTCCAGTCACGTTTGAAAAGTAATAATCGGTTTACTTTTATAATTTTTGAAGGCCTAAAATAAAAAAGTAACAAAAAATAAATGAAGAAATCATAAAGCTACGTCGCCAGAGTGCCGTATTTGGTAGTTGCATTAAACAAGATAATTATATGCAATGGTTCTACGTATATTTTATTTGTGATATATTTCCAAGTACTGATGATTCAGGGCTTTACAAGTAATCAGAGGCACCCGACCTGGGCGCAAAGATGAGAAGAATGTTCTGAACGGAAAAACACACGCTATATACACTGAAGAGCAAAATAGACTGGTACACCTGCCTAATATCGTATAGGGCCCCAACGAGCTCGCAGGAGTATCGAAACACGGCGTGGCATTGACTCGACTATTCTCTGAAGTAGTGCTGGAGGGAACCGACACCATGAATCCAGCAGGGCTGTCCATAAATCCGTAAGAGTACGAGTGGGTGGAGATCTCTTCTGAACAGCACGTTGCTATGCATTCCAGATGTGGCCAATAATGTTCATGTCAGGGGCGTTTGGTGCCCAGTGAAAGTTTTTAGACTCAGAAGAGTGTTACTGGAGCCACTGAGCAGCAATTATTAACGTATAGGTTGTTGCATTGTCCTGCTGGAATTGCCGAAGTGCGTCGGAATGCAAGTGATCAGACAGGATGCCTACATACGTGTCACCTGTCAGAGTCGTATCTAAACGTATCAGGGGTTCTATATCACTCCCACCTCACACGCCCCACACCGTTACAGAGTCCCCACCAGCTTGAACAGTCCCTGCTAACATGCAGGCGCTAATGAATTCATGAGGTTGTCTCCACATCCATACACGTCCATCTGCTCGATACTATTTGAAACGAGACTAGTCTGACTAGGCAACATGTCTCCAGTCATCAACAGTCCAATGTCGATGTTGACGGGTTCACGCGGAGCTTAAACCTCTGTCCCGTGCAGTCATCTTTGGTACACGAAAGGACTTTCGGCCCCGAAATCCCATATCGATAATGTTTCTTTGAATGGTTCGCACGCTGACACTTGTTGATGACCCAGCACTGAACTATGCAACAACTTTGCGAAAGTATTGCACTCCTGTAACACTGAACTATTCTCTTCAGTTGTCGTTGGTCCCGTTCTCGCAGCATCTTTCTCCAGCCACAGCGAGTCGGAGATTTGATGCTTTACTGGATTCTTGATATTCGCAGTACACTCGTGACGTGATCGTACGGGAAAATCACCACTTGATCGCTACCTTGGAGATGCTGTGTACCATCGCTCGTGCGGCGATGTAGCACCACTTTCATACTCGCTTAAATCTTGATAACCTGCCATTGTACAAGCAGTAACCGATCTAACAACTCTACCAGACACTAGTTGTCTTATTTAGGCCTTTACGACCGTAGCGCCGTATTCTTCCTGGTTACATATCTCTGCATTTGAATACGCATGCCTGTAGCAGTTCCTTTGGCGTGCGTGCCCCACCTCAACTTCCTGGAGAGAGCCACATATCTGTAGACCCGTGCCTGCTGCTCCCTGAGGTAGCAGGTGACTCCTGTGAGGCTGGTTCCTCGCCACGAGTAGCAACTCACTCCACTCGACTTGAGACCCCACCGCAATTGCTTATGGCATGCTCGAACAAT
This sequence comes from Schistocerca gregaria, assembly GCF_023897955.1. NCBI lineage: Eukaryota > Metazoa > Arthropoda > Insecta > Orthoptera > Acrididae > Schistocerca > Schistocerca gregaria. The sequence continues at coordinate 289,718,952 of NC_064924.1, read as the reverse complement.
TTACGACAGCCTCAAGCCAACCAACTGTCAGACAACGAGGTGAAGCTGCAGAGGACGTCCAACCCATGGCTGTGGTTATAACTGAGTTAATGGTTTGCTGTTGTAATATGATGAGTCTGAATGGAGTAATTAACTGTATATTGATTTGAGTATTTGTGGATCTTGACAAGAAGCCATCCACGTGTGTGAGGCCATCAAAGCATTTCCTTCATTCACGAGTATTGTAAGAACATTCAGAATGTGTAATATTGTATATCTGGCGTTTCTTATTATTATTATTATTATATGTTTCCAGAGATAAATTTACCGTTTCACCAGTCCAAGACAACGAATTTGAGGAGGCTTGTAAATAAATGTGTGTGTGTATTTTTTTTGTATTTACTGTGGAACCAGCTTTATCGTTTCCGTCGAAGGTATGATACTCATCAGATGATGAGCATGTGAAAAAAGCAAACATCATGTTCATCCCCTAGTTAAAATATCTTTCAAAACTTGGACTACAGGTGAATCTCAGCACAATTTCATCAGAATCACAAACAGTTACGAAATATTTTTTATAATGTCACATGAACATCCTCATGGTGTTTGTAAGAGACCCTTTAATGCTGCCTAATAGCTATTTATTTGTATTACCAGTGACTGCTGAGCTAATTTAACTCTTCCCGTTTAATTTTTTTTATTACACTGAAGGCCTGTCTTTTCTGCACGCAAGCGTAATATCAAACCATTCATAAACGTTTTCCCACTTACCTACTTGAAATAAAATATTTAATCAATGAATTCAATTGTAATCATGCATCTGACTTTGTTTCGTACATGGTTCTTCTATTTTTCAAAGAATCGCGGGTGTACTGAGGAGACGGAGTGAAAATATATTAAAGAGAACAATATCTTTGTCTTTAGGTTAGCTAAATAAGATATTATCCCAAAGGTAAAGGGAAATGATCTAAACATCTGAATATCTTAGTGATGGCTTGTTGTAACTTGTTGCCCAGCGACACTACTGGAATTTTACGCAGCGTAGTTCATTTAGCACACTACCAGTACTATGTAGACCCTACATATAGTGCTATCAGGATTTCACTCGATTAAGACTGGAACTGCTCACTGTGACCTGTTAGGGGCCTGTTGAACTATCAACTGAACTGTGTCTGTTAAGCTGAGAGGAGCCTCTGTGCTCAACCGAGTCACGTGCCGCTAGTGGGAACACAGCCTCATGAAGCGGAACAGGGAAGCTCGTGAAATACATGTCGACTCTCATGTACATCTACGTCATACTCTGCAAGTCACCTAATGGTGTATGGCAGAGGGTACTTTTTGAAATACTAACTGAGTACTCCAACCCTGTTCTATTAGCCATTACCTCGTGGAAAGAATTATATACGCCTCAGTATTGGCTCTAATATCTCGAATTATCTCTCCGAGGTAATTACGCGAGACGTATGTGGGGAGAAGTAATGTGTTGTCCGACTCTTTCCGAAAAGTGATCTCTCGAGATATCAATAGTATATCTCGCCGTGATGCAAAACGCCTCTCTTGTAATGTCTGCCAGCGAAAGGCAAAGGTCCCGAGTTCGAGTCTAGGTCCGGTACATAGTTTTAATTTGCCAGGAGTTTTCATATCAGCGCACACTCCACTGTAGAGTGAAAATCTCATTCTGGATCATTTCACTCTTTAAATTGCCTTTCTCATTTATCTATGTCGATTTACGAGATTTCAGTGTGTTGTCTTCACTCTGTCTGCCACTGGCCTTGCAAAGAGCATCGTGCCATTCTGGATTGCTGTCATTAATTACAGTTATATGCCTACAACCTGTATATCAGCGATGTTCGACGCTCAATAGTTTTGTAACTAACCGTTGCGACATAGGACAGAATTTATTGGAAGATTAAAGTGAGGTAAAAGTAATAAAAGGCATTTCTAATTCGTACGAGAGCGTGCTAAAAACAGTGCTTCCGGGTTTCTTAAGTGAGTACTCGTAAATATTTTTAAATAAAATGTTACTAATATATACACTCGTGATGAATACATTTCTCCCAAAGACAGATTAGTTTTTCCATACCGTCACAGTAGAATGTTTTGTTTGTTCACCGAGTCACATCACCTCTGCTTGCACCGCATCGTCAGTAAGAAAATGGGGATGTCGAAGGTTTTCTTTAAGGTATGGGAACAGATGAAAATCGGAGCCGTCAAGGGTGACCGAGTGGTTCTACGCGCTACAGTCTGGAACCGCGCGACCGCTACTGTCGTAGGTTCGAATCCTGCCTCGGGCATGGGTGTGTGTGATGTCCTTAGGTTAGTTAGGTTTAAGTAGTTCTAAGTTCTAGGGGACTGATGACCTCAGAAGTTAAGTCCCATAGTGCTCAGAGCCATTTGAACCATTTTTGAAAATCGGATGGGGCTAAATGGGGACTGTATGCGGGATGATCGGTGAAAGGGAACCCAAGGCGTCAAACTGTAGCAGAAGTCGCAGCGCTGGCGTATGGTGTGGCATCGCCACACTGAAGGAGTGGTTACTCAAGTTAGGACACCCTCTTGGAATTCAAAATTAGATTACAAAAGGCTGTTTCCCACGCACCGATGTAGTCCCGTTACACAGTGCCATTTAGCTCGCTACAATTCGGAGACCTCTAGTGGCAGATGGCTGCAAGTATGTACACATTAAGGATAAAGACGTAGAACGTTAATAACGTTTGTTTTATTTAAAAAGCTTTATGAGTTTTCACATTAGAGATTCGGAGGCACCGCGTCATCCTGTTTAGTAACTTGTACTTCATTTCATGTTAAATTGACGATTCACTTAATTTTTTCCATATTTTACACTAAAGGTGAAGTATGGAAGATAATTTTGGAGATCACCAGGTAACATACGTTAAACAAAACTACATGCCAGTGGCGTTCTGAGCCCACGTCATCTGACCAATTGTCTGCTATTTGTGAAACGCGGGAAATTCGAAGGAACTTGAAAGAAACATCTGACGCTGCATCTATGCTCTGTAAGCCACGTTATCGTTTGTGTCGGAGGGTACTTGTGGTATATCTATCACTTCTCTTTTTCTTTGTTCCATTCCCGAATAGAGCTTTGGAGTAACGCATTTCGGTAAACTTAATTTCTAAATCTTTTTCGTCCTTTCGTGACGCTTCAATCGGAAAATTATGGCGCACGGCTTTTCTCCGAATGTACGCTCTCAGAATTTCAACTGCAAAGCTCTCTGTGTCACACAACGACTCTTTTATAATGTCTTCCACTTCAGTGTGCTAAGTATTTCAGTTAAATAGCGCGCTTACCAACAAAACGGGTTGCTCTTCGCTGCATCTTCTTTCTCTTTTCTAGCTACTAGTAATGGTCGAATATTGATGAGCGATACACAGCAAATGATCATCATAATGTTTTGAAAGTCATTTCTCTCACAGATGAGTTAACGTTCTCTTCAGGTAGCTCCAATACATCTCAGCTTGTCATCTGCTGGCTATTCTCAAGTATTTTCCATTTATTCATGTAACCAGTGATTTATCGCCAGTGGTGCAATCTAAAAGTTATTGATATCTGGAACTATTCATTACATTTGTGTGTGATGAGAGTTAGTTACAGCAATCTGCAATCCTTTGCAGGTCTTCCTGCGTGTTGATAAAGTTTCCTGGTATTGCAGCTTTTCCATAGAAAACCAGCATCGTCCGCAAACAGCCTTGTAGAACTTTTCTTATTATCGACTACACCGTTTATATATAGGTTGTAACAAGTACAAGTCGTGATAATTTTATATGTGATATCTTGATATGTCCACCCATCAATGTGAGAGTTGTTTTTTCTTTGTATCACACAGTTCTTCCACAAACACGTAACAAACTTTACAACTTGATGTTTTCTGCTTCCAGTAACTACACCACCAAACGGAAATCACTGGTCATATAGATAAATTTTTTTGCGTCCATGCGGCTATACTTGAGCGCCTGATCTGCTGCCACAAAAATGCAAACGTAACTTCTCCGTAACCACGCAAGGACTCAAAAGGTGCGAGAACCCAATAGCAGTTGACAACACTTCATTGGACTGTTTCTTCTCATCAACCCTCATGCCCCGATCTCGTGCCTTCCAGTTTCCATCTGTTTGGAACGTTGAAGGAAGTCCTCTGGATGAAGCAATATGTGGTTGATGGGGAGTTATTGATGCAGGAAGACGTTGGTTGTGGTACCATGCGTGTATACAGGCCCTTCCAATGAGGTGGCGTGAGGCCACCATACTGAAAGAAATTATGTTGAACACTATGATTTTGTAGCCAATAGAGTGAAGAGTAATATTGTGTACTGGGATCCAGAATGTAAAACCTGTTTTAAGAAAGAAGGTATTGCATTACTTATTAAATGTCTCTCGTATAGTTATTATATAATTCGCACTTGTTTTGTGGGGCGATGTCATATTGTAATTTATAATATTGGAAGCTACAGGGTGTTTCAAAAATGACCGGTATATTTGAAACGGCAATAAAAACTAAACGAGCAGCGATAGAAATACACCGTTTGTTGCAATATGCTTGGGACAACAGTACATTTTCAGGCGGACAAACTTTTGAAATTACTGTAGTTACAATTTTCAACAACAGATGGCGCTGCAAGTGATGTGAAAGATATAGAAGACAACGCAGTCTGTGGGTGCGCCATTCTGTATGTCGTCTTTCTGCTGTAAACGTGCGCTGTTCACAACGTGCAAGTGTGCTGTGGACAACATGGTTTATTCCTTAGAACAGAGGATTTTTCTGGTGTTGGAATTCCACCGCCTAGAACACAGTGTTGTTGCAACAAGACGAAGTTTTCAACGCAGGTTTAATGTAACCAAAGGACCGAAAAGCGATACAATAAAGGATCTGTTTGAAAAAATTCAACGGACTGGGAACGTGACGGATGAACGTGCTGGAAAGGTAGGGCGACCGCGTACGGCAACCACAGAGGGCATCGCGCAGCTACTGCAGCAGGTGATCCAACAGCGGCCTTGGGTTCCGTTCGCCGTGTTGCAACTGCGGTCCAAATGACACCAACGTCCACGTATCGTCTCATGCGCCAGAGTTTACACCTCTATCCATACAAAATTCAAACGCGGCAACCCCTCAGCGCCGCTACCATTGCTGCACGAGAGACATTCGCTAACGGTATAGTGCACAGGATTGATGACAGCGATATGCATGTGGGCAGCATTTGGTTTACTGACGAAGCTTATTTTTACCTGGACGGCTTCGTCAATAAACAGAACTGGGGCATATGGGGAACCGAAAAGCCCCCTGTTGCAGTCCCATCGTCCCTGCATCCTCAAAAAGTACTGGTCTGGGCCGCCATTTCTTCCAAAGGAATCATTGGCCCATTTTTCAGATCCGAAACGATTACTGCATCACGCTATCCGGACATTCTTCGTGAATTTGTGGCGGTACAAACTGCCTTAGACGACACTGCGAACACCTCGCGGTTTATGCAAGATGGTGCCCGGCCACATCGCACGGCCGACGTCTTTAATTTCCTGAATGAATATTTCGATGATCGCGTGATTGCTTTGGGCTATCCTAAACATACAGGAGGCGGCGTGGATTGGCCTCCCTATTCGCCAGACATGAACCCCTGTGACTTCTTTCTGTGGGGACACTTGAAAGACCAGGTGTACCTCCAGAATCCAGAAACAATTGAACAGCTGAAGCAGTACATCTCATCTGCATGTGAAGCCATTCCGACAGAAACGTTGTCAAAAGTTTCTGGTAATTTTATTCAGAGACTACGCCATATTATTGCTACGCGTGGTGGATATGTGGAAAATATCGTACTATAGAGTTTCCCAGACAGCAGCGCCATCTGTTGTTGAAAATTGTAACTACTGTAATTTCGAAAGTTTGTCTGCCTGAAAATGTACTGTTGTCCCAAGCATACTGCAACAAACGGTGTATATCTATGGCTGCTTGTTTAGTTTGTATTGCCGTTTCAAATATACCGGTCATTTTTGAAACACCCTGTAAGATCGCTTCATTTGAAATAGTTTGTTTCAAGACAAGTTTCGATAGTACATATCCGTCATCCTCAGATTCTCGGATCTTCCAGAAACGTAATTACACATCATCTCCTCGACATACTGCGACCTTCCTCCAAATTATTAGTCTGTAAATGATGTATGTACTGATGTAACGCCTTTGAGCACACCATCCACAGTCACCAATATGGATACCTGGACTTACACCCGTTTCACCCTCTAAACTGTAAACAGTAACGGCCCTGTAGAGCTCCCTTGGACCTTAAGCTATACGTTTGGAGCTATATCTGCTAGTACCTGCCGCAAATAGCCTTATGGTCCGCTACTCGACAAGCTCTATTTTCTTCACTATACTACAGTGTTCGGCTGTACCGAGGTCAAGGAACACAGCGTTATTGGGCACCGTGTTCATTGGCGCTGTAGGTCTCACGGACTATCATAGCGAGATGAATGTCGCTTCATCTATGTTTCCGGAATCCATATTGATTTATATAGATGAGCTTCCTTATCCCCAAGATTTCCGTAAAGTGCGATCGTAAAACATGACCCACAATTCTACAACGAAGTAGCGTCATTGATATAGGCCTACAGTTATGTGTGTTTTCTTTGATACCAGAGGGATCTGCCGTTTTTTCAGTCGAATAGTACCTTTCACTGCTCCAGCGACCTGATATAAGCTGCTGTTAGAAGAGGACCAAATGGTTCAAATGGCTCTGAGCACTATGGGACTTAACATCTCAGGTCATCAGTCCCCTAGAACATAGAACTACTTAAACCTAACTAACCTAAGGGCATCACACACATCCATGGCCGTGGCAGGATTCGAACCTGCGACCGTAGCGGTCACGCGGCTCCAGGCTGAAGAGCCCAGAACCGCTAGGCCAGCAGCAGCCGGCAGAAGAGGACCTATTGTCTGTACTTTACTTGTGGACTGAATGTGTTCCCGTGTGTGATTTCTGTTCTAGAAGGTTTAAAAATTTGCATGCAGTAAACATATCCCTTGGTTCCTTCCGATATGTAAGTTCTCACCGCTATGCACGTTTGCAAAAAACTGGCCCAATGGGGAACCTTACATTAAAACTGAAAGTTTATATAAAACTATAAAAGTTTATTTGGTTTAATGTTTCTGTGATTCTTTACTCGTTAGTAAATTGGTAACACTAGAAATGGTTGAAGAAACAGCAACATGATGGAAAATATGCTCAAAAACTCGGAGTTAAGAGTTTTACGTTGAATATAGAAACAAAACTACGCGTACAGAGGCTTCCACCAACATGTAGATCGAAGCGATAAGTAGGGGATGACAAAATTGCACGGCTTGCCCTATGAATTTCGTCGGGACACATTGTTCTCATCAGATGCCTCCCATTATCTTCAAACAGTCAAAAGCGAGGGAGATATTTGTCTACAGCTGCCTGAAAGGAGAAACTACAAAAAATAGGGATACACAATTATCGCTTTCGCTTGAGCAGTACAATGATTTGCCGTAGAGAAGACAGGATGCAGGCAGTACGACAGCATAGTAATTCTCTCAGCCTGACACTTCGAAATCGTCCGTCGTGTTTGAGCTGTGATATACTGGAGTGGCGAATGACATACTTGTGCGGAGCGATGGTATTTTTTGCTTAGGCGCGCTAGTATTGCCAGCTTATGCCATGCTTGTAATTTGAATTCGGTTCTTGGAGAGCGTTCCAAATTCTGATGGTATGGGCACGTTATTGAATTCATAAGTTTGGTTAACAGAAAATAATGAATACACGCTACACTCTCACACCGTCTAACATAAAGTCACGACACTCACTGCTGAGAATATTGTTACCAACTGACAGTTTGTGCGACTCTAGCTCCCCAAGGGGCGGCAAAGCAGCGGTAAAATTATAGTTCGTTTTTAATCATTTTTATAGTCAATTAGTTACAAAGTCAATAGATTATAAGACATCTAAAAACGACCGAATCTCCTTGATTCAGTGGCATGAGCTGTAATATAATTATAAAGAAATACTTTCGAATATGTGTATAACTGTAGCTTACTCCACTGAAAACAAGACCATAAAAACGCACATTTCATGCATGAGAAGAATATTTCTTTTTTTTTTTTTTTGCCTGTTCGCATTGTGCCAGGCACTTACCTTGACACATAACTTTGATAGAACGTAATGTTTCGTTCAGACTTACACTTCATAGGCTTTTTAATACATAAATACACTCCTGGAAATTGAAATAAGAACACCGTGAATTCATTGTCCCAGGAAGGGGAAACTTTATTGACACATTCCTGGGGTCAGATACATCACATGATCACACTGACAGAACCACAGGCACATAGACACAGGCAACAGAGCATGCACAATGTCGGCACTAGTACAGTGTATATCCACCTTTCGCAGCAATGCAGGCTGCTATTCTCCCATGGAGACGATCGTAGAGATGCTGGATGTAGTCCTGTGGAACGGCTTGCCATGCCATTTCCACCTGGCGCCTCAGTTGGACCAGCGTTCGTGCTGGACGTGCAGACCGCGTGAGACGACGCTTCATCCAGTCCCAAACATGCTCAATGGGGGACAGATTCGGAGATGTTGCTGGCCAGGGTAGTTGACTTACACCTTCTAGAGCACGTTGGGTGGCACGGGATACATGCGGACATGCATTGTCCTGTTGGAACAGCAAGTTCCCTTGCCGGTCTAGGAATGGTAGAACGATGGGTTCGATGACGGTTTGGATGTACCGTGCACTATTCAGTGTCCCCTCGACGATCACCAGAGGTGTACAGCCAGTGTACGAGATCGCTCCCCACACCATGATGCCGGGTGTTGGCCCTGTGTGCTTCGGTCGTATGCAGTCCTGATTGCGGCGCTCACCTGCACGCCGCCAAACACGCATACGACCATCATTGGCACCAAGGCAGAAGCGACTCTCATCGCTGAAGACGACACGTCTCCATTCGTCCCTCCATTCACGCCTGTCGCGACACCACTGGAGGCGGGCTGCACGATGTTGGGGCGTGAGCGGAAGACGGCCTAACGGTGTGCGGGACCGTAGCCCAGCTTCATGGAGACGGTTGCGAATGGTCCTCGCCGATACCCCAGGAGCAACAGTGTCCCTAATTTGCTGGGAAGTGGCGGTGCGGTCCCCTACGGCACTGCGTAGGATCCTACGGTCTTGGGGTGCATCCGTGCGTCGCTGCGGTCCGGTCCCAGGTCGACGGGCACGTGCACCTTCCGCCGACCACTGGCGACAACATCGATGTACTGTGGAGACCTGACGCCCCATGTGTTGAGCAATTCGGCGGTACGTCCAGCCGGCCTCCCGCATGCCCACTATACGCCCTCGCTCAAAGTCCGTCAACTGCACATACGGTTCACGTCCACGCTGTCGCGGCATGCTACCAGTGTTAAAGACTGCGATGGAGCTCCGTATGCCACGGCAAACTGGCTGACACTGACGGCGGCGGTGCACAAATGCTGCGCAGCTAGCGCCATTCGACGGCCAACACCGCGGTTCCTGGTGTGTCCGCTGTGCCGTGCGTGTGATCATTGCTTGTACAGCCCTCTCGCAGTGTCCGGAGCAAGTATGGTGGGTCTGACACACCGGTGTCAATGTGTTCTTTTTTCAATTTCCAGGAGTGTATTTTTGTAAATGTAATTACTCTTGTTTCAAAAGCGGTTGTGTTTATGATTCTTACTATCTGTGGCTCAGATGCAGCAACAATTGTGGAATTTTCTTCTTTGTTGGGAAATAGTTTATTGCTATTTTTCTTTTATTGTCGCGTCTGTGTGAGGTTTTTTCTCCAGCTAAAGTTGTGGTAGCTTGTCTGCTACGTTAAAAAATGTAGGTATTGGATTCCCTACTGGTTTCCTTCTTTCCATATTCACTGTTTTGACTGAAAGTGTAGCAAAGAAAAGCTACGTTTTGGAGAAAATGTACTACGCTTTTCTGCAAAAGGTCAGGTTTGCTGCTGTTTATTAGCACTTTTTCACTTCTCAAAAAACACATCATTCTGACGTAAATATCTGCAGGTCACAAGAAAGTCGTAAAGGAACTGTTCTGTGACACAGCGATTCACACCTACTAGTGTTGTTAAGAAACCTAACAAATGGCAAATATGGTGCCTTCTTTTCCTTTTTGCTTCAATTTATTACGCTATGGACGGCCCGTTTGTGAAAACCGTTCTACAGACCAGTATAAGCAGTGACGATTCACTGCCGCTTTCACAAAGTCTCTGTGAACTCAACGGTATGACTTCCTGGCCACTTGGCGCACTGCAATCGCGGAGGGCAACAGAAAAGAGGCGGAGTGACGCGACTGTATATGTTCGACTGTGACTCTGCTTACACTTCCAATCAGACGGAGCTTAAACATTATCTTTGATCTGATTATTATTAACTTAGTAACGAGAGTAAACAATGATTAACAACATATGTGTACTAGGAATTTATTGTCAATGCATCTTCTTGTCGGCATTTATTTTTCTAAGTTTATTTAATGAACATTAATTGTAATACCACTCAAACAAGAAAATGCGATGCTTCGATTATTACGAAATGCGTAAGTCTGTAGGAATTTCATTCTAAATAATAACTGGCTATTTCAACGTAAGATTAAAACATGTGATATTAATAACTGAAAGCGATCTATAGGGGTGTACCAGACTAACCTGAGTGAGACAGCCCCTCTTACAGTAAACGGTGAAAGAATAAAGTAATTCTCCATTTCCAGGTCCAGATTGTGACGTACATCTCCCATCTAAGTCATTTTGCTGTTTTAAATTGCGCTGTGTTGGTGAAGCCATATTTTCGATACAGAGTTTTGTCCATTTCTTTGACTAGACATTATGTGTGACTCTTGAGTGTACGATGCGGGGGATGTAAGCGGCCTGGCCTTAGTGACTGGTGTAAACTGTATATGGTGTTCATACCAAAGATGAAGTCTTGGATCAAAGCCGACTGGTAGAATCAGACCATGCGCCAATCCCTAAAAGTCTGGCTCTTTCTTTCCGTATGTGGCACGAGTTCCGAAGGTAAGGTTAGGCAGGAAACTGAGCACAGAGCTTAAATTGTTGTGATTATTTTTTAACCATGCTTCCCACAAATATTTAGAGGTTTTTGAATCTGGCACGTTTGGCGATGGAGATGTTTGGTACGAACCTAGGAACACAACTTAGATTGCTACGGGCGCAAGAAACAGTGATCGTATTTATAATCTTGATTCTTAAAGTTCTTTTTTTTCCGAATGTGACGTCTTAGGGACGCGACATATTCGAAACGGATTGTTTTTTGAAGGACACATGTTGTGGACCGGTTGCTGAGTCTTTGTGGTGGACGTTTAGGTTTGTGATTCGGTTTGTAGTAAAGGTACAGTTGAATCACAACGAGTTTTTAGTAGTTATTGGCTATCTATTGTTTTTGTTTTTGAACTATTGCTTTTAGTTGACAGTTTGGTTTTCTAGAATGACTTTTCTATATTTGGGTGGAGTTTTGCCTTGAAGTCGTGTTTGAATATTTCGTTGTTTGCAGTAGGGCTTGTTTTTGTGTGTGTGTGTGTGTGTGTGTGTTTTGGGGCCAGCTTTGATTAAACATTTTTGGAAGGTGACCAACGGCCGTCAAGTAATGTATAAAATGTTTAACCATCAGCTGCTATTATTTTAAACCCAAATATCAACCGGTTTCAGTCATCGAGCATCTCCACGGATGAGTGTTAGAATGGTTTAAACCACAACGTAACATTTGCCATTACTTAAATAATGTATAGAACGTGTCATGAATATGAAAATACGACACAGGACTTTCAGAAACAAACATACGAGTAGTAACATCTAGTGAATACAGAGCAGTATTGAACTATGATTGGTAAGAACGTTTTTATGATCTTTTTTGTTTAGTCTGAGATTATAGTTTGTATATGGTAAGGAAATTTCTTTGAAATTAGGTTCTCAGATTTGTGTTTGGTTGGTTTTATTCGAGGAGAGTGAGGTTGTGGGGGGGGGGGGGGGGGGGAGGGGGTCGAGAGGCGGAGTTATGGTACCGATGTCTTCGTGGGGGCTATATAGATTTAGTGAAAGTCGCTATCCTAATTATTATAGCTTTGTGGGTTGGTTATTGTCTACATCGCTGTCTTCGTTTCAGCTATGTATGTCAAGTGAAATTTCCAATACTGATCATTCCTTCTTTGGCGCTGGGCGGTGGGCTGGTAACAATGTCTTCGTTTGAGCTACATGGGTCTAGAAAAATATTTTATTCCAGTTGCGTGTTACTTGTACTTTTTGGTTGGGTTTATACTGGAGGAATTCGTGAGAGTTATTTTTCGATTATGTGACTCTCTTGGATTGATGTTAGTTTTATTGTAGTATTTTTAATTTGCTCCCGCCCAGAACTCCCGTGGTTGTCCCATTACTTTCATTTCATTAATTGACTGAAATATTTCGAATCTTTCTCGTGTTTGTTTGCGACCACAAGCGTCTATCTTGTGGTAGTAAACTTGAAGTATGCTAGAGAACTGTTATTAAATCTGTGGTTGTCATAATAAATACAGTAAGCTTTGTGTTTTCGCTATAACGTCATAGGTCAAAGTAGACGTGTGGAATCGGAAAGTGCACTAATTCCAAATGTTGTTCTTGGTAACGCTTTCCGTCAATTTCGGCGACTTTTGACCGTATGTATTGAAATCAATTTTTCGTTTGCTGTATTGCTATCACTTTCTGCTCCTTGTCTTGGTGACTATAGTTTTTCAGTTGAGTTATGTACACTGAGTGCTGTTTTAGGAAAAGTCTAGAATAGGGCCAGTGGCTCACTTAACGTGTTTCGTCCAGGAATGTATTCAGCGTTTGCCGTGATGTACGATGGGAGGAAAAGAAGGTGTGTCAGCTCTTCAAGTTACACAGCCAATGAGAGAGCAGCAGGGAGACAACGTGTTTCGAAGTAATACATTCGGAAATAAAGGGCGAAAAATTGCCGTAAAAGAGGACCATAGGTTTACTTGCACCTTGTTTGAGGCGTAGCTATTTAAATTGTGCTAGTATCTGCAAACCAAGAGCAGCGTGAAACAGAAGTGAAATATTTCTTTGCTTCTTATTGCTACGTAATCGATCTGTGTGAGTAGACCCAGTAAGTGGGTCAATGTTTTTTAATTAAATCATGAGAGGATCATTGTTTTTGTTTCTTTTTTTCCTTTTTAATCACGGAGTGTTGTAGATTGATCAATGTTTTTAATTAAAATATGGGAGAAGGAAGGAAGGTCAATGTTTATATATCGAAAGTGCGACTCCCTTGAGATTACCATTGATCCACTTACTCACTGAGCTTCCTCAGTTCAATTGCATATTCATTTCCCCTCCACATTTGATACTTGCAATTAATTAGTAAGACGTTCGCCAACTCATTACTCTCGGGGAAATGGAAATAAAAAATAAAAATGAGTCCTTCTATTTCGCACCCACATAATTTTGCGGGTACGAGGAAAGGAGGTCAATAATGGAAACAGACTAACCGAATGCCGATAACAGTGTATACTGACAATGTCAAATGTTGATTATGTTATACTTTCTGCATAGTTTAGGGTTATATTACATGTGGGGCACTGAGTTAATAAGAAATCATCGGGATGACAGGCATTAACTTGTTATCCTTAGCTGCAGTGATCTTTTAGTCAAATTACTCTATAAAGTGTACCAATGATTTTGCAGTTCATTTACTTAGCAAATTTTGAAAGGCTACTTCTGTGGGTTCTAAATGTTTGTATTGGTGCACCAACATCACAATTACTTTTTTAAAAAAATATTGCTCACATGATTTTCTTACTCAAATAAAGTAAAGGTGTAGGAATTATTCGGGCCTAACGTCCATGGAAGAAGAGGTATTGACAGATGGAGCTCGCAATGGGGTGAAAATAGTACGAGTCTTACTATGAAGGAACCATCCTTGTTGTTGCCTCAACTGCTTATAGAAACCACTGAAACCCTACATGTTGATGGACGAATTGTTGATTTGTACCACTGTCAATCCAAATGCGAGACCCGTGTGTTACAATAATACCACTACACTTGAACTAAAATAAATAACGAGACTATATGATCTCATCAAGCCGAAGTTTTATTGAATTGGCAACTTTGGTTTTAGGTGGTATTGGCCACGGTATCGTGGTCAAACAGCTTAACAGCCAAACGGTCTCTTCCACAGGCCGAGTTGACGATGGCGTCCCCAGCAGGCAGCATGAGATTTGGTGGCTATGAAGAGCTGCATGGTGTGGAGTGTTGAGCCTCCGTGGGTTGGTGGGGAGGCCACTGGAGTGACTCTTCTCCAGGTGCCGAGTTGACGGCGGCGCACACAACAGGCAGCGTAAGGTTTGGTGGCTATGATGAGTTGCGTGGTGTGTTGAGCCTCCGTGGTTGGCAGGGAGGCCACTGCTGTGACCTGTCGACAAATTTAAATTTCAGAATTAAAAACGTGATCACATTATGGTGGGTTGATATGTGTAAAGAAAACTGAAAAATTATCGTAGGACCCGAGGCTAATATAGGTTCGATTTCTGTATCTATATTGCTGAGACTGTAAAATAGACAGGAAATGGAGTTACTAGTTTGTAACTATTTGCAAAAGTGTAGTAAAAGAGTGCAATGACGATATATTTTGGAAATTGTTTTGTGTCCCAAATATGGGTATAGTTAAGGGATGTTTCTTTCTCCCCTACTCATCAACTCAAGATTATAAATACGAATTTAAATGTGAGAACTACTAGCAATGACTGTTTGCGTCTTTCCTGTTACCTGAGTACAGTACCTTCCGATCATTGTATCATGATGGCAGGTGGCCATGTATGAGAATATTTCCCAATGTGTTTAACTGAAATTAGGAGGGCGTCATGGATAATTAATAACAGAAAAGTAAACCTTGATGCAATATAACAGAGCAGACTAAAAGGCCAGAGAACAAAGGTCAAAGTGAAACTATAGTGAAAACTTGATAACTCTTTCTAAGGAGGGAGGGGATAAGAATGTTTTCTGAAACTCCCTCGATACTATGAAAGGGTAGGGAAGCATATTGTACCTTTCATTCTTAAGATTACGTAGTAGGGCGAAATAATCCACTGTCGAAAAATGCTGTGTATCCGCTCACAATTCAAAACTGTTATAAAAGAACAGTATTGCCAGCATCGTGATAACAACCCACAACTCAGTACAAAAAAATTTACTGTTCGACCATAGAATTTTGCGTTTTGGAGGCTTGTCTATGTACCTAAGATGACAGTACTTTAGTGATATTAAAAACGTACAGTAGTGGAGTTTGAAAAATGAGCCGACGCAGGTTACCGTTCTGAAGGGAGTTACGACGTGGCCATGAAACCATAAATACACTTAGAAACTAATTCTACAGATCGAAGTTTCACTCACAGTGGCAGTGTGGCTTTCCTCTTCTCACTGCAGACGTCTCTGCAGTAGCTCCTCAAAAAACGCGTCAAGCGTAAACTGACGCTCCTGTTGGAAAAGAACTTAATAGTTTTCTGATATCCAACATGTTGACTAATACAGAACATGTGTTAGATTCTAATACGGTCGTTTTTTATGAAGTTCTACATTTATCAATAATTTTGGTAGCTACATTTATTGATAATATTTATACAATGGTCAATTTTAATATTCAAGTTAACATCACTACACAGATCATGTGTGACCAAGTAATAATACTAAACAAATACTAATGTCCCATGATGTATAAGTTCTTTGTTTGCGCGATTGGTTAATGAAGTACTTCTGGGAGTTATGCCGAGTTGTTCCTGTTGTATGCAGAGTAATTCAACGACCGATCAAGCCGTGTCCTTCAGATTCCCTGACTAAATGGAGTCCAGGGATCGAAGTGCACATAACGGCAAAGCTCGCTGCACTGCAGTCACGGTCATCGAACCATTTTTCACAAATCCAAGCAACTCGGAAAAACACCCGGAAGCAGAGCATTAACCAGTATCACGTTCGCGAGTCAGTGATGATGAGAAACAGGAAACGAAAAGTACACTTTGAAACCAAACGCTACTGTTACATATACGGATCTAATTTACACTCACCGGAGCAGCACGGATTTCTTCTTCTTCCTGCAGCCGTTTCTGCAGCAGCTCGACAAAGAACACGTCAAGCGTAAATTGACGGTCCTGTTGGAAAAGAACGTATTAGTTTTACCATAAAGAGCACGTTTATAATTCAGATACAGCGCTACTTCTTAATATGTACAGCTGTTTCGAAGTGTAACGCTTACTAAGAATATTTGGGCCTGTAGATAGCGATAGTGAGTATACGTTATTGGCAGTAATAGCTACCATTATGCTACGGGCGAACTGTTAAGCTGGAGTGACAAAGGGCTACAGAGGAATTATTTGAGGTAGAGCGTCGCCATGATTTTTCTATGCTCTGTTCCTCTGTGTTCTTTCTCTGGAAAGGAACGCAAGTGGGACTGTGACAGTTTTTACTGACAGTTCCAGTTTCTCTATTCTCTGACTCCTCTGAAAACAACATTAGGCTTCCAAGTCTGGAATTCTGGAATATATTTCCTTTGGTCATCAGATATTAATCCCAGTTAGCAGGCAACTCTTAGAGCAACCAGATGGTTTGCAATTTTGTCTTCAGCCGGTCACCTGTCTTGGACGCATATTATGTTAAACTTTGCTCTTACAAGAAATTTCAGCATAATTCTCTACAATTTATTAGGGTCTTTACCATTCTCAAGCACCTCAGCATCATAGTCCAGGCACTCTCAACTAATGGCAGACAAAACTTCCCCGTTGGTCAGTGTTAATTTTAATGGCCGTTAGTAGAGTTGCTGCAACCATTTCATCGGCTTTCGCCTAGACTATCAACTTCGTCTTATCTAATGCCAGAAATTTGGATATAATATGCTAGTAACATGGAGGGGACAAGCAGGAGGCTGTGAGATCTGGGAAAAAGAGCAAACATATCATGTAGCCAAGGAGGCCTGTGAACAACCAACCCGTCGAGACAACGTGCCATTATCCTGCACGTGAGCAAGACATACGACTGTTGGAAAAGGTCTTACTGGACAATCTTTACACCAAGTCCGACCTTATACATATAACTTTCACTCACTGAAGTTAGCCTGACTCTCGGAATAGGATACACTTCTAAATAATGTCTTCATAGTCTGGTGGGAAGACAGTTAAATCTGTAATGGCTGTGGCGTCAATATTCTTATACGCCATATTTTCTGTGCACGTTATATTTTGATCAAAAGGCAGAAGTGAATTTAAGAGGAGACCAGCCATTTATTTTACTTGAAGTCTTTCGTGTGTTTCTGAGAGACCAGCAAATTACATTTCGCTGACAACGATTTACAGTAAATCATGACAGTCTGTAATACCTGTTGACCACCCTATCGACAATGACGTAGCTCTAAAATTTTATTGCTTTGCTCATTATGGTATAAGTAATGGAACGTGAAGCGACTCACCTCAAAGGAACGTCGAGCAGCGACCAAGGTCTTGTCCAGTCGCAGACCTTTGTCTTTCTCCCCTCCCACACAACGGGAGAAAAACGTCTTGATGCGTCGGAACATTGCTGCAACGATAACGGGCAGCATGTTAGATATGGCCAGAGCGTTTCAACGAGAAAATCTTATTGTGAAGTCTCACAAGGGTATCGCAAGAAAAAACTTGGGGACATGATGACATGTCTCTAAACTTAGGTTTTGTAATAATAAGAGCTTTCAGTGTTACAAAGGATCTATAATATGCATATCGATTAAATATCATTGATTTAATTGAAAAAGTTTATCCATTTGTGACTGTGCAGGAATTTATTATCTTAATTCCTTTTTACTAATTCCTAATAGATGAACTAAAATAACACTAGCTCTTTGATGAGAGCCAAAGATGTGATCATTATGTGGTACATTTATTTTGGTTTGGTAGCAGTTATTTAAAGCTATCACTATTAGACAGTCAGTGCTATTAGCAAGACAGTGCAACGCTACATATGCTTCAGATTTACATCAAGTATAGTTTTTAAACTTCGCACTTCGCCAGACATTATGCTGCGATTTGGTTACTACCCTACATTCGTTCAATATGGCTCAGTGAGACAGGAACGGTATTTTAATTACTGTGTACTAAAAGGAACATCTTGTTGGTGATGCGACGTTTGTTGTTGTTGTTGTGGTCTTCAGTCCTGAGACTGGTTTGATGCAGCTCTCCATGCTACTCTATCCTGTGTAAGCTTCTTCATCTCCCAGTACCTACTGCAACCTACATCTTTCTGAATCTGCTTAGTGTATTCATCTCTTGGTCTCCCTCTACGATTTTTACCCTCCACACTGCCCTCCAGTACTAAATTGGTGATCCCTTGATGCCTCAGAACATGTCCTACCAACCGATCCCTTCTTCTAGTCAAGTTGTGCCACAAACTCCTCTTCTCCCCAATTCTATTCAATACCTCCTCATTAGTTATGTGATCTACCCATCTAATATTCAGCATTCTTCTGTAGCACCACATTTCGAAAGCTTCTATTCTCTTCTTGTCTAAACTGTTTATCGTCCATGTTTCACTTCCATACATGGCTACACTCCATACAGATACTTTCAGAAACGACTTCCTGACACTTAAATCGATACTCGATGTTAACAAATTTCTCTTCTTCAGAAACGCTTTTCTTGCCATTGCCAGTCTACATTTTATATCATCTCTACTTCGACCAGCATCAGTTATTTTGCTCCCCAAATAGCAAAACTCCTTCACTACTTTAAGTATCTCATTTCCTAATCTAATTCCCTCAGCATCACCCGACTTAATTCGACTACATTCCATTATCCTCGTTTTGCTTTTGTTGATGTTCATCTTATATCCTCTTTTCAAGACACTGTCCATGCCATTCAACTGCTCTTCCAAGTCCTTTGCTGTCTCTGACAGAATTACAATGTCATCGGTGAACCTCAAAGTTTTTATTTCTTCTCCATGGATTTTAATACCTACTCCGAACTTTTCTTTCATTTCCTTTACTGCTTGCTCAATATACAGATTGAATAACATCGGGGAGAGGCTACAACCCTGTATCACTCCTTTCCCAACCACTGCTTCCCTTTCATGCCCCTCGACTCTTATGACCGCCATTTGCTTTCTGTACAAATTGTAAATAGCCTTTCGCTCCCTGTTTTTTACCCCTGCCACCTTCAGAATTTGAAAGAGGGTATTCCAGTCAACATTGTCAAAAGCTTTCTCTAAGTCTAGAAATGCTAGAAAAGTAGGTTTGCCTTTCCTTAATCTTTCTTCTAAGATAAGTCGTAGGGTCAGTATTGCCTCACGTGTTTCAACATTTCTACGGAATCCAAACTGATCTTCCCCGAGGTCGGCATCTACCAGTTTTTCCATTCTTCTGTAAAGAATTCGTGTTAGTATTTTGCAGCTTTGACTTATTAAACTGATAGTTCGGTAATTTTCACATCTGTCAACACCTGCTTTCTTTGGGGTTGGAATTATTATATTCTTCTTGAAGTCTGAGGGAATTTTGCCTGTCTCTTACATCTTGCTCACCAGACGGTAGAGTTTTGTCAGGACTGGCTCTCCCAAGGCTGTCAATAGCTCTATTGGAATGTTGTCTACTCCCAGGGCCTTGTTTCGACTTAGGTCTTTCAGTGCTCTGTCAAACTCGTCACATGGTATCATATCTCCCATTTCATCTTCATCTACCTTCTCTTCCATTTCCATAATATTGGCCTCAAGAACATCGCCCCTGTAAAGACCCTCTATGTACTCCTTCCACCTTTCTGGTTTTCCTTCTTTGCTTAGAACTGGGTTTCCATCTGAGCTCTTGATATTCATGCAAGTGGTTCTCTTTTCTCCAAAGGTCTCTTTAATTTTCCTGTAAGCAGTATCTATCTTACTCTTCATGAGATAGGCCTCTACATTCTTACATTTGTCCTCCAGCCATCCCTGCTTAGCCATTTCTCACTTCCTGTCAATCTCATTTTTGAGACGTTTGTATTCCTTTTTGCCTGTTTCACTTACTGCATTTTTGTATTTTCTCCTTTCATCAATTAAATTCAGTATCTCTTCTGTTACCCAAGGATTTCTACTAGCCCTCGTCTTTTTACCTACTTGATCCTCTGCTGCCTTCACTATTTCATTCCTCAAAGCTACCCATTCTTCTTCTACTGTATTTCTTTCCCCCATTCCTGTGAAATGTTCCCTTATGCTCTCCCTGAATCTCTGTACAACCTCTGGTTTAGTCAGTTTATCCAGGTCCCATCTCCTTAAATTCTCACTTTTTTGCAGTTTCTTCAGTTTTAATCTACAGTTCATAATCAATAGATTGTGGTCAGAGTCCACATCTGCCCCTGGAAATGTATTACAATTTAAAACCTGGTTCCTAAATCTCTGTCTTACCATTATATAATCTATCTGAAACCTTCTTATATGTCCAGGGTTCTTCCATGTATACAACCTTTTTTCATGATTCTTGAACCAAGTGTTAGCTATGATTAAGTTATGCTCTGTGCAAAATTCTACCAGGCGGTTTCCTCTTTCATTTCTCTCCCCCAGTCCATATTCACCTATTCCTTCTCATCCTTTTCCTTGTACTACTGTAGTGGGCGTGGGCTTCATGTCAATCTTGGCCACAATAATGCGTTCACTATGCTGTTTGTAGTAGCTTACCTGCACTCCTATGTTTTTATTCATTATTAAACCTGCTCCTGCATTACCCATATTTGATTTTGTATTTATAACCCTGTATTCACCTGACCAAAAGTCTTGTTCCTCCTGCCACCGAACTTCACTAATTCCCACTATATCTAACTTTAACCTATCCATTTCCCTTTTCCAATTTTCTAACCTACCTGCCGGATTAAGGGATCTGACATTCCACGCTCCGATCCGTAGAACACCAATGTATTTAACAGCGAACGACATTCCAAGATATTAATTTTATTTCCTGCAGCAACAGGAGAAGAAAACTATTTTGTCACAGAGTCAGCTCACTCAATGTTACTCTAAGCAGCTGCCATCAGTTTTCACAGCGTCTTCTTCTTCACAGACGAAAGAAAGTTCTAGCGGCATGAGTGTACAATTATCACAGATGACATGTATGTACAACTGAGAAGCAAGGAGACTGATGACGCACTTATCATTGTGAAACTAAGTAATTAATTTGTGAAAGTATGAGTAACGTACGTGAATTTCATCAAAAATTCACTAAAGTGGTTTGTCTCTACAAGTCAGAGACCTAACCTTTGAACACGTATAAAAATTAAGACAAAGTGATCTTTCACATGTTACACTGTACTAATAACATGTTCTGAAATCAGAACACGGTCCGTCGTAAAACTTCAGCTTGCCAGTACTTCTCCACTACACTCACATTCATTTAAATACTTGTACGATGTTCTAACTGCAGATGATTTTGGATGGTAAATAAATAGGTTACATTTATGTGAATAGCTCATACCTCTTGTGGGTTCAATGCATCTCGCCTCTGAAGGTGGGCGTTTGTTTACTTAAAAGCTTCTGAAACTGCGCAAGAACTTTCAAATGTTTCCTTAATTGTTCTTGAAACACAGACTTCAACGCTACAACACTTGAATCTAAACTAAAGGTTCTTTTATTGAATAAATCACGAAAAGAATTCTCTTAGACACTTGTAGTACTTGAGAGAATCCGGAAGTAATTGCTAGACAAAGGTCCTCGACAGTTAGGTGACATAGCATTGTTGTTAGCATACACTATGGTCAACATTATTAAATGGAAACCCCAAAAAGTACAGAGCACATCATTTTGTAGGAACGTCAATATCATAGGGAAACAAGCACTGCAGTAAAATTTTAAGTAATTTAAATCTATGTAAGACAAAATAAACCTCTCTTACTACTGCAAAATATACGGCAGTGTCTAAAAGGATGCAAACGCCCGAGTAGCTAATAAACTCACAAAGAATTTACCAATTAAACATACTCTAAGTTCTTAATTAAATTTGTTTAACCAATAACAGAGGTATAATCATTTGTTACGGCGAAAGGTCAACCCAGTATGACAGCACACAGTGGGCACCAATTTGCAAAATGTGTTCTTTTTCACAGACGGAAGAAAATTCCAGCAGCATGTCCCTGTTATGACAACAGACACTGTGTATGCGTGATTGACAAGCGAGAGAGATTTCTAACATCATTGTCGTTGTGAATCTCAGCAGTGGAAAGGAATAGACCATACTACAATTCTGTCCGTTTTCTCTGACCCACGACGTGATTTCTGGAGTAAAATGGATAGTTTACACGAGATACTACGACGACCAGAGACAACATTTAATAAGAGCCCGATGACATTCTTCATGACGGCGACAGCAATATAGACCTTTACAATCAAAAACAAACATTTTGTGGAGGTGGTGTTGTAAAACCTTAATAAATGTTAAGAACTACCATATGCAGCACACAGCCGTAACGGCATATTTAAGTACAGACGATCGATTTTGGTCAAGAATCAGAAAAACATCGGGTCCAATAACAATCTCACCTATGTGTTTGCTTAATTGGAATAGCAGATGTACAAAGCTCCGTCATTGATATTATCTATATATATCGAATATTCGGAAAAAACTTTGTCGAGGTTAAATGGAAGTAATGTTATGTATGTACAGATAGTATCAATGACGGAACAATGTACATCCGATAATTGCGATTCCATTTACTCAGACGGATAGTTGAGACGGATTTTGGACCCGATGTGATAAGATCCTATATCGAAATCTATCGTTTATGTTAAAATATACCGTTGTCTACTGTATAATGCAGTTCTTAACAAAAAAAAAAAAAAAAAAAACCATGTGAAGCATTTGAGTCAGTAAATGAAATGAACGTATATAGGCAATCGCGGGAATGTGACATTTTAGGTTGGGACATACTAAAAAAGGTTACTAAACCTAATACACTCCTGGAAATTGAAATAAGAACACCGTGAATTCATTGTCCCAGGAAGGGGAAACTTTATTGACACATTCCTGGGGTCAGATACATTACATGATCACACTGACAGAACCACAGGCACATAGACACAGGCAACAGAGCATGCACAATGTCGGCACTAGTACAGTGTATATCCACCTTTCGCAGCAATGCAGGCTGCTATTCTCCCATGGAGACGATCGTAGAGATGCTGGATGTAGTCCTGTGGAACGGCTTGCCATGCCATTTCCACCTGGCGCCTCAGTTGGACCAGCGTTCGTGCTGGACGTGCAGACCGCGTGAGACGACGCTTCATCCAGTCCCAAACATGCTCAATGGGGGACAGATCCGGAGATCTTGCTGGCCAGGGTAGTTGACTTACACCTTCTAGAGCACGTTGGGTGGCACGGGATACATGCGGACGTGCATTGTCCTGTTGGAACAGCAAGTTCCCTTGCCGGTCTAGGAATGGTAGAACGATGGATTCGATGACGGTTAGGATGTACCGTGCACTATTCAGTGTCCCCTCGACGATCACCAGAGATGTACGGCCAGTATAGGAGATCGCTCCCCACACCATGATGCCGGGTGTTGGCCCTGTGTGCCTCGGTCGTATGCAGTCCTGATTGTGGCGCTTACCTGCATGGCGCCAAACACGCATACGACCATCATTGGCACCAAGGCAGAAGCGACTCTCATCGCTGAAGACGACACGTCTCCATTCGTCCCTCCATTCACGCCTGTCGCGACACCACTGGAGGCGGGCTGCACGATGTTGGGGCGTGAGCGGAAGACGGCCTAACGGTGTGCGGGACCGTAGCCCAGCTTCATGGAGACGGTTGCGAATGGTCCTCGCCGATACCCCAGGAGCAACAGTGTCCCTAATTTGCTGGGAAGTGGCGGTGCGGTCCCCTACGGCACTGCGTAGGATCCTACGGTCTTGGGGTGCATCCGTGCGTCGCTGCGGTCCGGTCCCAGGTCGACGGGCACGTGCACCTTTCGCCGACCACTGGCGACAACATCGATGTACTGTGGAGACCTCACGCCCCACGTGTTGAGCAATTCGGCGGTACGTCCACCCGGCCTCCCGCATGCCCACTATACGCCCTCGCTCAAAGTCCGTCAACTGCACATACGGTTCACGTCCACGCTGTCGCGGCATGCTACCAGTGTTAAAGACTGCGATGGAGCTCCGTATGTCACGGCAAACTGGCTGACACTGACGGCGGCAGTGCACAAATGCTGCGCAGCTAGCGCCATTCGACGGCCAACACCGCGGTTCCTGGTGTGTCCGCTGTGCCGTGCGTGTGATCATTGCTTGTACAGCCCTCTCGCAGTGTCCGGAGCAAGTATGGTGGGTCTGACACACCAGTGTCAATGTGTTCTTTTTTCCATTTCCAGGAGTGTAACATTACAGATTTTCTCTAGAATAAACCGAACTGAAGTATAAAGTAAATACAAAATTGCATTCGAATGATTCCCTTTGACCGGTAGAGATGAAACTAAGACAGTGGTAGTAGACACCCCCTCAAAACAACGTAACTGGAAAAAACTGACACACTCATTCTTCAGGAATGATGCAAACGAAACGAAAAAAAACAAGTTTAATCGCAGTTACGCTGTACCTATATAGCTTTAACAGACAGCGATAACAGATCCCCTATAAATGTCTCTAACAAACACAGAAGAAGCTGCAAAATGGCAAAATTGGAATCGAATTGTTCGCTTGACCTGTAGCTCAAAGGAAGACAGCGATATCGCACACCTCCACAAAAGTACATAATCGATAAATTTCGCATAGGAACTTTTTCGTGATAAAAACTAAAATATAAAAAAACAACACAAATGGTATCGGGGTGTATACCAGACTCTCCTTCCCCCCGACACACACACACACACACACACACACACACACACACACACACACACACACACACAAATTTCTCCAGAATAAACCGAAGAAAAGAAACAAAAAGTCATACACATGGACAGTTGGTATCATATTTCGTGTGATCTCTATTCCTAAACCGAGGACAGAGATACAAAACATCACCCACATAAGATCAAATTAACCGAAAAATTATATACACAAATTCCTTTAGAATAAACAGAAGAAAGTACAAAAAACTGGAATCAAGCTACAGAAATAAGTCGCCAATATATACCAAAAACTCGATACAATTCAGCTAAACAAATACTACGAACCACAGCAGAAACAACAAAAAAAATATGTACCGCTAGAGTAAGCGACCAGTAAAACAAATTGAGCCTCTTAGGAACAATGGATATCATAAGCGCAGCTTCTCAAAGAGTCCCATTCGAAAAACGCCCAAATATTGTAAATTAAAAAATTGTGAGTAACATTACCACTCGTATCGCTTACGACCTTTTGAGCAATGCACTTTGGTTAAGGCTAACCTTCCCCTCGACGAATTTCTCACATTAAAAAGATAGCTAAATAACTATAAGAGTCAAATAATAATGATGATCACTAATCGTTTCACTCACAAAAATTAATCTTGTGCTCTGAAGTTCCTGCCTACCCTTACCCTGTGAAATCGTGCAAAATGCAGAGAGAAACAGACAAATATTTGTCAGAAGCTGTAATAAAGTATAATTGTTACAAGTTTATCCACGGCAGTTCAAGGTGTGGTGTCAAGTTCCACCCAAACCAAACCATCCTATGTCGCGAAGCATTTGGAATAACAGCACAGTTTACAGACATCACAGATTACACTTGTCAGTAGGACAACCACAGGTTAACCTTTAATAACAGTCGGCTTACGTTCAGTTAAACATAAAGTCATGACGTCACATAGGATGTCATGGGAAAGGCAAACGGGTGGAAAAGGACAATGCGCTTCACACGTTTGCCATTGTGGAACTAAGAAATTAGTTTGAGAATACAAGATTAAAGCGCATGAACTACGCCAAAAAGTAAGTACAGAGGTCTGCCTGAAAAAGCAAGCACTTAATATTTTAATCTCCATGAAAAATTGACACAAAACGCTGTTTCACGTTATATACTTCAGGTACTGTAATCCCATCACACTCCCCCACACGCTTCTATATGCTTGTATTTCTTCTCTAAGTACACAGAGAATTAAAAGCTTCTACGATATTCCAAGTACCGATGAATCCGCAAGGTAAATAAATAATTGTCAGATACGCGAGTGTCTCATACCTCTTGCTAGTACAATGTTCCTCGCTTCTGAAGCTGGGCGTTCGCTTCGCTCAAAGCTTCTAAAGCTCCCTAAGAACTTTTAAATGTTTCGATGATTGTTCTCGAAACACAAAATTCAACGCTACAGCACTTGAATCGAAGCTGAAGCTTCTTTCACTCAATAACTCACACAGAGAATTCGGATAGGCACTTCTAGTACTCGAGAGAATACGGAAGTAATTGCTAGGCAACGGTCCTCTACGGTTTAGGTGACACAGCATTGTTGTTAGCATACGCTTTGACAAACATTGAACAGCAACCATAGAGACAACAGAGCACAACATTTTGGCGGAACGACGACAGCAGTAGTGGAACGCCTACTAAACTAAAATTTTAAATAAGTTAAATATTTGTTGCAGCT
The DNA here is from genome assembly GCF_023897955.1 of Schistocerca gregaria. Classification (NCBI taxonomy): domain Eukaryota; kingdom Metazoa; phylum Arthropoda; class Insecta; order Orthoptera; family Acrididae; genus Schistocerca; species Schistocerca gregaria. Next base: position 289,692,444 of record NC_064924.1, on the reverse strand, counting down.
TTTCAGATTATGGCATTGCTTCGAAACTACGTCGCACGCTCGTGACCTCGTTCCCATATCACGTAATATGTTCAAATATTTTCACATGCGCAAAAGATGATTCCCACAGCGCAGCGAACTTCCACCTTTGCTCTATGTCCATCACTAATACTTTTTTTGATGCCTTAACTTCCTATATCCTTCGCTGAATCTCTCCGTCATGAAAAGGGAAGATTTGTCAGTGAGACGGATCACGTAGGCAATGAGTGGCGTTCTACCGGTGTCGTAAACAGCCCCATCAATCTTACCGGGCTTGGGCGGCGGAACTACATGGTCTCAGTAGGAAATAGTTTGTCACGGACACTTATCATGAGTCTTATGCTGATTCAGTGGTTAGGGATGCTATTCTACGGCTTGCTCCTGACAAAGAAGTTCGGCAACGTGCCCTACAACTGCCAAACCCGTCGTGTCGGAAGTTCTAAGCATCGCTCAATCCTTTGAAGTGTCTCACGCTGCTGGCGCGCAAATAGACGCGTGGTGTGAAGTAGGTGCTGTACAGTCAACTTTCGACACGGACAATTTGCCTGTTTCACAGGACAACGAAGAAGTGGCGGCGGTTCACTAGCGTAAACAACGTTGCGTTGGGCCGCAACGCTCGCAGCGAAAACAGCAACCACAGAAGCAGGTTCGTTCCGCACTTCTTTCTTGTCCACGTTGTTTCGTACAGCATGACAGGGCCGCGTGTCCAAAACGTTGGGCCACGTGTAATTCATGTCGGAAAAAAAGGCCGAATTGCTTCTGTGTGTCAGTCCCCTAAAGTTCCTGTCGACGAGGACGAGGCATCGGACATGGATGTTAACTGTGTGCTTTCTCAAACAAATATGTTGTTTGTTACTGATTGTGTTCTGGATAAAGACATTCGCATGCAAGTGGACACTGGCTCTGCAGTAACTCTCATTAATTCACGCACGTATTTGGAGTTGAGCTCCCGTCCCTTGTCTCCAGTTACCCGAAAACAGAAAATTCCTATCATTGGCCAGTTTGATGCTTCCACTGCCCTTGAGTCTCTTGTTAGGCCCCTCACGTTTTATGAGGTGGATCATGCGGGCACTGAAAACCTGTTCGGTTATGATGCTTTCCATTTGTTCAGGTTATCCACTGATGATGATGTGCACCTCATATCTGAGGATATTCCGTATCAACAGCTGGATGGATTGTGTTCTGAATTTTCGTCCGTGTTCTCTGCTGGTTTGGGTCGTGCCAAGGATTTTGAAGCCCACATTACTCTTAAACGTACAGCTCGCCCTAAGTTTTTCCGGGCACGCCCTATTCCGGTGGCGTTGCGTGCACCTGTCAAGGCTGAGATAGAAGGGTTAACAGCTTCAGGGATTCTCCTTCCTGTTACCTCCAGCGAATGGGCATCGCCAATCGTGGTGGTTTCTAAACCAAACGGGAGTCTGCGATTGTGTGGTGATTTTAAAGCCACTGTCAACGCTCAGAGTCTCATTGACACTTATCCTCTTCCCCGTCCTGAGGAGTTATTTACCAAGCTCGCTGGGGGCCAGTTCTTTTCCAAACTTGACTTATCGGAGACACACCATCAGTTGACAGTGGACGCTTCTTCCAAGGAATTTCTCGTCATCAACACTCCTTGTGGGTTGTATCAGTACCAGCGGTTACCATTTGGCGTCGCTAGTGCGCCGGCCATTTTTCAGCGGTTTTTGGAACAGCTGACGGCTTCCGTTCCCGGCTGCATAAACTATCTGGATGACATTGTTGTCACGGGGCCTCCACTGAGGAGCACCTTCACAATTTGCGTTCATTGTTTCGGGTTTTGCATTCGGCTGGGTTGAGGTGCAATCTGGACAAGTCACAGTTCTTCCAACCCTCCATTGTGTATCTTGGTTTCCACTTGTCCTGTGAGGGTATACATCCTCTACGTCAGTATGTTGTGGCCATTAACGCTCTGCCCCGGCTGTCTGCGGTCAAAGAACTTAAAGCGTTTCTAGGCAAGACTGCTTATTATCACAAATTCATTCCATCCGTGGCGGCGGTAGCTCATCCTCTGCATCAGCTGTTACGCAAAAACATCCCTTTCTGTTGGTCCGACGAGTGTGAGCAGGCTTTTGTCTGCCTGAAGGCTCATTTGCAGTCGGCGCCTTGTCTTGCCACATTCCGTCCGGGTCAGCACTTGGTTCTGGCGACTGACACGTCGCAGTATGGCCTAGAGGCTGTTCTTGCCCATTGGTATGAGGATGGATCGGAACGACCCATCGCCTATGCTTCCAAGACCCTCAACGATGTGCAACGGCGTTACTCTCAAATCGAAAAGGAGGCGCTCGCTATCATTTATGCTCAAAAGAGTTCAGCGTTTTTTTGTATGGTTAAAAAAATCTTTAGGTATTGATTTCTATTTCTAACACAGCTCTTTCTTGAGATCATGTGTTGTGTTGCAAAGTTTGCTGTAAAAACTCCCTGTACCTTTGAAGAAGAAATGGCAACATCATTGATAGGTCTTCCTGTTTCACAGTGGAATAGAGGCCTTACTTACCTTTCTCTATTTCTCTGCAATTGCAAGACCTCTGTCACAGCTCGAAGAGCTGTGCCCATTCTTGCGTGTTGCCTCCTCAAGCCTTCCTGGGCTAAATGGTGGAGACCTTGATCCATTCACTTAGAACACTATTGCATGGTACTGCACGGCACAAAGACCATATTACATTTAGTAATGAATGTAGTAAACATTCTTCCATGATAAGACACCATGAACAAGTCTAGGAACATGCATCAGAGTACCAAGAACACAATAACACTGAAAATGTGTTTTGTGAAAAAATAGCATTTAGAACATTTTCCATTTCGATTATACAATTCTGCACCTCCAAACTCTTGGTATCAGCTCAGTATAAACTTAGCAGATCCTACATACAAATCTTTAAGGTATATAGAAATAAAAGTAGTCCTTGGATACTTCACCTTCTAATCTCAAGCTACAAACAGATTCTGCCAGCATGTACTACAAAAATTTGATTCTGTTCACTCAAAAGTAATATTTATAATTTTGTAGCTAGAGATAACATGCAGTTCTACATATATGGCCCTGAAATGAAGTGCATTTGAATACTTGGGTCTTGCCAGAAAATATCAAGACCATGAAGTGTGAGGAAAGAAATGGTGTACACATTCTTTGAGGGAAGTGATCTTCACACAACCTGTGTGGCGTTTGTAGATGGGATAGTAATTTCAGATTGGTATTCTAAAAGTCTTCTGGACAACATGACAAGACCCATCAAGGAGAAATGTTCAGAATTAGGAGTGCTTAGCCTACAATGCAAGCTAACCACATATCGAAAATAAAGTCTTTTATTGAGGAGTCTCAGTTCGTGGCATTTTCTCATCTACCCTACAAGCATGTTTTAGTCCCTGTGATTGCTCTTTCTAAAAACAAAAGAAATCACTACAAATATAAATATGTCTCTTCAGAAGCAGCATCTCTCTATATGATCTGTATGTAAATGTCCTACCGAACTGGCCTAAAAGAAAAATAGTCCACCCTGAAGCGTTCACCAAGTAGTTTGCATTTATAAGAGGGTGAAAAAGAGAGTTCTTTAAAAAGATTTAAAGGAATGTGTTTAAAGTATTTTAATTATAATGGATCTCATAGCTTAACAGAATCTGTAATATGTGAATGGCCTGGTAAAATAAACTGGAAGCTCCATGAAGCTGTTCACAGACACACAGAAGATACAACAGTTGTAGAAACATGCAGGAAAACTTACAGAGGACTGAGATGTGGTGCAGATACTGACAGCTGACCTTCAATAAACATTTATAATGTATTGGTTGTAGAGAGGTGGTAAGGCCCTTATTTATTTGATTAAACTTCAAATTTTCAAAAGTTGAGTGTGGTTTCTTGAACTTTTGTTGATCATTGAACCCTAAAGCCAATGGCCTTGCTGCAGTGGTAACACAGGTTCCCATGAGATCACTGAAGTTAAGCACTGTTGGGCTGGGCTAGCACTTGGATCAGCGGCCATCTGGTCAGCCGAGTGTTGTTGGCAGGCGGAATGCACTCAGCCCTTGTGAGGAAAACTGAGGAGCTACTTGATTGAGATGTAGTGGCTATGGTCCCGTAAACTGACATACGGCAGGGAGAGCTGTGTGCTGACCACATATCCCTCCATATCTGCAACCAGTGACATCTGTGGGCTGAGGTTGACACGGCAGCCGGTTGGTACCGTTGGGTGTTCCAGGTCTGTTCGGCTGGAGTTTAGTTTAGCATATAACCCTAAAACAATTAAATTTATTGATTAGCTCTTTGAGATTGTGATAGTTATTGTATGTACCTTAAAAGAAAAAAAGAGGAAATAAAACCCAAGAATATACTTTTTTTGGCATCTGTCTGGTATTATGTTGCAGGAGCATTTTTCACAGTACAGCAATAATCAACTAGTGTCATACACTTCATTTTCCTTTGTACTGTTGCTTCACCAGTGAATCACATTGGTGAAACTGCTCACCATGTTTGTTACTCGAATAACCACAATTTGCAAATAACCACAATTTGCTGAGAAGAAATGTGGATGTGATGACAAAAAGGCACATTTTTTATGATACTATAATCACCTTGTTCTCATCCTTTGTCAGCTTCTGTCCCACACACACCTCCAATTCTGCCTCATGACTATAACTTCACTAATCCTGCAGTCACATCTTACTCTCTGGAGTCTCTCTCTTCCTGTGTTTCATCTCTTCACCCACCATTCCTCCACTCATTATATGCTTTGGACAGCTACCCTTGTTGCTGGCTAAAACAAGCTCACTGGTGCTACATTCCTACCCAGTGTGTGTGCAGTTCCTCACTCCTAGTTCTTGGCCACCTTTCCCCAACCCTCCGTCACCACTCTCTGCCTGCTTTCTCTCCTGGTTGATTACACCCAGCCTGCTCAAATAAGTTTTGTTTTCCGATTCATGGAATGCAAACAAATAGCCCAAAATATTTCTGTGCTCATCAGATTCCTCTTATGTACATCGTACTATTCATTGTTATAGCTGTACTAATCCTTTCTTATGCTCCTGTTAAAAGGTGTGAAGAACACTGTAGGCAGAATGCTTTGGCATACAAATAAAGATTTTTCAGCACCCAATGAATTTCCAGTTTATCTGTTATACGTGCCGCAAACAGCAGTTACAGTCGGTTAAGCTTAGGGTCGTCATAGCATGATTGGCCCATGTGGTGTCCTTAAGAGGAAACCGTTCCTGTAACTAGGCATGGCATACACCAGTGTCAGTTGTGGTCTTGAGGTGTTTCTTGGCAAGAAACTTAGGGTTCTTTCAGTTTATCCAGGTCCCATCTCCTTAAATTTGCTTTCACCCATTTGCAGTACCAGCACTGCAAGGCCATTTTGGTTGGTGTTACGAAGCCAGATTAGTCAGCCATCTGGACTGTTGCCCCTTCAGCTACTGACAAGGCTGCTACCCCTCTTCAGGAATCACACGTTTGTGTGGTGTCTCAACAGATAACCCTCCATTGTGGTTGCACCTACGGTATGGCTATCTGTATCGCTGAGGCACGCAAGCCTCCTCGTCAATGGCTGGGTCCATGGTTCATGTAGGGTCAAGGGTCAGGAGGATGGTGAAGAGGGGGGGGGGGGGGGGTGGAGGCAGCGGATGACTTAATTCAGGAATGCAAAATCCAGGAACTAAAGGCTATAGAGTGCCTCTTATATTTTAAAGCATGATTGTTTGTATCCAGTCTCTGTGGTATTGACCTCCGCCATTAATGAGGCTAGGTAACAAGCAGCACCTGGTGAATTTACTCCATCAATGTCTGCATCTGATGACAGTACAAATAAATTTGATCATGGGGGCAGTAGGCCATCCCCACTCTTGGCTTCTGTGGCACCATCTTTAGGAACCACTCTTTGCTGAAAAACCAACATCCTTGTCCAGGAATCTACTGGTTTCCTTCTGAGACCTTTCTCACCGGAAAGTCACATATCGGAGACCTGACACAAGCTAGTGGCTGAAGGAGCCATGGACCATGGATCCCAGGGCTGCCTGTCCTCCTTCCATTCCTACCACCACAGCAGGTAAGCCTTCACAAGAATCTTGATTGCCAAAACTTGTGAAAGAGAAGAAGAATAAATATTGGGAGAAGACTACTTGAGTGATACTGGAGACACCAGATTCTCTAGTCTCTGTTTCTTTGGAAGTTTTTTTACGGTGGCTGTATACCATGGAGGTTCCTTCCCATTATGAACTGTTCTATTGGGTACATGTCTTTCCAGTGCATAGTCAATTATTCTTTTAAACTTGACCCCTTGTTCCTCTACTTGCTGCTGCCGTGTGCTGCAAGTTTAAAGTTCCTCACTGAGATATGACACTACTGATTTTTTAATGTAGTTTACTGAATGTATACATCTTTCTGCTTGTCTTAGTTGTCCTTTGTACTTCATTAAACATTGTTACCACAGTCGCGTCATGGTCACTGATACCAGTTTTGATGTGGACATCCTCAAAGAGGTCAGGTCTGTTTGTTGCCCTTTGATCCAAAGTATTTCCATTATGAGTGGGGTCTTAGTTATCTGTTCTAGTTAGTTTTCAGTGAAGGCATTTAGTAATGTTTCACAGGATGTCTTATCATGCCTGCCACTAACAAAACTGTAATTTTCCAAATTGAGTGATTGGTTGATTAAAGTCTCCACCAATGGTTACAGTATGATTGAGGAACTTGCGGACGGGTGAACAGAGGTTTTCTCTGAAGTTTTCCGTTACATCAGAAGATAAGTCTGGTGGGTGTTAGATGGCGCCAATTGTCATTTTATGTCCAACCCTGATACTGAGCCTTGCCCAAACAGTCTCACATGCAGCTTGTTTCTATGTTGATTGGTATGATTTTCTTGTCTACTGTGACAAATATTTTGCTTCATTCCCTATTTGCTGATACTTTTATATACACTTAAATTTTCCCCAAAAATCTCACTGCTATCAATTTTAGGTTTCAAATAACTTTCTCTACCTAATATTATCCGAGCTTCACTGCTTTTCATGAGTGCTTCAAGCTCTGGCACTTTCTTGCGAATGTTTCTGCAATTTACCATTAGGATTTTAATACACTCATTTGTGGGATGCATTTCTTTCAATTCTATACTGATACATTTGGATTTCCTACAACTATCTTTACCTGGATTGGATGGAGGGTCGCCTAATCTAAGAAACCCTTGTGTGCATCTCACACACAGTGAGCTATCTGTATACAAGCGTCTGATGTGTACTGTACGCCTGACCAATTTAAGTGGACCCTACAGTTCTCAGAGATCTGGTGCAAGTCCACGAAGTTGCGGCCTAGCATGGTACAGAACCTTCAAAGTCTCTGGTTGAGTCCTTTCACTCAACTCAGAACCAAAGCACTACAATCAGTTCTGGGGACAGTGCTGCAAATTGTGAGCTCTGTGGGAACTCTGTGTGCAAGACTGGTCTTCTCAACTTTCTCTGCTAGTTGCTTGAATGACCCAAGTGTGATCTCAGAGCCCATACGACAGACATCATTTGTTCCACTGTACACCACAAATGGCAATTGGTTGCACCCTGCTCCCTCAGTGGCTGCCGGAATAGCCTCTTCAGTATGTTGGCTGAGGCTACCAGGCATACACATGGTGCACCTGGTTTTCTTTCCTGTCTCTTGCTGCCATTTCCCTAAAGGTTGCCATCATTCACTGTACATTTGAACTGATGATGATTAATAGATCCTACCTTTTCATGTTTGCCTCCTCTTGACTTCAGACAAGACAGCTTCCCAAAAGGAGGTGAAATTAGTCCCAGCAGCTCAGTTTCAGGGAAACACAACACTGCAAACTTGTTGGTTAGGGGGATCTTTAAAACATCTAGAGGCCTCCCTGGTCCCTTTCCACCCTGCACAGGATGTCTAGATGTACCATTGACATGCCACTCACAGTCAAGTGGACAGATAGGTACAGATCTCGTACTTTGTGTAGAGGAAGTAGGATCCACAGGAGAGAATAGTACTTGAGGTTCTAGTGGTACTGGTACCACAGGTACACTACTCTCGAGAGCTCTACTGACACACCAATTCACAGCAGCTGCCAATTGTTGGACAATAGTCATGGTGCTTTCCAGCTGCTTACAAATATCAGCTAACTCATCCAATGTTAGAGAACAGCATTCACAGTGGAGGTGCATTTTGGCTGGTGCAATTTATTACAATGCAATGAACAGATTGCTTTAAATGTTGCCTGCTGATTATCTTTTAATCTGTTGAGCTAAAAAGTTGCTCGCACAAGAATTGAAACAAATATGCTGAATGAGATTTCTATTAAGACAACGCAAGAACCTGTGTTAAAAATTACTAGTTTCCTAAAACATTTTGAAGTTAATTTCAGTTGTTAGCAAACTTGAAAACAGGGTTAATGTGTGATAAAAGTAGGTATATATAGGTCTACTATAAGTGTAACACAGTATGTTAGAATATCTGCTACAGTAACAAAATCACAAATGACAGTTTGCTACAAATCGCTTGTAGATTATGCAAAGGACAATGGTAGCTTCTGAAAATTCTCAAAGACTCGTGTTTATTTGCATTGATAACAAACAAATTCAGAGGTGATGTATTCTTTGTCAGAAATGTGAACCACAAAATGCTGATTTGCTACGAAATGAGTCACTTATTCAAAACACTAGTACTGGTAACTTATGGAAATTTAGTTTTGAAAGCATCTGAAAATTCACAAAAAACCTTCCAATATCTCATGTAATTGTACATTGAAATTACAGTATAGTTGTTTTGAAAGAGGCTAGGCCTACTGTCATCAAAAATTTTAAGAGTACAATCGAGTTTAAGCGTATAATTGACAATAACCATAAGAATTTATTGTGGCACTCATGTACGTCCAAAATTTCACAATACAAAACAGATATTGATACAGTCAGTGAAACATTTGTCAAACATGCTAAAATGTGCAGCACCAACAAAACATGTCTTCCATGTGTTGCAGCTAACAATTTTCTTTTCAAGAGATGTACACAGAAGGAAGCCATATATTGATTGACTCTCCTAGGAAAGTATGGCAGTGAAAATAAGTGACTATCATTGAAGTACAGAAGCATTTAGTGACATTATGAATTTCTTTTAGTTAGGTGTGTCTCTTTAGAATAGAACCGACTGTTGGCATGTCATGTAACATCCAGTGTTTTCAACGGATCTGCAAGGTAATATTTTTGTTGGTGTGATTTGACTGTCAGCTCTATTAAAGTTGCTGGTGTGTGTATGCACAATCATGATAAAGAAGTACTTGTCATGGTGACTAGTACGTATGTTGCAACCATCAAACTTCATACACATTGAGCCAACAAATTAAACTGTGAGAAGTACAGGTTGGGATGTCAACAATATTATGAAAATATTTGATTGCTACTCACTATAAAGAGACAAATTGAGCCACAGACAGGTGTGAAAAAATGTGTGTTACATAAAAGCTTTTTGCCGAAGCCTTCTTCAGAAAACAAAAATTCACACATGGTCACACAAGCAAGCATGTCTCAAACACACGACTGCTATCTCCAGCCATTCCAGACTGAATGCAACTGTATTCTGACCCACGTTGAAGGGAATGTATACAAACAAATCTGTGGCACAACCATGGGCTCCCAAATGGCACCTTCCTATGCCAACTGTTTGTGGGCCATTTAGAGCAAACTTTCCTCCCAGAACCCCAAACTCATGGTCTGAATCAGGTTTACGATAATATCTTCATGATTGGCACTTAGGGCCAGGATGAGTTATTCTCGTTCCTTCACAACCTCAACACCTTTTCTCCCATCCACTTCAGCTGGCTCTCCTAAACCCAGTGTACCATCTTCTGGACATTGATCTCCTCCTCCTCTTCTGATGGCTCTGTCCACATCTCTGTCTACATTAAACCCACCAACCACACCTGTGTTTTGACAGTGCCATCCCTTCTACACCAAAATATCCCTCCCAGACAGCCATATGGCATATCTGCAGCACAGGAGCCTCTCGTACAATATGCTGAAGATCTCACAAAGGGGTTCACAGGCAGGCACTATACCCTCTATTTAGTTAAGAAACAGATTATCTGTACCATATCCCCCAATCCTCCCACCATCCCCAGGAACCTACTACAAAGGTTCTTTATCACCCCTTACCATCCTGTACTGGAACAATTGAACCACATCCTTCATCAGGTCTTTGAATATCTATCATAATGCTCTGAAATGAGGACATCCTACTAGAGATCCTTCCCACCTCCTAAAATGGTGATCTGTTGCCCACCCAAACTCCACAACACCCCTGTCCATCCCTATGCTGCTCCCAATACCAAACCCCTTGCCACAGTGATCATATCCCCGTGAAAGACCAGAGTGCAAGACCTGTCAAGTCCACCCACTCACATTTCCTATGCCAGTCCTTTGCAACATTATTCTATCCCATTAGAGCCCAGGCCACATGTGAAAGCAGCCATGTCATAAATGAGCTCAACTACAACCATTTCTCAGCTTTTTATATGGGTGTGACTACCAACTAGCTGTCTTCCAGGATAGTTAGCCACCGCCAAACTGTAGCAAGGAGCAAAGTGGACCACCCTATGGTACAACCTGCATCTGAATGTAATGTGCTTGATTTCAGTGGCCATTTGGATTCTCCCTCCACCACCAACATTTTTTTCTGATCTTCACAGACAGGAGTTACCCTTGCAATACATTCTCTGCTCCTTAAAGTATCCCAGCCTCAAGCTACAGTTCAGACACCATCCATCCAACAGTTTTCGCCACCTTCTGTCCTGTCATCTCCTCAATTTTGACCCCTTCATACACCCTCATTGTACACTGCTTTCTGCTGGTGCACCCACTCTCTGTTACTCTCCTTTCCCCCTCCCCACCCCATTCTCTCCCCCATAACCTCCTGGCACTGTACTCAGCAGTCTTGCCCTGCCACCACTAGTTGCTGCATGCTCTTCCTGCAGTGCTGATCCCTCTTTCTCCACATGTACACAAGTATCCTGCTATCCTTTCCCCTTTCCTGCCTCCTCCAGATTGCTACTTTCGTAAAATGGAACAATTGCACTCTGGCCCAAGCTGCCTGAGGTGGCAGTCACATGTGCATGAAGTGTGCTTGTTTGTGCGAATGAAAGTGTGTGTGTGTGTGTGTGTGTGTGTGTGTTTTTGTTTTTGTTTTTTCTGGAGAAGGTTTTGGCCAAAAACTAAGCGTGTAAGTCTTTTCATTGTGCTTGTCTGCAACTCTACCTGGCATCTTTGCAGTGAGTAGCAGTCTATCCTTTTCATAATATTGTTGAGCCAACAAGTTAATTGGAAACCCAGCATTCTTTTCATATGTTTATACAGGATTACTCAATGACAAATTGAATTTCAGATTGTAGAGTGTACATTGTGGCTTTTTTCATTTAATCAAAACATTCACCAGAACCACTTTCTGTTTTGACCCATGATGTCATCAAAATGGGAAACTTAAATTGCTCCTAATTCAGTATAAGTAGAAACTGTACCCTAACTAGAATTGCAGTTCTTCTTAAGACATCACATTCATTGACTTCAGAAACTCACAACCAAACTGTCAGCTTGCAACAAGTCAGGCTTTGAGCTATGCCCCAGATCAGTCTGTCGCAGTAACATTCACACGTTTACACTGTATGTCATAAGTCAAAGCAGACTTCAGATATTGGCAGGTTCTGTTGACTAGTCATCTGATAAATGTTTGTTTAGAAAATCAAAGATTTATTCTTCATTCCTTGTAAACATCATTGTGTATAGTTTTTGGCCATTTAGTTTATATAAATAGCTCAATATGAATATTTACAAGTTATTTGACCACTTAACTATTTTCTGAGGTGATGTTGCAGTTCAAAATGCATGCAAACTCACTTCAACTCACCCATATGTGCTTTCTACATTTTTCATCAAGTTTCAGAATTTCCTTTCTCTAAGTATTTACTCTGTAGCTTCCAGAGATATTATTCAGATGACACACTGAGGAATGTGGTACTGTAGTCAGAGGCACTACTCATGCTTCGGAGGAGCAGGGTTAATGTGTAGTAAAAACCGAAGAAAACCTTACGTTTTCTACATTTGTTTTCCTAATAACGAAATGGGAAATCGTCAGAATGAACGCTTTTCTCTCAGAAACGTTAACATTCAATCATCTTGATTTAGCTTTTCCTGTTTCCTCAAATTACTCAAGCTTACTGCCAGAATTGTTCTATTGTAGAAGATAAAGTTCCTTTGTGTCCCATCCTTTTATAATCCGAATACATGCTGCATCTCTCATGACTGTACCGTGTATGGGAAATCAAAACACTAAGCTTTGTTCTTTCCATCACATATCTCATATCAGTTTGTTGCCTGTTATAAACTCAGTTTGTTGCCTGTTATAAACTGTAAACTCTTGTCATCAACTTACTCTGTCTTCCTCTACAATAGGTGTGGGCAACCTCTGTGACCTGCAGGCTTAACTCACATACCTATTGAAGCTGATGGGCTACCTCAACATGTGACGCGACATTGGGAGTCCTAGCACATGAAGTCAAAACTATAGTGCCTGTGATTTTAATCTTTATTGGGTAATGCACAAATATGTATAGCACCTTTTCCCAACACACCACATAAACAAAATGTACCTCACTACATGCATTTTTGAGAGTACGTTCATTTAACTTTCACCACACCTTTAGAAGTTTATATTTGTTAGCACAACGTGAACATTGTTTCTTTACTTATGATGTTTTACAATAACTGTCTTACAATCATTTATTGCAAAACTGTACAGTGCCATTAATAAAGAAACAGTATTCATGACAAATGCAACAATCTTAAGATTAGATGTCAAGCATCTTAAAATGTCACTGTAAACAATAAATACCTGTAAAAGCAACTGGTTGCAATTAGTTCATTATAAATTACCTTTAGTTTCAGTAGTTGCAGTGTTCTAATATGTCTGCTACCGATAAGAAATATTTACTAGTCTTAATATGAGAAAGAATAGAAAAAAAATATGGCAATGAGACAGGCAGCTCTGGTCAACAAGTTATTAGGAGTAACTTTGTGATTTTTGGCCACAGGCAGTTTGCTCAAGTGTTTAAAATTTGGCGTGTTAATATCCACAGACACTATTTTTTTTAAATATTGGATGAAAAACGCTTTTGGTGACTGGTTATGGAAATACCCGAAAATACATCCTAGAGGGAGTACAGTGTGTGTGCCTCATTGTATCTTCCATGAATTTCCTCTATAGGCCAGACTGAAACCAATGGCGGCCCAGATTGAGCCTGCGTGCTGCCAGTTGCCCACCTGTGTGCCACGACATTCATAAAAGTAATTACTACTGCCTTCTAATGTATTCCAATCACACCTTAGCACATAATTTTCATCTCATGTCTTAACTCAAATACTTGAGACAACGTCTCAGTTACAACACTGGTTTGCCAGAAACTCTACTACCACACCATCACACAAGGGGTGATGTCAAAAAATAGTACAAAATTGTGTGTGTGTGTGTGTGTGTGTGTGTGTGTGTGTTTGGGGGGGGGGGGGAGACACTGTTATGAGCACATGCATATTGAAATGAAAATTTACTAATTGTTTACAGAATACCTATTATATTTTGTATCATCTTTCTTTCTTTTCAGGAGTAATGTTCCACCACTTGTATTAGATGCACTTGCGGATGTTGTTCACATTGGTGTGGATGTAATAAAATGTGAAAAAGATGGTACAGCTAAAGTTTTGACAGAAAGCAGGTCAGGTTAATACTCAGAATAAGCTTGGCAGCAATAAAACACTGCTTGAAGATACAGTGAAAATTCTGGAATTTGCATATGCATCAGCAGATGAACAGTGGATTCCATGTTTGCAGATTGGAATTTACTTTTTGGGGAATGTGATTGTGAAAAATGAAGAAAACCAATTGCATATTTGGAAGAAATTCTCCATGCTTCTACTGTAAGTACAAGCACGAGTACTGATTACATTTTCACAGTAAGGAATCATTAATTGCAATAATAATCTTGTTATGTACAAACTTGGAAAATCACATTGAACTTTTATTTAGATTTGTGGAAAGTTGTCAGGTTTCCAGCTGGGTGTCAGTGTTGGTCATCTTCTGGCAAAGATAATGAGTATGACACTCTTTGAAACATTGTGTATTTTTAACGCTGCCACCTGGCTGGAAACCAGAGAGCTTTCACCAACAGTATACAGTGGGAGAGCTTACATTCACACTTTATTTAGATTTCAGGCAGTTCTACATTTTCAGGTATTTTGTGAAAGACATTGAGATTTTGTTTTGAAATATAGTCCATCTCTTGTTTTCAGTTTTTATTGTAGAGACTTAAAAATGGATAATAAAAGTGAAGCAGGCATGAATGGATCTGTTGGAGGTGGTATGTATTAGCCTACCTTCATCTTGGGGAACAGGCATATCCACACAGTTGCAAGGGAGACATATTTCATGTAACAAAATACAAAACCCTGCAACTATCTTTCTGACCAACAACAGAATAAATCTTCTCAGTACAAGACTTTAGCAGACTAAAATAAAATTATGATGATTGCAGAATGAAACTCTTTTAAGTCTCAATCTTTCCATCCCATCTAAGACACACAGTAATACCACATGTTGACAAGCTTTTGTGCTGTATTTTCTCCTAGTTTTCACCATTATGATTGCACTCATTCATCTCTTACTGTCACTTTTTATGACAGGAATGAATTCTTTAATTTTTAGTGAAGGAATGCGTTGCAGTTAGGTAATCTCTCCAGCAGGGTCTGATAAAGAATACTGTATCTTAAGTGTCTGGCATATTGGATTCAATCCTTTCAACAGAGAAAAATCACATGCTGTTATATAATTGTGCTCATATAGTTATGTACTTAACAATTGAGATGGACAAGTTGCTCCCATACTTGTTTAACTCTGCCTGTGCACTTCATCGAAAACATCAAGCGCCTACTGTTAAGTCTGTCATAGCATGTGCAAATTCTGATGTTTCTCAGAGTTTGAGGCTGATGTAAGCCTTAGAAAACTTCCAGCTGGATCTTTCTTGATTACTAAAGAGAATGTCGATGCAATACTGAAGCATGGAGGACTGCTGGTGCATGCCATATGAGACTAGCAGATTACACCATATTGTAATAAAACATGAATATGAGAAATTTGTTTTATTTGGGTCCATAGCATCTAACATTGGAGCAGACAGCATATCATGTATAAGAATGTTGTTGTTGTTGTGTAATTTTTTTTTACAAGTTCTGTAAAATGCTTCAGTGACCACTGTTCGGCACTGTGGTGAAGCAGTGCAATGCAAAGCCCCGCCCTCCGTTGCTATCGGGATTATTATAGAAACTGGACAGCTTATGAAAGGGTATTTGGTGGCGTTTGCATCTACGTCCTTCACTTCCTTCACAGTGAGTCTGTCCCTCTACAAACGCCTTTAGAGGCTGTTGCTGTGCGGGTGTGGATGCCTCAGGCTGTTCTGTCAGCAGTCTGTATCTTCCACCGGATGGTGATGTCCCACAGCATGTCCTGGCTGTGCTGATAGCCCAATTGCCAACCCCTTTTCTGCTACTGGGCAACTTGAACGCTCATAATCCTATGTGGGGTGGATCAGTGGCAACAGGCCAAGGCACCACCATCGAGCATGTATTGGCACAGCTCGACCTTTTCCCTTTTAAATGATGGTGCCTTCACACATTTCAGCATGGTACATACTCAGCCATCAACCTTTCGATCTGCAGCCCTAGCCTCTTACCATCCATCTGTCCAATGGAGTGTGCGTGACGACTTGTGTGGTAGTGACCACTTTACGATATTTCTGTCACTGCCACAGCATCACTCTTCTGGGCGCCCTTGCAGATGGGCTATGAATAAGGCTGACTGGGACTTGTTCTCCTCCATTTCCACTATTGAGCCTCTTTCCAATGATTCCCTTGATGCGGTGGTTCACTTGGTCACCACTAGCATCATTACTGCCACAGAATCTGCCATTCCCTGTTCTTCTGGGTCCCCTCGGTGGAGGGCTGTGCCTTGGTGTTTGCCTGAGATCGCTGAGGCAATTAAAGATCACAGGCAAGTACTCCAGTGTCACAAGTGACATCCCTCATTAGAACACCACTTTGCCTTTAAACGACTCTGTGCACGGTCCCGCTGCCTCATTCGCCAACATAAGAAGCAGTACTGGGAACGGTATGTCTCCACCTTTGGCCTCCGTACGTCTCCATTGCAGGTATGGGCCAAGATTAGGCAACTCTATGGCTATCAGACCCCGGTCAGTGTCCCTGCGCTTTCACTGAATAGAGCAGTTTGTACTGACCCCGACACAATTTCCAACCGCTTAGCAGAGCATTTTGCTCAGATTTTCACTTCTGCGAGTTACCCACTGGCCTTCCGCTCCATTAAAGAGAGGTTGGAACATCGGAGCCTTTAATTTCACACATGGCCTGAGACTGCAGTCGCGTGTGTGAGTTGCGATTGTGTGTGCATGTATGGCAGTCTATTGTTGACTAAGGCCTTAATGGCCAAAAGCGAAAATTGTGAGAGTCTTTTTGTTGTGCCTATCTGCGACTCAGCATCTCTGCTATATGGTGAGTAGCAAGTTTCCTTCTCATAATATTGTTACATTCCATCCTGAATTTTCCATTGTTAGATAAAGGGCAGACTGATATGCCACAGCAAAGGGGAGTGAACATCTCTGAACTGACAAATGTGGTTGGTTGCTTGTATGCTACTGTTGTTAACGTAGATGAAGTATGGTATTACCACAGTAGGCGTCAAGCTGCAGGATGTTCACATCTAGTCACAGAATGTGGAGACTGAAGGCTTACTCGCTCTATAAAGCAGGGTGGACAACGATCTGTTGCAGATATGATGAAGAGTACAGACTGAGTGTAGGCAAAAGTTTTTTGGATCAGAAAATTTGCAACATCATCAACTGTGATTGCAGAGGGAATGCAATCATCAAAATTGGACTGTGATTCAATATAAATGTGTTCCCTGTCGGACTATGAAGCTTCTTATTACACCAGGTCAGTGATCAAGTCTGGATCTGTCATTTTCAGATGAATGGCTGTTCAAAATATTCACTGTGAAGGAAATGCAGGCCAATTGACGCAATGTTGTGCTATGGATGGCATTCACCTGAACTTCCATGAGTCATGTGGTAGCAGTCGAAGGCATCATGACAACTGTGGACTATGTGCTTACTGCAGATCATCTGCATCCCTTCATACTTTGTCTTTCCTGATGACAACGGGTAGTGAACTCACATTGATGTCTTGTCCACCAAATTTACCTGATGTAAACTTGAAGGTGTGAGGATTCAGCAGGATAAAATTATGTCTTGTGGTCCTGCACAACACTTGTTCACTTTATTTTTCAAAACACGGATGTACGTATGTTATTGAAGCCTATTTCAATGAGTAGCTAAGGACTTGAGTATAACAAACAGATTTATTGCAATGTTTAAGTACACAGACCTTTTTAACTTCAAATATCTCAAACAACTGACTTTCTCTCCTATCCAATTAACATGCCCTTTTTTCTATGATTTTGTTAAAATTTTTCCAAGGATGGCCTCTACTTGAAGTAAACTATGATGTGACATATGGCGATAGTCTCTGTGCTACACCTGTGCTAATGTCGGAGCATCTGCTGCTGTCTTCACAACGCTGCAAAAGGCCCAATGAATATGTCAAACAGAAATTATAAAATGCAAGCAAGAACTTAATCTAGTACATATTACATAAATAAATGACAATATTATGGAAAGGATAGATCGCTATTCACACCACACACACACACACACACACACACACACACACACACACACACACACACTTCCTCTGTACGGAATGCTGACAGACTGCGAGCAGCTGCACATGTTGGGAGAAGCAATCTGGGTGGTGGGGGTAAGGAGGAGGTTGTGGTGGGGATGGTAGGGAGAGGAGGAATAGCAGGGTAGGGATATGGGACAGTAAAGTGCTACTTGTGGGAGTGTACAGGGAGTAGATGCAGTCTGGAGGTTAGATGGAGAGCTAGCGTAGAGGAAAGGGGGGCGGGAGGGGGGGGGGGGGGGTGCAGAAAAGAAGAGAAGTAAAAAGGTTATGGGTGTGTTGGTGGAGTAGAGGGCTGAGTGCTGGAGTGGGAACAGGGAAGGGGTAGGTGCCCTCTGTCTAACCTACCAACTGCACCTAGCTGCTCTACCCTCTGTCCACTTTGTCCCTGTTCACCCCCACAAGTAGCACATTACTGTCCCCCACCCCTACCCTGCTATCCTCCCCGTCCCTGCCCCAACCTCCTCCTTATCTTTGCCACCCAGGTTGCTTCTCCCATCATGTGCAACTGCTTGGAGTCTGGTTGGCAGCCACGCACAGTGGTCATCTCTCTCTCTCTCTCTCTCTCTCTCTCTCTCTCTCTCTCTCTCTCTCTGTGTGTGTGTGTGTGTGTGTGTGTTATCTAACTCGAAAGAAGCCCTTTTTCGCCAAAAGCTTAGTCGTTTGAATATTGTCATTATTCCGTTTTGGAGTTTCCATTGTTTGATTTTACATAAATAAATCACCAATTAACAAAATCATAACTCTATTAATGGCAATAATATTACTTCAGAGTTTCGATATAGAATATTTGCACATTCATTTTTAATGCTGAGATTACAGAAATCCTGTACCACAGAAATTATTCATAGGAATCTTCCCAGACTAAAACTTATAAATTACTGTACTCTCACAATGTAATATATCTGAAGTGCCGTCAGGCACCAGCTCCACTCTTGCAAACCACCAATTTGTAATTTGTGGGAATTGTGTAACTTGTGTGTAGATGTCTGATGCCACATACCTTTGGAAACCTATCAAAGACGTACCAAATCCACAACATACAAAATGGCTACTGTACTGTGTAGACCAACACCACGATTAAGCAGATGGTCATGATACGTGGGCATCTCCTAATTTTTTTATGTGAGGTCTCTTAAAAAATAAACAAATGGTAGTAGCATTCTACAGCCTTATTCTTTTTGTCTACGTATTTGCAACCGTTTGCCGCTAGAGGGTACCGAATTGTAGCGTGTAACATAGTGGTGTGTAATGTAACTGCCAGTGCATGAGAAATACCATACTGTAATTGAGTTTTGAATTTGAAGAGTTGATCCACATATAGAGCACCCTCTCCTTGAGCATGACAATGCTGAATCACACTCAAGTGCACCGAGATAAACAACAATCTGATGCCTTGTGCTCACTGGCATAAATCATCCCCCATACAATTCTGACTTCATTACATCCGCTTTTCATGTGTTTCCAAACCTTAAAGGACACATTTAAGGTCTTCACTTTGATAGTGATGCTGTGTAAGGAGAGTCGGGGTTATGGCTCTTGCAAAAAAAGTCAAATATTCTACAGCAATGGTATGAACAAGCTGTTTTTTGCCAGAGTGAGCATGTTGAGATAAGATTATACAGGAATGAAGAATAAAGGTGTAAATAACATTTGTTTTGTTTAAAAAACTTAAGAGTTTTTGCATAAAAAATTTGGAGACATTACTTTTCAAGATGCCTTCATATTTTGGGTCACCAGTGTAAATTGTATAGGCCTGTCTTCGTATGAAGGGCTTGCTTCGGTGGACTGGCTGTAGCTATCTTGCAACAGATGTGATTCAGAAATCTTCCAGAAATTTACTCTCATCAGTTCAGGTATTATGTTGAAAATTACCAAAGGTGAGAGTTTATAAGGCTAGGCCTCCTGATTATAACTCACCCAAAGCAAAAGCCACGTATTGTAACAGGGAATGTTCACCTTGCTAAAATGCATTTGTCATTGAAGAGAGAAATACATCGACAGTAGCTGAAGTGTGCATAACAGAGCACTGATTGTTGAGACAGTGACTTTGCAACAAGCTATTACTTCATTGATGGCAAACTATATTGGGGTATACCCCGATTGAGAGAAACTGAAAGTTTCAGACTGCAAACACATATGTGATTTTGTCTCAAGGAGACAAATTTAAAAATGTCTGTGTTGTACCAAGGGACTGTAGACCCCAATAAAGTAATGACTTTAATGGGGTTGGGCTAATGCAGAGTAATCATCTCTGAGGAGAACATTCCAAATAGGGCACATTACCTTCATTTTCTTCCCTGCCAAACTAATAACTAAATTTCTACTACCATAGACTGCTTGCAGAGAGGAGTAACTGGTTCCTCTGTTCAATATAATGGAGTATGATTACCCTTTTCCATGAGAGTGTTGAATATGTCATTGCGTGAGGCTTGAGTGATAGTCCCAGGGAATGACTGATTCCAGAACAGCATGTTATGGCAACTAGAATTCTTCTTTAGTGTGTCTGTCTTATGATAGGTTACAACTGGAGGCCCTCCATTGTGTCCTGTTCTGAGCATCTTCATTCATCTGTTTGTTTCTTTGTCCTCTATTAATGTCATCCAGTATTTCCATTCTCTTCCTCTCAGTCCATCTGTGATTCCCTTTATTATTCTTTGTGGTGGACAGTTCCAGTCAGGACGTTTTCCTCTTTCTGATCACTTCCACTAATCTTCTTACTTCCTCTTCTCTTCATTACTATTTCGTTCTTAAATCCATCAGTCCACTTCTCCTTAAGCATTCTTCTTCAAAGCCACATTTCCAATTTTTCTAAATATCTTTCTTCATCTTCATCTTCCCAGCTGCTCTTCAGTTCACATTGAAGTGCCTGGCAGAGGGTTCACCAAACTACCTTCAGAGTGTTTCTGTATTGATCCACTTCTGAACAGCACTCTGGAAAAAAGGACCCTTAGATATTTCCATGTGAACTCTTGATTTGTTATTTTATTACACTAATCATTTATCCCAATCTAGGTATATAGCAACAAAATACTTTCACATTGAGAGGAGAAAGTTAGTGATGGTAATTTAGTGAAAAGATCTCTCCACAACAAAAAACACCTTTATATTACTGACTGACACCCCAAGTTGGATATCATATTCATGACACTCTCTCCCCTGTTTGTCAATCCTGTCTGATCAGGATTCCACGCCATGCAGCAATACTACAGGAGGGGATGGAGAAGCATAGTGTAGGCAGTCTCTTTTGTAGATTTGTTTCATCTTCGAAGTGTTCTGCCAAGAAAGCACAGTCTTTGGTCCGTGTTCCCCCATAACATTTTCTATGTAATTGTTCCAATTTAAGTTGTTTGTGATTGTAATCCCTAGGCACTTAGTTGAATTGACTGCCTTTAGATTTGTGTGATTTATGGTGTAAATGAAATTTAAGGATTCCTTTTAGTACTCCTGTGGATCACCTTACACTTCTTATTACTTAGTCAATTGCTACCTTTTGCATCATACAGTTACTTTGCCTAAATCATTTTGCTGTTAATTTTTATCTTCAAATGATTTTACTAAACAGTAAATAATAGCATCATCTGCAAACAATTAGAGCTGCTCATATTGTCTCCTAGATTGTTTATACAGATTAAAGAACAGCAAATGGGCTGTAACACTTTCTTCAGGAATTCTAGGTACCACTTCTGTTTTACTTGATGACTTTCTGTCAATTACTACAACCTGCAAACTATGACAGATCATGAATCCAATTGCATGACTGAGACAAACTTCATTGGTACACATTTTTATTAAAAGCTGCTTGTGTGGAATGCTTTGGAAAGCCTTCTGGAAATGTAGAAATGTGGACTCTGTTTGAGATCTCCTGTTAATAGCATTCGTTACTTAATGTGAATAAAGAGCTAGTTGTGTTTCACAAGAATGTTATTTTCTGAAACCGTGCTATGTGTCAATAGATTGTTTTGTATGATTTAACTCATAATGCTAAAAAAAATGTAACTTATTGACAGATTCAAACAATGTGCAGCATGAGGACTTAAACCTGGGTCTTTGCTTTTCATGGTAAAGTTCTCTACCGACTGAGCTTCCCAAGCACGACTTGAGATCCATCCTCACAGTTTTACTTCTGCCAGTATCTTAACAGTGCACATACTGCTGCAGAGTGAAAATTCATTGTGAAAAGTACATGTTTGTAAAAGCCTAATGGAAATCAGTATCAGTGATATAGGTCTGTAATTCCGTGGATTACACCTATTTCCTTTCTGGAGTATTGATGTGATCAGCGCAACATTCCAGTCTTTACCTACACCTTTTTCATCAAGCGAGCTGTTGTAAAAGATTGCCAAGTATGGAGCTATTATATCAGCATACTCTAAAAGGAACTTAATCAGTGCACAATCTGGTTCATAGACTTGCCTTCATTAAGTGATTTAACACTAGAAGTACTGGATGTTGCCGTATCCCTAACAGTACCACATGGGACATTTTTGATGTACAGTAAGAAACCTCAGTTTTACTGGTATTTGGGTGGTGTTCTGGGTGTCACCATGCTAATAATACATGCAGGAAGACTCTAAAGTGTAGCCAAAAAATAATTTGATCTCTAAAATGAACAGCACACAGTCAAAAATAAATTTTCCTAAATAAAAATTCGATTTTTTTTTTACAGAAGAATTTTCTCGCTCTTTCATCAAACATCATTAAAATAAATAATTAAAACAATGGTACATGGTTTTCCTTTATAAAATGATTGAAACAGATTCAAAAACTCACTGTCTTTATGACTACTAACAGTATTTTTTGCTTTTACAGACAAATGAGATAAGTATAGAGTTTTTGTAAAAGATTCTGAAATGCAGCATGTGTTTAAAATACTCTGCATGCTTTCATGCTTACTGCAATCAAGGATCAAAAACATA